>NC_068293.1:39621519-40821519 GCF_025860055.1 Xyrauchen texanus | reverse complement strand
TAAGTAAAATTGAAAAGAGAGGGAAAGGCTGACGCGTAGCCTTTGCAGCGGGAGAGAGAGGAGTGAGAGAGAAGAAAAAAAACACTTACTTGCCGGTTCTCTGATACGCCGTAGCTTGGTCCTCGGCCACTCCTCCACCCTCTAGCGGACGACAGCCCCCGGGTGGATCGGAGTTAGTTCTCCATCCCCTGAAGGCAGAAAGCCCCGCCGCATTTTTGGTGAACGGTAGGGGTCTCCAACGCCTCTGGCTGCGGTAACGTCTCCAGGCGGTTGGTTGGGAGCCCCTCCTCCCCTCGCAGTTGGCGGCCGTTCCTCCGCTTCCAGGCGGCCGGGCTCCTCCGTCCTCTGGCAGAGGGCCGCGGCTGCTCCTTTGGGGTGGATGGTAGCGGCGAGAACTCCACTACGCCGCATCCCTCCTCCTTCCCGGATTTCGGCACCAGTGTAAAGGGATTAATGGAAAGGAGGAGGCGAGAACCGGCTTGACAATATAAATTATATTTTAATGAAGACCTGAAACAAAGGCAAACACACAAAGGTGTTGGACAGCTGCCCAAATATCTCTCTCGCACTGCAGCCTCCAGTCGGCCTTTATCCCTCTGAGGCTTGATTAGCCTGATTAGGGCCCGGGCATGGAACATCACTACCCGGCCCCACCCTCCGCCCTTTCACACAGGACATTAATTATTAGAACATCGGTGAGTCACAGAAGTCGAGAGTGGCACAAATGAAGGCACACACATTTATTTACGCCTCTTAAACCCCTGCATCTGTTAAATTCCTCAACTGTCATTGTCCCATTTAACAATATACTGTATCACCAAACACACATTTGTTTTCTCTGACCTCTGAGAGTGTCCAAGGTTCACAGTTGTCTTTTTAAGTCAGCTTATGTGACTGCCCTCCTGTTTGGTCAACCTGAATTCTTTCTGAATATATGGAGGGTCTATATTTAGAGGGGTGGGCTTAAATTGCAGGGGGCTTGTGTTGGTGCTCCATGTAATTCCAGCCTCTTACAACTGAGACGTAAGACAAGAGGAAGCACTGCATCCTCTTCAAGACCTCTGACATGGATCCCATGAGTATGAAAGAAGACCTGATGCTCTTTCAGAGCACCCTACTTCAGGATGGCTTGAAGGAACTCTTGCAGGAGAATAAGTTTGTCGACTGCATTCTGAAAGTTGGAGACAGGAGTGTTCCCTGCCACAAACTCATCATGGCTGCTTGTAGTCCTTACTTCAGAGATCTTTACTGCTCAGAAGATGGTGTGGAGAGAAGCGACTCCAACAAGGAATTGGTGTTGGAGGACGTGGATCCCACTATTATGGACATGATTGTGAATTATCTCTATTCTGCCAAGATCGAGATCACGGACGAGAATGTGCAAGATGTCATCACAGTTGCCAACAGATTTCAGATACCATCAGTGTTCACTGTTTGCGTCAACTTTTTACAAAACAAGCTATCAGTAGGTAACTGCTTGGCCGTCTTTAGAATGGGACTAGTTCTGAACTGCCCGAGACTCGCTGTGACCGCAAGGGACTTCATAGCGGATCGCTTTGAGACTTTAGCCAAAGAGGAGGACTTTCTTGATTTCAATGCTCATGAGCTCTTTGCTATCATTGGGTGTGACTCTCTAAATGTGGAAAAAGAAGAGGTTGTGTTCGAGCTATTGATGAAATGGGTCAGGAAAAACAAGGAGATCCGGGCGAAAGCTTTGGGTGATGCCTTTGAACACATCCGCTTCCGTCTGCTCCCGGATGAATATTTTAAGGAGAAAGTGGAAAAGGACGAAATCATCAAGGCTGACCCTGAGCTTGAGAAGAAACTACAAGTCATCAAAGATGCTTTTGCTGGAAAACTTCCACAAACTAAGGAAGGAGAGAAAGGGGATGGAGAAGAGAGTAAAAATGTGTTGCCTGGTTACCTGAATGACAATCAAAGGCTGGGCATGTACACCAGGGATCTAATCCTGATGATTAACGACACAGCAGCTGTGGCTTACGATGTGAACGAAAATGAATGCTTCCTAGCTGCAATGGCAGAGCAGATACCTCGAAACCATGTCAGCATCACATCAAAGAAGAACCAGCTCTATATCTTGGGAGGACTGTTTGTTGATGAGGATGACAAGGAGTCCCTACTGCAGAGCTTTTTTTATCAGGTTTAAGAGGCACTCATTTAACAAAAAGTTAATCCTACAAAGATATTCTGCCATTGTTTACTCACGCTCATGTTGTTGCTTTCTTCTATGGAATGAAAATAGTCCGTTTGATACTACATATTGATATTGTACACTACAATGTTGATTTGCTGGCAGACATATCACCCTGTAGCTCTAGACTGGTTGCCCACTGGAGCTAAGCAGGGTTGTGCCTGGTCAGTACCTGGATGGGAGATCTCCTGGGGAAAACTAAGGTTGCTGCTGGAAGAGGTGTTAGTAAGGGGGACACTATACTGTAAAAGACACCGTCTTTTGGATGAGATGTTAAACTGAGGTCCTGAATCTCTGTGGTCATTAAAAATCCCACGAGACTTCTCGTAAAATTTAGGTGTGTAACCCTGGTGTCCTGGCCAAATCCTTTCCATCCACGGTTTTTTATGTGCATTTTGGGATATTGCATAAAAACTGCTGTATGGAAACCTAGATGCAAATAAAATCTCAAAAATGTGCATAAAGAATGTATATGCTCGCTTGAGGTGCATACATTTATTTATTCAATTGAAATAAATGCGCATAAACTATGATGGAAATGCATTTACCGATTAACTCCTACTGAATTCGTAGGAATTCAAGATGTGCATCCAAAAAGTAATGTGACTGAATAATCCAACTAGGATCAACTAGCTGGTCAATCATCGCATCTGAAATGTTGCTCTGGTCATCCTTAAATAACGTTGTCCTGAAATTTCAAAGCCTGCATAGAGTTTGTAGAGCAAATAAGTCAAATACAAACTTGAGCTGTGCTGAAGAGCAGGATTATTAACACTTTTGAAAAATATCTTCTAGATCAGCACGGTAAAGTCATAAGGATGGAGGAATGCACACACATAGTGCTCCCAGAACTGTGTGACACGCTGTTGCTCCCGGACATGAGATTGGTCTGCTAGTTTTAAATAAAAGAGTAAGGGGGCCTGGGTAGCTCAACAAGTATTGACGCTGACTACCATCCCTAGAGTCACAAATTAGAATCCAGGGCGTGCTGAGTGACTCCAGTCAGGTCTCCTAAGCAAACAAATTGGCCCGGTTGCTAGGGAGGGTAGAGTCACATGGGATAACCTCTTTGTGGTGGCTATAATGTGTGGTTTTCGCTCTCTGTGGGGCGCGTGGTGAGTTGTGCGTGGATGCCACGGAGAATAGGGTGAAGCCTCCATGCGCTACGTCTCGGTAATGCGCTCAACAAGGCACATGATAAAATGAGCGGATTGAAGGTCTCAGATGCGGAGGCAACTGAGATTCGTCCTCCGCCACCCGGATTGAGGCGAGTCCCTACGCCACCACGAGGACTTTGAGCACATTGGGAATGAAGCATTCCAAATTGGGGAGAAAAGGGGAGAAAATTAAAATGATAAATAAAAAATAAATAAAAAAAGAGTCACAGTGGTGACAATTAATCCGGAATGTATTTTTTTGAACACCTGATGGAAATTAGATTTATTAGCACATTGTTTTTGCGATATTATGATTTTTGCATTAATTAATTTTGAAACTTGGAAACAGTAAGTGAGACACTTACAATGGACGGAAATGGGGGCGATTATTGGAAGGTTTAAAGGCAAAAATGTGAAGCTTATAATTTTATAATAGAACTTAGTTAGTTATTAATTAGTGTGTTAAAACTTGTGTAATATTTGAGCATTAATGTTGTTTAAATTATCATTTTAATGGCTGTTTTAGGGTTTTAAAATTTACAGCATTACTTTGTCATGGCAACGAAGTTGAAAAATTGGATATAGCTTTAGTATGCGATTTTATCATCAAAATTATATAAACATACTTTTGAAACAGTGAGTATTTTACTGGTTACTGATTGGCCCAATTTACTTCTGTTGCAAGCACCTCACTGTAACCCAGAAAAGTCGGAATGATTTTTTGTGGTAATCAATATTGTGCCACAAACACTGTCGATTGAGCTTAACTTGAATTTAACCTGGAATATTGTTTAAAAAATGATGCCTTTAGATGTTTCATACCAGGTTTGACATACTGTAACTTAAATAAAACACCACTAAAGTTTGAACATCCACAGCTGCAAATGAGATTTGAAAGCTAGAGCAGAGGGGAAGATTCTCAGTAAGCGTGTTCAAGGTTGTACAATGAAATTCTGTTGTGTGGATAAGAGCCCATAATGCGTGGGCTACTTTTATGGTGCTCCTTGTCAGCCACAGTCACTTACATTATAAGGAAAAGAGCAGCATCAACATTCTGTCTAACATCTCCATTTGTGTTTCAAAGAAGAAGGAAAATCATAGTGGTTTGGAACAACTTGAGGGTTAGTAAATGGCAGAATTTAAATTTTTGAGTGAACCATTCCTTCAACTTGTAACATCAAGCCCTATGTCAGAGAGAATTGAAAAACTACATTTTGATTCCATTTGTAATTCCTTCCAAACCTTTCATGTCCTGCAGCTTGAAACCCATTCTTTGAACTGGATATCTCTGCCACCTATGCCATCACCCAGGTGTCTGTTCGCCATGGGGGAGTTTGAAAATCTATTGTTTGCAGTTGCTGGTAAAGACCTGCAGACAAGCGAGTCTCTGGACTCAGTGCTCTGTTATGATGTCGAGTAAGTTTCTTACATTTTCTGCTAACTCCTTTTGGGACAGTTAACCCAAAAAATGTTATTCTCTCATTATTTTCTCATATCAAACTTGTATGACTTCCTTTCTTCCATTATATATATATATATATATATTTATGAGGGAAATTTTGAAGAGTGTTGACTGTGCTGCACCCATTCAATGAAACTGAATGAACACATTTGACCAAACATCTCCTTTTGTGTCCCACGGAAGCAAGAAAGTCATCCGGGTTTGCAACAATATGAGAATTTATTTATTTTTTTAACTTTGGGTGAACTATCCATGTAATAATAGCCAAATAATGCAGTGTTTATGTCTAAATATTGTTTGTTTCTGTTCTCTGCAGTAAGATGAAGTGGATGGAGACCAAAAAGCTGCCCTTAAGAATTCATGGTCACAGTGTGATCTCAGCAAATGAGCTCGTGTACTGCTTAGGAGGAAAGACAGATGAAAAGTAAGAACTTAAGATTTCAATTTAAGGTGAAACGTGTAATTTATGCACGACTAGCGGCACCAAATGGAATTGCGATTCGGATTGTTTGAGCAGCCCGACTGGGCCGGACAAAACATCAACTAATAATGTGATTTGAACAGTTTGATTCCAAAGGCAAGCATAATTATTGACTATCACTCAATCAGATTTTTGAAAAATATATATATATACAAAATGAAAAAGAATATAAATCCACATTTCTATTCTTCTAATTTATTGCATACAGTCCCTTTACACTACCAACTACTTAATGAATGTGCTGTCTTTGTTTATATCGCTGGTGCTTGAGGGAATGGACTATCTAATAGGATGCAGATGGTGAAATAACTGGAGAAGAACCTCAGAATTAAATTGCACTTGATCCAGCTCATTAGCGCTTTCGCCAAACCCACTCCCGCTTACACTTAGCACATTGCTTGCAAGAAAATACCAAAACTTCATGGCGCGCCTACTGACTTTACGCTTAGACTTAAAGCATAGCGCTGCACTTAGTGCTAGTGCTTTTAATATAATGCTCCAAATCACCATTTTAACCCAGTTTTTAATCCCATGTAAAGCAACATTTCACACCTGTAATTTTATAGGGCCACAACTGCTCAACCCTGGGTTATTAAAGGGTTAGCGCTGCTAGCAAATAAAAAATTAAAAGCCTTTAATTTCTCTGTGATACCGCTTCATTGCTTGTTTTTATCTTTGGAACAGTAAAACTATCAACAAAATGTTTGCATACAACCATAAGAAGTCTGAATGGAAAGAGATGGCAGCAATGCAGACACCCAGGTCCATGTTTGGAGCAGTGGTCCACAAAGGAAAGATCATCGTGCTTGGAGGAGCAAGTGAAGATGGCCTCTTAGCCTCTTGTGAAGCGTATGACTGTGGAACAAACAAGTATGTAGTCCCTAGATTGTAATTTAGATTTCATCTCTGGAATTATGCAGATTTTATTCAAAGGTTAAAGGAATGCTTCAAACATATATTAGTGGAAAGATGTGTCTAGATGTTCCTTTACTCTTTTATTAAGAACTTATTCTCAAAAAAAACTTTCCACCAAATAACCATGTTGTGTTTTTTCCCAATAGATGGGAGACGTTCCCCGAGTTTGCTCAAGAGAGAAGCTCTGTTAACCTGGTCAGTGTTGCCGGTGCTCTGTATGCAGTAGGCGGCTTCACCATAAAGGAGAATGAGAACAAATACTGTGTGCCCTCCGAAATCACAGACATCTGGCAGTATGTTTTCAACTTATTCTCTCAGCATTAGTCCTATGTTGACATCATTTATATTTAGATAATATACAGATAATTCATCAGTCTAAAAGAGACTAAATCAAATCTAAAATTCCTCTTAACAGGTATGAGGAGGACAAGAAACAATGGACTGGAATGATACGAGAGATGAGATATGCAGCTGGTGCCTCCTGTGTTTCTATGAGACTAAATGCAGCAAAGATGCCTAAACTTTAAATATAGCATCTCCATTACAGTTTGTTTTCCAGTAACAAAGTGTGACTATATTGTAAAGAAGCATAAAAAAAAAAAACTCTTAGTCAAATTGAAATTAATATATGTTCCTGGTCTTCCTATATGCGGTTTATCAGTACACATTATCCCAAATAAAAAGTGTCTATGTAATTGTTTATTAAAATATAATAACACTCTCTGCTTCTAAAACAACAGTTTTGTATTTGTTGTTGATGGCTGATGTTTCAAAATCCCTTCTTTTTTTTTTTTTTTTTTTTTTTTTAAATCTCTCCCCACCCACTATCTGGCTCCATTCTGGTACTTAAAGGGATAGTTCATCCAAAAATTTCCAAAATCCTTAAATTCTCTCATTATTTACTCCCCCTCATGCCATCCCAGATGTGTATGACTTTCTTTCTTTCTTCTGCTGAACACAAACAAAGATTTTTAGAAGAATATTTCAGCTCTGTATAATCCATATAACGGGTACCAAAAATTTGAAGCTCCAAAATTATATAAAGTCAGCATAAAAGTAAACCATAACACTCCAGTGGTTAAATCCATATCTTCAGAAGTGATATGGTGTAGATGAGAAACAGATCGATATTGAAGTCTTTTTAACTATAAATCTCCTCTTTCACTTTTACATTCTTATTTTGTTTTTACCGATTATTTGCATTCTTCGTGCCTATCGCCTTCTACTGGGCAGGGAGATGAATTTATAGTATAAAAGGACTTCAAATATATGTTTCTCACCCACTCTTATTGTATTGCTCAAGAAGACATGATTTAACCACTGGAGTCATATTGATTTCTTTTATGCTGCCTTTATATGTTTTTTGGCGCTTCAAATATTTGGCCACCGTTTACTTGCATTGTGAGGACCTACAGAGCAGAGATATTCTTCTAAAAAACTTTATTTGTGATGAGCAGAAGTCAAACATAAATGGGATGCATGAGGGTGAGTAAATGATGAGAGAATTTTCATTTTTGGGTGAACTGTCCCTTTAAATCTTTTTTCAATCTATTCAATTTCCAATGGACAAAATTAAATCCTGCAGTATATTTTTAATTAATTGAATACCTAATGTATTTTATGCAGTAACATTTTATATTAAAGTAAAATGGGTTGTGAATGATGTTTCATGTAGAATTTTTAAATCTGTGGTATATTGTATTCTTAGATTATATTGTGCTCTGTTGTGAGATTTGGTGTAAAGGAAACATTTATACAACTGATGGTCAAAATAAAAAAAATTCCATTTCCATTTAATTCCATTCATATACATTTTCTCTTTCATGTAAAACAACATAAATACATATATAAAGCCAAACACAAGTAGAAATGTCATCCTTGTGAATGAAAACAGCGACTGAGTAATATCTCATCATTTATTACAAATTTATCAATTGATGAACAGTTGTATAAAACATGATATAAGATTACATTAGTAATCTGCAGTACATAGTCTTTGCTAGAGATCAGATAAAGGGCAAGTCTGTGAAAATTTTCTTCCTCAAGTATTCTCTCAACGCATCTTGTGTGGAGAGCTCCATTGAATTCCATTCAAAGTGAGGAATCTGTGTAAGAATACACCAAAAACACACTCTTGTCATGTACATGTAATTAGCATAGTATATAAACAGATCTTTTTCCTCTCTACTGACCTGTAGCACATGATATCCTAAAATCTCCAGATGTCTTTTCCTCATCATGGCCTCTCCTTTCATGTGGCGAGAATTTTTACAGAAGGATTTGGAATCCAGGAAATCCAATGCAACACTGGACAGAAACAGTGCAGAGAAAATTACATTACGTGTATGTATAGGGCAACAGAATCTTTAGGTTAGCCTTTGTTGTTATTTGATTAAACATATCAAATATTCTTAGCATTTGTCCAGAAAAGGCTTTAAGGTTTGTTTTTGTTTTGCTTTTTAATTACAGGATCAATTATTTCAACCAAACAGCCATTGTAGCCAATTAGATTCAATATTATTCAAATGTAAGCAATAAAATCTAGTTAAAAATAATCAAAGCATATTTTTACACGAATGCAAACCTTAAACGTTTTTAAATGATGACAAAGGAATTGTTGGATCCAGGTTCTGAACTGATTTAAAGCGTTTGAAATGATTCACGAAAATCCAACTTAAAGGAACAGTTCACCAAAAATGTAAATTCTCTCATCATTTACTCACCATCAAGCCATACCAGATGTGCATGACTTGCTTTCTTTTGCAGAACACAAATTAAGATTTTTAGAAGAATATCTCAGCTCTGCAAGCCCTTACAATGCAAGTGAATGGTGACCAGAACTTTGAAGCTCCAAAAGACACATGAAGGCAGCATAAAAGTAATCCAAAAGACTCCAGTGGTTTAATCCATGTCCTCAGAATTTATATGATAGTGGGAGAGAAACAGATCATATATATATATATATATATATATATATATATATATTATATAAATAAATCTCCTTTTTACATTTTACATTCTTCATGCATATCGTCACCTACTGGGCAGGGAGGAGAATTTATAGTAAAAAAGGACTTAAATTAATCTGTTTCTCACCCATACCTATCATATCACTTCTGAAGACATGGATTAAACCACTGGATTCTTATTGATTTTATTTAATGTGTTTATATTTTGTATGCTGCATGTTTTTCTTTAATGCTTTCTTTCTATATGCTCAACGTTTTATTGTACAGCACTTTGGTGCAACTCTGTTGCTTTTAAATGTGCTACAGAAATACATTTTGACTTGATTACTTTTATGCTGCTTTTTGGAGCTTCAAAGTTTTGATCAACATGAACTTGCATTATATGGATCTACAAATCTCAATTTGTGTTTAGCAGAAGAAAAAATGAAAGTAAATGATGAGATAATTTTTTACTTTTTGGTAAACCATCCTTTCAACAAAAATGTATTTATAACCGAATACAAATTGGAAGTGTGTTTTAAGTAGATCATGTGTAGGTAATATATAATACACACCGGCGAACACCTGGCAGCAGTTCTGTCCTCTCTCTGTCTATTGATCCTGATTCCCAGTGAACTTTTCCATTCTCGCTGATCTGTAGTTGACTCTGCTCGCTGTAGGGTATCGGCTGAAGGTGATGATCCAAGACAAATTCAAAATCTGATGACAAAAATATTACAGTGAAATCAATATGCCTACAGAGGCAGCAGGGTCAGTCCATCTCAAGTGGTCCAATAATTGTAAAGTTGGTTGCTTGACCATTTTGTATTTTCCTGTGTGATTACCTCTATGTATTGATATTGCAAAACCACCAGTTTTGTATTTTTATTTTACATGGTTTAACCCCGACAGCCATCTCTTTTTGATGAGAACTCTGTCCTGACTATACATTGTGATCAGTTGAATGCCACTTTGGTGAATAAAAGTATCAATTTCTTTCCATAAAAGCAAAATCTGAACATTATTCCAAACTTTTGGCCGCCAGTGTTAATGTACCTTGTAATGTTCCCTAGAGATCGTTTTTTTGTTCCAAGGAGCAAGGACCATCCTGAGCCGAGATAATGAGGTTTCCGTAGACAGCTGTATAACCAAAATTTGTCATGTGCCATGATACAAAGATGGCCATCGTGGTTAAACCAAGTAAAATTAAAATAAAAAAACAGGTGGTTTTGCAATACCAATACATAGACACTAATTAAAAAAAGGTCAAGCAACCTATATTGGACCACTTGAGATGGACTGAACCAGCACTAAATGGTATAGAGGGAACTGTTACCCTGTAGTATCATCTGCCTGCAAATGAAAGTAGTCAATCAAAATTATGCTGGTTGGTCACGGTTCATAAAATGTTTTTCTCACACAGTATAAAAAAAATCAAGCAAACTCAAATAATTGAGCCTTGTGCTTAAACATTTTAGGAAATCATCCACTGCTGCCACAGTTTCCTTTTGTGCTGAAAAACAAGTTTTCAGCTAATGACCCTGCATCAGTGTGGAGTGGCATGAAACAACTTAAGAATTAAAGGACTCCTACCCCCAACCCTGTGGTGGTCCAACAACTGGCTGACGACCTGAATTAGTTCTACTGTAGATTTGAAAGGCAGAATCTCACACCCAACACCCACCCTGACCTTCACTTCACACAAACACCAACACTCCCTACAACCTCCCTCCTGCTACTCAACCTGCACTTAAGATCTGTGAAGAGGATGTGTGCCATGTCTTCCAGGGCCCAGATGGTGTTTCGCCCATGTGACTTAGATCCTGTGCTACCCAGCTGGCCCCCATCGTCACCCTGATGTCCCATGCTGCTTCAAACTCTCAATCATCATTCCTCTCCCAAAGAAACCAAAAATCGCAGGACTTAATGACTACAGACCTGTCGGCCTGACGTATGTGGTCATGAAATGTTTTGAGAGACTGGTGTTGGCCCACCTGAAGGACATCAATGGACCCTTTCTAGATCCCCTTCAATTTGCTTATCGAGCAAACAGGTCTGTTGAGGATGCAGTCAACATGGGATTGCATCATATCCTGCAACATCTGGACAGACCAGGGACATATGCAAGAATCCTTTTTGTGGACTTCTGTTTGGCTTTCAACACCATCATCCCAGGTATTCTCCAGACTAAACTACATAAGCTCTCCATTCCTGTCTATCTGTCAGTGGATTAGCAGCTTTCTGACGGACAGGCAGCAGCTTGTGAAACAGGGGAAATTCACTTCCAGCACCTGTACAATCAGCACTGGTGCCCCCCCAGGGATGTGTGCACTCCCCACTACTCTTCTCCCTCTACACCAATGACTGCATTACCAAGGACCACCTCTGTCAAGCTCATGAAGTTTGCAGACAACACCACTGTCATCGCCCTCATCAGAGATGACGATGAGTTTGCATACAGAAGGGAGGTTAAACAGTCTGGTGCAGTCAAAACAACCTGGAGCTGAACACGCTCAAAACGGTGGAGATGATTTGGACTTTATGAGAAACACCCCAACACTGACCCCCCTCACCATTCTAAACAGCACTGTGGCAGCAGTGGAGTCATTCAGGTTCCTGGGCACTACCATCTCACAGAGCCTGAAGTGGGAGACCCACATTGACTTCACTTTATACTCACCAACAGTATAGAAGTATGGAGTCAGCACTCCCACTTTGGCACAGTTGATTCCTCCCAGCACCTCCCCGAGCATCTTATGAATCTGCTTCTGGACTGGACTGATTGAGCTATTGGCTACGGTCCAAGATAGATCAAAAGGAAAGATCATATATGAGGTTGACATACCTAACATTTTTCACAATAGGACACATTAAATGTAGACAGAAAAAAATGGATACCACGTACACAGAATGAAATCTGATATCAGGCCTGGGCTGCGTTTCCCAAAAGCATCGCAAGCCAAGTATATCATTGGCACCAATGGTCTCTACGATCAACTTAAACTTGCAATGCTTTGGGAAACGCAGCCCTGGTCGATAATATTAAATGTTTACAATATATTTGTAATGATTTTGCTGGCAAAATAAAATTAAGCAATACATGAATAACACAATAATTAAATGTTTTTTATTTTATTCTGTCATTACTTTACCTAAAGACGACGGTCTTATTATTCCTTGTCTCACAACTTTCAAGTATGATAGTGTTATGACCGAAATAATTTCACAGCTATATCACCCAGCCCTAGTGAACATGAATGTGTGCTAAGCACAAATGCTTTTAGATTCTTAGTAGCATCTGATAGACAAAATATTGTGCAGAAATTTGCAGTATGTGCACACCTCTCTTCTGTAGCTGTTTACAGTAGCGCTCATGGAACCAGGGCACCTGGAACTCAGGACACTCCAGACACACAGCACGATTCAGCTCCATCAGACGCAAACGCACACGCAAGTTCAGAGCATACGGCAGGGCTATCAGTAACCAGATAAATCAAACACAATCACTAGTTATTATATCTGGATAGATAGAAATTTTATCTGTGATTTTCTGTCATGCCATTAATTGGATTCATTTTTCCACAGTCTATTATTGTTGTGTAATCTCTTTCAAATAAAGCCACCCCTAAAAGGCACTTAACAATAAAAGGCACTGCTTTGTCAATTTAAATGTCAGTCACACAATCTCTTCCCATCTTAGTGGGCATTTCCTGGATAGAATAAGCTGCCATTTGAACCAGACTTTAAGCTAAAAGCCATTTATTAAAATTGACATACTCTCCAGCTGGGCATCCAACTTGGCAAGAAAGTCCACATTGAAAATCTCTCTAATCACTTCCTCAGGAAAATAATCGGCCATCGCCAGTGCATATGCCAAGAGAACCAGCAGGTGAGGATCAAAAGAACCTGATTGAATCAACAAGAACATGTTAGCGGTACATAATAACATTTAGAAGCTAAATGTTTACAAAAAGCACTATGGAGGACCTTACTTATATAAGGAGTGAAATGTTGAATGCAAACGTCAAAGAACTCCTCCGCTCTCGGTGGGTCATAATTTAACACAGCAAAAGGCAGCAAAGTGGCATATGTTGCAGAGTGATGAATCTGTTCGGACAAAACAGACAATAATGCACATAAAAAATATATATATTTTTTTTAAGCAGGCACTTTCTTACAAGAACAGAAACACATTAAATAGTAGGGATGTCCCGATACCATTGTTTTGAGAATGACTACAATTTGTATTTTGCAGATGAAAGAAAGTCATATTCATCTGGGATGGCATGAGGGTGAGCAAATTATGAGATCATTTTCAAATTTTGGCTGAACTGTTCCTTCAATTGCATTTTCTAATTAAACTCAGCAAAAAAAAAGGTCCCTTTTTCAGGACACTGTATTTTAAAGATAATTTTTTTTTAAATCTAAATAACTTTACAGATCTTTATAGTAAAGGGTTAAAAACAATGTTTTCCATGCTTGTTCAATAAACCATAAACAATTAATGAACATGCACCTGTGGAACGGTCCTTAAGACACTAACAGCTTACAGACGGTAGGCAATTAAGATCACAGTTATAAAAAGTTACGACATTAAAGAGACCTTTCTACTGACTCTCAAAACACCAAAAGAAAGATGCTAAGGGTCCCTTCTCATTTGCGTTAACATGGCTTAGGCACGCTGCATGGAAGAATGAGGACTGCAGATGTGGCCAGGGCAATAAATTGCAATGTCCGTAATGTGAGACGCCTAAGACAGTGCTTCAGGGAGACAAGCAAGGACAGCTTATCGTCCTTGCAGTGGCAGACCACGTGTAACAACACATGCAAAAGGATTGGTACATCCGAAGATCACACCTGCGGGACAGGTACAGGATAAAACCAAGAATGCACAATCCCTCCATCAGTGCTCAGACTGTCCGCAATAGGCTGAGAGAGGCTGGACTGAGGACTTGCAGGCCTGTTGTAAGGCAGGTCCTTACCAGACATCACCGTCAACAACGTCGCCTATGGGCACAAACCCACCATCGCTGGACCAGGCAGGACTGGCAACAAGTGCTCTTCACTGACGAGTCGCGGTTTTGTCTCACATGGGGTGATGGTCGGACTCGCATTTATCATCAAAGGAATGAGCGTTACACCGAGGCCTGTGCTCTGGAGCGGGATCGATTTTGAGGTGGGCGGTGTGTCACAGTATCTTCGGACTGAGCTTGTGGTCATTGCAGGCAAACTCAACACTGTGCGTTACAGGGAAGACATCCGCCTCCCTCATGTGGTACCCTTCCTGCATGCTCATCCTGACATGACCTTCCAGCATGACAATGCCACCAGCCATACTGCTCATTCTGTGCATGATTTCCTGCGAGACAGGAATGTCAGTGTACTGCCATGGCCAGCGAAGAGCCCAGATCTCAATCCCATTGAGCACGTCTCGGACCCGTTGGATCGGACGGTGAGGGCTAGGGCCAGGCCTTTTCCCCCAGAAGTGTCCGGGAACTTGCAAGTGCCTTGGTGGAACAGTGGGGTAACATCTCACAGCATGAACTAGCAAATCTGGTGCAGTCCATGAGGAGGAGATATCTTAGTTGTTTAATCTATTTATGTTCAACAAATATTTACACATATTACGTTTGCTGAAAATAAAAGCAGTTGAAAATGTTCTTTTTTTGCTGAGGTTAGTATGCACTTGTATTCCATTCTGAACTGAGCCTCATTTTTCAGCAGCAGAATTCCAGTAACTACTATTGTGAGATTCTACAAACAGAATTCATTTAAACAGCACTTAAAATGACTTTTCCAACCTTGTCTATGTTTTCAATCGTCACACTAGCGATACGGTCCAGCAGTGCGGCACAGAGGTAGTTGGTCCTGGTCAGATAAATGGCCAGCTCAGGCACGTTAGTCAAGGATATCTGCTCAAGCAGTCTCTGTATGGTGACCATGGACTCTTCCAGAAGCATCTCCTCAAACCACTCCCCCGACAAGTACCTGACTTCCTCCAACACCACGTCCAGGCGGTCGAATTTATGTAGCCGCTCATGTCCGCAACGGTTCAGGGTCTGGAGGAGGCGAACATACTTGATGGGTGTGTTGTGACGGTATGAGGGGTCATTGCGAATCCATTTGGCAACAACCATGGCGAAAGTGTTCAGGTCGTTTAGGTTGCACTGAGGAAGCACAGCATTCACGCGGGAGAGGATGCCCTCATCGAGACGGTGAGAAGGGAGCATAGACATCACCCTAGTTAGCATGGTCACCTCGTAAGGGTACACACTGACGTGGAGATAACTATAGGTGATAGAAGCAAAGTCAGTTGAAAGAGGAAAAGATTATTTGGTAAAAAACAATATGTTTGATGAGGTAATTAATATACAGACTCTAGACACAGGACTTTGAGCAATGAATAGACAATAGTCTCTAAAATAATTGAGCGGTGTGGTTTTGTAAGCACTTACTGAAGCAGTTTGGTTCTCAGTCTGGAGAAGATCTCTGGATTCTGGCAATGCAGCAAAAGGAGAGTTTGAGTGATTCGAGCGATTTCCACTGCACGATAGCACTCCAGATTCGTGCAGATTATTGCTGCCATCCTTTCAGAACACAAATAGTACGGAAATGACACCGATTAAACTATGTACTATCAGAGCTATCCATTTTTATCTGGTTATGAATCCTTAGTTTTTTTAAATCAGGTGTTATAGGAATAGTTCGCCCAAAAACGCCAAAAAACTCTCATCATATACACAGCCTCATGCTATCCCAGATGTGGGATGTTTCTTTCTTATGCAAAACACAAATGGAGATTTTTAGAAGAACATCTCAGCTCTGTAGGTCCATACAATGCAAGTGAATGGTGGCCAGAACTTGAATCTCTCTGCTGCATTGCCAGAATCTAAACCCCACATAAAAGGAACACTACAGACCAGTCTCTCTCATCCCAATCATGGCAAAAACACTTGAAAGGGCAGTTTTCAATCAAATCTCTGCTTATCTCTCACAGAACAATCTGCTGGATGACAATCAGTCAGGCTTCAGAAGTGGACACTCCACTGAGTTGCTGAGACAGCCAAAAGCTGAATTCAGATCATCTGCCCCGATTCTGCTGGACCTTTCTGCAGCCTTCGACACAGTCAACCATCAGATCTTACTCTACACCCTCTCTTCGCTGGGCTTCAGTGGAACTGTGCTTGACTGGTTTAATTCCTATCTCTCAGGTAGATCCTTCAAGGTAGCCTGGAGAGGCGAGGTGTCCAAGCCACATCAGCTACTTACTGGGGTACCTCAGGGTTCGGTGCTTGGGCCACTTCTCATCTCTATATACACATCACTGGTACCCATTCAGGCAAATGGTTTCTCTTACCACTGCTACGCTGATGACACGCAACTCTACTTGTCTTTCCAGCCCAACACCACCACAGTAACTGCTCGAATCTCTGCTGGCCTGAATGAAGGAACACAACCTCCAACTTAACCCAGCCAAGACCGAACTCCTTGTCTTTCAAGCCAATCCTGCAGTGAACACATTAACACCAGGCAGCTGGGTGCAACTACAGTAACGCCTTCCAGTCCTTTTTAACTATAAATCTCCACTTTCACATTCTTTTGTTTCGTTTTTTGGCAATTTTCATCTTCGTGCATATCGCCACCTACTGGTCGGGGCTGGTCAATGTTGGAGATTTAAAGAGAAAAAAAAGGACTTAAATATTGCTCTGTCTCTCACCAACACCTATCATATTGCTCCTGAAGACATGGATTTAACAACTGGAGTCTTATGGATTAATTTTATCCTGACTTAATGTGATTTTCGGACCTTCAGAGTTCTGACTACCATTAACTTGCATTGTATGGACCTAGATATTCTGAGATATGAGCCGAGATATTCTTCTAAAAATCTTCATTTGTGTTCTGCAGAAGAAAGAAAGTCATACAAATCTGGGATGGCATGAGGGTGAGTAAATAATGAGAGAATTTTTGGGAGAACTATCCCTTTAAATCATGTGAATCTGTTTGTGCACAGATGCCACTTATCACTCCAATCTTTTCATGCATCAAATTCCAAATAAAAAGAGAAATTAATAAATGAGATGAAGTAGCTTTCATTTGTAAAGGTATCACTGGGCATTACAACATGGTGCTTCAATATACAAACTTTTTATAAAAATAAAAACATTTTTGAATATCAAGAAAACATAACTGTAACATGTTATATATTGTTACTGTGATACAAAATTATGCATACTGTGATATATACGATTTTAGTTATCAAACCTCACTGCAAACATTGTGTCTGAGAGGTTCATTCTTGTTTATATTAATACAGATTATTTATCTTACTTGTTTATCAACTGAAGGTTCCTGCATTGCATTTCCTCCATTGTCTCCACCACAGCTAGAGCCTGTTGGGTATTGAACTCATCAGCCAATAGCAGAGCAGTACTCTCTAACCTGCAAAGCCAATCCAGTGTCACAAATAATATGATGACAAATCACACAGACACAAGGGGGCAAGGAGTTCATAGAGTTAAACGAATATTCGGGGTTCAATACAAGTTAAGCTCAATTGACAGCATTTGTGGCAGAATGTTGAATGTTAAATCAGTGTAATTACTGACTGTTTATTTATACGGCAATGTGCAGTTAAAACAAAATCACATGCAGATGTTTACAATAAATGGCACTCTTGAAATTAAAAAAAATAAAAATAAAAAGAACATGATTCCAAAATTAGTTTTTGTTTTGGGTGGGAGTTTCTTAAAGGTTCTATAGGCTAAGAAATTCAGCCAATTGCTAACTTCCGCTAGACTTGGCACCAAAGTAGGACTGCACGATTTGGACAAAAAGTCATATTGCGATTATTTTGAAAAATATTGCGATGGAAATGTTTTCCACATGTTCAACTGCAAAAACGCTACTGGGGTTTTCACACTTGAGCCCTCTTAAAAAGAACCAAACTGAGACCTTTTTTCAGTTCAACCACAAACAAATAAATATGTAAACAGTGAAACAAAGTCTTCTTCGTATCCAAATGTTACCATCCACCGTGTACCTGTTTTTGTCCATTTTGTGACAGGGTCTCAGCTCACTAATCATCAACATTAGTATTTGAAACAGTCAACTTAAATATTAGGGATGATACAATCATGATTTTAACATCTCCAACTTTCTTTTCATCTCATCAGTCGATGCTGATCATTTAACTTTTATCAGCAGCTCGGTCAAAACTGGTTATATGTAAGCTTTCTGCTCAATGTCACTGTTAGCTGAATTTCCCTGTTGGTAAAACAATAGTTGTTGCCTAGTTTTTGCTGTCAAAAATAATGTTGGTTGATTGAATAATGCATTAAACACAATATATCATTTTTTAATATAAATGTTACTCTTTATTCTTATTCAGAGCCCGTAAGCAAACGGATTCGAACTCTGAGCACTTCTGTTACTTTAAGCATGAGCGGGAGTTGTGGAGTGCAGAACTGCACTGAAAACACTGTAACAATGCTCTAACTTAATATAGACTGCAGCGCAAATAAACTTTGAAGAGAGCAGAATATTTATTTATTTAAAATCGCAGCCCTTTCAGTTTAATAATCGCACAAGGTCATATCGCGGTTTCGGAAGTAAAAATCCCATTCATATTTTCCATAGAAGGAATTGATTTTGTAACCATGACAAATAAACCTTTAAAGACAGCCCTACCATGCTCTGATGTTGTAAAAAGGATAGTTCACCCCAAAATGAAAATTCTCTCATCATTTACTCACCCTCAAAGACATAAAAAAAATAATAATATCTCAGCTCTGTAGGTCCTGCCATTGCAAGTGAATGGTGACCAGAACTTTGAAGCTCCAAAAAGCATCCAAAAGCACACAAAGGAAGTAAATTCATCCAACTCCAGTGGTTAATTCCATGTCTTCAGAAGCAATATGCTAGGTGTGGACGAGAAATAGATCAATATTTAAGTCCTTTTTTACTATAAATTCTCCTCCCTGCCCAGTAGGTGGTGACAAGCACGAAGAATGCAAATCGCAAAAAACTAAAGATATGTGAAAAATGTGAAAGTGTAAGTGGGGATTGATAAATATCGATCTGTTTCTCACCCACACCTATTATATCGCTTCTGAAGACATAGATTAAACTACTGGAGTATTGATGTGTTTGGACCTTCATTTTTGGTACCCATTTACTTGCATTGTATGGACCCACAGAGCTGAGATATTCATCAATTAATGTTTGTTTGTGTTCTGCAGAAAAAAGAAAATCATACACACCTACATACATACATATCATGAGGGTGAGTAAATGATGAGAGAATTTAAATATTTGGGTGAACTGTCCCTTTAAGAGCCAAGGTAGTATAGGAACATTTTAGGCATTGTGTTCAATGCCTAAAAATAATCTCTTACAGCAGCTTTTATAGAACTGGAATGTGAACTTCAATCGATAAATTAGTTATGATTACCATCCCTATTCCTATTGCTCACCCCTCTCTGATTCCTTGTCCTGCCATTGGTCCTAGAGAAGCAAAGAGTTTGGTGAAAGTGGCAGGATCACTGCTGTTGTCGACCAACTCAATCAGCCTCTGTTTTGCAGCCAGCCGGAAATCACAATTATTGAACTGCATGGACTGATACAGGCCCAGAATGATACTGATGTGTTCTGCATCCAGATGGGAGATGTTCTGCAGGAGGATCTGGCTGCATTTCTCCAAGAGAGGTCGGTGGTTATGCTTGACGTTACGAAGGAACTGCACCACCCTTCTGGGGTTGTTAAACTGATGCGGGTCCATTTTTTCAAGGAGGTCGTGCGCTTTTTCAATCAGTGCGTCACGCAATTGTGGCGATGCCAGGGAGGAAATGCTGATCATCAAGGTTGTAAGCACTCTTTAGAGAGGAAAACAAAGATGTAATCACACCATTTATCAATTAAAGGAATGTTCAACTCACAGCATTTGTTGCATGTTGATTACCTCAGTTAACAGTATGGAATGGAAGTAAACAGTGCCAGTATCCATTTACATTTATGCATTTATGCATTTGGCAGATGCTTTTATCCAATGCGATTTACAGTGCAATTATTACAGGGACAATCCCCCCCGGAGCAAACTGGAGTTAAGTGCCTTCCTCAAGGGCACAATGGTGGTGGCCATGGGGTTCGAACCAACGACCTTCTGATTAACAGCCCAGTGCTTTAGCCCACTACGCCACCACCACTCCTATAGTATCCAGATGCTATAAAGGCGAAAATATTTTTTGTCCTATTTAAAAAAAAACCATTATTATTTGACCTGTAAAGTTATCTAAAGCATCATCTTTTTGTGATGAGACCACTGTTCTTGGTGGATGAAATTGAGCCATTCACGAAAGATGTAATTCCTGTGTGTGGCGGCAGTACATCAACAAAGTGTGTCATCACACACGTGGTGTTAGGTATATACACAACAGACAGCAATAACTTAGACTGTTTCTTGATGATTTTACTTTCTTCTGACCAAATATAACTTAAAGGGACAGTTCACCCAAAAATTCTGTTTTAAATTCTGTGATCATTTACTCACCCTCATGTCACTCCAAACCTGTATGCATTTCTTTCTTCTGTGGAAATGTCTTAAGTGTCTTTTTTTTGTACATAAAATGAAAGTCAATGGGAGTCCAATGTTACATTGTTTGGACAAAAACAGTTGGAACATTCTTAAAAATATATTTTGTTTTCTAGAGAATAAAGACATGGATACAGGTTTGGAGTGACATGATAGTGAGTAAATGATGAGAGAATTAATATTTTTGAGTGAACTATCACTTTAGTCTGTGTAATGGTTCAAATAAATACACACCTGGCATCTTCAACTGAATCCAATCTCTGACTCACAATTTCAGTAATCTGACCCATCAATGGACTGTGCTGAAGAAACTGATCGCTCAGACAAACAGCAAATTTTGACAGTGTTGGCATCTGAAATCTACGAAGAGGATAAAAAGGATGAAAAGCCTGGCCTAACAAACAAATGTTTAAAGGTTTAGTTCACCCCAAAATGAAATCTGTTTGAGGAACAAACCAAAATATACGTTGCTATGGTCACTGTGATCTGTCGTTACATGGTAGAGAGCTGCATGTTGTAAATAATGATGTCATTTTTGGGTGAACTATTCCTTTAATTTCAGTCTGACAGAAAATGTGGATGTCAGCTATTGAAAATGCTCATCATTGTCTGTATTTTTCATGTACCTCTCTAGTCTGTTCCAAGCCTCTGTCACCAACTGCTGGACAAGAGAGTCGTGCTGTTCTATATTAAGCCTTTAAAAAAAAGACACAAATCCAATCAAAGACAGGCAAGGAAACAAGTGAAGTGGATGACAAGAAACTCAAATGGACTTAGGGTACAAGCTATATTTAATTTTCATGAGTAAAAATTGGGGAATAGATGTACAGACCGTTCAATTGGTTGTACTGGTGTATACTAGTGTTGATTCACTGTTAAGTAAAAAAAAAAGTTCCTGGTAACAAAATGTGATTGTGAAAATCTGAACAGAACAACCTATTGAACAGGCTGCAGATCTATCCATCACTGCCTCATTTTCATTGGCATCAAATTAAATATTGCCCTGCCTAAATGCTAAATAGGTCCAAGACACATTACTCGACAAAATATATTGAATCAATGAAATTACATTCATAAAAAAGCCTGTTTTTAGTTCCATTAAAATGTTTAGCATTTTTATATTATTTTCATAACAATTAAGAGATTGACCAATATAGTTTTTTAATGACCATTACGATACTGATTAATTTTGTGTTTAATTGTAGGATAACACTTGCCAAGCTATATGCTAAAACATGTCAGCATGTTTTGGCATGTAGCAAGGCATCGCTAGCATGTTAGTACACATTGCTAGCGTGTAGCTAGGTGTTGCTAACATGTAGCTAAATGTTGCAAGCATGTAACTAGGTGTTGGTTGCAAGTTTTATCATGTAGTGACGCATTGCTAGCATGTTTATCATGTTTCTAGGCGTTGATAGCATGTAGCTAGGTGCATCTAGCATGTTTTAGCATGTTGCTAGGCATTGCCAGCATGTTATTTGGCACTGCTAAAATCCCTTACAAAAACCGAGAATTCATGGCAAATTTGTCACTAACTTGCCGCAAATTCGACACTGATCATTTTCACATGCAAATGAGCTTTGTGGCAAACTTGCAGCAAATTATCCATTGTTTCCAAAGGTTTGCTGCATGTTCACCTCTACCGGAGAAGAGCTGCAAACTTCTGGCAAATATTTGCAGTGAATCACAAGCTCATCTGCATGTGAAAATAATGACTGGCAAATTTGCGGCAAGATTTCAGCAAATTTGACATGGAATTTCGATTTTTGTAAAGGATGTTTTTAGCATGTTGTTAGGCATTCCCTTGCAAAAAATCTAGAGTTGCCGCAAACTTGTAGCAAATTCGGCAATTGTTATTTTCACATGCAAATGAGCTTTGCAGCAAACTCGTCACCAAAGGTTTGCTACAGGTTCACTAAAACCAGTGAAGAGCTGGCAAAAGTTTGCGGCGAATAGCAAGCTCATTTGCATGTAAAAGTAACAAGCGCCAAATTTGCGGCAAGGTTACTGCAAGTTGGTCAGAACTCTAGATTTTTATAATGGTTGCTAGCATGTTTTAGCATAGTTTCTACCAATGCCAAGCAAAATGCTAGCAATCCCTTACAAACATTTAGAGTTCACTGCAAATTTGCTGCAAACTAGGGCTGCACGATTTGGACAAAAATTCATAGTGCTGTCCTGACACAGTCAATTCTGCTGGATTTTACTCTGTACCTAAGAACGTCATAGAGCATATCCACCACTGAAACATCATCCATGTCACTGATCTTGTTTTCTGCCAAAACTCGAAGCGTCAGGAACTGTGGGTGATTCCGAACAAGCTCGATGGTTCTGAGCATCTGTGGCCTTTCTCTCTGAAACTGCCACAACAGTCCGATAGCACAGCCCACATGGCTTGCCGAGAGCTTGGCTTTGTTCCGGCCCACCACATCAAACACCTGGTTTTCTGCAGAGCACACCTGAAGCTGCTCAAGCACCTGGTCACGACTGACGGCCGCGCTGTGAAACAGTGAGCGGGAACGCCCCCAAAAGGAGCGGAGCCTGAACATAGTAGAGGGATGACCACCGTCAGCTTAAAGTCCGCATACTAGAGGCAGCAAAAGTATTGTAGCTTAATAACACAGATTAAGCTGATGAAAATGTTGCAGAACTGTATCAGGACAGAGGCATCTGCAAAGAAAGTTAAAGAGTCGATATGAGATCAAATATAATTAATATACAGAGTTCAAAAGTCTGAGACTACACTGAAATCTGTTTCTAGGTCCCTAATCAAATGTCAGCAATAGCAGGGCAAGTTGTCACCATGGAACCTGATTTTAAAGAAATAGTTCCCACCAAAAAATTACTTTCTTTTTTCTGCAGAACCCAAATGAAGGTATATGAGGTGTTTATGCCCATACAATGTATGTCAATGGGGTTCAAAATTTCCAAGCTCAAAAAATAACAAAGTCTCCTTGGCACGTTCATGAACGAAGTTCATTTACACACTCCACTCCCTCACACACTTGACACATGCGCAGAGCACTGTACATAAACCAGACATTGTTGCATGGCTGGGTTTGGGGGACATGAAATGACACTATTCAAGTGCTCTCTCATTAATATGCACTGATATCTAGATGCTTTTAAGAGATCTGCCAGGTTTCTTAAAGAGACAGTACCGGGTTTTAACATATGTTCAACAAATCAGTGTAAATACCTGTAAATAGTTCAAATTTTGCAATTAAACAATAAACATGTAAAAAAAATATTATATATGCAACATATCATATTTATTAATGGAAAGCAAAAAATATTAAAACAAATATATAATTAGTAAAATTTATATTTTCGTAAATGTACAAAATTAGAAGGTCCGCAGGATAATTAACAGCATTAGCTGGGAGAGAATTTCTTTCTTATGCAAGCAAAAAGGACATTATAACTGAGCTATACCCATATGAATCAATATCAAACTGAATCGAAAAATCAGAATGGAATCGATAGCTTGTGAATTTAAATCTGGATCAATACCCAGCCCTGCCAAGTATATTTCATTTTCTGCGTTCCTGATCAGATTGCGCCTGATCGACCGCACTGCATTTCAAATGATACTCTTTTGACTGCGAGCGAATCCGACTTTGACGCATGCGCACTACAACTACTTTGTGATACTCTTTTAGTAGTCAACAACAGCGCATGCCAAAAATGCATACATTCGAGGATTTGCATCGTGCAAATTCAACTTTATGTTAACAATTTTGGGTTTACTGTTTTCGAGAAACAATATGAAGTTGTGTATTTCTTATGTAATTTAATTATAATACTTGCCAAGTACTTCATAAATGTAACGTGTTAAATATCAAACCCATTTTCTCTCATTTCCAAAGAGATGTTGGAATTTATATTAAAACTCTTTCAACCTCATCCAAAAACAAAGCTATAAATACTTTTATGTGTGCTCAAATCTCGGCATCTTTTTATCATTTTTGGTGGTGTACGACCACATGCCTTTATCATGACTTTACTTATTTGGCTCTGTATGCTTGTAATTATTTATCTTTCTTCAAATAATGGTATTTTTTGCACCTTTGTTTAAATCTATTGGGGTCTAATGTTGTTTTTTGTTCCGCAAATTGCATATTTGTATGTGAACAAATTAAAAACAACTCAAACAAAAAACATCACAGAAAATTGCATCCTTGTACCAGACTCTGCCTTTGTATCCTTTTGTAGCTTGAGAGTTTTGAGCACCATTGAATGACATTGTAGGACAAACACATCTCTTGCATTCAGAAGACAGTCATACAAATTTGAGATGGCATAAATTATAATTATTATGTAAACGGTTCCCTTTAAACAGCCTTTTATAGGTTTTACCTCTGGTCGGCGCCATGAAGATTCTAATTGCCTGTTTTTTTATTTCTGGTCTCGAGACGCCAAGTATAAACTGCCTAAATGCATGATCCAGAGGAAAACAACAACCATTTAAGTGTTACTTGGAGTAAAAATGTATTGCAGGCTCAACTTGTGCAGTTGTTGGCTGTCATAACAACTCAGAATACTTAATGATAACATTGACACCGTCTATAAAAAAAGTAATCTCGACTCTGTGAACCATCGGCATGCTTTTTGACAATTTTTACAAATGCAATACTTTAAACATTACATTACCCGCTAAGAATATACACCGATGTGAGAGAAAACACTGGAGACCGGAAATTGAAAACGGTTGAATCGTGGAAAAAGGTGTATATTGTAAAATAATTATGAACAATAAATTATAGTTTTGAGGATTGTATTTACAATAACTATTGCAATTTATGACCGTTTTAAATTAGGTGTTTAAATACAAATTACTAAATCATATATTATACAACTAGGAAAAAAGACACTTGTATAATTGAACTTTTGACTTAAAAACCTTAGATAAAACCAGAGTTGGGTGTAATGCATTAAGTAATTTATTACTTTAATTAAGTTACTTTTTCATTTGGAAAAAGTAAGGGATTACTCTTAATTACAGTTACTTCTGATGTAATTCCATTAAATGTACTGTATAGACTATAGAACAATTCTTTATAAAACAATATTGAATTCAAAACCAAAATATAACGTCTGATGTTAAAAAATATGTTTTATAATTTAACGCTGGCCCCTTAAATTCTTTGGCCACTTCATGAATCATTCATTTGATTTCTTATGATTTATTTGAAAGAATTAAAAGAACAGTTTCATGTCTATCCTTGTATTTTTCATCTGGTCGAGGTTGATCAGGGTTTTATAAAGCAATTAGTAATAAGTCATGCAATTACTTTTCAGACAGAGTAATTAGTACAGTAATCTAATTACAATGCAGATGATCTAATTAGTAGTTAAATACCTTTTTAGAGTAACTTACCCAACATTAGATAACAACTTGCCCCGGTCTCCTCTATATGCAAAAACCTGCAATCCCTGGGTGTTATAACAATCTCTGCGCTAAAAGCAATCTACTTTTGGCCACAGATCAGCTTTGATCCTATAGTTTATACAAAGCTTGCATGCATCCAAAATAACAGACAGCACCTGTCAAGCTGACACCAGCAGAAGTGTGTGACTAAACCTTGAGAACAAATAAGAAATGCATGGTACCTTGTAATAAGCTGCCGTTCTGTGACACACACGTAACATGTAAACAGTTTCCTGTTATCAAAGCACGGGTGACCTGTGCTGAACACGTGTGTGAAGACAGATGTGTCCAGAGGTGAATGAGGTGTTTACAGTCCGTCACATGTAAAGTGCCGCTTGCGATTGTTATCGAGCTGAATAATATACATGTGTGAATAATGTTTTAGCGACATGACACATGTGAACTGAAAAGGACAAAACTTGAATGGCGTGTTCAACTGCTTTCTGACTTCACATCCTGCCAGACAAAAGTCATTGAGAATTTTTGGATGTCAAAATAAAAGTCACGCCTGGTTAGAGAGAAAGTCAGACATTTTAAATGGAAATGTGAGCATAAATAACAAAATATTTGTATTTATTTATTGAACAATTTCATGTCCATTTCACATTTAAATACATTATTATAATATAATAAATAAATCAATTTAAATACACACACTATGATATATATATCATAATAAATATAATATATAATATATCATAATAAATATAATAAGTCAATATCCACAACAGATCAATATGTATTTGTATGTATGTATATATATATATATATATATATATATATATATATATATATATATATATATATATATAGTGTTTGGCAAAGTTTATTCTGAAAATAAAACTGTATTTATAGTATTTATTCTAACAAATACATATTGATCTGTTGTAGATATTGACTTTATTATGATTATTAATATTATTATTTGTCTGATCTATGTGCTATATTTTTGCTTATATTGGATGTTCTTTATGCAACACCAGTGCAATTTGAAAAAAAATATTTTTTAAATCATAAACTTAACTGCGCTTATTCTTTCAAAAGTCTATGTACATAAATTTTATATTATTATTATTGTAAGAAATCTTGTTATGTTATGCTAACATCTCTAAAATTGAGTTTTCACTGATCCAAGATGTATTGAGATACATTTGATTAAACCAAAATTACTTTTATTTCACTATATTTGATTTAGTTGGTTTTAACTATCACTTAAGATTGTAGGAAGAATACTTCTTTATTTATAAACTGGTAGGTTCTCCTCTGAAATAACTATACATCTTCTTCAAAATATCTCTAAACACACTTACTGTATAAATGTTCAGATTAGTATGTCCTCTGTATAAAGATATTCAACATATAACAGTTTTGTCATTTAAAAACAAACAATGTTTTAATGAAAGCTCAAACATTCACCCTTCTTTTGCAAAGAATCTTTATTGATACCACAAGTGTGAGTATTAACAACTAGATGTTTTAAAGTTTTACCAGGTAAATCCTAGTCTTTTCTTGGACCGTATGATGTCAATGGTCTGATTTAGTTCTTTTATATTTTGAGTGGTGCTGTTTACATAAGTGGGCATCTGAACACCAGACTCATCATGGACTAGATAACTCGGTCTGAGTCCACCGAATGTTGGCCCCAAGCCCCCACCAATTCCCTCTCTGGCAGCCTTGAGGAGCGGGTAGGTTTGTCTCCCTGCCTTCTCGGCTGTTTCGATGACCTGTTTGGCATAATTCTGGAACTGGTTTTCCTCCTCGAGGATGATAGCGGCGTTTCTCGCCAAAAAGTCCTGCTGTTCTTTTTTCGAGTGGTTATCCCTTGCACGTTTTCCAGCCTTCACAAAACCAATGTTGCAATCAGTATTAGGGTGTTCAGTGCGGAATATAAACACAGTTACACACTAGCTAAAAAAATGAAGAGCCATACCCACCATATCATGTATGTAGATGTCCTGTAATGTTTTTCCTTCTTCTCTGGCTCTTTGAGCTTGAAGCTCTTTCTTCTCCATGAAGATTCTGTCTGCTTCCTTCTTAGCATTGAGCATCTCTAGAGCTTTCTGTTTTTCCTCCTCCGCCTTTAGTTCCTGTTCTTTCCTCTAGCATGGGGATTAGGAAAAATATGCTTATTTCAAGTGTATTTCTAATTATCTACACTGAAAAAATTGCAAGTAAATTTACAAATGTTTCCCCATGATTAAACAGATACCTCAGGGGGAGAATTAAATAAAACATGTATGATTCCACCCACTTAAATGGGAAAAGAGTATAAAAGAGTTTCCTGTCCATTATGCTACTCAAAGCATTTCCTGTTTAAAGGGATAGTTCACCCAAAATTCTCTCATGATTTCCTTCTCCCAGATGTGTATAACATTCTATCTTCTGCAGAACAGAAATTAAGATTTTTAGAAGAATATTTCAGCTCTGTAGTTCCTCACAATGTAAGTGAAGGGGTGCCAACATTTTGAAGCTCCAAAATCCACACAGAGGGAGCATAAAAGTCATCCATATAACTCCAATGGTTAAATGAATATCTTTAGAAACAATATGATAGGTGTGGTTGAGAAACATTTTTAAGTCATTTTAAATCATAAATTCTCATCCTGCCCAGTAGGGGTTGATATGCACAAAGAATCTGAATCACCAAAAACAGAAGAAGAAGAATGGAAAAGTGAAAGTGAAGTGGAGATTGACTGAGCAGGGAGGGGAATTTATTAGAGGTCAACCAATAGTGGATTTTGCCAATATAATAACCAAGGTTTAATCAGCCAATAGTTTTTAAAATAGATTTTTAGAATGTCAAAAAAAATATTATTCTTTCATTAATATGACTTAAATGAATAAAATCTCAGATGCAGTTTATTGTTCAACCAAAATCCCAAAAATAACCATAAAAATTTCAGATTTCATGCATAATTCAAGCCTGAAATACACTGGGGACTCTTATTTTGAAATGAAGAAATTATGGAAAAATGATCGCAAACCATCGGCACAGATTTTTGCCAATAACGATAGTTCCTAAATGCGACTATTGGCACCAATTAATCATAAAACAGATATATCGATCTACCTCTAGAATTTATGGTAGAAAAAATATTGATCTGGTTCTCACCCACACCTATCAAATTGCTTCTGAAGATATGGATTTAACCACCAGAGTCATCTGGAGTACTTTTATGTTGCTCTTTTGTGGATTTTGGAGCTTCAAAATGTTGGCACCCATTCACATGCATTGTATAAACCTACAGAGCTGAGATATTCTTCTAAAAAACATCTTTGTGTTCAGCAGATAGAAATACACAGAAAGTCATACACATCTGGGATGAGTAAATAAGGGTGAGTAAATGATGAGAGAATTTTCAATTTGGGTGAAGTATCCCTTTATGCAAGTTTTTAATTAATTACGCAATGGGAAGATTAGATTACTTACCATGGCCTCCCTGTGTGTGGCGATCGAGTTCAACATGGCTGCATGTTTCTCCTCCTTTTCACGTTGTTCTCGAGCTAGTCTTGCCTCACGCTCGGAGACTGCTTTGGCGATAATCTCTTCTTCATTGCTGATCTGTTCCTGCTTCTGTGCTGCTAATTTCTCAAAAATAGCCTGCCTGTGTCTCTGGAGGTCTCTAAAGCAAAAACAAACATGGCAAATACAAACCCTCTGCTGAGACAAAGCAAGCAGTGAACAAACTTGACATTATGTCATAAATAGATAAAAGTCCCCGTAAAGGCCTAACCCTCATAAAAAAGTACATTTCTGACATTGCCCACTGGAAATATTTACCATGTGTTGCTGTTGTGATTGTCACTGTGATATACAATACCTAAACACTTCCTCCTGCTTTTCTTTCCTCATTTTCATAACTTTGTCTTTATGGCTGGCCATCTGAATGCGTTTCTCCTCCTCTTCTGTCTGTCTCTGGGCCTCTGATGCTCTTAGGAGTTCTCTGATGGTCAAATGCTCCTGACAGAAGCAAGAATTGAGAAACAGCATCATTAGTTCAGAACAGTCTATCTGCTGTTGTTGTACATTATCAGTTTGCATGTGAGTGTCTTACATGATGAGCTTTCATTATGTTTCTCTTCTCTTCCTGGTGCTTCTGCTCTTTCATGTATTGCTCCCAAAGATGAAGCTCTCTGAGTCGCTCCACTTCTTCCGCCTCCCGTTTGATATCCTGTTTCTCCTGTTCTTTCTTCAATTCCTGATCCTTCACCCTAATAAAGTGTGAAACGTCAGACACCTCTATTACCCGTTGACCTATCTTTTTATGACCTATCGATTTTCCTTTGATCAAATTATAATTAAACATTCCATTGATGATATATATTCATTAATTCTATACATTTGAAAAATCCCATATTAATATAAAATCTACTTGGAACCTAATTCATATTCAATTTCAGTTATCCTACGTATGAGCAATTGTAGGCTACTAGTTGTTCTGATATAAAAAAAATAAAAAATTATAATAATTTAATATCGGTCCTTCTTTGGCTAGGAATATTGAAAATAGAGCTGAATCCCTCATCAAGGAGCAGTATCCTTGCATAAGCATGTTTGACTCTCCTACCTCCAAAGAAGATGACACTATACTGGAAATGAAAGACTCCTCTGCAGGAAATGATTTAATAAGATCCAGCCTTGTAAAGAAAATCGTTCTCTCTATCTTTAAGCTCCTTACTTATATTTTTACTTTACCTCTTAAAACTGGTATTATATAAAGTGACCGCTGTTTAAAACAGGTGATACCAGCATATTTACTGACTATAGCCCTATATCTATTTTACCATGCTTTTCAAAAGGTCTTGAAAAACTAGTATATTCAAGAATAAAAAAAAACATATGGATGAGAGCAACATACTGTATTGCCACCAATACGGATTTCGGAAAACAAATGTCAACTGCAGCTTGTTCATCAAATCTCCACAGCCTTAAATAACACAAAAATCTCTCTTGGTATATTTTTAGACTTGTCAAAGGCCTTTGACACTGTTGATCACAACATCCTAATTACAAATCTGCAAATATATGGCTTTTTCAATGGCTGGTTGATTATATAAAGGACAGAGAACAGTATGTATCTATACTTTACGGAGTTCCTCAGGGATCCATCCTTGGACCTCTATTGTTTTTTATTTATATGAATGACTTACATAGGGTCTGCAATAATGTACTTCCTCTTTTATTTGCTGATGACACGTCTTGTTGTTTCACATGAACGTTTTATTACACTCATTCTAACTGAAGTAAACAAAGAGTTATCATTTATATCCAAATGGTTTCAGACAAGCAAACTTTCTCTTAATATAAAAAAAAAATATCACATTTTACATTTTGTAATAATAATAAAAAGTACTTAAAAGATAAAGCCGAATTATTCATAGACAACATTGAAATAATTTCTAGGAGTGATAGTAGATAATAAATTAACATGGAAATGTCATATTGAACTGATTTGTAAAAAGACGATGAAGTCAGCTTGTATTCTAAGTAGAGTTCGTTCATTGATGAATCATTCTTGCATTTAATTCTTTACTACAGCTTAATTAACGTCTGTGTCTTTCCTCTTATATAAGTCATGAAATAAAAACATGAATAGTTTACTATCAGATTGCAGATCATCTCTTGTAATTCAATTGACTGGACATGATTTGGAAAGGCACACACCTGTCTATATAAGATCTTACAGCTGAAAATGTATATCAGAGCAAAAACCAAGCCACGAGGTCAAAGGAACTGCCTGCAGAGCTCAGAGACAGGATTGTGACAAGGCATAGATCTGGGGAAGGCTACAAAATAATTTCAGCTGCATTGAAGTTTCCCAAGAGCACAGTAGCCTCCAAGGCTAAGAAGATGTTTGAAACAACCAGGACTATTCCTAGAGCTGGCCACTCGGCCAAACTGAGCAATATGGGGAGAAGGGCCTTGGTAAGAGAGGTGAACAAGAACCCGATGGTCACGCTGGTTGAGCTCTTGAGATCATGTGTGGAGATGGGAGAAACTTGCAGAAGGACAACCATCACTGCAGCACTCCACCGATCTGTGCTTTATGGCAGAGTGGCCAGACGGAAACCTCTCCTCAGTGCAAGACACATAAAAAGCATGCTCTATATTTTTGGAGAGAGATTATGATTATATTGTTGAGATATCACAGGCCCAGTCTGACTTGTGTCCCAGTTTGTATATTCTTGGTGATCCTCGGTCTTTAAGTCACATCAGGACAGCTGAAGCACAGTGGATTCACAGCTGTATGATGCTGGGCAGACAAATCATTTTAAGAAGTTAGAAGTCTCATGGAAAGCCATCCTCTCGTGAGTGGCTCTCTGAATTGGGACAGGTGGCAGCTTACGAGAGACTTATAAATGGGGAACATGTCTAGACTTTTTCAATTTGCAGTAAATAGTAATAATTGATTGAGATGTAAAATAGAGTATTAATGGCCAATGAAACAATTACATAGTCTTTTTGTTTCTTTCTGTGTGTGTGTGTGCATTATGTCATTTGAAAACCCAATAAAGTACAAGTCATAAAGAACATCTCTGGCGAGACCTGAAAATGGCTGTCCACTGATGGTCCTCATCCAACCTGACAGAGCTTGAGAGGATCTGTAGAGAAGAATGGCAGAAAAACCCCAAATCCAGGTGTGCAAAGCTAGTCGCATCATACCCAAAAAGACTTGAGGCTGTAATCGCTGCCAAAGGTGCTTCAACTAAGTACTGAGTTAAGGGTCTGAATACTTATGTTAATGTGATATTTTAGTTTTTTCTTTTTAATAAATTTGCAAAGTTATAAAAAATCTGGTTTTTGCTTTGTCATTATAAGGTATGTAGTGCAGATTGATGTGAAAAAAATAATCATTTAAAGCATTTTAGCAAACGGCTGCAACATAACAAAATGTGAAGAAAATTAACTTCTGAATGGTTTCTGAATGCACTGTATGCTCTTATAATGTGCTGGTATGGTTCCAGCTCCCGCGAAACACTCAGATGGTGAAATGCCCAGGGAGAACCTCCCTCCTCCATCTGCTCCAACACAAATGTCTCAAGTGTGTTTGTGGGTGCGACATGTCTCTGGAGTGCAGGGTTTTGGTTTTGGAAAGGGGGTGTGGCTTAATTAATGGATAGTCTAATGTAATGTCCAAAAAAGCTAAAATCACTTGCAACACCTTAAACAGGTGGGTGCAAAAATGCTTTTAATTGGTTATCTAACATTTGATCTATTCTGTTCTGTTCTATTCTATTCTATTTTCCTTTCCTTTATTCTGCTCAACTCTATTCTGTTCTGCTAAACTCTATTCTATGCTGCTCTACTCTATTCTATTCTGCTCTATTATATTGTACTCTATTCTATTATGCTCTATTCTATTCTATTATGTTCTATTCTATGCTGATCTATTTTACTCTATTCTATTCTGCTCTATTATATTGTACTCTATTCTATTATGCTCTATTCTATGCTGATCTATTTTACTCTATTCTATTCTGCTCTATTCAGATCTATTCCATTCAATACTGCTCTATTCTATTCTGTTTTAATTAGCTCTATTCTATTCTGCTCTTCTCTATTTATCTCTATTCGGTTCTATTCTATTCAGCACTATTCTGTTCTGCTCTATTGTATTCTATTCCACTCTGTGCTATTCTACTTGACTATATTCGGCTCTATTCTATTCTGATCTAATTTGCTCTATTCTATTATATTCTGCTTTTTTTTATTTTACTCTATTCTATTCTGCTCTACTCTACTCTGTTCTACTCTATTCTTTTCTATTTTACTTTGCGCTACTCTATTCTGCTCTAGTATGTGCTGCTCTATTCTACTCATCTCTCTTCTGCTCTATCCTATTCTATTCTCCTCTGTTTTTTCTCTATTCTATTCTATTCTGCTCTATTCTATCATATTGTATTCTAGGGCTTAGTATGAGTTTAGTGGCTCTGCAGACATTGGTAGTATGTTATGCACTGTTATACAGTATGTGTGACTTGTCAACACCAGCTCTACCAAATCAGGGTAGGGTTGCACCAGCTGTGCGTAAGGTCTCACTTAATCTTGCCTCACCTAAGGCAAGACTTAACTAGTAGGTCATAAGCATTCCATAAAATAATGCGTAGTCGCATAATTTACATTTTCCTTTATTGATCCAAGAAGCGCCTTCAAATTTGAACACAGAAGTGTTAAAAAGCTGTGAATTTCAGTCTAATCTGGTTACGGTTGATGTTTATACCTTGTTTGCTCACGTGACTGTCAGCTGTAATAAATTACAGTATTTTCCCATTGAAATACAACACGAAATAAAAGTAGATTTAATAAAAAGTGTATTTTGCCTTTGTAAATAATGTTACTCAGGAACTATCTAAAATTAATAAGGGGCAATAGATAAATTGGGTAAAACACGGCTAAAGTCTCCGTGGGGTAAAAGTGTCCTTTCATTTTATTTTCTCCCAAAACACTAATGCTAATGCCGAATAGCCACTAAGATTTTATATATATATATATATAAATAATGCTCTTTCTCATAAATATAAATTAATATAAATATCAACATCATCATACAGTATATATCTAAAGGATTGAAGTCTGTTGTGCAAAACATGAGCTCATTGATGTCATTAAGTGCATCTGATTTTTTATCCTAACTGTTACTCCTGGTCAGAGGTTTCCGTAAATATTTAGTTTATACATATGTTACGTCCATTAACGATTTTAATGTTGCAATGCTCAAATATTTAGTAGTGTGTAAATTGTGACTTAGTGTCCATTTACACCGCAACTAGGCTACATTGTAACTTAAGTATAGCTGGTGCAACCTTCAAAGTTAAATGTTATATAGTTTTTCCTCACTGATTTTTCAAGCTCTCAGCAATCGCCAGTTGTTCTTGTTTCCTCTGCAGGGCTTTCTGCTGCTCTTGCTGGAGGGCCTGCTCATCTCTGCGAGCCATTGCTGCCAAGACCTCTCTGTCCACGTCTTTGCTGGTATTCTGCTTCCAGTGTTTCAGTTCAATCTGAGCTTCCCTTTCCTTCAGAACCTCTGCCAACATCAGGGCACTCTGAAGAAACACAAGGAGGAAAAACTAAAAGATGTAAATGTCTTGATAACACTTAGCACTCAAAACAGATTTGTGATGAAATAATGTGACACCAACATGGAATCCTTTCACTCTGTCAGTCTGGTAGTACTGCAGGGTTTTTGCTTTCTCAATGGCCTCCTTCCGCATCTGGGCCTGGTATTTCACTTCTTCTATGTCAATTTGCTTCCTCTCCACTTCTTCAATTGCCTCTCGAACTTTTTTCGCCTCTAGCTTCTTTTGCCGCTGTCCCTGTAAGGATACAAGTTCATTGGTTCTTAAAAATGCTGCCTGATCTCATTAATATTACATGACCATGGAAACATTTTTACAAAAGGAATTGATGTGAATTATTACACGTTTCACTGCAGGTTCCTAGTGAAATGTCCAGCGGGGGGCACCAAAACGAATGGAATGATGTATTAATCAGACATGGTGAATTTTAGATGGAGATTTTAATGAGCAAAACGTACCTCCCTAACCTTAAACTTTAACCTAAACCTAACCAATAGTGTTCTAAAAGATATATGATAGGTAAACAAAACAGACACCCCTACCCTAAATCAACACCTTAATCTAAGAGATAGTGTCCAAAAAAAGCAAGAAAAAAAAAATAAAGCAAAATGAAAAGCACATTTTCTGGAGAAACCACATCAATATGTATCACTTCGATGAGATTTTCATCTGACACGTCAGCTTGCGTGTTTGACTTGTTCAAACTATCAAGTAAGATACCGCGCAAGCTGGAATAAGTGTGTAAATATAGGAGGATCTATAATACAAGTGTTAAAATGTATCGTTTTTTCAAATGATTTGTCATAGTAAAAGTCTATCAATAACATAATATTGCAGTGTCTGAGTAATAGTGAGAAAAATAAGTGTTTATTAAGTCATACTCAGCTATTGTTTCTGTGAAAGTGAAAGAAAAGTACAGTTGTTGTAGCACCTCTAAAGTTTATTTCACCTGGAAATTGCAGCGGAGTGTAGAACTCGGCACGTAAAAGTCACATTGCAGAAATATAGTTAAAGTAACATCCATTTAATGAGACTAGGTTGCAAAAATAGGCAGCAGTTCAGACTGTGAACAGCAGAAAAACGATGCTAAATGCAAGTAATAAAATGCAACTAACCATATATTTGTGCATTTGTAGGACAGAAAAATAAATAGGTCTTTTAAAAGGTATCACATGGTAAATTGCATTTCTGCTGTTGTTTATGCATCTTGCAAATGTGTTTTGTTATCATTACAGTTCCTGATTATTTTAATAAGTTTCAATGTTTGATTTAAGGACGTTTATGTTTACTTTATACAATAAATGATTTTGGTACTGCTGGGTGGATCACCAACTGATGTCCACTCTAAAATCTGAGTCCTGAAGCAAAACCTGTTGGGAACCAATGCATGAGAATAAGCAGAGTTGAATAATAAGCAGACCCTTGTGCATCAATTTAAAAAATGTACTCAGAGGTCCTTAGAGGACAGAAATGTCAATGAAACTGCCATAATAATATTGATATATTAATATTATTTTCCACTTTTAACAAATTTAGTTTTTTAACCAACATCAGTCCTGATCATAACTACCAAATATCAATTCATTATCAGGATTTTAACCCTTTAAATGTCAGTTTGTTTATATAATACCATTGTTGTTTTTTATGGGAATAAAAAACACAAAAAATTAATTATTTCCCATATACTAAATGCTAAGGAGAATTTATTTATTTATTTTGATTATCACAGACTGGGATATGTCAGTGATTAGCAAAAAAAAAAAAAAAACTCACACTCAGTATCTTAAGAGGACAAAAATGTTCGTGAAAAAAAACTGCCATAAAAATATTATATATTAAGATTATTTTACACTTTCACTGACTTTTTAACCAACATCAGTCCTGATCATAACTACTAAATATTCATTCATTTTCAGGGTTTTAACCATTTAAATGCCAGTTTGTTTACATCATGCCACTGTTTACACACTCTGACATCCATACCAACACACCCACACAATGTTAGATGCATCATTTATTTAATTGACCTGCAGTGCTCTATAATACAGCAGACAGAAAATGGGAAAAAAGCATGTTTTTGCTCCATAGGCTAAACATGAGAAAAATGGCACCATCTGGTGGAAAATCTAGAGGAAGCCAGGTCTCCAGAATGAAAGCATAATATCACAGAATTCATGATGTTATGATTTAATGGCACTGGGATCAAATATTGCAGTTTTAATGGGTTTCATGGGGACATTTGTGTCCTGAAGGTCCTGAGTGTAACTCACACAGTGTATTAAAGATATTATAGGAAATGAGGTTGAAATATCGAAATTTCCACAAAAATACACACCTTTGGCAAAATGTATGCCGTTGGCATTAACACAACCAAAATGATAGAAAATACAAAAATAAAAAAGACAAAAATGTCCCGATGGTCGCAGAAGGATTTCACCAAATATTGCCTAAAATATGTTCAATCCTAGACCAATACAGCCCGTCCCATACTTACAGCAATGGTATTTGACCAGTGTTTGACCAGCTCTTTAGAGCGCAGGTGCAGCGCCTCGCGCTGTTCAGCTGCTTCAATGACACTTCGGTTGTATTTGTTCACTCCATTCACACTGTCCTGGATCCGCTGCCATTCCGATTTGGACAAAACTGCCACTTGACGAATGTCTGGGGGATGACTTACTTCGGTTTTCTCCATCTCCGAATTCACATCTGTATATAAAAATGCATTTGACAACATATTAACTGACCATAAGCTCTAATCATTATAACCTTGCATATTTTCTGATATTTTCCTATTTGAGTATGCGCACTCACCTCGTTTGCTCGAGCCTTTTCTCCGACCATATTGCACAACAGCAGCTGTAATTGAGGCTGTTGACATTTTAACTGCGTTTTACTTCTTCTCACATTTGTTGACCCGGCATATAATAATATGTAATATATTATTTCTTCACAAATCGGCAAACTTGGCAAACGTTGGCAACATTTCCTTACTCAGCAGTGTGTGTTGCTCGGCAACCCTTTGAACTTTTGTTACACTGTTGCGCTGGCAACACCAACAAGCCTACCAGTGGAGTAGGTTACGTCACGCAAATCCTTAAAGTGACAACAACCTTTGTAAACCATCTGGCTTGATTTAGCCACTTTTTACGTCGAAAGCCAAAAGTTAAAAGTTTGCCTTTACATCATGTACTGTAATGCAATTTAATTGATTTAAATGTATTTTTATAGAGCTTTTCACAATATACATTTTTTCAAATCAGGATACAAAATAAATAAATAAATAAAAACTCAGCTGGCACATATTAACCATAAACAAATGTAAAAAATATATACATATGCATAAATACACAAATTGTATTATTTAGACCAAATGTAATCCAGCCACATAATATTTACTAATTTGTTGTTTAAATACGTATAATTATTATACTGACTGCTAATAACATAAGTAACATGTTATTTTCTCATTATGACCATGTATAGAATAAATGGTCAATGTTGCACTCCAAAAAAAAAAAAAAAATTAAGATCTTTGCATTTCAATTTCATAACAAATTCCCATCAAATGTTAGTTAAAGGGTGATCTTGGGTTAAATAAAAAAATACTAAATATTTAAAAGTTATATTAGTTTGATTTGGTTAAACATAACACAATTCTATTTGATGGAAGTTTGTTATGAAATTAAATGCGTAAATCTTAAACTTACGCTCAAATGTTTTTTGAATGTTTGATTTAATGGCAAAATACTTTATTTCAAATTACTATATGTGCAAATTCTCATTTGAGATCGCAACAATAATGTTGACTTGACAAGGAAGTACAAAGTAATAAAAATGTTTAAATGCGAAACTGTGTAAACTTTTGAGTTCTTGAATGCCTTTTATTTTTTAAGTTGTTCTTTGTTGTTCATTGCTGTAGTTTTTTTGTTTCAATATTTTTTTTTGTATGAGAAAACACTATTGTATATTACAATATATTATAATTAGAAATTATAAATAAACTTATACTGTTACAAGAATAGAGTCAATGGCAATTTTGAGTTGAAACAATAGTGAATATATCATATACTGTGTGTATATACTGCAAAGGAAAAAATTAAGAGACCACTGCAAGATTATCTGTTTCTCTGGATTTACTATTTATAGATATGTGTTTGAGTATAATTAACATTTTTGTTTTACTCTATAAAGTACTAACAACATTTCTCCCAAATTCCAAAAGCAATATATATATATATTTATCTTTTCGAGCATTTATTTGCAGAAAATGACAACTGGTCAAAATAACAAAAAAGATGCCATGTTTTCATACCTCAAACAATGCAAAGAAAACAAGTTCAAATACATTTTTAAACAACACAATATTTACTGTATGTTGTAACTTAGGAAGGGTTCAGAATTCAATATTTGGTGGAATAACACTGATTTTCAATCACAGCTTGCTCTGTACCAGTCTTTCACAGTGATGTTGGGTGACTTTATGCCACTCCTGGCCAAAAATTCAAGCAGCTCGGCTTTGTATAATGGCTTGTGGCCATCCATCTTCCTCTTGATCACATTCCAGAGGTTTTCAATGAGGTTCAGGTCTGGAGATTGGGCTGGCCATGACAGGGTCTTGATCCGGTGGTCCTCCATCCACACCTTAATTGACCTGGCTGTGTGGCATGGAGCATTGTCCTGCTGGAGAACATGGACAATCTTCAGAGTTGGAGAACATTGTCAGAGCAGAAGGAGGCTAGATTTATTCAGGATAACCTTCGACGTGGCTTGATTCATGCGTCCTTCACAAAGACGAAGCCTTGCTGAAGCACCCCTAGATCATCACAGATCCTCCACCTGATCATCTAATGGTTTGACAGAGATCTGTAGAGGCCTTCAAGCCACAGTGTCTCGCACCCACTGTGAAATTTGGTGGAGGATCGGTGATGATCTGGGGGTGAAAACACTGATTTGTATTTTTTTTATTTTGACCAGTTGTCATTTTCTGCAAATAAATGCTCTCAATGACAATATTTTTATTTGGAATTTGGGAGAAATGTTGTCAGTACATTATAGAATAAAACTAAAATGTTCAATTTACTCAAACACATACATATAAATAGTGAATCTCTTTTCCAGAGCTGTATTAGTCCAAAATGGGCCTGTTTTACTCTGCTTGTCATCTTCTATTCTTTTTAATCTCAGACAAATAATTCATACAGTTATAATAAAAACAAACCAACGCCAGCCATAAGTCAACATATTGTGTATTTACGAGACAGGCAAAGAGATTGGGGTACTGTGGGGTAATTCTCTCGTTGCACAGGGGTAGAAGAAAACTTTAGGGCGGAGTTTCATCCGTAAATCTTCTTCATTCAAAGTCACGATCAGCAGTTCACGCGCTCAGTTCACGCGCTCATTTGGTCGAGTTGAGTCTCGTGAATCAAGAGCAATGGCTCCAGTAACAGTTAAACGCGTTTTAATCAGTGAAAGTGTCGATCCGTGTTGTAAAACGATTCTGCAGGAGAATGGCATTGAGGTGACGGAGAAACAGCTCATGAGCAAGGACGAGTTGATTGCAGAAATTCAGGTAAATGCGTCATGCTTGTTGTATGAACTGTAAAAAAACTTCTGCAGTCTCGAGTGACTTTGTTTTGAATCACCTCTAGGCGAATGGAGTAGTTCAGAGACACAGTAGCTTTGATGTGGCATTCAGTTTAACTCCATTATAGTTGGTAAACGAGTTTTGTGTGACTGTGCCACCCCTCCTCTTCTGAATCTGATGCAACAGCAGCATGTACCTGCACCTTTTCACTGACTTGCATTTAAAAAATCTTATGATTAATGATTTAATCAGGCAACATCAATTTAAAGTGTTTTGTTTGGTCTTACAGAGCTTAAACTCTTAAGTTTGGGTTCTTTTTAATGTCATTTTGTATTTACAGTGGTGTCCAAAACTCTAAGACCACTACTGAAAATGCTTTGCTTAATAATAATAATAATAATAATAATAATTTAAGCAAATTTAATTCCAAACTATCAGAATAACAAATTGAGTGAGAAGTGAAAAATGCATCGGCTTAATGACGCACAATCGAGCTCCTCAAGTTGACTCAAGTTCACATGGACAATGTCATGAATTTACTTGAGTTTAATTAATTAGTGACCTACTGTAGAAGTAGTGCAGATGTATATTTCTTCTACATCTTATGTCATAACTTTTATTTGCTTTAACTTTCCAAAATCCTAAAACTTTGTCACAAAATCACAGATTTTCAAAGTGGTCTCAGACTGTACATTTCTATGTTTTGCCAGGAAGAAACAGAGTTGAGATTAAGTTACTCTGTTTTATGTGGAATCTGTGTTCACATGTCTTTAAACCTTTCTTCCCAAGAGTTACGATGGTTTAGTCGTCCGATCAGCAACCAAAGTTACAGCCGACGTCATCAATGCTGGCAGTAACTTAAAGATCATTGGACGGGCCGGAACAGGAGTCGACAACGTGGACGTGGATGCAGCAACTAAAAGAGGCATCATTGTCATGAAGTAATGGAGCGTGTTAAATCTTGCTCCTGACCTCTATTCTGTGTGTTTTGGCAGATTGCTTTAGTTTTGTACTTGTGCACTTGTATTGCCTTGATCCTTGAAATGTTTCTTGGGTTTAAAAAAAAAAAAAAAGTTTAACAATTGAAACATGTTGATTTGCATGAATTCTGGAACATTTGACTTAATTGAGCTTGTTTTTATTTGTAGCACTCCTAATGGAAACACAATCAGTGCTGCTGAACTCACCTGTGTACTTCTGATGAGCTTGTCAAGGTAAACCACACCGCATTATATCATATACTGCCATAATTACTTATTTATAGGCCCAGCCTGCACTGCACTGATTTTGATCCTGATCATTCATACAAAACTTTCATAATTTATTGTTTATTTTTGATGTGCTGTTCCTAATAAATGACTTATTTAATTAGATTTTCTGTTTTTCTTAAGACATATTCCTCAAGCTGTCATGTCAATGAAGGCTGGAAAATGGGATCGTAAAAAGGTACTGTGTGTGTGTGTGTGTGTGTGCGCGTGCGAATATGTTAGCAGTAGTTTGAAGTTTCATAGAACAGACAATCACAGATGGGTTATGTTCAGAATGGAATGCTAGCGCACTACTTGCTGATTAGTACACATTGTATACTACTATTTACTGCCAACTGTTTTTTAATAGTATGCAGAACAGCTCATAATGCAACAATAAAAGTTTCAAATAGTAGTATGCTACATTATTGTTGCATGATCTCATCATGTTGCACGTTTTATTCAGTAAGTGTTGACTAGATAAGTTTGTGGAGAGAAAGAAAAAGAAAAAAAAAACTTACATTTTGCATATTTATCGGTACTCCACATTGGTGAAACTAAATGTCTTAAAGGGATAGTTCACCCAAAAAGGAAAATTCTCACATCGTTTACTCGCCTACAGAAATGTATGACTTTCTTTCTTCTGTTGAGCTCACCATACAAATGAATGGTGACCAGAACTCCAAAAAGCACATAAAGGCAGCATAAAAGTAATTCAAATGACTCCAGTGGTTGAATCCATTTCTTCAGAAGTGATATGATAGTTTTGGGTGAGAAACCGATTAATATTAAAGTTTGTTTTTCGCAATAAATCTACACTTTAACATTCTAGTTTTTTGTGTGATTCACATTCTTCGTGCATGTCGCCACCAACTGGGCAGGTAGGAGAATCTTTAGTAAAAAAAAAAATGCTTAGTTTTGGGTGAGAAACGGCTCAATATTTGAGTTTTTTATTTTTATTTTTTTACTTATTGGAACTTTAACTAAGGAACTCAAAGTATTTCAGAAAATAAATTATCTCCCTGTTCTGTAAGGGGCTTCTTACTAATCAAATGGAGAATGAGTTTTGACAAATGTAGTAGATAATCCAGGTATTGAGTGCATGCACAAAATTCAAATGAAGACATACTGGTAATTTAGTGCAGAAATACTTTTATGGTATTCCAAACATAGCCAAGCTTTTCCCTGTCCATGTTAATTCAGTCATCACTAACTGACTGTGACTGCTGAATATGTAGTGCCACACAGGCTGTTGAGTGAGTTGGATGAGTGTTTTGCTAATGATTTTGCAGTTCATGGGTGCAGAGTTGTACGGCAAAGTTCTTGGAATTGTTGGGCTTGGAAGAATCGGCAAAGAGGTGGCGGAAAGAATGCAGTCCTTTGGAATGAGGGTAAGACAATTGTATCCTTAAACTTGAAATCTTCACCTAGTAATGATTTGTTGAAGAACTTTAGCATTAAAGGACATTTGTAGGATTATTGTTACTTTTTTGCATTACTGTCAGATCATTGGCTACGACCCCATCACCCCTTTGGAAGTTTCTGCGAGCTGGGGAGTGGAGCAGATGTCTCTGGAGAAACTGTGGCCACAGTGTGATTATATCACAGTCCACACTCCACTCATGCCCTCCACTACAGGTACACATCACCCAACCAGAACCAGTTTCTTTTGACTAGTTGCTGATGTGTAATATCTAACGTTTGCTGGTGTGCTACACAGGCCTCCTCAACGATGCCACATTTGCAAAGTGTAAGAGAAGTGTGAAGGTGGTGAACTGCGCTCGTGGTGGAATCATCGATGAAGCTGCTCTCCTGCGAGCTCTGGAGTCGGGCCAGTGTGGAGGAGCGGGGCTGGATGTGTTTGTGGAGGTGAGTACTTGCCAGAAACCCAGACTGAGAACCATTTTCTCCCTGTGGATAGATGGCAATTTAAACACGTATTTGAGAAATTACAAAAAAATAAAAAAATCCTATCTTTTTTGGTGTGGTCAGGAGCCTCCAAAGGACATGGCTCTTGTGAACCATCCTAACGTCATCAGCTGCCCTCATCTGGGAGCGAGTACCAGTGAAGCCCAGGCTCGATGTGGGAAGGATCTTGCCCTGCAGATTGTGGACATGGCCAGTGGCAAAGCTTTAGTGGGAGCTGTGAGTTCATTTCAGTCTTGAAATAATGTGTAACCGTGTCAGAAATGTACTTTATTATTAATGGGGCACTCAAATCAGGGGCGTAATGGTAAATGGTCTGCACTTGTATAGCGCCTATTAACCTTAGTGGTTTTCAAAGTGCTTTACACTGCGTCTCATTCAACCATGCACACACCAGTGATGGCAGAGCTGTCATGCAAGGCGCTAGCCTGCAATTGGGAGCAACTTGGTGTTCAGTGTCTTGCCCAAGGACACTTCGGGATGTGTAGTCATGTGTGTATCGAAACACCAACCCTGCGATTAGTGGCCAACCCGCTCTACCACCTGAGCCACAGCTTCCCATAACAGCAGGAATAGCAGGGTGGGCAGCCGGCCCAGGGTGAGGGGTGCCTTTTTTCTTTTCTTTTCTTTTTTTCTACGTTCATTCAATGAGACTAGGTTGGAATATTAAATATTTCATATGTTACGAATAAAAAAAACTGAAGAATTCAACACTAGGTCTTTTTTTTGCCTATAAACTTAATTTTAATCTTATTTTTGTAATTTCAAGTGGCGTTTTTGCCCCAAACCCCCCCTAAAATTATTTTCCTTGGGATGAATAAAGTATGAACAGCCGATTATTACTTAGTTTGTCTCAATAATCCCTTGCAATTGGTTGCTTCCATTTGCTGAATAAACGAATCATGCCTGGCTATGAAGAGCAAATGTTTACAATGGCTTTGCATTATGCTACATCTGCCGCTAGGTGTCAGTGAACATAAACAGAAATGTTACTACGTGTATCTTTTTACATTGTGATCCTGTTTTAGTAACGACAGAGTGAGAGGAGGGGGAGGGTTGGGGGGCGGGCAGCAAGATCATCTTAAACACCAGTCGTGTCTATTTATAACACTATGATTTTACATGTCTTTTCTTGAATCTACATGTCAATCTTGCTTATTTATCTTCAGGTGAATGCTCAGGTGTTGGCCAGTACGTTCTCTCCTGACTCTCATCAGTGGATCAGGTTGGGAGAGTCGATGGGTCGAGTGTTGAAGGCCTGCACTGCGTCTAAACAAACCTACTCTCAGGTCCATGTCACATCACTTGGTAGGTCAATTATTTAAAGGAATAGTTCAACCAAAATTTAAATAGCATTCACTCATCCACATGTTTTTCCAAACCTAAATGACTTTCTTTCTTCCTTGCAACATCAAAGGACATTTTTGGTAGAATCTTCATCTTTCATGTGGTGAAAAAAGAGCATGTTTGTTGCATTGAATTGTATTGGATATATATTGGGCCTCTGTCTGCTAGTGTTTTTGATGCTTTCTCCTGAGTTCACATGGCATTTTATTCTACTCAGGGGAGTGTTTAAAGAAGTCCACTGGGTTTTTGAGCTCTGCAGCTGTAGTCGGACTGCTAACTGACAATCTTCAGAATGGACCCAACTTGGTGAATGTGCTGCCCCTAGCTGCAGAGACTGGAATTACTGTAAGACTACCTCTCAATATGTCTGATATCTGTACAGTCACTGAAGTCACAGTATGGAAAGCAAATTATCTTTTAATGTTCCCAGTGTTACTCATCATAATTGCATTTTTACTGGTAAGAATACCAATTAGAGATCAGTGACTCAGAGCTGACTGTAATTGAATTACAGAATCTGCAGTAAAATGATCATGAATATATTGTGAATATTTTGCAATATCAACTAGCCCTGGAGTAATCTGAATGATGTTTTTAACTAAAGTTTCATATTCATGAACATTTTGAAGGTTTGTTTTCAAAGTAGCTGTCCTGAAGTCTAATGTGCCTTTGGATCACAAACCACTAGGTGAAGACGGATCATAAGGAGTCACATGACCATAAGGCCTGTGTGGTGGAGGTTTTCGTGAATGGCAGTAGCTATAAGGCTGTTGGCTCGGTACAGGCTGGAGTTCCAGTGCTGCTGCAGCTGAATGGAAGTGTGTTTCGACAGCCTGTTCCTCTCACTGGACACCTGCTCTTCTTCAAGGCTGCTGCCTGCACTGATCTCCTGCTCTCGGTCACTGGTAAAGACTGATGCACATTCTGCATCTGCACAGATATCCGCCTTTATTCATTTAATGAGAATATATATGAGATTACTTTCTGGTCTGGGTCATTTATTACCAGTTACAATATACAGTATTGGAATATAAAGATCTTTTTTAGGTAAGGTGTTTCCAAGAAACGAGAAATTCAGTGGAACACAAAATTAGACCAATTGCAGCATCTTCATGCTGTTCATTTCTATAAGGAAAGCATTTTGTTTTACCTAGTGGTGCCTGTTCTAAAAAGACAAATAAAAAAAAAACTAAGTAGTCTGGATGACTTGTGTGCTACATTCCAAGTCTTCTGGGGTTTTTTGAGGCACAGACTTAAATGCCATAAATCACTGCAAATCTTGCCCTTGCTTGCACTTTTACTGATTCATTTATTTATTTATTTTTATGCACCTCAGGAGTTTTGGCTGCTGCATGTGTGCAAATGGAGTCATTTAGCGCCTCTACTGCCAGCAGTGGTGACCAGTGGAACTGCATGGGAATATCCTCGCTGCTTGGGGACATTGGTGCCTTAAAGTCCTTTGTGAAAGAGGTTGCACAGCTCTCTCTCTATGAATGTCTGTGAATTATCCTGATGGGAACCACTTAACATTCCAGCGTCTAAAGCTCTAGCCAGCCTTATGGTTTGCCATTGCTCTCTAATATATTGTTTACTATAACACTACATAACATTTCCTAAATCAAGTGTGAAAAAAAAATAGTATTTTTATATTACTTGTTTACTAAAACCACTTATTTGTATTGCAGAAATGTGAATGTGTTGGATTAAACTCAAATAAACATCAGTGCTTCACAATCGAGTGTTTTTTTTTTTTTTTTTCTGTTATTCTACAAATGGGGTGCAATTTTTTATTTTTTTTTTTTTTTTCTCTTACAAATGACGATGATTAAATATCTGCTTAAAAAATTTAATAGGTGTAAATGCATGCATTTTCTAATCAAATGAGCAAAATGCTGTATGTTTTTAATACATTTTTATACAAGACTTTATTGGCTTTCTTGTGTTTTCAAGTTCTTGCTATATTGGAAAATATGCTATGATGCTTTTGATAAAAACAAAATCTATGGAGAATAAAGCTAACATTAGGAGTATTATCTATGATAACTAACATTTTTAAATATAATATATTATTAAAAGATTTTAAGTGGTGTCCCCAGATAATAAATTAATACTGTTGCCATCATATTGTCCCATGTTTTAAATACACTTATAATAAAAATATTGTCATATCACTTTCTCCTCTTTTTGTATTGATTTCTTTATGATAATTTCAAACGATTTAGGCACTTTAAAAAAAAAAAAAAAAAATGCCATAATTTGTTTTTATTTTTCAATTAACTTCATCCAAAGTCTAGTAAAAATTCAAAAAGCTAAACCAATATTTGTTGTGACCAACTTTGCTTTCAAAACAGCTCCAGTTCTCCGAGGGACGCATAGACACTGTTTTTCTTGGTTGCTGGCAGATAGGAGCTTCTTGGAGAATTCACCACAGTTCTTCTATATATTTCGGCTGTCTCAATTGCTTCTATCTCTTCATTTAATCTCAGACTGACTCGATGTTCTGTGGGACCATGCCATCTGTTGCAAGGCTCCCTATTCTATTTGCAGAAGGAATGTTTGGGAGTCTAAAATGTATATTGCCTATTGGCACTACATACAACTGTATGTTTGTCAGCAGAAGGTGATCTTCAAATGTCAACGCTTACCATGATTTTATAGTAAACAACAATTGATAATTGAAAACTAGAAGTATCAGCATTAAATTCTCTCAAATGTAATGATGCAAATGATCAACACTTAAACACATTATCTGATGGAATGTTTAAAATCTTACAAGTACCAAGAAAATACTTTCAAGAAATATTCCGGGTTCAATACAAGTTAACCTCAATCGACAGCATTTGTGTCATAATATTGATTTAAAAAAAATCATTTTGACTCGTCACTCCATTTAAATCTTGGTTACATTGAGGCACTATCAGTAGAATGAATGGGGCCAATCCATAAATGTTTCAAAAGTGTAGCACAAGACATGATGTAATCACTAAGGCCTACTAACCTTTTCTGAGCAGTTATATCCAATTTTACAATGCAACGCTGTAAACCCTAACCTTAAAACGGCCACAAAAAGATTTAAACAACTTTACAGCTAAAGAAATATAAAAGGATTAATGTAAGTAGTTTTGTACATTTATAAGCTTCACATTTCTACCCTCCAAAAATTGGCCCCACTCACTTCCATTTGGCCCCATTTGTGTTTTGAAGCATTTATGTGTTTATTTATTATTATTATAATCATTATTGTTATTATTCCTTGATAAGTGCCACCGTAACATCCATATTTTTTAATAATAATAATAATTATTATTATTATTATTTTTAAAGGAAGGACGAGTCGAAAATAGCTATTTTATTGTGGTAATCATCATTATGCCAAAAAAAAATAAATAAGAATAAATCTTAACTTTGAACCCGGAATATTCCTTAATAAAAAAACGCTTTTCAAACGGGAAAGGGCACTCATGTCATAAATGACCCTCACACTGTTTCTATGGTAACCATGAGTTATTTCTGTCTTTTTAATGTACCCTGTGGACTTAATGGTAACTACACGCAAATAATTCACCGTCGCTAAGCAATAAATAATCTCTGTTGAGTCCAGAATATGATAAAGCGCTCAGAATGGATTAATTCTTGGTGTTCGGCTGCCCTTGGTACTGTCCCCCCCTCCAGCCTTTATTATGCAACGGGTTTAAAGCCTTATTAGGATTAGACTCAATACTGCCATGACAACTGAAACGTGAAAACTATTCTTATATCTCAGTGCATTGCAAATGTATCTCAAAACAAAAGCAATCAGATTTTGCTCGTTTAATTAAATGCATTGGGATGGTATTTTGTAATGGGTGCTGTGTTGATTCTGAAGTGGAGGGTGACAGACTGGAGTCTCTCCAGCATATACAGATACCAAAATAGGAGCTCGACATTCTGTTGCGGCTGAGGCTAAATTCAGGGGCCACATGTCTGAACTGTCCGTGAAGACGCACTGCTGGGAATAAACTTCTAAGCGACGCATACAAAATAAATTAAAAAAACGAGCTGTGACAATCGATAAGGAGGTAAGCTTGCTTGTATATAGACCGGGGCTAGTTGTCATAAGGGTAGCCTGTCTTTCAGAAACTGAGTTTTTTGAGGCAAAAGTCCAAATATATAAAGGCGCGTTTTCTCTTGCATTGGTTTTGTGTGTTGATTTCAAATACATAAATCAAAACTGTCTCACTTTTGATTTTTTTTTTCTCTTCTTCTTTGTGAGTTAAATCCTTCATAAAATAGACTATCATTATATGTTAATAATATATGTTGGAAAAAAAAATATCCTATAATGAAGCGAGATTTTAACAAAGATTGAACTATTTATTAAAAATGAATGTTGGTCTAATGCACTTCAAAATATATATTTAGCCTATTTTATACATTTACACATTTCAGTTTAATAACAAAATTCCATTACATTGAATTGTGTGATCTTTAAGAAAATTAAATTGATAAAACTTTAAATATTTACATTTTTTACATTTTATTTTATTCAAGTTTACGCAATTCATTTTGATGGAATTTATATAAATGTATATATATATATATATATATATATATATATATATATATATATATATATATACACTGAAACACAAAGCAATAAAATAGAAAAATGTTTTTTTTATTATTTTTTAATAAAATAAATAATAATAATAATAATAATATATATATATATATATATATATATATATATATATATATATATATATATATATATACACTGAAACACAAAGCAATAAAATAGAAAAAATGTTTTTTTATTATTTTTAATAAAATAAATAATAATAATAATAATATATATATATATATATATATATATATATATATATATATATATATATATATATATATATATATATATATATATATATATATATATATATATATATATATATATATATATATATATATATATATATATATATATATATAGCCTATATATATATTTTTTTTTTTTTTTTTTCATATTACCATTTCTATTTTATTGCTTTGTGTGTCAGTTGTTTAAATGATTAAAGTTTTGATGATGGCAGGTTCTGGTTGTGAAAATTACCCCATATAGAGGGGCACATTGTCACAAAAACAATCTTTTTCCTACAAATGTTCAAAAACTTTCAAAAATAAACCTAAAGTTCTCTGAGAAATATTCACAAAATTGTGACATCTAGCCACAACTACGTTTACTGCATTCGATTCAGTTGTAAATATTTTTATTTACAGCCCAATAACATGTTACAATTGGCGACGTTTTCAATTTCAAATTTTACTGTGAAATCTAAACTGTTAATTTTGGTTTCTACAGCTCTGTGTTCTTGCTGTATCCTGTTTATCCGTAGAAATGTACACTAGTACCATTATAATTGACTTCTAATTAATTTGTAATAAATCAAAATTGCATAGGACTACATAACAATCCCCAAAAAATACATCTTGGCATTGTATTTCGGGCACGTAACATGGTAGGCTACAAGTATAGTTTTATCATAGTAGTACCTACAAAGTAGTTCAAAATACCATGGAATTACTTTCAAGGTTTCCATTGTAGGCTATATTTTATGGTAATACCATGGTTCTTTTACAAAAAGTTCATTTTGTTACAATGCTTGAAGCTCATTTGATCAAATTGTCTTTCCAGTTGCAATGTCAGGAAAGGTTCAAAGCAGTTACTCCTATGAGTTCTGCGATGCCACTCACTCATCAGAGGTGCTGGATGCTCTCCATGACTTTCAAACCAGAGGTCTGTTCACAGACATCACCCTGCAGTGTTCTTCTGGAGAGGTCTTCCACTGTCACAAGGCTGTCCTATCAGCCCGAAGCTCCTACTTCAGAGTCATGTTCACTTTAGACATGAGGGAGCGTATAAAAGACATCATCAACCTACCTTGCATAGACGGCGAGATTCTAGGTGCCTTGGTGAACTACGTCTACACTTCGAAGGTCAGCATAACCCAAAGCAATGTTCAAAGTCTTTTGGAGACTGCAGACTTGTTGCAGTTTAGCTCCCTCAAGAACGCATGCGAAAACTTTTTGATGCGGGTGTTGGATGTTGATAATTGCATTGGGATGCAGTCATTCGCCGAGCTTCATGTTTGCCCTGCTTTGGAACGTGAAGCTAGGAGGGTCATACTCGGGCGCTTTGAGGAGCTCAAACATCAAGAGGAGTTTCTAGAGATGGACCTCCAAAAGCTCATGGTGATATTAGCAACGGAGAACCTCAATATTCGGAAAGATGAGACCCTATTGGAGGCAGTGGTGAGGTGGGTCGCACATGACACTGTGACTCGAATAGACCATCTTCCAGAGCTTCTTAGCTGCATTGACCTCCAGGTGGATGACCTTTACCTCGTAACTGCTTTAGGTCTACACAGACGTTGCTCTGAAAGCAAACTGCTATCTCTAATTCTCAGCTCTTTAAAGCCAAGCAAAGGTTTCTCCCAATGCTGCAAGAAACTAACTTGCAGCTTGTATGTTATAGGTGGATACTACTGGCATCCTCTGTGTGAAGTCCACATATGGGACCCCATTTCAAACACATGGGTGCAGGGGAAAGACATGCCGGACTTTGCAAGAGAAAGTTATAGCGTTGTACTCCTGGGTCCTACTATATATGTAACTGGAGGGTATAGGACAGAAACAGTGGATGCCTTGGACACTGTATGGATATACAACACAGACTCAGATGAATGGACAAAAGGATGTCCCATGAATACTGCCAGATATTACCACTGCTCTGTGGCTTTACATGGGGGTATATATGTCATAGGTGGATACACAGGGGGCGCTCCAACACGAGAAACGGAATTCTTTGACCCTTTGAAAAAGACATGGTTGCCTGTGGCAGAGATGATACAAGGTATGAGAAATTTGCATTACAGCTGTTGGTGTTTTATAGATCTAAATCTTTATCAGTAAACAACCTTCAACAAAGAGAACTAAACTATGAACCAAATCAATCAGCTCTGAGATGGCATTGCAACACTGATTGGAAGCAATACAGTATTTTAAAATAGGTAAACAGACTGGGTACTTAACATCTTTTATGAAGCAATAAAGTACTCATCCTATCAAGCATTGCAAGTGATAACATTAAATAAAACAATTACAGTACAATATAAAAGGTTTTGTCATTGATTAGAAGTACAAAAGCAATAGTCCTATAGGTACAACAAAAATCAAATGTATACTGTTGTGCAGTGTGAATTTTGATCATAACACCTTCTTTCCTGTTATTTTGATCAGAGCAGATAAAGAGTGTCATGCATATGCTATATGATAAGAAATGAGGTATATGCTCAATATGCTTATATGTCAAAGCGTTTTGCAATCATAGACAATTGCTATCTTAAAACCTCCATTTTATTGGTTACAGTACTTTTATCAGCTAAAGTAAGTTCAAAAAGATATTGTATAAATATTGCTGCAAGCAGCAATTGCGGGGCTTAGCACACCAATGGCATGTAAGGAAGCATGATTGGACATCAGTGATTGTGATTTCAAGAAAAGTGGCATAAAAAAACAAAGAGAATTGCTTATATTGCAATATAAATTATTATAACTTTTGATCAATATGTGGTGCTGCCACCAAATTGGAATGGTTTGGGTCAGGGTGTAGACAATAACATACACAAAGTTTAATTTCAATACGGCAAAGCATTGCCGAGAAAGGTTTTGGCATCTTGGCATCTAATTTGTTGCTGCACTGTTCTACAACCGTTTGGTCTATTGAAAAGCTATTGATACCTTTTTGTCATGAGTGTCCCTGGATGATACACAACACATTTTGTGCGACTCGGATCAACGGCATAGAAGGTGTTAGAAAAAGTATATTTTCCCTTAAATGTGCAATATTTTCATATATTATTAGCCTTTTTTGTGCCAATGTGTGAACGGCTTGTAACGCAACTTAAAAAATGAGCCCTTCCCGGACTTCCTATGTTGCCTTTTAATGCCTGTAGACTGATTTTCATGCGAAATGAGCGGGTCGCTTTTGCCGAGAAAATCCAAAGGATGTGACGTTTATGAGTGCTCCCGAGAGCCTTGCCTTAGAGCTTCCGCTTTTCAAAAGTGACAACAAACCTCAACACTAGGTAATGTTATCTTAGAGATGGAATCCAGCAAATGTTCGACTCCCAGCACAACATCGACTCCTACACAAACTCAGAGTAACCCAAAAGAATAAAAAATATCTACTTAATCCAGTCTGGATAAGCGGGAATGTGATCGTGGTCGAGCGAAAACTAGAGTGAACATCGGCAGGGCATTTGATTCCTGGAGGGAAATTTGTTCGGTTTTGGGGATCAAAACTGACCCTGAATTGGTGTTCTTCCTATTGGACAGGTAAGCTTACATAACTGCTAAACATGTGAAATATAGTCCCATAAGGATTGATCTGTGTCATTTTAGCTAACTTAATCCTGCCTGCTAACTGAATTGCAAGCTACCTTGCTTCGTAACTTTCAAATAATTTCTACGATCTTCTCTTTATACTAAAAGTCAGGTATACAGGATCAATTTAAGCAAATATGCTGGTTTCTTATTCGTAGTAAAACATGTGACATACAAAACACACAATAGGAGCAACAGGTAGTTGGCTGCAGTTCACTTAATGACCACAGGTTTCATTAATAACAAGGGTTTCTGAAACTTATATACTGCACCTTTAAATTCAAAATGGCACACAGGAAGTATGGCCGACCATGCTAAATTGGGTATCAGCACTCAGCTTGACCCAAAGAATCTAAAGAGAGCAGTGACAAGATGATAGGCCAAATTAATAAAAGATTAAAAGCATTTATTTTTTTACATTGTTATATCTTTTAATCACAAGGTGGTGCTGGCTCCAAACATTGTACTGTAGGTATGGTGCCAATGACGCATTCCAAGTTTCATAATGCAAATGCATTTTTAAAATACAACATGAGCGACATATTAAAATGGTGTATCAGTCAACTCTGTATGCTACAAGGAAACTAAAGAGAACATTCTCATAATTTTATGACAAACAAATCAGACATGCGACCGAGTAGTTAAAAAAAAAGTCATCACTTGCAGCTTCAAGACAGCTTTTAAAACCATATTTAGCAGTTTCTTAGCCAGTCATCCCTTTCTTCTCCTGGATCTCTTCTTTGAGTCTTCGACTTATTGAGAAATTTTGTAGAAATCGCATGTAGAAATCGAATATTTTTTCCATGGTTTCATACATTTTTGAAAAACATTTATTGCATTTTCAACAAATAAATTGATTTAATGACCTGTGGTGTAATGTCATGGTGTAACCATCAAGTAAAATGTATAAAAAGAAATTCCTTTGAATACCCCTGAGTGTACACATCTTAAAGAATCATTTCTAAAAAGTTTCAAACATATATTCAAAGGTAAAAATTATCATTATATTTTAAAATATTATATATTATAATATTTATTATAATATATGTATATATAATATTTATTAAAACATTATTACAACTTTTTTAAATAAATAATAAAAAATTGTTCTATACTACTCATGCCCCAAAATTTTTTTTCTCAAGAATTTCAGCTTTTCATTATATATATATATATATACCTAGTTAACCTGTAATTAGCTACTTAAAAAACTACTTAAACGCTATTTTAAATATATGTTGAAATCACACCAACTAATGGCCTCTACAGAAGCAAATATAATTGTTTAACCTCAGAGCTCATGGTAGGTCTGTTTTGAACTGTTTATACATTACTGTTAAAAATAATTACATATTTGGAGATTTTGAATGGGATTTTTCCTTCCGAAACTCTACTGTTGTGCAGTGTACCAAAGCACATCCACACTAATCCGTTTCCCAACATCTTAATTTTCCAAAATATGCAGTAATAGACAGCATTTCGAAAGTCTCGGTTTTTAGTGGATAAAAGCACGGTTCCAGTGTGGATGAGAGGCGTAAATGTAGAAAAATGAAAGTGTTTTCAAACGAAATTGTATTAGAAATGACCAGAGCTTATGTTTTGCCATATGGAAAATGTATGTGAAACAGAAATACTTTTGATAAGACTTGCCAGTTGATGGTAGTTCAGTGTCTCTCTTTTGACTTCTCAAGGTGTGGGAAATGCTACAGCTTGTGTGGTGAATGACAGAATCTACGTAACAGGGGGGCATTATGGGTACAAAGGAAGCTGCACTTATGAGAAGATTCAGACATACAGGGCAGATATCAATGAGTGGAGCATCGCAACTATTAGTCCACATCCTGGTAAGGCAGATAGATCCAGAACATGTGTCATGTAATCCAAGGCAAAACATTTTATTAGGCCTTAAAATACTTTGACTATGCATTTTCTATTATATTGTAATATCTTTTTGCAGTGTCTCTCACAGTGCCATTGTCCTGTTTCAGCAATTATTGGACCGTCTTGTATTGTTTGCACATGTTTGCACATGCACTTTATGTAGAAATGTGTAGGTCTTTTAGTTCTGTGTAGTCTCATGTAGTTTTGTGTTTGTTTTGTGTTGTTTTTTGTAGCACCACGGTCCTGGAGGAACATTGTTTCATTTCACTGTGTACTGTACTAGTTGCATACAGTTTAAATGAGAGTAAAAGCCACTTGACTTGACTTGACTTGAATAGTTCACCCACAAATTAAAATTCTCTCATCATTTACTCACCCTCATGCCATCACAGATGTGTATGACTTTCTTTCTTCTGATGAACACAAACAAGGTTTTTTTAGAAGAACGTCTCAGGTCCATACAATGCAAGTGAATGATGACTAGACCTTCAAAATTCCAAAAAGCACAGAAAGGCAGCATAAAAGTAATCCATGTGACTCCAGTGGCTCAGTCTCTTTCTTCTGAAACGACATTATAGGTGTCGGTGAGAAACGGATCAATATGTACAGTAACTCCTTTTTTACTACAAATTCTCATCCCTCCCTCTGCCCAGTAGGTGGCGATATGCACTAAGAATATAAATCGCCAAAAACAAAAGAAGTAGAATGTGAAAGTGGAGATTTATAGTAAAAAAAGGACTTCAATATTTATCTGTTTCTCACCCACACCTATCATATCGCTTCTGAAGACATGGATTTATCCACAAGTCGTATTGATTACTTTTATGCTGCCTTTATACACTTTTTGGACCTTCAAAGATCTGATCACCATTTACTTGCATTGTATGGACCTACAGAGCTGAGATATTCTTCTAAAACACTTTATTTATGTTCTGCAGAAGAAAGAAAGTCATAAACATCTGAGCTGGCATGAGGTTAAGTAAATGGAGTGGTGGTGGCGTAGTGGCTAAAGCACAGGGCTGTTAATCAGAAGGTTGCTGGTTTGAACCCCACGGCCACCACCATTGTGTCCTTGAGCAAGGCACTTAACTCCAGGTTGTTCAGGGGGCATTGTCCCTGTAATAAGTGCACTGTAAGTCGCTTTGGATAAAAGCGTCTGTCAAATGCATAAATGTAAATGATGAAAGAATTTTCATTTGTTTCTGTATAATATCTCTTTAAATATGTTACCTTGCACTCCTGTTTCAAATAGATGTATCAGTCCTATTTAAAGGAATCATTCACCCTAAATGCTGTATTCATTTACTCATCCCCTTGCCATTTCAAACTCTTATTATGTTCTTTATTCTGTGAAACACAAACAGAGATGTTAGGCAGAATGTCATTGCTGCTATTTCTATACAATGAAAGTAGATGGTGATTCATACTCCCATGCTCCAAAAATGACAAAAAGCACCATTAAAGTACCATATACGATAATTTTCCTCACTGTCTGAACTATCAAATCTCAGTCATGTATATCTGAACGTTTTGTGTCACCATCAGTCAAGTCCAAAGGTGCATTTGGTCTGTTTCTCACACAAAACTATTGTATGGCTTCAGAAGACTTGGGATATAGCAGACAAGTTATACAAACTCAATTTCTGCACTTTTATTGTACTTTTTTGTCCTTGTTTTCTTGTCAGTATAAGTCACCATCCACTTTCGTTGCACAGAAAAGAGTGGTTCGGACATTCGGCCTGAGAAACAAAAAGGGGGTTGTAACAACATGAGGGTGAGACTCTTTAAAAATGTCAAAATGTCATTTTTTTCAATGAACTTTTCCTTTAGAATTCCCCATCAGATGCTGAATCAAACTCTTATACTTTCAGAGTATGGCCTTTGCTCCGTCTCATTAAACAATAAGCTCTATCTGGTCGGCGGTCAGACCACCATCACAGACTGCTACAGCCCAGAGCAGGATGAATGGAGACAGATGTCTGTGATGAAGGAGAGGAGGATGGAGTGTGGAGCTGCTGTAATAAATGGATGTATCTATGTGGCAGGTGGATATTCATACTCAAAGGGGACATACCTGCAGTGTATAGAGAGATATGACCCTGAAATAGACTGCTGGGAGATAGTAGGCAACCTCCCATCACCTGCTCGCTCACACGGCTGTGTTTGTGTTTTCGGTCTGTGAAACCCTTCAAGGGATAGTGAAAATTCAGTCATTCTTTAATCTAAACCTAAAGTTGTTCCAAACTAGTATGAATTTCAATCTTTTTGGGTGAGCTATTCCTTTAAATGCAAAATGTGATGTCACTGGAATGTGTGAGAAACGGTTTGTCTGTGCTGAAAGATAAAGGGCTATTACTAAATATGTTCCTCATAGCACAGCAGATTACAGCACTTCACATTTTGCACAATGGTCTGCACTTATATAGCACCTTTTTAACCTTAACAGTTAACAAAGTGCTCTGTGTCCCATTCACCCACACACAGAAAGATCCCCCATTTATGTCCTTAACAGACTGTAGCAATGCTGTTAGCAAGCACCTACTGTATGAAGGCCACAAACAGTACACAAGGGGGTTGGTGGCCAGCACCACACCCAACCACCTTTGTTTCACACAATGTTTCCCACACCACACCAGGTACTCATTTTAGGCTGAGTCAACCTAGGGGAGGCCAAGGACCAGTTCTGATAATCATCACTGGTGTTGGCCATGAGCAGGAATCAAACTGTGGTCGCCAGGTTTGTAGCGCAGCGCGCTAACCGCTACACTACCCATTTATTGGCTCCCACACACCAATGTTTTTTTTGCACAATGACTCGGTAGAGAATATACACCATAATCAGAGTTCTGAATCTTGCTAAACTATATTGGTAACTGTATTGACTATTAATTCTTTCTCAACTGTGTTGATATAACTGTATTGATATTTCTATACATTATTTAAAGTTATTGTATCTTATTTGTATCTTTAATATACGTCAAACTGTATGTTTAATGTTTTTATATTTATATTGATTATTGTTTGCTAATCTGCTTACACTCAAACATATTTTAGCCTATTTTTAAGATTTATGCATTTTAAAAAATTCAATCAAATTCAATTGTGTAGTTTGTAACAAAATTAAATTAATATAACTTAAAATAAATGTTAAATTATTAAAGATTACTCAATTCAGTTTGATGGAATTTCATTATTACATTGAAAATGCATACATGTAAAAACATCTTTTTTTGTGTGCGTGGAATACAGTTACAATTTCACAACAAATAATATAAATCTCAGCGGTTAGTAATTTATTTAGAATTAACAAATATTTGTGAAGATGTGCAATTGTGTGTGCTGCCAAAATGTGAGACGAACATGTTAAAATAAAGTCACAACAACAGTGTGTGTGTAAATATGATACAAGATATTTAAAAAACTAAATCACATTTATTTTGAGAAACAGTGGTTGTAAAAATAATTTAAAAAAAATAACTCTTAATATACAGCACTTTATGTTGGAGTGAATTGAATAAATTCCACTTGAATATGAACCTAAAATGTTCATATGAAAAACATTGTAAAGTTGAGTTAAGACGTATAGAACTATATTGTTGCATACAGTATTGTCAAATCAATTTTCAAGATTGTTAAAACATAACATGGACATACCGGCTTCTTTTTGAGGAAATTGTAAGATGCTGGCAGGTCGTATCTCAGCTCTGTGAGGATAAAAACAACATTTAATTAGGATCATACATATCATATCATAATTGCCGTGTGATGCATATTGTTTATGTCATATTGTTTATGTTTATGTCCAATGGTGTGTAAAAATATTACCTGCAATGACTTCCATTTTCACATTCCAGTCATTTGCTTTCTTCTATATGTGCTACAGAAAAATGTGATTCAATTGTAAATCTGAAGTATGAATGCAGGTGACACTGAAATTGTCAAGAATTGCCACTTACATCCCATGAAGGGAGTAAACTGCGGTTCTCACCATGGATATGGCCGTCTGCAGGAACTGCATGCCAATACCTACAGGTTAAAGGCACAGAAACTACTGTATCTTTAAATTGTCCCACATTTACTTTCTTAAAGATTGTTCCTGGTCTAATTATGCACGATTCATCTGTGCATGTTATTGCAAATTAAACAATGATTTGTCTTTGTAACCTTTTATCAAAATGTATTAACTTCACCTCTGAAATTACTTTTTGTTTCAGTTGATGTCACAAATCCTTCTTACTTTTAATACCCCTTTCCTCCAACAACCTGGTTCTGTTTCGGTATGTAAAGTCCACTTTTCACAATCCAGTCAATTCCCGATTGATACGATCAAGTCCCACCATACTCACTGTCTCATTACTAAAATAAAATATGTTGCGAATTGTTTCATGATGTCTCTCATCTTGGTTGTGCTTTGTGCCAAACGGTTGATTCGCGATGACCGTGTCCAACTTCTTGGTGTAAGAGGATCCAATAGAGCACATGTCACACAGGACAACGTCAGTGTTCGACAGTTCAAATTTACATTTACATTTACATTTATTCATTTGGCAGACACTTTTATCCAAAGCGACTTACAAAAGAGGAAAAACATCAGCGAATCATCTTAGGGAGACAGTGGTACGAAAAGTGCCATATTACAAAGTTTCACTATCATCAGAATAGTATACAAAACAGTGACCGGTTAAGTGCTCTTGGAAAAGATGTGTTTTTAGCCATTTTTTGAAGATAGAGAGTGAGTTAGCTTCCCGGATTGAGTTGGGGAGGTCATTCCACCACCGTGGTATGATGAAACTGAAAGTCCGGGAAAGTGTTTTGGTGCCTCTTTGTTTTGGTACGACAAGGCGACGTTCCTTAGCCGACCGCAGGCTTCTGGTGGGAACGTAGCTCTGCATAAATGTTTTTAGGTGTGCTGGAGCAGACCCAGTGACTGTTTTGTATGCCAGCATCAGGGACTTGAATTTAGTACGTGCATGAACAGGCAGCCAGTGGAGAGAGACAAAGAGTGGTGTAACATGTGCTCTCTTAGGTTCATTAAAGACCAGACGTGCTGCTGCATTCTGGATCATTTGGAGAGGCCTAATAGCACATGCAGGAAGGCCTGCAACGAGAGCGTTACAGTAGTCCAGTCTAGTTATGACAAGTGACTGAACGAGCAGTTGTGTGGCATGTTCAGAGAGGAAAGGTTTTATCTTCCTGATATTGTAGAGTGTAAATCTACATGATCTTGCAGTCTTTGAAATGTGGTCTATGAAATTTAGCTCATCATCAATGGTTACCCCTAGATTTCTGACCGTTTTGGAAGGTGAAACTGTAGTTGGACCCAGCTGCACGGTGATGTTGTGTTCAACAGCAGGGTTGGCTGGGTTGAGTTGAAGGTGGTGTTCCTTCATCCAGGTTGAGATGTCTGCCAGACAGGCAGCGATTCTTCAGTATTTCTTTTGAATATGTCCAAGGCATCCTCATCGATGTCAAATCCGACACACAATCTTACAAGTAAAGATTACAATTAAAGATTGACCAAGATTGGTTTTTAATGATCGATACAATATTTGTTATTTTTGCATTTAAGTATCCGATAACTGATATGCATAACAGATTGTATTAATGTCTTATTTCGACTTTCAGGCACAATTACAACTTAATCGTTAATTGTTGAGCTCTGAAGGTGACCTTTACAAAACTACTGGTAATATTGTGTACAAAGTAATACTGTGTCTAAACGTAATTCATTTTACTAGTTTTAGTTGCAATATACACTTGTGCAAATCCCTCACTTAATTCATATTTAAGATTTAAAGACTTTTGTGTCTATCTTTAACAGTAAACAAGATATTAAAGAATCAATTAAATGAAAAAGTCAAAGTAACAGATAAAAAAATATAGTTCAAACAATTATAGGTCTATCTCTAATTACGACAGTTTTGACTCACATCATCTTTAAGCTCAAAGTAATTTCAGGCCATGGATGAATGGATGAACTGCACCCCCACATCCACAGCCTAAATCTGCAACAAGCTTATTCTCTATATCATCAAATGTGTTGTGGATGGTGTACAGCATACAGCCAGCAGTGAAAGGAAACACATAAGCTAACTGCATGACATCATACACTCACCTAGAACTTTATTAGGAACACCTGTACACCTACTTATTCATTTGATTATCTAATCAGCCAATCATGTGGCAGCAATGCACTGCATAAAATCATGCAAATATGGGTCTTCAGTTAATGTTCACATCAACCATCACAATAGGGAAAATTGGTGGCATGATTGTTGGTGCCAGACAGGCTGGTTTGACTGGTATAACTGCTGATCTCCTTGGATTTTCATGCACAACAGACACTATAGTCTCTAGAGTTTACTCAGAATGGTGCCAAAAACAAAAAACAAACAGTCAGCGGCAGTTCTGTGGACAGAAACACATTGTTGATGAAAAAGGTCAACGGAGAATGGCCAGACAGGTTTGAGCTGACAGAAAGGCTACAGTAACTCAGATAACCACTCTGTACATTTGTAGTGTGCAGAATAGCATCTAAGAATGCAAACACATCGAACCTTGAGGCGAATGGGCTACGACAGCAGAAGACCATATTGGGAACTATTTTTAGGACCATACTGTTCCTAATAAAGTTCTAGGTGAGTGTATATCATAATAGGGTACAATAAACTATGATAGGCCATGCATTACAGTAATATTACCAATTGTAATATTACTGTAATGCATGGCCTATCATCGTCCTCGCCTTGGCATGTCCTTGTCTTTGGTAAAATCACTGTAGTTGCTTATTTCTCTTATAAAACAGCAGTAACATCATATGAAAAAAGTAACTTTAATAAAGAATTTATTTATAATCTCTAAAAACAATTTCTTGGTTTATCATGAAACCACAGCTTGAACAAAGATAATTGTCTAACTATAGACCAATTTCAAATCTCCCATTTATGTCAAAAATACTAGAAATGTGTCCTCCCAACTATGTTCATTTTTACAGAGAAATTGTTTATATGAATACTTTCAGTCAGGAATTAGGCCCCTTCATAATACAGAGACGGCACTTATCAGAGTTGCAAATGACTTGCTCTTATCATCTGATCACTGCTGCATTTCTCTTCTAGATCTTAGATCTTAGTGCTGCCTTCGACACCATAGATCATGACATTCTCTAGGATAGGCTTGAAAATGATGACAAAGTGATACCAGGGAGAACCTGGTTTAAGAATTGAATCAGGAGCATCCGAACACTCAAAGACCCATTCCACACTTAAGGTTTGAGTCTTCAGACAAAGAAAATGAAAGAGTTGAGAATGTGGAAAGGGACCGAAAAAGAACAAGAGTCACGAAATGTTAGTGAAAGAGAAGTAGTCAGAAATGCAGAAAATGAAGTTGATGAGGGAAAGAAATGTAAGGAGAACTCAGAGAGTGGCAAGACAGTGTTCACATACGATGCTCTGGGTAGGCCATCATATATAACGTGGAAAGCAGAAGCAAAAGAACTGTGGTCTACACAGCAGTACATCCCACTTGTTACCATGAAACAAATTGAGGTAACAATAGTATAGTGGAAAGATAACAGATGCCAGGAGTCATCCAAAATAAATGTAGTGGACTGGAAATTATATCCACAGATGAAAAAATACTTTTTATGTTTGCATTGTTTATTACCGTTTCACAGTAATAAAGTTCAGTTGTTTAATTAAATCATGCATGATGTATAACGAGAGGTATGGGTTGAATTTGATTATTTTTACTTCCTGTAGAGAGCGCGTAGCGCTGGAGTATAAGAGGTGCTGCACAATCTGGCCAGATTCAATTAAACGCTGCCAGAGCTTGCACCCACTTATCATCTCATGGTATTTCTCTGTCTTTCTACAGGTGAGCAAATGGGTTAAGAATGTGAATTAATTATTAGAAAGTAAACAGTGTGTTTCAGAGTGTGCAGGGAATGTGTTAAGTTGTTCTTTCTCTGTGTAAAACATTTATTTAATATCTATGTTCAGCTATTGTTGGATTCATGCATATAAGAAAAATGATTCATCAAAGAATAGGGTTTAAAGTTCCAATCTTTGAAAATATATGAATGAAATGAGTTTAAATATGTTGTAAAAGGAGATCTTATGTTCATTTGCCTGTTCGGAGAAAACTTAATTGAGTTAAACTGATATTACCATTTGTGGTGCAGAGCCAAAAGGATGCTGAGTGTAATGAGTTAGATCCAAGATGGCAGCCTCCACGTGTGAAACATGGTCAGTGTGAAACTGAATTCAGTGTGTAAAAGGCATTCATCTTTTATTCTAACAGTTATGTAAACACAAAAAGCATTAATAATGTTTGCAAAAAAGGCAAAATGTGTGACTTTGAGTACATTTATATATATATATATATATATATATATATATATATATATATATATATATATATATATATATATATATATATATATATATATATATATATATATATATCTTTACAAACTATTAGAAGAATGTATATTATGTGTGGTATTAGAACTCTAATGAGTAAGAAATAATGCACAAAGACACCTGGACCTTGAAAAGAATTTATTGAGAATTTGTGTATTGAACTTGGACTGTTGTTTGTCACCTCCGTGAAGTTGGCACCCCATAAAACGAAATAATCTCCAAAACTATGCCATTGGTTTGTGCTGCGTTTGTGCTGATTTGTGCCGCAAAAACGAACGTTTGTGCTGTTTTGGTGTTTGAGATATTGAACATTATTTTTTTGGTTGTGTTACGTCACTCTCCACCCCATGTCGTTCAAATCGCTCTGAACCGGTGTCATTCGTTTGTGCTCGGTTTGTGCTGTTTTGTGCCGTTAAAAAAACATTATATCTATTTTCCTTTCGCAGATATAGCAAATTTAATTCGGGAGCTGTGACGTCACTCTCCACCCCATTTCTTCTAAATCGCACAACAACTGTGTCGTTCGTTTGTGCTCGGTTTGTGCTGTTTTGTGCCGTTAAAATTAACATTGTATCTATTTGCCTTTCGCAGATATAGCTAATTTAATTCGGGAGCTGTGACGTCACTCTCCACCCCATGTCGTTCAAATCGCTCTGAACCGGTGTCATTCGTTTGTGCTCGGTTTGTGCTGATTTGTGCCGCAAAAACGAACGTTTGTGCTGTTTTGGTGTTTGAGATATTGAACATTATTGTTTTGGTTGTGTTACGTCACTCTCCACCCCATTTCTTCTAAATCGCACAACAACTGTGTCGTTCGTTTGTGCTCGGTTTGTGCTGTTTTGTGCCGTTAAAATTAACATTGTATCTATTTGCCTTTCGCAGATATAGCTAATTTAATTCGGGAGCTGTGACGTCACTCTCCACCCCATGTCGTTCAAATCGCTCTGAACCGGTGTCATTCGTTTGTGCTCAGTTTGTGCTGTTTTGTGCCGTTAAAAAAAACATTATATCTATTTTCCTTTCGCAGATATAGCAAATTTAATTCGGGAGCTGTGACGTCACTCTCCACCCCATTTCTTCTAAATCGCACAACAACTGTGTCGTTCGTTTGTGCTCGGTTTGTGCTGTTTGTGCCGTTAAAATTAACACTGTATCTATATCCCTCCTTTAGAAATAACAAATATAATTCGGGACAGTGACGTCACTCTCCACCCCACCTCATCTAAATCGCCCCAAAACGGTGCCTTTTGTTTGTGCTCGATTTGTGCCGTAGAAAGAACCATCATAAATTATTCCATTCTTCAGACCCATTCTTCAGACATCACAAAATCTTTGGAGGTGTAGTGACGTCACGCAAGCAAGCCGCGCTCTCCATCCATCTCGTCTACAAACCTGTCTGGTGCGTTTGTCCTCGCACATGGCCGCTTCTGTCATTGTCTTTTCTTCTTTAGATAGCCTACTGAAATGTTTTAGTTTAGATTTGTGCTAGATATTGACATTTGGTCTTTATAAAATCACCAATGCACTATATGTAGGCCTAATGTACTGTCAACACTCTGGCTCAAGGCTACGTGTGACTGATGCTTTGATTTTGTCCAATAAAAAAAAAAAAAAGTTGTGTACTGTCTTAAGTTTTCGGAATACTTCAGTTTACAGACATTTAAAGTCTTTCTGCCCCTTAAAAACATTTGTTTACCCTAAGCACTGCATAGTGGGAAAACAAAACAGGAAAAGGTATCTGGCTGTGAAAAAGGTAAGCATGTGCTCTGAGATAAAATACTAAAAAAGTACTAAAATCATGTGTGCAGGTCAACACAATTTACAGGATAATTTGATCAAATAAGAAATTGACAGACACATCAAAAATTTGAGACTTTTTATAAATTTTGGGCAATCAGGTAAATGTATCATGTCCAAATGATCCTCAATTTGTCACATTAATAAGAGTAGACCTAAGTTATTAGTTAAGATATGTACAGCAATGTACATTTCATGGCAAAAAGCTTGATGTTATGCAGAGGAAATGACAAAAAGCAATATACAAGTGGCATATGTGTTCCATTTAATCCTCTGAAGTCATATAATTAACTTCACATTGTGAACAGACAAAAATGTAACTGATTCACAGAAAAGATTGTCACCCATCCTGTACTGGCCGAGTTCAGTTATTCAGTTATCAGCTCCTTTTGGTAACACTTTATTTTATGGTGTCTGTGAGTAATTAATTAATTAATTAGTAGTTGACGTTGTAATAACATTTTACAAAATGTAATTAACATGTAACTATGTTATGGAACAGCCTGTACTTACAGATTGTAATTATGCACATGTAATAGGCAGCTACTGTTACACACATGTAACAAGCAGAGTCGGTTACATACGTGTTACACACTTGGTACAGTGTAATTATATAACAAAGTATTGAGTACTACACAATGTAACAACAAGTACTTAGGCTACTAAGGTCAGGAAAATCCTGCAGTTACACATGGTAATTTTGTACGTTCTGTAGCATTACACGTATGTAGCATAAAATAAAGTGTATCAAGATTGTTCACACTAGTTCACAGCTTAAATACATGCAGTAGCTTCTTAATTACATTAAAATGACAGAATATTACACAGGTATAAGCAACGTAAAATAAAGCGTATCAAGATTGTACTTAAGTGTACTTCATTTCATCTTACCTTATCCATATGCACCTTAGTTTGAATTAACTCACTAGTTCACAGCTTAAATACATGCAGTAGCTTCCTAATTACATAGCAGTTACATAATATAACACAGGGATAAGCTACGTAAAATAAAGTGTATCAAGAATGTACTTAAGTGTACTTCATGTGTATCTATAAACCTTATCCAACTCTGCTTGTTACATGTGTGTAACAGTAGCTGCCTATTACATGTGCATAATTACAATCTGTAAGTACAGGCTGTTCCATAACTTAGTTACATGTTATTATAACGGCTACTTCTATGTAATTAATTAAGTAATTACTCTGTATCACGAACACCGTAAAATAAAGTGTTACACTACTTTTCATATAATTGGAGAATGTGTTGTCTTTGAGCTCTTTTGTAATGAATTAGTTGATTTAGTTCACAAAAGGATTCTTAGTAAATCTTTTTCTGAACTCATTGACTTGGTGATCCATATCACTGGAATGAAAGATTAACAGAAAACAATGACTTTGAGATGAGATTTTTACTGAAATATTGAAAATTCAGTCTGTTCTTTAATGCCACCAAATGACGGATTCTCTAGTCATAAAAAAGTAGCAATATCTAAACACGACCAATATAGGATGGATGACAAGATTTTCTGAGGTAAATCTAATTGAATGACCTCAGAACAATTGGACTATAGTACATATATGTTGTACAGCCCACATGCTTTTATTTCAGCCATCATTTACTTGAACTGATTTGGAAAAAAAAGATGCAGTTTAAGTGAATGGCGACTAAGTCACTCCCTATCATTTTGCCCAACATCTCGATTCCATGGAAGAAAGTAATAAAATAAATAAATAAATATACTTGTTACCAACAGGTTACATGCTTATTCAAACCAGGGTCATATATATATATATATATATATATATATATATATATATATATATATATATATGTACAGTGAGGAAAATAAGTATTTGAACACCCTTCTATTTTGCAAGTTCTCCCACTTAGAAATCATGGAGGGGTCTGAAATTGTCATCGTAGGTGCATGTCCACTGTGAGAGACATAATCTAAAAAAAAATCCAGAAAACACAATATATGATTTTTTAACTATTTATTTGTATGATACAGTTGCAAATAAGTATTTGAACACCTGTCTATCAGCTAGAATTCTGACCCTCAAAGACCTGTTAGTCTGCCTTTAAAATGTCCACCTCCACTCCATTTATTATCCTAAATTAGATGCACCTGTTTGAGGTCATAAAGACACCTGTCCACCCCATACAATCAGTAAGAATCCAACTACTAACATGGCCAAGACCAAAGAGCTGTCCAAAGACACTAGAGACAAAATTGTACACCTCCACAAGGCTGGAAAGGGCTACGGGAAATTGCCAAGCAGCTTGGTGAAAAAAGGTCCACTGTTGGAGCAATCATTAGAAAATGGAAGAAGCTAAACATGACTGTCAATCTCCCTCGGACTGGGGCTCCATGCAAGATCTCACCTCGTGGGGTCTCAATGATCCTAAGAAAGGTGAGAAATCAGCCCGAACTACACGGAAGGAGCTGGTCAATGACCTGAAAAGAGCTGGGACCACCGTTTCCAAGGTTAATGTTGGTAATACACTAAGACGTCATGGTTTGAAATCATGCATGGCACGGAAGGTTCCCCTGCTTAAACCTGCACATGTCAAGGCCCGTCTTAAGTTTGCCAATGACCATTTGGATGATCCAGAGGAGTCATGGGAGAAAGTCATGTGGTCAGATGAGACCAAAATAGAACTTTTTGGTCATAATTCCACTAACCGTGTTTGGAGGAAGAAGAATACCATCCCTACTGTGAAGCATGGGGGTGGTAGCATCATGCTTTGGGGGTGTTTTTCTGCACATGGGACAGGGCGACTGCACTGCATTAAGGAGAGGATGACCGGGGCCATGTATTGCGAGATTTTGGGGAACAACCTCCTTCCCTCAGTTAGAGCATTGAAGATGGGTCGAGGCTGGGTCTTCCAACATGACAATGACCCGAAGCACACAGCCAGGATAACCAAGGAGTGGCTCTGTAAGAAGCATATCAAGGTTCTGGCGTGGCCTAGCCAGTCTCCAGACCTAAACCCAATAGAGAATCTTTGGAGGGAGCACAAACTCCGTGTTTCTCAGCGACAGCCCAGAAACCTGACTGATCTAGAGAAGATCTGTGTGGAAGAGTGGGCCAAAATCCCTCCTGCAGTGTGTGCAAACCTGGTGAAAAACTACAGGAAACGTTTAATTGCAAACAAAGGCTACTGTACCAAATATTAACATTGATTTTCTCAGGTGTTCAAATACTTATTTGCAGCTGTATCATACAAATAAATAGTTAAAAAATCATACATTGTGATTTCTGGATTTTTTTTTTAGATTATGTCTCTCACAATGGACATGCACATACGATGACAATTTCAGACCCCTCCATGATTTCTAAGTGGGAGAACTTGCAAAATAGCAGGGTGTTCAAATACTTATTTTCCTCACTGTATATATATATATATATATATATATATATAATGTGTGTGTGTGTATATATAACCGTGGTATGAATAAGCATGTAACCTGTTGGTAATGAGTTAGTTAATTTGGCCGAACTACTTTATTAAAAACTACATTAAAAATAATTCCTGTTTTGATCAGATGCCTAGGGAACCAGCCTGTGGACGTGATGACATCATCAAAGTCATCAGTGCTGCAAAGGAACAGATTATTACAGGAACAAACATAGCAGTTCCCACAGAAAAGGTGTGGGCAGATTTAAGCAAACAACTAAATAACAAAGTTTCACCAAAGAACCTTTATACTATTGTGAAGACAAATAGGCACAATATATGGCAAATCCTTGAGGTATGCAAAATCGACACAGATCTAGGTCCAAACAGTGACAGCTCACAAGAAAGCTTAGCAGATTTTCATTCAGCAGTGTCAATGGCAGACACAAATCAGCAAAGTCAATGCTACGACATTACATTTGAGATCAGTCTCTCTCATCAGAAATGGGTAGAAATCTGGCCTGAAAAGGTTGATTACAATGACAAATCACTCAACACATGTAAAAGAGAATACACCATCCTGAAACGTGGTGCATGGACACACGTTTTGTATGAGGAGATATGGAAAAATATCAAGACCTCATGCACTCTTAGATTCAGGAGGGCAAAAATTTTTCCAAATAACACATCTCACTACATAGACATAATTGGGCACTGCACAGAGTGTGACGCACAATTGTCTATAAAAGCAGAGAACATGCCAGTGGATAATGAACCAGTTGTGCTTCAATGCATAATCCGCAATGTTGATAACAGTCTCCATACTGGTAATGCAAAACGGAAGTTATCAGGAGATCTGAGAACACGTGTGTCTAAAGAACTCTGGGAAGGCCGAAAACCAGCACATATATGGCGAGCAGCTGAGGCTTACAAACTGATGAATGTTGGTGACCCAGAGCCTAGCCACCTGCCAAATCTGGCAACATTAAGAAAAGCCAAACAAGAGATGGGTGACAAAGAACTTGGAGACAAAGATCCAATCATGTCATTGCATCTACTAAAATACAGTGTACCCCACAATGGAAGCATTCATGACATAGGCCTTGATAGGTTTTTTTGCCATTACTGGACCCCATCTCAGATGCAAGTGTATCAAATGAAATCCAAGTACTCTGGCTCATTTGTTAGTTTTGATGCAACAGGTACAGTTGTGAAAAGACTGAGTAGACCCTGTGGCAATTCTGGACATGTCTTCCTGTATCAAGGAGTTTTGTGTTCACAGGGAGATCATATTCCAGTAGTGCAAATGCTATCAGAGAGCCACACCATCAATTCTATTGCCAACTGGCTCATGGAATGGCAACGAGCAGGTGCTGCTGTGCCCAAAGAGGCGGTCTGTGATTTCTCCTTGGCTTTGCTTGGAGCACTGGTTAAGGCCTTCACTCCTTACCCAGACCTGAAAACATACATCAATCAGTGCTTTGGAGTGCTGGCAAGGAAGCCCAAAGACTCAAAGCTACCACCTTGCTTCATCAGAGTAGATGTTGCACACTGCATCAAGCTCATTAGTCGGTGGGAATGTCTAAGACAAAGAGGAAACAGAGTTAGAGAATTCTATCTACGAGCCATGGCACAACTTTTACAGTCTGATACACTGGAAGATGCAAGGGAGCTCATTCATTCAATTGCAGTTGTTGCCTTCAGTGAATCAGAAGGAAACGATGACAAAGGTTTACCTGTTGTCTCGGAAACATGCAAAGCACAATTGAAAAGACGATTTGCAGAGGGGTCTTGCCATGTGTCACTGAAGACGACCATTTAACAGAGGTGACCGGAGTTGAGGAGACACTACACACAGATCTGAAAACATGGGTTACAGAAATCTGTGAAGAAAGTAAGATGATTGCAGCACATCATGGTGACAGAGACAATCTTCATTTCCTTCCAGAGCTTGTCCCAAATATAATAAGAATGGCATGCTACCTACCCCTTTGGACAGCTGTGATGGTTCCGCACTTCAAAAGCATACACAACACAGCAACCTCTGCAAATGTTGAGGCTGAATTTAAAAACATAAAACATGGTCTTTTCAAACATGAAAGCCTCCCCATCCGAATTGACCGCTTTGTCATACGCCACCTTGAGTTTCTTGAGGGAAACATGAGGCTTTCCTCTGCACCGGTGAAGACAGAGGACATTGAGACAAAGAATCAGAAGACAAAAACTGCCCATAGTGAGCAGGACACAGAGGTTAAGCAACAATTAGTAGAGGAAGACCCTGTTGAAAACTGGAAAGGCCTCGGTGTTCCTCCAAAAAGCGACTGTCCTACCTGACCCCTTGCTCTGAGTGGTTGCATGCAGACATAAACCTGAAAAGAAAAAAGACAAAAATGAATGTCTTGAAAAATGGCAACTACCAGGCTAAAAAGCCCATCTTGGTTGACAAAATGCTTGTAAGTGTAAATAATACCTGTGCCTTTGATTCCTTTTGCCAGTGCCTTTGCTCTGCATTCTGTGACAGTGGATCATTCTGTCATTATCTCGACAAAGAGCACTCGAAAACTGAAATGTTGGATTTGGTAAAGACCATAGTCACAAAAGGAGTTGGAAAAGATGCTTATGCAAAGAGGGCAAAAATGCTATTGGATACATTTCAGTGTGTTCACCTAAAATCAGGTGTGAGGCAGGTCAATGCAGATTGCAATGTTGCTAACATTATCACATCAACAATGAAACAAATGCCAAGTGCAACACTTACAGCTGAGTGCTCTTCTCCATACTGCAGCCGAAATACAAAATCTTCAAGGACCATCTATCTCCTACCAGTCAACGTAGATATTCTACAAACTGGTGGACTGAAAAGCCTCCAAGCAGCACTGGAAGATGGGCTACACCTCAACAGGTCCAAGTGTCTGAAGCCACTGAAATCACCCCAAGAGTGTCCAGATAGCTGGAAAATTAAGGATGATCCATCAATGAAATTCCTCTGCAATGGCTCTGTCACACACAGATGCATACCTGGACAACTACTGTGTATTGAAACAAGTGTGGATACTAACCATCCACTGTCTGAAATCCCTGTCGACATGGAGCTGGACAATCAGTTGTTCACTTTGCGAGGGTTGTTGCATTCATTCCAGGACCAACAAGGGAATCTCTTGGACATTACGTGGCTTACTGCCGAAGAAACTCTTTTGCCTGGGAGAAATATGATGACCTGTGTGACCATGTAACAACAGTCTCAGCCAAAACCAAAATACAACCCCATGTCATGTTGTTCACAAAGGAGGACTAAAACCTTTGATAAATGCATTTCTTGGACTGGTCTCTGCAGAAATTAGTTCATAATCAATAAGAGAATGGTCTATATTGTTTTTCTATTGTTGTTAATCTACATTATCTCTATTCACTTTATGCCTGTTTTAACAGTTCCATGATTTTTTGAACAGAAGTTCTATTTTTCTTTAGTAAATGTTTTGTTATGTTATTTGTACCCATATCTATTCATTTTAACACTTCTCTTACATTAAGTCAAAACATTTTTGTAGTTCTCTTATTTTATGGTTCTTTAAAAAATATTTGTAAATTCTCCACAGGAAGATGTTGTCTGTTCAGCTGAGAGAGAGTGAGAGAGAGAAAAACATTAACCAGGTGGTTTGCTGGTATTAAATGAATACTTCACCCAACAATTAATACAATCTCTATGACTTTCTTTGTTTAGTATGAAATGACAGAATCCTAAACTGGTCAAAGCCGGGAAGATGTTAAACCAGCTAAGAACAGCAAACTAACAAGTAACAGTCCTAGATTATTTGCTTTAAAAACATTTTAAACAAACAGAAACACTGCTCACCTGTCCTTGGTTCACTTCCTCCTTCAGAGAAAGATAAAATGCTCAGATTATTTTTTATCATCTGCATTATAGGCCTAGATAAGGCCAAGATAATAGCCTACACATTTAAAACAAACTACAGTAGCCTAAACTTCCATCTGATAAATTAAGCTCGATTGGAATAAAAAACATAATAATATAACAAAGGAGATTAAGCGACGGACAAGAACACAAACAAACGGAAGGGCGTGCGCAATGTTCCGACATGCTACAAAGTTTTCAAAAAGCAACGTGCATTTTTAAACAAGTGATACGCGTCAATCAATCACATACTGTTTTTTTAATCTTGAGCTTGATGAAGTCACTGGCAATAAAACATTTCCTTATCTAAAGAAGAAAAGACAATGACAGAAGCGGCCATGTGCGAGGACAAACGCACCAGACAGGTTTGTAGACGAGATGGATGGAGAGCGCGGCTTGCTTGCGTGACGTCACTACACCTCCAAAGATTTTGTGATGTCTGAAGAATGGAGTACCCCTGACTGAAATTGTAATTCTTAAAATTCAATAAAAAAAAAATGTCTGAAGAATGGAATAATTTATGATGGTTCTCACGCTTGTTGGTGCGATTTAGATGAAGTGGGGTGGAGAGTGACGTCACTGTCCCGAATTATATTTGTTATTTCTAAAGGAGGGATATAGATACAGTGTTAATTTTAACGGCACAAAACAGCACAAACCGAGCACAAACGAACGACACAGTTGTTGTGCGATTTAGAAGAAATGGGGTGGAGAGTGACGTCACAGCTCCCGAATTAAATTTGCTATATCTGCGAAAGGAAAATAGATATAATGTTTTTTTAACGGCACAAAACAGCACAAACCGAGCACAAACGAATGACACCGGTTCAGAGCGATTTGAACGACATGGGGTGGAGAGTGACGTAACACAACCAAAAAAATAATGTTCAATATCTCAAACACCAAAACAGCACAAACGTTCGTTTTTGCGGCACAAATCAGCACAAACGCAGCACAAACCAATGGCATAGTTTTGGAGATTATTTCGTTTTATGGGGTGTCTATATTAATGAGTGTTTCTGCTTAACATGGACATGTGATGTTGAAACTACAGTGAATGTCAAGACTGGTTTTGCATTGAAAAAAAGAAGGTACTATTTCTTTGAAATTTAATAGGAAGAAAATCTATTAAGATGAGATTAAATTAAACGCTGCTAGAGCTTGCAGCCACTTATTGTCTCATGGTATTTCTCTCTCTTTCTACAGTTCATTATCCAACTTTAAATTATCCTCTCATGCCACCCTGGCCTGTGGTGGGTAACAGTAGCTCAGTGAGTATTGATGCTAACTATCACCCCTGGAGTCGCAAGTATGAATCCAGGGTGTGCTAAAACTCCAGCTAGGTGTTTTAAGCAACCAAATTGGCCCATTTAGTATATATAATGTGTTCCCTACCATTAGACACTTTGGGACCGCAATAAAAGTTTCGTTAAGGGGGGTCTTTAGTGAAGTTGTACACTATTCAAGAATGTATACATTTTGAATGGTTTCTAATATTGTTCAAAAATGATCCGAAGTGCTCCGTATGGACCGTTTCAAGGATTTAAACAATAACAAAGGAATTAGAACGCTACTAGCTCTGAAACATTTCCGGTCTCCTTATTGGATCCTCTAAATAAGGCTCTGAGTAAACATATTTTCACTAAGAACATCAAACCTTTACTTGAAAAGACTTATCCAGACGTGTTGATACTGAGCATCTAAGTGAGAGAGACAATTAAATTGTATTGTAGGGTAGATGCTCACAATTATTTCCTCAGCAGAAAGATGAGGAATATTGGATCACTCCACTAATAATCAATTAAGCTGTCCACGTGACCTGTAAGGTAAAGATTTTTTTTTTTCATTATTAAAATACTTTTTTGGTCTCTTTCTGCTACTCCAGTGACTTTTGTGTGACAAATTGCTTATGTTCCTAATTAGTAATTCACTTAGGATAAAAGCATCTGCTAAATGACTAAATTTAATAGTAAATGACTTGTACAGCTTTATTTATTTTAATGGTTGAGAAGTATATTCACTTTTATAGCTCTACCTATCAAACTTTAATTATTTGGTATAAATTTTGTTCATCTACCAGAGATATGATGTGTGCTACAGTTTTTAATACTGCATGTCTCACTTCACTGCTGCTGTTCATGTATCCATTTGTGGTTCCTTTTTCAGAGATCTAAACACTTTAATTTCCATTAATTTAAGGCATCCAGAGAACATCTAGCCACCAGACAACATGGTCCACATTTTAATAATGGAATTTTATGACAATCGTGATAATGTTATTAACGTTAATCGTGTTAAAGTCACTTTGAATGACTTTGAAAACTAGCCGGAAATGTTCAAGGGACATAGACGTCACTTCCTTAACCCTTGTGCTACCTTCGTGACATTTTTGTCTTTTTCATTTTCGATCATTTTGGTTGTGTTAATGCCAACGGCATAAAGTTTGCCAAATTTGTGTATTTTTGGGGGAATTTTGGAAGATTGTTAGAAGAATATCTAAGCTCTGTAGTTCCACACAATGCAAGTGAATGGTGACCAGAAGTTTTAATCTCTAAAAATCACATAAAGCCAGCATAAAAGTAATCCATGAGACTCCAGTGGTAAAATCCATGTCATCAGAAGCAATATGAGAGGTATGAGTGAGGAACAGATCAATATTTAAGTCCTTTTTTTTCAATAATTTTTAAAAACTTAAATGGATATGAAATCATCTTAAAAAATATTGATATTTATAGAAGTGGAAATATGTATTATGATTGTAAGGCTGGCACCAGGATGTCGTAAGAACTCGGAAAAGAACTCTGCGAGAACCAACGTCATAAAACTCTTACAAAGATAAGCATCTCCACCTGAGATAACGCACCCTGCTGATTAAGGACCATAAAACACAAATCTCACATCTGACTTCTATCTAACCTCAGGCCAATTTAAGGCCAGGAGCCGTGACAGAGAAGGCACGATCTCCTTTTGATTTTAAACAAAACTTAGGAATGAATAAAAGAAGACTCTTATAGGTTTAGAAGACGTTTACTGCTGAAGGAGTTCCTCAATGTAACGAGGTGCCAAGCCATTCGGACCCTTAAAAACAAATAATAAAATCTCATACTGAATTCTGAATTTAACTGGGAGCCAATGGAGAGATGCCAAACCAGGTGATGTACTAGCAGGCTTATTTTTATTATTTCTTATTTCTGCAACCTCCCTCTCTCAGACAATAATCTAATATATCTGTACACTCAAAAATAGAATGAGTGAAGCCCTACAACATCCTGTACCTCTCTGAGAACACAAACAACCAGGGGTGTAGATTAGGAAACTGGAGGGTGGGGGAAAGACACATTCTCATCAGCCTTTCTTCACAATATGGCTAGAAATGACTTAAACCTTTCAAACATTGGTCCCGTCAGACAGAACCAAAGAATAAAATCAGAAAATATACCTTAATGCCAGTGTCAAATATGATCTAAACTGAACCATTTCAGAAGCTTGTGTTGCCTCTTTGTCTATACTGTTAACTTAGTCACTAAAATGGGCAATCAAAAAACATGGAAAACTCAAAGAACAATAGCATTGTTTAGATGTATACTTACTATGACATAAGATTATTGTTGTCACACACATGACACTTTGAAAGAAATCCCAAATGTCTGTCCCCTTCAGTTTTTTGGCTGGTGATTGTAACGGGGTTCACAGGAAGTTACATCAACTAGCATGGCTGCGGTATCAAGAAAGTCTCATTGGACCGAAGAAATGGAAGAAAAATGAGTGAAGAATTCTGTTCTTTTATTGCCAATTTAAACTCCGTACCTGTTGTCTGAATACATAGATTTGACCCCAATGCCGGATTGTAGACTTTTATGAATGAATGAAATCTTTATTTCGAACAATTAATAAATTAATAATAAAAATAAATAAATGAAGACAGCAATACGTATGAAATTTCCATACAAATAAATAAACTCAAAAACAATAATCAACCTGTTCGAAAAGGGATAGGTAGAAGCCCTAGGCTTATCAAGACCTACCCCCAGTAACTACCCAAACCAATTCACAATCAAAGAAGATAAATCTAACATAACGTTTTACATAATACAAAAAAAACCTGCTAAATTACAATAATGCTTTATCTTAGTATTAAGATAATGAAAACAATAAAATCATAAAAAAAAAAAAACATAATCAAACTGCATTTACAATCATAATGAATTATCATTCACCCTCTTCACTTCTGTACTTGTCAAAAATAAAACTTTTATACCGTTTTTTAAATTGCAACATATTAACACTTTGTTTGATCGAACTGCTCAGACCATTCCACAAAAGCACCCCACAAATCGAAATACACATGCTTTTGAGTTTTGTCCGAATCCTATGTTGACTCAAATTTAAATCCCTCTCAAGTTATAACCCCCAACCCTATATGTAAATAACTGTTGTATGTTTCCAGGCAGCTGTTTATTTATTGCTTTATAAATTAATTGAGCGGTCTTAAATTTAACTGAGATCATTAAACTTTAGAGTGTGCCATTTTAAATATAGTAAATTAGTATGCTCATGATATCCTACCTTATTTACTATCCTAATTGCTCTTTTTGTATTGTGCTTAATGTTTGTAAGGTGGTTTTGTAGGTGTTGCCCCATACTTCAACACAATAATTTAAATAAGGCAACACAAGGGAACAATACAAAATAAAAAGTGATTTTTTACTCAATACATGCCTTGCTTTCCCCATTACTCCAATACTCTGCGCTACTTTTGTTCTAACATATTTGATATGGGGTTTCCAACAAATTTTATGGTCAAGAATCACACCCAAAAATATATTTTCATACACTCTTTCTATTTTAACATTATTAATCATAACTTTTACTTGTATATCGGCTTTACGATTACTAAACAGTATAAATTTGGTTTTATCTAAATTTAACGATAATTTATTTAAGTCAAACCAAATTTTTAACTTATTAATTTCTGATGTGACCACCTCCAAAAGCTGCTTCAAATTTTCCCCTGAACAAAAAATATTGGTATCATCCGCAAAAATCACAAATTTTAAGAGGTCAGTCACCCTACATATGTCATTTATGTACATAATAAATAATTTCGGACCCAATATTGACCCCTGTGGTACTCCACAGGTGATACCCAAGCACTCCGATCTGTACTCACCCATTTGAACAAATTGAAGTCTGTTACTTATGTAACTTTTCATCCAATCTAATGCAACTCCTCTGATACCATACTTTTCCAGTTTATTGATTAACAAACGATGATCTATTGTATCGAAAGCTTTTTTAAATCAATAAATACTCCCACTGCGTACTGTTTGTTATCTATAGCACTGGTAATGTCTTCAATTAACTCCATTAGTGCCATTGATGTAGATCTGTTTGTACTAAATCCATACTGACTGTCAACCAATAATTCATGCTTCTCAATAAAATTGTCCAATCTAATTACATACAATTTTTCTAATATTTTAGAGAACTGAGAGAGTAAAGACAATGGCCTATAATTCGTGAATTGATTTCTCTCTCTAGATTTATATAGTGGAATGATTTTTGCAATCTTCATTTTGCTTGGGAATACACCTGTTTTTAAAGACAAATTATAAATATGAGTTAACGGTTTAACGATTGCACCAATGACATCCTTAATTAAGACCATATCAATATCATTCACGTCTGTTGACTTTTTATTCTTACAATTATTAACAATTTCAATAATCTCAATTTCCTCCGCTGGTTTCAAAAACATAGAGTTAGGGTTACTATATAAATAATCAACTGCCTTCAGCCTCACTTTCAATCTGAGGACTTTTAATAACATCAGCCAGCTTTGCTCCCACACTTACAAAGAAATTGTTAAACCCATTGACCACATCTTCCATGTTGCTTAATGTCCTTTCTTTTTCTATAAAATGCTGAGGGTATTTTTTATTCATTGGTCCATTCCTTATAACATTATTTAACACTTTCCATATACCCTTGATATCATTTTTATTATCATTTAATATTTTATTATAATAATCTTTCTTACTTCTCCTCATGATACTGGTCAATTTATTTTTATATATTTTGTATTTATTCTCAGCTTCTTTAGTTCTGTGTTTTATAATTTCTTTATACAAGGTATTCTTTTTTTACAAGCATTTTTTAATCCTTTTGTCATCCATGGTCTCTCTATAAATTTGTGCTTTATGGTTAATTGTTTTAAAGGACAGTGTTCATCATATAAAGATTTAAAGGTGGTTTATAATATAAACCATCATGCTATGTGGAATCAAATGGTTTTTTTACATCAACAAATCATGCATAAATTTTGCTTTTGCTTTTTTGATGAACGTGCTGGTTGACTATCGTGTGTAGCGTGTGAATGTGGTCAGTGGTGCGGTGATTTGGTTGGACAGAAAGTCTTCCCCAGATTACTGTTCACACAAATGCCTTTGTAGTCACTGAATCTCTCTCTCTCTCTCTCTCTCTCTCTCTCTCTCTCTCTCTCTCTCTCTATCTATCTCTCTGTCTCACATTCTTTCAAAAGTTTAAAAATAATGTTTGAAAATAAATATGATGTCATCATTTACTCACCTTCATGTTGCTACAAACCCAGGTGACTTTCTTTTTCTGTGGAACACAAGAGATGATTGACATCTGTCGCCAATCATTTTCATGCATTTTTTGCCATACAATGAATGTGAATAGTGACTGAGGCTAAAATTCTGCCTTACAACTCTTTTCCACATAAGCAAGAAAGTCAGAAGGTTTTGAAGCAACATGAGGGTGAGTAACTGATGACAGAATTTTTATTTTTTGGTAAACTATATTTGTAAAATGTAATATAATTTGAATAATGTTTAGAGAATAAAATCTAATAACTCACTCCTTATATTTTTAGTGGTATATTAATGTAAATGAGTGCATAATGTTGTAATGTAATGTTTTTAAGGTTGTGTTGAGAAAGGTAGGTAGCACACCCATATGCTATTTTAGAGAGGAAAACAGGTTGCTTCACTTATCTGTTGTCAAGGGGGAAGTTGAAACTTTGGTGAAAACATGTTGTTGCTTGACAAAACCCAGATTGATTGCCTAACAAAGAATAATGTGTATCTGTAAGAAATGGCACTTTTTTTTAAACTCGTTTATTTACACATGCAAAGCAGAGTGAAAAAATTACAATTTGCTTTTGATATTATTTTGGAGGAAGCAAATGTATGCAACTGACAAAAAACCTCTATACATGTACATTGGTAAAACAAAATATGGATGAAAAGTGCACAAAAATGAAGTAATCTACATGTGTTATTAAATCATGCTGAGATAACCTGAAACCACTGGAAAATGACAGGTTGATTTGCATAGATAATTTTGACAAACAAGCCTACAGCTTTCAAAGTGTGCAGTCTGAGTCACACAAACCAAAAACAAATCATTAAACTATTGTTATCATAAAAAAATTCACAGACAGTTAAAAATACTTCAAACACAAGATACAAAAGCTGATAAACACATACGTTTTGCTGTAATACCCTGTAACAGAGAATGATTTTACTTGTGGACTATTTGCTTTACAGTATTTTACATAGAAAGCATAAAGCAATTGTCTTGATGGAATATTTCACTCAAATAAATAATAATGTGTCATTATTTCCTCATACTCATGTCATTCTAAACCTGTAAGCTGCTATTCTATTGTGGAACACCAAAGGAGGCATTTTGAAGAATCTTTACCAGTGCGTGTCAGGGGAGGTGTGCAGATTGAAGTAAAATCAAAAGACACATAATTATAATAAACATATATTGTGAAGATAAATGAAAACTAACAGCTTAATGGACCACAGTCCATCTTAATAGACCGTAGAGCTCTATGGAGTTATAATATGGTTAAATGTTGAGAGCACATGCATATCATGCTGTTACAAAATAATGCAGAACATGGTTATTCATAGCCGTCAATCAGGCACCAGTGTATGACGCATTGCTTAATGAGTCAGTCTGAGTCTAAAGTTATTGATCATCATTGGTGAATTGCTTCAGCACATGAAATATTAGTAATTTTGATCATATAAAATGAGAGGACAATTCCTAATAAACCGAGTGTCCCGGTAGTGCAAGTCATCTTTCCAGGTCATCTTTTCAGATTACTCTGGGATCTCTACAAGGAAGTTAATGAAATAATTGTATCTTAAATTAATGATCATGTCCATTTATATATATTTGCCAAGTAGTATTGTAATAAGTGGGATACTGAGCAGTCAAGAATTCAGCTGTTTCATGTGGTGCCGCAATGTCTTTCCTCTCACACAATAACACAATGACAATTTGTTTATTTACTTCCTAAGTAGCTGTGTAATATGTAGGATGATGTACACTAGACAATACAATTCATGCATTAAATTCCAATGCAGCTTTCACAATAGCTTTGTGTTCCAAACAGACTGAAATTTAAATGTTATTCAATGATCATTTTCTGCTTCTATTCCTTGATATATTAGTATCAGTCATGCAGGAAGATCAGACCTTTCCTATCTGAGCATGCTACTCAACTTCTTGTCCAGGCTCTTGTCATATCTAGACTGGACTACTGCAATACTCTTCTGGCAGGACTTCATGCATGTAGAGTCACGGTTGGTTTTCAACAAGCCCAAGAGAGCGCATGTTCATAACAGAACAAAGACATGCCAATTAATATATAGAGAATGAGATTTGAGAGCTGCAGAAGAAAGTTTTTTATTAAATAGCAGCATACATTTTAGCCTGTCCCTTGCAAAAAACTATTGTATGAATTCAGAACATTTGGAATATAGTTTAAGAAGTGGTTTAGCTACTTTTATAAGGCTTTTAATGTTTTTTATTGTCCTTTTGTTTGAGCTGGACAGCCACTGTTTACTCTAAACCTTTGATGTATTAAAATTAGCATTGTAAATATTCTTCAAAAGCTATCCTTTCATGATCCACAGGATACAGCAAGTAACAGCATATGGGTTAAGAACACATGATGGTAAGTACATTATGACCGATATATGGGGGGTGGGGGGGGGGGGTCGAGTTATATAACAGAATGCAAAGGCTCTTTATACCCTTATAAAAGTAAGATGCACTATGAATGTCAATGTTGGTTACAGCGTCACAGACATTTGCCTGGAGCTTGCAGAGCTATACACAGATCCCACTCTGTATTTTGACAGCGTTTCTCTTCCCAATAGGCCTTTCTTGAAGAGAGACATGAGGAGCTGGTTGCGGAATTTCTTGCCAATGAAAGCATACAGAACGGGGTTTATGGCACAGTGGGTGAAGGCTAAAGCCTGTGTGACATACATCGCCACATCCAAACTGTCCCTCAGCTCGCACGTTTCCGTCATCCAACTGCCTCGCATCAAGGTGTCGAGTAGCTCGGTGATGTTATTGGGCAGCCAGCAGATCACAAAAGCCAGAACGACGCTCAATATGACACGCATCGCCTTCTGCTTTTGGCTGTTGCGCGAATGGCAGAGTGTGCACATAGTACAGCTGTAACCAAAGATCATAACGGCCAATGGTAGGAAGAATCCCACGATGTGGCGAAGAATCCGCAAGCCCACCCTCCAATCGTCAACGGTGTCTGCACTCAGATTCTCATGACATATGTAGACGTTAGTCATGGAATTAGGCACAAATGCTTCGCGATGCACCACGATGGGCAGGGACAACAGAATGGCACACAGCCACACCACTGCACACACTGCGCCCACTAGGTGGCGCTGTCGGGAGAGAAATTGGGTCGCTTTTACGATGGCAAGGTAGCGATCGATACTGATGCATGCCAGGAGGAATACACAACAGTAAAAAGTAGTTTCCTGCACACCGGATACCAGTTTGCACATAACGGTACCGAACGGCCAATGGCTGGAGTGAAGGTTAGCCGCCCAGAACGGGAGAGTCAATGAAAAGAGCAAGTCAGCAATGGCCAGGTGCATCAGGTAAATGTCAGTAGACGCCCTCTGGATTTTCATGATAAATACCACAACTATCACCACGGTGTTCCCCAGCAAGCTGAGACAGAAGACTATGATGTAGACCACAACCAAAATTGTGCTGTTCAGATACTGCAAGCTGTCCATACATGGTGGGGAAAATACGTACATGTCATAATCTGTAGTACCGTCCAAGTTTAATAAATTAGACTGTGAAAGGGGGAGAAACATTATAAGAACCAGCATTATTACTAAAGTAACACCAACATTTAAATGATATAATAATGATATCATTAGAAAGCTGAGACTTTTTACTTAAAGGGATAGTTCACATAGTTTACATCTGAAAATCACATGTGGTGCCTGTTTAGTTAAAGTGGAGATTTAGAGTAAATAAGTACTTAAATATTTATCTGTTTCTCACCCACACCTATTATATCGCTTCAGAAGATGTGGATTTAAACACATACATGTATGATGCCCTTATGTGCTTTTTGGAGCTACAAAGGTCTGATCACCATTCACTTGCGTTGCATGAACCTACAGAGCCGAGATATTTTTCTGAAAAATCTTCATTTTTGTTTTGCAGAACAAAGAAAGTCATACATATCTGGGATGGCATGAGGATGAGTAATTGATAAGAGAATTTTCATTTTTGGGTGACCTGTCCCTTTAAATGCAAATAATAAAAAAACACATTTTGGGTCATAGTGACACAAAATGATGGACTGGATTACATTTTTCACTGGAAGATTGCAACACTCAAATTATGCACTACTAGTCAATTTTGGACACACTTGACTGAATTTCTGTTTGTCATGCTATTAAACCCCCTTTTAATCTAAAATCGTTTGCTTAAATGTCTGAAATCATTTAGTGGACAAATGGAAACTGTGCATACTACTGTAAATGTCTTTACATAACTTGCATTCTTTTTATTTTTATGGATGAGCTGGAATGAACAGTGAAGGAAAAGTAGCCAAAATTGTCCCGCATACATGGGATCTCCTTCAATACTCTTTAATACCTCATACATTTGTTTGGGATAATGTCCAGAGTTTGCAGAGGGTGACTACTTTCAAGAAGCTTAAATATTAAGTCATTTTTTATGTTTAACAAGTTTTTGCTCAGTGCATGATTCCCATAAATTCATTTGTTATTATACAGTTTTGATGACTTTACTATTATTCTAATAGGTGGAAAACAGAAATAATATAGAATGAGTAGGTGTGTCCAAACTTTTAACTAGTAGTGTACACAGTGTTAAAAATGCATGTAAAGCATTGAATAACTGTAATCAAAATATTCCACATTCATATTATTGCAATATTCCTAATACACAATATGCAAGCTAAACAAACAGTCAGTATATAAATAATGACTTTAATCTCTTACCATTTTATGTTCTGTGATTTTACTGAGATTTACTGGCATCAGGCCTAGCAGGGGTGCTGGGATTCAGAGTAATTTTCAACACAAAAACAGTTATCTGAGAACAAAAACATAAAGCCTCTCTTTTTATTATTTTTATTACTACCTCCCTGTCCTTTCCTTCCTGTGTGAATAATCGAAAATTTGAAGTGCACTGTGGGTGTTAGAGAAGAGATATTATCAGCACCCCAGTTTCGTAAGAAAACAAACAAGAAGGAAGTAAGAGAGGCTTACTTACAATAAGTTTATTGTTAGTAGGCTAGTATACAGTAGGTGATTGTGTTTGCTATGATTTTAGATGTAAAACTTTTTTTGATGTACTGTGTACGTTATATGGATACTTTAATTGATTCCTTAATTACTAAATCTAAAACTGCAAATTAAATATATCTATAAAAAAATTGCAACTAACAAAATCATTGCTAAAACTAACTTAACTGAAATTAAAAGTACATTCGAAGTATTAAACTAGATTGTCTTTCTTTAGATATTGTGTGTTTGAATGATGCAGGGAATATTGTCACATGTTTGAGGGCCACAAAAGACAGAAATGGCTTTATCGGCCACCTGTGAGATATTTTTGAGCCAATTATGCTCCCTTATGGCTGAAAGAGATATTGTTGCCTTGGTGGTTGAAATGGATGGCCTATTTTCATCCTCACCCTCAACACTTAAATCCTACATGGCTTTCTGTTGCATGGCACCTTTCTCCAATGTGCAAATGTCTTTAGCTACAGTACATATACATGACATTCAGCAGATGCTTTTATCCAAAGCAACATACAGATGAGGAAAAACACAAGCAATTTATCATACAGGAGGAGACAACAATATATGTAGTGGCCTACTGCATCACTGCACAACAGGCAGACACATTAACAATAACAGCTTTATCAAGAAAGGACTAAAAACACCATACAATTCTGTATGTACACACATACCCTATAGGCCATGTCATCATCTGTGTATACATTTAGAACAATTGCTAATTATTTGTTGTAAATGGTATTATGCACTGTTATTCACTGGTTGTTCATAATTTACTTCAAGTTTGCATTGGATTAATTATATTCATAGGGATCTATATGATATATAACCACTTATGTTCAGGCTGCTTTTGCTTAAAAATAAAATCAGTGTGTATCAAATTCTTACAGGATTGTGGATTCTTGAGTATGTGAATACGCAGTTCTCATCAGTGTCAAGATATGACTGTATATGGAGACAAAGAGACATGTAATGAGATTGTTCATAACATTTTTATGAATTTAGAAATGAGAAAATACATCAATTAAAATCACACAATACATTAATCCATTATACGTTCTGCATGGAAAGGTTTGCTCTCATTATGTCTGTCGTCAGGCTGAGCCCACTACACAACTGACTGTCTCCAGGCTGCCTGAAACAATGCATTAGTAAAGTACCTCTCCCGAATACCTACAGTAAAATGGTCAAAAACGTTATTAATTAAAAGTGCTTCTATTTACTTTTTAAGTAGAATTAAATAAATATCCTGGATTCATTACAAGTGAAGCCCAGTTAACAGCATTCGTAGCATAATACTGATTACCAAAAAAATAAATATAAATTCTCATTCTTCATATAAAAAAGAAAATTAAAACGGAAAAATTGTGGTTACTGTAAGGCACTTTGTATAGCCAAAAGATGTAAACATTGGAGTTAAAAGTTTATTCTGGTTACAATAAAAGATGGACCGGCCCAATTCACTTCCATTGTAAGTGCCTCACTCTAAACATGAGTTTTAAATAATCGAGGGACAAGTTGATTATTATTATTGTTATTATTATTATTATTATTTGTGGTAATCAGTATCATGCCACAAATTCTGTTGATTGAGCTTAACTTGTATAGGACCCAGAATTTTCCTTTAATGGAAAATGATATAAAACCTCTGTACATTATTCTTAACAGATATGATGTGCTCCTAACCCCTTTTTGGTCTATTGTCCCTCACAGTTTTAGGCCCACTGTAATACCTGTCACTTAAGCTCCACCACCAGTTGCCCTGACTTAGGTATAGGTAGCTAAAAAAAACCTTTAGAGCGGTTTGTGCTTAAGGTGCTTTAAATGAAATTGTATGTTTTATCATACACCAGGTGTTATACAAATTGCTTAGAAAAGAAATATAACACATGTCTACTCAACAAACAGCATTATTTACAGTATCATTCATGCATTTATCTTTTAGAACCTCAGCTAAGCAATTTACATGCACGTGTAGGCCAACTTCTCCCTCTGCCCTGTGAACAAAACTACTTCTGTCCAACAGAGGGGGACACAGCATGACAATTACAACAGGTTTTATTTCCATTGAAGTCCATTCCCTGTTAAAAGCCAGCTTATAATGGGTTTTTGATGCTGGTTTGCAAGCCTCCATTGGTCAACGAGCACTTCTAGTCCAACACAGCTAGACTAACACCAAACCAGCATGGAATATTAATGCTAGTCTTTCAGCAGAGTTCTGTGGAGTACCAGTAGCTTACAGAAAGCTGGACGTGGCTTCTGAGGTCACTGAAGGCCTGTTATATGTGGCGACCACGAAACGTTCCAGAATCCTTTTCCTATAGAGCAATTGCAGAAACCTTCTTCGGAATTTCTCTCCCACGAAAGCATACAGCACGGGGTTCACACAGCAGTGTAGGAGGCCCAGGTTTTCAGTAGCAAACATGGCAGCATCCACAGATGTCCGTGTGGAACAGCTGAATTGATCTGCTTTGACCCTCAGTAGGGTGTCAACAATTGTCGCAACGTGGAAAGGTGTCCAGCATAGAAGGAAAGCTGCAACTACGGCTACAATCACTTTCATGGCTCTCTGCTTCTGGAAACCCTTTGTACGCAACAGCCGTGCCACTGTCACGCTGTAGCATGTCAACATGACTACTAGAGGGAGCAAGAAGCCAAGGAGGTGCCTTAAAATACGCGTGGCAAGTCGCCACTCATCGGCCTTATCCGCTTCAAAACGTTCCGCACAAACAGTCTGCTTGGCCATCGTGGAATAAAAAGCCTTGTTGTAGAGTGACGGTAAGGATAAGAAACATCCCAAAACCCACACGACTCCGCACACAACCCCGCTGCAAAATCTCTGTTGAGCCTTTTGAGCTTCCATAGCTCGGACGATAACCATATAGCGATCCACACTGATGCACGCCAGGAATAGGATGTTGGTGTAAAAGTTCACTTCTTTAACTAGGGAAACCAGTTTACACACTACATCACCGAACACCCAACCATGCAGCACTGAGACTGCAGAAAAGGGCAAGATTAGGGCCAGTAGAGAGTCTGCCAGCATTAGGTTGAATAAGTAGACATCCGAAGCAGAGAGCGTCCGTCTGTTTATAGCAATGACGTATCCGACAATCAAGTTCCCTGGTATGGCCATCAGAAAGATGATCACATAGAAGATACAAAATGAAATGTGGAGTGCATCAGCTATAATGATGGGATGACAGAGTAGAGTTTTTTCATCCACATTAAAGTCAGTGAGGTTGTTCAAGTCACTGTGGTTGAATTCCTCAGTGTAGAATTCACTATAGTCATCCCGGAAGTGAGAGGTGTTTGGATCTGTTAGAGAATGACAAATAAAAATGGTTTAAGGTAAAGTGTGTAATTTTACTTTAGTAGAATACAGTCTCTCTAGGTTCATACAATGCAAGTGAATGGTGACCAAATTTTTGAAGCTCCAAAAAGCACATAAAGGCAGCATAAAAGTAATCCAAATGATTCCAGTCTTATAATCCATGCCTTCAAGACCGATCTAATTGGCTTTGGGTGAGAACAGACAAAAATATAACTCCTTTTTCTCTATTAATCTTGACTTTAGCAAGATCTCCTTTCTCCTTTGTGATTATGATTTCATGCTCATTTACACTTGAAATCATTGAAATCATGATCACCAAGGAGATTACTGATGTCAAGATTTATAGTGAAAAGAAGTTACATTGTGGTACAAAACTGATTGGATCACTTCAGAAGACATTGATTAAACCACCTAAGTAATATGGATTACTTTTATGCAGCCTTTATGTGCTTTTTGGAGCATCAAAGTTTTGGTCACCATTCGCTTGCATTGTATGGACCAACAGAGCTGAGATATTCTTCTAAAGACCTTTGTTTTTATCTAGAAAAGTTATTTTGCCAGTTGGTTCATGAGGATGGTACATGAGATACTTTTAAAAACAGCATGTTGCTAATAATTTTATTATTAATAGTCCCATGCATGCAGTTTTTATGATTGCAATTTAATTGAGAGACTACATGGAATATTATATCCTTTAAAAAATGTGTTTGTCAGACTGCTGGACCATTTAAAATGAAATAGGCAAGAATATGGTTGAAAATAGGAAAAAAGTAAAAAGAAAAGCACTAAAATATGCTTCCCTTTTACTCCCATATGCATTTTAACTTAAAATCGTGATATTAATATTAAAAAAAAAATGAATGGCCATTGTTATGCTACCCTAATACAGATTTTTAAAAATCAGTTTTATGAATGATTGATTTTACATTTATATGATTGAATCAAACTTTGTGTAAAATGTAAAAATGCTTACCTTTCATTGCAGCTATTTGGTAAATGTGTTTTTGAGAAACCACAGGATGCAAATTTCCGAGTTGTATACTGAAGGCTCCTTTATACCCTTCAAAGTTATGTTGATATATCCTGTTTGCCCAAGCCCTAAAAGTCACTCAGAGGGTACAATCCTAACTAACATGCTCTAGTTTATCTATTTAAATCTGAAAACTATGTTCACTTAGATATCAGATTTCCCTTTCGGATGAAACAGATTGATATTCATTTAAATGTGTTCAGGATTCGAAGGGATGCAGAAGATTGAGGATGTAGAGTGATGTTGCTTTTATGCAGCTGAAAGAAAGCAGAAGATCACAGAGGTGTTTTCTCGGGAAATTTGAAGCAACCTAATGGTCACAAGATGCACACTCGTGTTCAGTGTAGGATACAAACATGATCACAATAACATAAAAGTGAAACTAAGAATCATATGTGACACTTGTGATCCAACACGATTATTTGTATATGAAGTCATGTGGTCATTATTCTGTAAAGCTGCTTTGAAATGATGTGTGTTGTGAAAGGCGCTATACAAATAAAATTGAATTGACTTGACTTGACTTAAAAAGAAAATCATTTTAAATAATAATTTTCTGATTGCATGTCTTGATACATTTGTTCAAAATGTCTTTTTAAGGTGGTTTACGTATAAATGTCAGTCTAAACCTAGTATTATTATGGTCTGAATATTGTAGAAAACAAATAAATATAACATTAAATAAAAAAATATATTTATATACAGAACTTTTAAAAAAACATGGTGTGCATATTCTGGAAGTGATTTTCAACATCAGAGGAAAGATTTGTCACATGTGAAGAGATGAGAGACCACGCATCATCACTTACCACAAACATATGATTTGCAGTCAGGTTTTAGGAAGTCTTGTTCTACAGATACATGTTTACTATATTTAACAGATTATATAAGGAAACAGATTGATGATGGAAAGTTGTGGTATGTGTCACAGTTATTCTCTTATTTTGAATTGGTTTTGTGTCATCCATCCTTAGTTTCCCCCGGACTACACTTCCCATAATGCACTGCCCTAACCTGTTCTCCATACCCTCATCTGCTTGTATAAACATCCTCCTGTTTTGTCCATTCCTTGTCAGTTCTTCAATTGTAACTAGTTGGTTATATATTGTTATGTTTGAGTTGTTAGTGTTCCACTCCAATGTATTTCCTTGTGTGATTCCATGTATGCCATTTGTTCCACTTCCTCGTCTACCATTAAAAGACTGAAAGGTTACTCCTCCGTCTCCTCTCTTCCACCCCATGAACCAACGTAACAGAAGGACTGACAGAACAAAGAATACAGACTCACTTACCTGTCCCTCCCAACATTCTCCTCACAAGACTCTCACGAGTCCTCTCCACCTTCTACTCCAGCAACCCCTCTAATCTTCCTCTCCTACAAGACCAGAACAACAAGAATCATGGAGCTGACGGGTTCATTTATCGAATTATTCAAACAAGACCTTCCTCTCCAGGAATACACCGTCAGGTTCTGTCAACTCGTCACTTCCACCACTATCGCGGATCCCTACCTACCTTGAACTGAAGTGGAGAATCTTCCCTTTGTGGAATACGTCCGAGCCACGCTGTCCATCCATCACCCCTCTCTGCCTGCCACGGTCCCTTTCTCCAGGGTAACTCCTTTCCAGACATTCCCCCTAAATTTTTTTGGGGGTGCTCACCCACTCCAAGCTCCGTTGGTCGATTCCCCGCCACAGTCTGCGGTAGCGACCACGTAGGTGGCATTTCCCCCGTACGCTGTGAAATATGGCAGGAACACCGGGCCACACATTCCATGGTTAATGAGCCAGTGCCCATGCCTGCCACGGTTAACGAGCCAATGCCCATGCCTGTAGTCACGGTTAACGACCAGTGCCCATGCCTGTAGAAACGGTTAACGAGCCAGTGCCCATGCCTGTAGCATCGACCCCTCCCAGTGCCCATGCCTGTAGCGATGACCACTCCCAGTGCCCATGCCTGTACCCCCGACTTCTGCCAGTGCCAATGCCTGTAGTCCCGACCCCTCCCAGTGCCAATGCCTGTAGCCTCGACCGTTCCCGTAACAATTCTCCCAGCTGCCCGGAAAAGGAGAAGGAAAGGGAAACCTTCTCCCCAGTCACTGCCAGTGCTAATGGCCACAGAGGGCGTTCCCCAGTCGCTGCCAGTGCTCACAGCCACGGAGGTCGTTCCCTCTGTGTTCTCATCCGTAGCTCCTTGCGCCATGCCTCCCACGACTGCTTGCTCTACACCTCCTTTGACTCCGCCTTCCAAGTCTCTGCCCTTCGAGCCTCTCACCGCTCTGCATTCCTTGGCGCAGCCTTCTACGGACTCATCCATCGAGCCTTCCACAACCTCATCCCTCGAACCTTCCGCATCCTCGTCCCTCGAGCCTCTCACTGCTCCGCCTGCCTTTGTCACAGTTATTCTCCATTTCTGTTCTAAGGACTCTAATTTGAATTGGTTTTGTGTCATCCTTCCTTAGTTTTCCCCAGACTACACTTCCCATAATGCACTGCCCTCATCACTGCCATCTGTTCTCAATCCATAGCAAAATCAAGCAAAATATTCAACAATTAGGGTTTTCGTCATAATCGTGCAGCCCTACTCTAAAGTGTTCAGCTTTTATTTAGATTTACTTAATAGCTATCAAGGTGGTCTGGGGGCAGTGGTGGCTCAGTGGTTGAGACTTAGGGTTACTGACCAGAAGGTCGGGGGTTCAAGCCCCAGTACCACCAAAATGCCACTGTTGGGCCCTTGAGCAAGGCCCTTAACTCCAGGTTGCTCTGGGGGGATTGTCCCTGTAATAAGTGCACTGTAAGTCGCTTTGGATAAAAGCGTCTGCCAAATGCATAAATGTAAATGTAAATGTCTTACTCATTTCTAGAGATATTTAAGTGAGTCACCTTTGTGAAATATAAAGCAAAGAATCTGGCCTTGTCCCCTTTGACAAAGCCCCCATTCTGCTTTATTCTGGATAGGAAGGAACATGTCTCCTCCACAAAGAATATGACGGTAAGGAATGCAATATGAGAATGTTATAATAGCACAGAAATGTTTAAAATAATCTCAACATTCAAATTAAGAGTCATATTATGTCTTTAAAAGCCCAATTGGTTCTCCTAGACATCAATGCTTTCTATTTTTCAAATAGAAAGCAAATAGAGACTTTTGTCTCCTTCTACTCAAATTGTTCTAGAGAATGAAATTGACCCAAGTAGAGTGTCTCACATAACAATCAGTTTTGTGCAGTTTAATGGTGAAAGATCATGGGCAAGTGTCTTCATAGTGACAGACATCCCACCCCAATGCCACACAACCAGCGGCAATTACAAACAGAGAAGCATTTGCTAAGGGATTTATGGAAAAAGTGTGTTCCCTCTTCATTTAAACTGTGTGTTAAGGGCAGTGGTTTTCTACTGAGCCAAAAAATGAAAAGAGATAAAAACAATTCTCCACAAAGTCAGTGTCACTCAGAATCAGATGCATGTTTGGATGGATGTCTTTTCACTGTGTTTTTAGCATCTCTCATGGGAATGCTGAATTTTTAGCCACTGTGTCATGTTAAAAAGAACTTCAAATCATAAAAACATGTCTCGAGACACTTGCATTCTGCTCTATTCATTGTGGTGCGTTTTTTTTTTGCACAAGAATGCATCTGTCTGAACGGTTACCGGAAGAAATGCTTTAGCCAATAGTTACATGAATGCTAGTCATACTCAAGAAAATAATACAAATGCTTATCTCAAAGTCACCAGGTTTGAATGTGCTGTTTTTTGTAACAAAAAAAAATATATCATCGGTGAGCATGCCCCCAGACCCCTCTAGCTTTAAGGTTTATTACACAGATTTCTGTGCATAATCTCAGATTAAACCCTTCAGGCATCCATGTGTGTGTGTTATATATATAAGACACTACTGTTCTACCCGCTCCATCCAGTATGGAAGGCAGGTGCACTAACATGGAGGCTAAAGGCTACAGCCTCTAACGTCAGTCGCTAGTGCACCTCTTGAGGTCAGGAGAGTGAGGTGTATACACATTGCACAGCTATATATCAGCTAGCCACCATTACACACCGCCCCCCCTAAACATCACTCCCATCCGGGTCACGGCACCACTGAGACACTCCTGTTCTACCCACTCTGTATTGGACTCGTCTCTGGCATGGAAGGCAGGTGCGCTAACAATGAGGCTAAAGGCTACAGCCTTATGGTGCGTTCAAATACAACGCAAATAACTTTTTTGCCTCGCATTGCTCGCTCGAGTTTGACCACTGGATTATATATTTGTGTTTAAACTTGCGTTTGCGTGAGTAACGCGGACCAGCGAGTATTCCCCCTTCTCTTCTGGAAAAGGACAGGAGGAGGGGCTTCTACAACTTGGTTCATAGTAAAGTACAACCAATAGCTGGAATCAAGTATTTTCAGAACTTACCAGGTAGTCCAGCTTCCTCGCTCAATTTCCTTCAAGCAATGTCTTTTTTCGTCACACCGCTACAAAATTTTTTTCATAAATTTTTCCAGATTTCTTCTGCTACTACGTCAGTACATCAGTTACACCCGGACAATCTCAATGCTGATAGGCTTCCACGACAACGCTTAATGCGAATTTCTCGCTCAAGTTGAAAAATGTCAACTCTACCGCCCGGCTCGAATTTGCGTCTATTCGCATCTTTGCATTGACTTTGTATGTAATCGTGCCACGCGAAACGCTCGCTTCACGTCAGGGCTGGACTGGTAATCTGGCATGCCGGGCATTTTGCCGGTGGGCCAATGTACTTTGGGGCCGATCAGGGGCGTATCTATGTGTATGTATGTGAACGCACCATTACACAGCTATCTATATGCTGGCCACCGTTACATACACACATGCATACATACATACATACATACACTCGATAAGATGATTTGGAAATATTCTTATCTAGTAATCATGAATGAGACAATATTATGAACTGCACACAATATGCACATTTACTGTATGCATTGGAAAATAACTACTACAGCGCACAGAGCCTACTACGCAGAATACGGTACGCCACAATGCAATGCACTTGTCTTAATCTTCCATTATCAGTGTTACAAATGAGCCAGAAATCATATCAGCCAGTTTTCAACATAACTCTATCTTGAGTCATGATTTGACCAGACAAAAGACATTAACACAAAATTGGATTATAAATGAAAACAAACACATTTCTATCAGATTTAATAACAACAACAACAATAAAAATAATTAATATAAATTGATGACACATGCTGATTTATACAAGGTAATTTGTGACACCAATGAAACATACAGTAGGCTACTAACGTATCCGAACAGATCAAAAGGAACTAATTTTGTATTTTTTTTCTTTTAAAAAATACAATGTAAATATTATAAAAACAAATAAATAAACTCTGAAAGGATTAGTTTTGTTTAAATGACTACTACAAATTCCGATCGTCCCTGGGACAGGCACTGACACGAAAAGCCTTTGGGTCCTACGATTCAATGCGGAAGCGGGCAGAAGTCTAAGGGCAGGAAAACCAAAACGACTCCTTTAGAATTGTGGAAGAGCAGCATTTAATCCTTTAAAAAAAAATCATAGCACCATTTATAGTTTATTTAAATCATCATGATTTTGTTGGAAATAAACAATCGGATCATAGAGGAGACTCTAACCCTTAAATTCGACAGTGTGAGCAACGGGTAAGATCATCTTCCTGTTTGAGCGAAAACTCAGATCAAATAGATCACATATAACGCATGCATGCTTTGACAAATCCATGTCCTATTTGCATGAATATAATAACATGCATGCATGAGTGCTTCTGAATGGTCAGGTCTATTGTTGAATGTCCATGTTCGAACAAATGGACGTTCTGAATGGGGTGTGTCTAGCAGTTAGTTGGGCATGTTACATAGAAGAATATAATTTGTGCGGGGTCGACTTTTTAAAATGATTACTGAAACATTCGCAATGCTCCAGGTTAATTTGGATCATTATGACGTGATCTCCAGAAAGCAAGGTTGACTGAAATTACACTTCCTATGCAAATTAGACGAATGCATGTTTCTGCAAGACCAGAACAAGCATATAACAGTCCTTTCAAGACCATCTATGCATGATGTAAAAAAGCATCACACATACTGCGTACACTTCTCCCCGACTTCATTTGTTTTTCTTGCATTTCACCTTGCGCGTGCCTGGAACTGCCACGCACGCGCCTGTCACTTTTGGAGTTATAATTGTGCCACAATTCTGCGCGCACGAAATTATATTTGGAGCGCGCAATTTGATATTTTGAGAGCACAAAGAATGTTCTGTGAGCGAAAAGTTATACTTTGAGCATGCAAGATTTTATTTTGAGCACACACAAATTTATTTTGCATGCGTGCGAACTCTGATAAAGCAGTGTATCTTTTTGCAAAGATGAATGGACTTTTAGGAAACAAAAATAAATTTTGCACTTTAATAAAGTTTATTTGAATGTAAATTTACACAGAATTCAGAAATTTACAGAACTCCACTCTTTATTTGCTTGTGTAAGATCTCACTAGCTCTTACTTCCTAACCACTCTTCCTTGAACTAATAGCTTTGACTGCTTGTTTGCTCAACATGGTCACACAGCATTATAATGTGCCAGAATTTCAGCCAATCAGCAATGAGGTGGTATATTTTGATTGGCTGGCTAGACCACACTTCTGCTAATAAAAACAACAGGAAGAGAGAGAGGGGATAGTTTGTTTTCAAGAAAGTAAATGTGTAACACACTTTGGCCTCTTGAAAGCATCTCTTTTGTTGACATCTGTATTTATTTAGCCTTTATGAAATATATGTTTTAGTCTGTCCTCTGCCAATAGGCTTACTAGCTAGCTAACTGTCTTGCTAGCTCTCTTAGTATGTCCTTTTGGCTAGTATTTGGTTTTCTAGGTTACCAAGTTACTCTTATGTAGCTAATAGCTTGGCTATGTTAGCCACCACTTTCATCTGAAATTAAATTAATTTAATCTCTCCCATGTGTAAAACACTTTAAGACTAATGTATTAGTGTAGTTTTGGGGGAACATAATTTGACTTCTATCTATCCCACAGGATATTCTGAGAGCCGTTTATTAAAATAACTGTGTCCAGAATACAATCTATCATAGATCAGCAACCACTGAACCTTCTTCTCTTTGTTATTATTATATGAAATATTATTTTCTTTAAAAAAAACACATTATTTTGTCCACCTTCTTTAGTGTGTCCTCTCCTATTTATTCGACAGCCTTGCATATTATGAATATTATAAATATTGCCTAAATTAACATTCTGTTCTTGATAATACATTTTAAAAAGCTGTTTATGTTTGCATTTCAAAGCTATGGGGTATCTTGAAATGTTCATTGTGCCGTTTTTATGAAGTTTATTCATTCTACCACATTCCTTCTTGCAAAATTGATTAAGTAGAAGAAATGGAAGAAAAGGATAAGAGGCTAATTATGTCTCCTGTCATAGTTTGGGGTAAATTAAATGTACAGTATATTGGATCTTAATTGTTTGAGACTGAAAATATAAAATTTTTGTGTGCTCAAAATATCATCTTGCGTGTGCAAAATTACTTTCTTGCACTTAAAATATCAACTTGCATGCTCAAAATATTCGTCTTGTGTGCACAGAATTTTGGCACATATATAACTCCATAGTCTCTCAGTGGCATCAGTCACTGGATATCATCAACCAATATTCACACAAATAAGTCATGATTTTTTTATTAGTGTATTTAAAGGAATGGTTCACCCAAAATGAAAATATTGTCATTATTCACTAATCTTCATCGTCGTTCCAACCCATATGTTATTTTGTCACTAACTTGGACCAAATGGACCACAAACACTGTAAAGGTATCATAAATGTTACCTGTATGATTTGTTTGCAATATTCTAAGAGTTCTGAAGCCATACGATAGCTTTGGTGAGGAACATATCAAAATGTAAGTAGTTATTCACTGAAAGTTGTCAGTTTGGGTGGAGCATCTAATTTGCACTTGTATTCAATTCAAAAGTGGAAACTCAAAGTCTGAATACTGGTAATCAAATCAAATCAAATCAAATCAAAATCAAATCACTTTATTGTCACACTACCATGTACACAAGTGCAACAGTAGGTGAAATTCTTGTGTGGAGTTCTGAGCAACATAGCAGTCATGACAGTGACGAGACATATACCAATTACAGTAAACAACATACACAAAACTAATATGTCCGTGTATGGACATGATTAATGATTTTCAGTGAATAATGACATTCAATTTCATTAGGCCTAAATTCCTTATACAATGCAGGGCTCCAGACTAAAAAAAAATACTTAGGAACCATTGGCTCCTAAACTGAAACTTTAAGGAGACAAATGGCTGTTTTTTTGTCGTCAAAACACAGATTTTCTCGATTTAGATGAAAAGGAAGACAGCTGATAACCCATTAATCGAAGGTTTAATAAACCGTATATAGTTGAGAAGATAATTTATTCCCTTTTGTCTCATAAATGTTCACACCCCTTTCATAATTTATTCAAAGAGGTAAAATTATCTCAAAAGATTGATTTTACATATATATATATATATATATGAAATGAGTTGTGTGGACTACATTTATTGTGCTTTTATGGCTGGGACAGTATTAGGATGTAACCTTTGTTACCATGTTTTCTGGTGGTTTTTGGTCATAATTGGAGCTTATAGGCGTGGTCACTAAAACCTGCCATTGCAAGGAAAAGAGCTGCGTAAATATTCATAAAAAGTTATAATTTTGTGTTCCATGGGGGGAGGTATAATATGAGGGTAATAATTTATAACATTCTTTTTGGGAGAACATTTCCTGTAATTCATTCATATATTCATTTCTGCTAAATCTTAATACGGTTTTCACAAAATAGCAAATGTATCTTGATAGCTGAGGTTGTCCTCGGTGTAAACTCTCATTTAAAGTGTCAGGCAAATAGAAAGGACTTTGATTTTCCTATCACTCTGCCCAGCCTCATAGAATGTTTTCTTGTTAGCAGACCACATTATCTCACAAAATGATTGTCTTTTTTTGTTCAGGAACAAGCCTGAAGCTGTAGATGTTACATTTGCAGGTAAGTTATAAACATGAATGATCAGACTGCGCATTCTGACTCCATACGTTTTTTTTTGCTTCCAATAATTTTCAGTTTTTACCTTAATTTTCAAGTGATACAGATTGTGTTAGTTTTTCATATATTGCATATTTTTCTAGGCCCACTTTTATACTTGCAAATCCATTGCGAATGAAGTTACAATAACTGTAATGTTTACACATATAAAAGCAAAATGCTAATTGCCATGCGATATGGTGTTGTTTTTGACATAGACTTTGATGGTGTGCTCAACCACATCTCAAATCCCAATGGAGACAAAACCAAAGTCATGGTCAGCATTTCTCTCAAGTTCTTCAAGGAACTTCAAGAGCATGGTGCCGATGAGGTATGACAAGGCACAATATAATGTATTTTTTTCCTTTGATCTTGGGGTGAAATTTGACTTGGACATGTTTATGTTAGATTTATCCCATGACTGTGTCAATTTAGAGCAGCCAATTTTACAAGGATATCTTTAGTATGAAATAGCCAATTACTGAGCAAATGTTCTAGTACGTTACAGAATCCTGCTTTTTGTGACATAAGGAGTGTGTAAACTGTAATTCTAGTGTGTGCTCCAATTTACGACAATTCCTGTCCAGTCTTCCTGATGACAATAATAATGTAAGAAAGTTGCAGAAAAGCCCCCTTGTTGTTTTGTGTCATTCTTACATACTTCTTTAAGTCTTGTGATTATTCTAGATGATTCAGTCCAGGGTGATCATATCTAATCGCCATGTAGGAGACAAAATAGCTTCTGTGGTTTCACTGTGAAACAGGAAGTGTCTGTGACTCACATTGGATGGAGGAAGTCACATGATGCTTGTTTAGAAAACTGATGTTAGCATCAGTTGAATGACCGTTTGCCTGTCATTCACTCACTTGATGATGATATTGATTGTTCTGAACTTTTATAGTACAGCGCCACCTGTTGCATTCAGTAGTAACAGCGAGAAACAGAGGGTAAATATTGTTTACTTTCGGTGCAAGTGAAAAGCAATTTGCCATTTTTGAAGTGTTTTTTCTTCTAGTTGACTAGTTGGTGCTAAATTAGTATGTAAATAGTCCATTACTCATGCATGTCTCTAGAGTATATAAATAGGCTGTGGAATGCCTAATGTAACTATTGCAATGGTCCAAGTCAATAAAAGTGAGTTTAGGACAAGTCTATAATGGGCGTTGGTGCTGTGGCTTTCCCTCTGCCAATGCAAATATTTTCCAACCCCACTCAGCTGTTGACTTGCAAGGATTGCCAATGCAAATCAGAAATGGGCCCCAACTTCCTATTTGCTGCACTGATACTATCTCTGTGTCAAAAATGAATTCAGATGACTTCCAGGAGTTGTTTTATTAGTTGAATCTTGCCAATACCACACATACAGTCTTATACAATTGACAACAGACATAATACATGATTTGCATAAAGCATCTTAATATGCCAAGGATGAAACAAGCCTGCGCATGTCATTTTAAACGGGGGTAGTTAACAAGAAATGCTTTTGAAAGTCATGCTGCAGTGTGAAATGCTCTTTTCTATCAAAACCTTGGGCATTTTAAAAAGCTCTTTTGCTCAATTTTTATACAGTATTTATGCAGCTTCTAAGACTGCATATTCATTTAGAGACTACATGGAATATTTGTCAATTTGAAAAAATTAATGTCACACTACAGGACCATTTAAAATGAACTAGTGAAGGCAAAAGGTGTGTAATTTTTTATGTTAAATGTTTTCTCCTGTCCCAGTTTAGTGTGCAGACACTACAAGGACACGTCCACACTAATGCATTTTCATTTTAAAATGCATCTTTTTCTCTGTTTTCTCTTATCATTTACTCACCCTCATGCCATCCCATATGTGTATGACTTTCTTTCATCTTCTGATCACAAATAAAGATTTTTGGAAGAATATCTCAGCTCTGTAGGTCCATACAATGCAAGTGAATGGGTGCCAAACCTTTGAAGCTCCAAAATCCACATAAGGTCAACATAAAAGTACTTCAGACAACTCTGGTGGTTAAATCTATATCTTATGAAGTGATATGATAGATATGGTTGAGAAACAAATGAATGATTATGTCCTTTTAAGTTTTAACTTCACTTTCACTTTTTCCACTTTTTCCTTGGTGATTGACATTCTTCATGCATATCGCCCTCTACTGAGCAGGGAGGAGAATTTATAATAACAAATGACTCCGTATATTGATCTGTTTCTCACCCACACTTATTATATTGTGTCTGAACACATGGATTTATACACTGGAGTCATATGCATTACTTTTATGATGCCTTTATGTGGATTTTGGAGGTAACATGTTTTGGCACCCATTCACTTACATTGTATGGACCTCTGTTCTGCAGAAGAAAGAAAGTCATACACATCTGGTATGCCAGGAAGGGTGAGTAAATCATGAGAGTATTTTCATTATTGGTTGAACTATCCCTTTAACATTGCATTCCTTCAAAAGTGATGGGTAGTTTACTTGAAATTGGTGTCCAGCAGTGGAACACCTGGATAATTGCAATTTAGACCATACATGGAACAGCGAGTTTTCGCTTGCGCAGTAAGGACACTTAAGATTTTTCATACGTTTCAGTGTGAATGAAATTCAAATTTATCTGGATTAATGTGGATGTAGCCCAAGTAAGCCATTTGTAGGTTGATTTCCAAAAAAAGTGTAAACACTTTGGTGCTCTATTTGTTTGAGCATCCTGATCGGCCCAACACAACAACATTGGTTTAGCCAAAGGTGTGAGATTGGGGCGGGACTATTTATGAGCCTGACCAATGGCAGATCTGTTTGGAAAAACCTGCTTATTATTCTTGCAATGCCGTTTGGTGCCACAAGTGGCACGGAAATTATGCACTACACCTTTAAAAAAACTTGTCCTTTTGTTAAACAGTCTTTAAAAAAATATTTTTCATTAAAGTATGTGTTTTGTTTTAGTTGCTGAAGCGTATTTATGGCGATTTCCTTGTGGCTCCAGAAGACGGTAGGCCAAACCACTGCTGTTTTCATTACTATAATTTTTCTTGTAAGCATTTTGCATTTCAACTGTTTTTGTTCCTTTCTGAAGGGTACAATATTTCCCTGCTCTTTGACCTGGAGTCTCTTCCACCCAACAAAGAAGAGATGATTCACCAGGCAGGCATTCTCAAGAGGAACTGCTTTGCCTCCGTCTTTGAGAAGTACTTCAATTTTCAGGAGGAGGGTCGTGAGGGAGAGAAGAGGGCTGTTGTGCATTACAGGGACGACGAGTCAATGTGAGCAGCTTAAACGGTTTCAGACTTTAGGGTTAGGGTAGATTCACCCTAACTAACCCCAACCCTTTTCCCCAATAGTAGGGCTGCAACTATTTTGATAATCGATGAATCTATTTTATTAATTTGTTTATTATTAATCATTTTAAAAAGCCACATTTTATTTAAAAAAAAAAAAAACATAATTCCAAGTCTTTACTAATGTTCGTCTTTAAACCAGGTGCAACTTCAAGACATTTAACAAACAAATGCATATGTATGAATATGCTCCAAAAATTTGTGCAAAAGGCCTTTTTGGTTATTATATAAATTGCAATATAATAAAGTTTCACATCATCAAAACACAAACGTTTTGAAAGTTAAAAAAAAATATATAATATATATTTATATAAATCATGCAGATTTTTATTTGTAATAATTACTTTTTTTAATTTATTAATTATGCAACTGTAATGCATCAATCTCCATTGCAGCTATAAATTCATACACTCATGCACTGGAAAACAATAACATATGGTGCACATAATTTACTGATTTGACTATCACAAGTAATTCCCACAGATAAACAGACATACATGTATTTAAATCTGTAAAATCTAACAACAATGTTAAATATATCAAAAAACATCAAATGTGTACAATTGCAATACATAAGACATGATCAACAAACGTAAAGTCCGAAACATGCTCAAGTACGTAAATGCAAATACTTCGATATCATGCATAATTGCATTCCAAAATGTGTTGGAACTTTACTGTGTTCAAGTTCAACTGTGAGCTTTCTCTTTCAATCAGCTGCTGTCATTGTGGTGCAATAGTTTGAATATAAAATTGCTGAGCTAGTAAGTTTAAGTCCTTATATCAGGGTTCCCCGTGTCCTGGAAAATCTGGAATTTTGCAATGTAGTTTCCAGTCATGGAAATGTCCATGCCAGTCAAAAAATACCTAAATGTCCTGGAAAATAATTATTTGTCCTGGAAAATATTTGTGAAAATATGTGTTGCTAGCAATGTTTTCATTACATGTACAAAAACATGGTAACACTCGGAATAGGAGTGAAATACACTAACTGCCGACGGCTGCGTATTGTGAAACAATATTAACAGTTAAGGGCTCTTACACCCTTGTGATTGGTTACAACATCAGCCAGTTGTGTGCTTGGCAACAACTGCTTGATTGGTTACAGGTACGGCCAATCGCGTGCTTGGCAATCGTGGTCCAACCAAGGCAGATTTCTTGCTTGGTTACAGCTACGGCCAATCGCGTGCTTGGCAATCGTGGTCCAACCAAGGCAGATCGCATGATTGATTACAGCTAAGGCCAATCGCGTGCTTGGCAATCGTGGTCCAACCAATCGCGTGCTTGGCAATCGTGGTCCAACCAATCGCGTGCTTGGCAATCGTGGTCCAACCGAGGCAGATCGCTTGATTGGTTACAGCAAAGGCCAATTGCATGCTTGGATACAGCAGTGCGTGCACAGTAGGGCTGCACATTTAATCAAAATAAAATCGAAACCGCGATATGACCTTGTGCGATTATTAAATTGCAAAGGGCTGTGATTTAATTAAATAAATAGTCTGCTCACTTCAAAGTTTATTTGTGCTGCTCTGTCCAGTCTATATTAAGTTAGAGCATTATTAGTGTTTTCAGAGCAGTTCTGTGCTCCACAACTCCCTCTCATGCTTAGAGTAACAGAAGTGCTCAAAGTTCGGTTCCTGTTGCTTACATGCAATTTACAATAAACCGGTGCTTCCTGCGTGAAGCATTTTTTTATTATTATAGAATCTCAGTCTCCGCAAGGCACATGTATCATAATAATATCACAGAATACAAGATGGAGTATAAATCAAACATCTTTATTAAATGATTGCTGAGCAAACCGCATTAACAATAACACCTGTAGAGTCCAGAAACATCTCTTCCTCCAGTCTCCCGTCATTTGTTTACCTCACGTGTCGCCCTTATTACACTCTCCGTGGAAACAAGTGAAAGCGGAACTAATTTTACCAACATCCAACAAAATGAAAAGGAAGGAACATACATATAATCTATATCATATATTGAATTACTGCAATATAACGCATTGCTAAATTAAATATAATAAAATTATGAATAAAAACAATTAAATGAAATGGTGACAAACTGACCAACTGAATGAGAGGGGCATGTTGTTCGTTTACTTCAGCATTGGCATGTAAGTCTACCTTGTTCATCATGGAGAGAAAAGGGTGGAAGAGCTATTAATGTGTAATAGTGACTGATGTTTATACATGTTGAGGGGCTTTTCACATGACTCGCATCAGCGCTGCCAAATACATTGACGTCTATTAAGTGATGCGCAACCTCGGCTCCAACTCCACACCAAAGTGTTTTCAAACACGTTTTTGCCTCACAAATAATGTCTTTGAGAGTACAAAGTTACAATAAAAAATGTAAAACTTCAAATTTATGAAGAGATATTGAATGTCTCATAATTAATTTTAATTTTTACCTTATCGTGTCGAGTATCCAGAGACCTGTTATTAAACTGCAGTAATTACATTCACACACTTTTTTTTTCTCTTTCAGATAAATGTTTTATTCGGTAGCGCTTGTCATGTGAAGGGCAAAACGCTGCTTGACGCTGGTGTTGAGTGGAGTGTTGACCACTGCTCAGCAGTTTAAATACTGTAGGAAATTGATACAATACATCTGCTTTGTACCTATAACATGTTAATAAAAGTAGAAATATTAATAAATGAGAAGGACATCATTGAAACTCATTACTCTTATTACACTATTATTGTTGTCTTTTTGGATGAAAAGTCATGCCTGCCAGTTCACAAAATGAATGGAAATTATAGATCTACTTTGTTCTTATAATGCTTAAATACTATAAAGTCTCAAAGCAGATTTTGGTTGTGAACATCTCAAAATGATTCAGTGACTCACTCGAAGCACATAAGACACTTGTTTGGCACCACCTAGTGGCATCTCCAGAAGTGGTCACTGAACTAATCAGTTAATGAAACGAACATATTTGTGAAACAGAAGCAAGCCACACCAAAATACCCTTTATTGCAGCTAGTTTTGCGCAAATTAAAAAATAACCCCAGAAAACATGTTTGTGGATCGGTGATTGTCTCAACTTTTTATATCCTCATGAGTTTGCATCCCTGTGTGATATAAACTTTAGGCAACGATGAGTCGGACCACTGGTTTTTATTTAATTTTGTATTAATTCACACTGGGTTGGTAATATGGTGATTTGGCCTTAATACCTCAGGATGTAATCGGAGTCCTCTTATACCACGGTTACCACATACTGTATGCAGAAAACACAGAAACTTGTCATAAAAATGGTATTAGCAATAAAATGCAGAATGTCATGGAATATGACATATTAGGATGAAAATGAATGTTTGAGTGTAGAATTAATCAAATTAAAACTGTGATATGTCCTAGTGTGATAATTAAACAAACAAAAGTCTCTGATTTAATTGAATAAATAATCTGCAAGTGATGCACGCTTCAAAATGAATGTGTTGAGACAGCCGCTCATGCACCGAAAACATCTCATCAAGATCATCACGCACACTCTTGTGAGTGAGATGACAGAGAAGTGCGCAGCGCATACAGACTGTATATTTATTTAATTAAATCACAGCTTTACAGGGTTTAATTATCACACTGGGCCATGGCGCAACTGCTTATCTAGAGGTCAGAAACTACTTTTAAAAAAACAAACACAGAAAAACGCTAAAATAAAAGAATGGAACCATGTGATTTTGCTTAAAAATGACACTTGTTGGGCGCATAAAATATCCTGGAAAATTGTGCCTTGAAAAGAGTGGGAACCCTGATATATGTATAGCATGTTTCTGGCCTAATATGTAGTGATGACGCAGCACCGCTGTAATAGGAATAGTGATTTTTTTATTGATTCGATTTTGCAGCTTAACTCAATGAATGTGTCACACACAGTCTGAACCTCATGTAACCTATTTTTATTTTCCTCTCATTGATTTCAGGTATATCGAGGCAAAGAAAGACAGAGTGACTGTTGTGTTCAGCACAGTGTTCAAGGATGACGATGATGTCATCATCGGGAAGGTGTTCATGCAGGTTCGTTTCTGTAATTATCAACACTGATAAACTGTAAACCAACCCCTTACCCTTATTGAATAATTCACACGTTCTGTGAGCATTCCTGGCCATTTCTGTATTGCTTGAACACACGGTTGGCTCGGAACAGTATAGTTATAATTTTGAAGCATGAGCCCTGTGGGTGTTTAGCAACTCAGTGATTTTGTATCATAGTTTTCCATTGAAGCAAGGTTTAAACAACCATGTCAAGTAGCGCTGTCATGTCTGTATTTACAAAATGTATTTCTCTGTAAGAGCTGTCATTCAGTACCTTATGAGTTCATTTTGAAAAGTGTGTGTGTGTGTGTGTGTGTGTGTGTGTGTGTGTGTGTGTATATATATATATATATATATATATATATATATAGGTAAATATATATAGGTAAATATGTACTTTATATATAGATATTTTTGGACCAAGTCTGGCATCAGTGCAAACACAGCTTCACATAACACAACACTAAAACTATTTTTACATAACTGTAATAATAATATTCTGCATTAGTTTTTACTTATGTTGGCCAATCGGCTCATTAAAATACATATACTGTATATACCTTGGTACAGCTATAGTATATTTATTGACTCATGTCTACTATCACATGGCATATACTGTCATACCGCTCAGCCCTATGTCCAAGAAAACTCAATTTATCCAGGAAAGCTAAATAAACACCTGCCCATCAAGACGACAGCACATAGACAGCAGCACATTCTCCAGAAACGACCACTGAACAGCTGCTGCCTTTGTTCCCAATAAGTTTGTCAGCCACTTTAAAAGACACTGCCAGTTCTAGACTTATGGACTGATGACCGTTGCTGTGTCTGCAGGAGTTTAAGGAGGGAAGGAGGGCCAGTCACACGGCCCCTCAGGTGCTGTTCAGTCACAGAGAGCCTCCTCTGGAGCTGAAGGATACAGACGCTGCAGTGGGAGACAATATCGGATACATCACTTTTGGTTTGTATTTGGAGATCACATGGAATTAAACAAATATAGTGTCTCAAATTACTGATGGTTAATGACGTTAAACTTTTAGGTTGTGACAAAATGCTGTTTTGCATCATTTAACTTCACGAAACTTAAACCTCTGAAATGTAGATTTATGACAAAAGAAAACTTCCATGCAATTCTTAGATTTAGGCATGCACACTGTTTACTCAACAGCAAAGCTGCATGTTTTCATGTTCTGTTGATTATAAGGTTATTTTACAATGGTAAAGTTGTATACAGGTAAGATAAATGAATAAATAAGCAAATAAATAAAAAATCAATTAAACAAATAAAATAATTTCAATAAGTAAACTTCTGATGGTTTATTTAAGATAATGACAGGCCATAAAGGTTTTTACTGGCTTATTTATTGAAAAAAATATATATTTTTGTCTTCATAATAATGTAATTACTGCGCTATTTTGTTCAGTGCATATTTGTGACAAACAACATTTACAAGATGAGGCGGTCTCCATCTCTCAATCATTCTGTCATTTTTGTGATGGCTGCATTTTATTCCTATCATAATTGTTTTTACAATTTGTTTTAAATAATGTATTATGTTACAGCCTTATTATTTACTCGCCAATGGCAATTTCTACTCGCAGTTGGCACTTGGCATGTGTTAATTTTTTACTATTTGTTATCAACTATTATTAGCCATAACTGCTAGTTGAAACAAAGTATAGACTTTTTTTCCTATTTGTATTTTTTAAGTTTACTGAAGCCTTTTAAATCAATTATGGCCTCATCCCAAAGGGGTGGTAGTTAGCAGTTACAGGTGCACTGTGTATTTGTGTTATATTCATGAGAGCAAACATCAGCTTCTCTTTATGGCAGTTGCACAAACTCACCCTGACACACCCTTTTATCAAAGCCAACAGAGTTTACCCGCACTCTGCTTCAGCTTTTTATGTGTTTTGGAAGAGTGTAGGGACATGCAATGTTTACTTTTGTTCTTAGTTTTGTATTTGTATTTGTGCATTATGGTACTGATCAAATTAGTGGCTGTTCACACAAGATGAGTGATTGCGTTCAAAACAGCTAGACGTAGTGCAACAAAATGAAGCAAAACAAGTTTTTCCCAAAGTAGAACTTCTTTTAATTTGCCCCTGTGTCTTAAAAACATGTTGTACATGGTACAAAACTCAGCAAGGCACAGCAAAATGGCAAAAAAACTGAACCGAACAATTAAAAAAATAACACGGATGGAATACAATACTACTGTGTGAACAGCCAAATACCCTGCAGTTGGAAATGTGGAGTTGATGTAAATGAAAATGATTTGTTTTTAGCTTCAAGTAACAGATTTTATATATATATATATATATTTAAAATTGACATTACAAGTCCTAAAATGATTCAAAATAATTTCTGTACAGTGCTGTTCCCCCGACACACCAACGCCAACAGCAGAGACAACACCATCAACCTCATCCACACCTTCAGAGATTATCTGCACTACCACATAAAGTGCTCCAAGGTGAGATTCTCCTTATAAATGCCTCTGTGCCCAGTTGACACCATTCAGTGACTGCTCGCCTGTATTTACAAGTGCTTGACCGATGGACCTTAGAGCTAATAAGAAGCTTTATAGTGTGGTTCTTAGTTTGCATACTTGTCTTTCAGCCTTCCATCCCTTTGTGTGGTCAGATGAAAAAAATATGATGGGGCTTTTGTTAGCATTGAAAAGAAAAACACTATACACATTTGTAATCGAAGGAATACAGACCATGTTCACATGGGATGCACCAATACCATTTTGTTCTACAATCCGAGGTGTAGCTACAATATTTAGCCGATTACAAGACTACTTGCTAAATAAACAAATAAATAGACATGAAACCTTGAGTTTGCGTTGAAATTATGTAAGAATAAGCAGGAGGGACGACTCTCAATACCCAGATGACCGGTCTGATACATGGATGTGCAGTTGTTACAGATAAATCTCATACCACTAGATGGCGCCATTGACTAATCAGAATGGAGGATTTCAGAGAGCTGTGTAATAAAGTACAACATTGTATTAGGAAAAGTTAACCAATATAAAGACAATCACATCACTTGGTTTTATTAGTTTTGTAAACAAAGATTTTAAAATCCATTTTAATCTTGAAGGATATTCATTATGTATGGCAAAGCTTATGTCACATATGTTATACATGTACTGCATGGTATCGGTTTCTGACTTCGAAGCAATTTTGCTTCAAATATCGTATCGTGCATCCCTATGTGTCCCGCTCACATTTGTGTTTTTTCCTGTGTTAGGCCTACATCCACACTCGCATGAGGGCCAAGACCTCTGACTTCCTCAAAGTACTGAACCGAGCTCGCCCGGACGCTGAGAAGAAAGAGATGAAAACTATTTCGTAAGTGCTGTTTTCAAATTTTTTTACTTTGCACATAATATCTGGGTATATCTGAAGCCACACAAACTCCTGTTGATAGTCATAACTATACTGCATTGTTGTGTAATCTTTTTCATGTGGCTTTTTTCAATCTGGAAAAAAAGATTTGAGATCTGTCTGTGAGATTTCCATTGAGTTCTCAAATACTGTATGCACTTAGCCTATTTTAGGTTGAATGGTGTCAAAACCTCTTGTGGATCACATTTTACATTTTGTTGCTGTTATGTAGTTACATATGTCTGTATTGCATTGTTTTTCTGTTGTTGAGTGTAAAATTATGAATTGGATTACCATAAATCATTTGATAGCTGTAATTCTTGATATTCGTAACCCACTCTATTGCATCGTTTTGGTATGGGAATATGAAACTAACTCTCACATGATCTGTCTAGGGGCAAGACCTTCTCTCGTTAAGAACCCGGATCTGACCACATGTACCCACGAGACCACGATGAGAAATCCGTAGATATTATCCACCTCTGGCCAGTGCTGTCAGTCCTCCACCTGAAATTTGCACCTCAACAGGGGAACAATAGAAATCCCTTGCTTCTTTGCATTCATTGGATAAATGTTATTATTAGTTTGTTGGATACCTTTTTGATACGGCCTTGTTTTATTGCTTAGGACTCTCAATCGTCTGACAGTGTTTTATTGACATCAGTCTTGCAGTATTTTCCCTTCCTATTTTGCCTTCTTTGTTTCGCCAAATGCATCTAAATTTGACATCCTAAAATAAACCCGTCTTCTATACAAGAGCTGCTCTGTCTTTATCTGTTTATTCAGACATTGGGTCGTATTCACTAATAACTATGTACAAGTTGCATACTAATGTGCGCAGAAAAGGTTCTGTTGAATCTGGATTGTAAATGAGGAATTGCGTGTCCCAGTTAATAATTTGCATAAAACACACCCAAAACATCTCCATATAAGGGCTTTCTGTACAAATTCATAATTAAAGCCATTTGTCACTCTCTGTAAACGTATCCTTGTGCTCTCTAACATTGCACTGCACCTGAAAGCATGCACAGCAAGATCTTTCAATAGAGCCAAGTATGCTATTCTCAGCAGTTAAAACAAAGATTTTTTATGGGCCTAGCATGCATGTGGTTGGAGGATGTTTTATGCAGAACTTATCCACTTTATCTATAACAGATATCATTTTTGTTACTCAGAGTTAAGACTTGCCAGATAACGTTGCTTAGTTATTCCTATAAATAAATATTATTGAAGAATAAAGATGCTTGATGTTACCTAATAAAACTTTATTTCACACACACAATCATAATTTGTGTCTCAAATGCTTAAAGTAATGATACACCAAAGTGTACCTTATTTGTGGAAATTGCCAACTATATAACTAGGCGGCAGATTTTTTTATTCTCATCATTATTAATAAAGTAAATATTGAACATTAATATCTTTAATCAAACTGCTGTTGCTGCCATTTCTGGAAGCCCATTTACACCACATGGGAATAAATATTGTGTTTTAGTAAGTCAAAATTTTGTCAATCTCAAATAATTGAGATAAAGACAAAAATATATGATTGTCATAATTATAAGATATTTATTAGTATTTGTTACATAAAATGTAATTATGAGATTATTCATTAAAGTCATAAGTATGATTTTTATTAACATTTATGACATAAAAAGTCATAATTATGATATAAAATCAAAGCTTAGTATTTTAGAGATACAGTAAGTTAAAATTATGATAGTAAGTCATAGTTATGAGATACTAGATACCAAATTATTAGATAGAAAGTCGGTAATACTTTACCAAAAAGTGCCATTTGTGAACATTAGTTAATGCATTAAGTATCATTAACTAACAATGGTTTCCAACCCTGTTCCTGGAGGCCCCCAACACTGCACATTTTGTATATCTCCCTTTTCTAGCACACCCAATTCAGGTCTTGCAGTCTCGATGAGCTGATGAGTTGAATCAGGTGTTTGATTAGGGAGATATCCAATAAGTGTGTTGAGGGGCCTCCAGGAACAGGGTTGGGAACCACTGTATTAACTAATGTTAACAAATACAACTTTAGATTTTAAAAATGTATTAATGTTGTAATTAACATAAACAAGCATGAATAAATGCTAACTAATGTTAACAAATGGCACTTTATTGTAAAGTGTTACAAAAAAAGTCTCATTATTTTGACTTTTTATATCATAATTGTCACTTAAAAAGGACTGCATCAAAGATTGACGTTTAATCTTATAATTATGACTTTCTATCTCATAAATGTGACTTATCTCATTATTATGACTTGTGATTTTTTTTCCCCAATGTGGCGGAAATATTCTTCTTTATTGGTCATTTCATGGCTCAGCATGGCTTTATTTAAAAATGCCACTAAGCTAATTGTTACCACTTATAAGTTTGCACTTCCTGTACATTATGAAACAAGCACACAGACCAAAAAATTACACTCAAATGGATTTTAATGGTTTTTATAAAGAAAAAATTGGCAGAAAGAAGAAAGTGAAGAAAAACAAGAATTAAAGAACCCTTGAGGCTGTAATAATAGTTGTAGAAATGCTGGGCGGTCCTGTAGAAAGTTATTCATTCTGCTCCAGGGCATCCTGAGCAACTTCCTCTCCTGCTCAGCAGGTGCCTTTTCATCCCTCTCTTCCTCTTCCCTCTCCTGGTTGTAATGATTAATAGGATTTTGCTCAAATTCGTGCTGGGAGACAACCCCTCCGTCCACTATTTCTTGGCTCATGGTGGCTTTCTTAAGAGCCATTAGGAGGCCCTAGAGACAAAACAGAAGCTGAAGGTTAGACGGTTTTACTGATTCACTGAAGGTGCTGTAAGCGATTATTATGTTTTTTTTCTTTTTCCACACATTAAAAAGTCTCATCTACCTGACAGATATCACTAAAAAGGCGTACTGAGAAATCACAGCTTTCTTTGTGACATCCCTAGACCCAGTAACCGCAAGATAGTCAGGCGAGTGGCCATATTTGTTTCGACTTTGTCTTTATTGAGATGAATGGGAATGCTAACGGACAGCCCTAACGTCTGAAATCTACAGTATAGTGCCTTAATCCCACCATAAAAGTATTTTTTTATTCCGAGGCGGGATCCGGACTTCATAGTAATTGCTTACAGCACTTTAAAAAGGTTTATTTAAAATTGCACAAAGACATGTATTCTTAAGGTATTTTTCTAAAAACAATACAAGCACACAAGCCATTGATGCACCATGTTAGAACTCAGCACAGCTGTGTACAGTGTATTAGCTGAGAAAGGAACATTGTAATATTAAGCATTATTTAATTCATCAACAAACTACATTTCTTTTAATTAATAGATGCGAGTCAGGTTAGAAGGAATCATTGTATGAAACATAAAACAGTATGACTGATGATTTGTGTTTGTTTGGTCTTGGAGGGTCCAAGCAGTACTATATAGAACTCATTTTTGTTAGATCTTCGAGCAGTGAGTGGTGATTAGTATAAAGGCAAGCGTGACCTTGGTTAGGCAAGCGTGTTTGTTAATTAACATTTAGGATTCCCAGTGTACACATCACACCACTCACCTGCGCTCAGCGCTTGCTCTAATGAAAATGCCACTCTGTGGGAGGGAAGAGAAAACATGAGAGGAGTAACAGAGTGGTAAACATGAGTTAAAAGGGATGTCTGTTGTTGTAAAAGGACAGATGCTTGGACCATGTTTCGCACAGGTCTGCAGGGGGAGATTTTGTGCTGTGTATCTGTTAGTGGCTTCACCATGGAAAGATTCAGTTTTGTACATGATGGGTTTTTGTGGGCAGTTCACAAGGGACCATATTGTGTGGGAACACAGCAACCTCTTTGTGAAAAGACCTATGTGTTGCAATCAGTGACCAGATTTCCAAAAGTACTGGTATAAGGGCTGGGCGATAAACGTAATAACTGTATCTCAATAATTTTGCTAATATTAATATACAGTACATCTTAGTATTTATGTTTTTTTTTTTTCTGAATTAGCAAAGCAACCAATCTTTTAAACCAAACAGCATTTACAGCTCATTTAAAATGCTTAATGCAAAAAGTAAAATGCAGTTAAAATACAATGGTAACACAATAATAATAATAATATTGATTAACGTTAGTTAACTACATTAGTTAACATGAACTAACAATGAGCAATACATTTACAGCATTTTTGAATCTTGATTAGTTTTCTACATTAAAAAGTAAGTATTGTATGTTAACATTAATTAATGCATTATAAACTAACATGAACTAACAATGAACAATGTTTTTATATATAAATTAACATTAACAAATAATAAATATAGTATATTAAAAAAAGATATATATATATATATATATATATATATATATATATATATATATATATATTTTTTTTTATTTTTTTTTTATTTTTTTTATTATTATTATTGTTTTATTTATTTATTTTCATTGTTACACGATAAAAAATATTTTAGCCATTTTTTTTTCATTTACGCATTTAAATTTCATAACATATTTCCATAAAATTAAATTAAGTAATCTTTAACTAAATGTAATTAAAACTTAAGATATATTTGTTATATTAATTTTATTTAATAAAAAATGACACAATTTAATATGATTGTTTTTTTTTTATGTAAACGTGTAAAAAATAAAACAAAACTGGCTAAATTGTGTGTACAATAGTTCATGATACCTAATATATTAAATAAGGTTAACAAATTGAACTTTATTGTAAAGTGTTACCAATATAATTAAGGGATGTTTTGCACAGTTTTTCACTAAAAGAACACAAGGAAGAAACTGAGCATTTTGTTGTATTTCTATGACTTTTAATCATAAATAAAAGAGATTAAAGATAATTTAATATGCACCAACATGATAATATTAATAAAAAGCAAAACCTCTGTGAACATTGTTGAGTAATGGTTTATGAGTAATTATTACACATAGTTTGAAATTATTCACAGTAGTGAATCGAACTTGCCAAATAACGGCATTTTGTTGCTTCTGAAGCTTACGTCATCTCTGACTCAACGATCATACCCATACGTCTGTAACCCGCACACACACACACAAGATGAGACAGTCACAATGTTAGTCAAAACTGCTTTTATTGAATAAAGAGCAGGCGAAGGTACAGTACGGAAAATCCAGAAGGAGAATGGTCAGGGTAGCGTAGGGTCAAAAGCCGGGGAATCAAGGAGAGTAAAGGGGGCAAATCCGGGAGAGTAGTCGAGGGGAGCGAGGGTCAAAGTCGGGGTAAACAGGATGAACAAACACGTAGCAAGAGGGGACTAGAGGGAGCAAAAGACAGGGGAAGGAGAGGAATGGGGGGCTGGCAAGCTAAGAAGGTAACGAGTAGGGAGGTCAAAACTAGACGAGACTAGTGGGGGTCAAGACACGGGGAACTAAATACAATAACCAACACCCGTGAAACGGAAGTGCTGGGTATTTATAGGGGAAGGTGCAGGTGTAAACAATGAAAGGTGACGAGACGAGTGCAGGTGAAACTAATGTGTGGGGATCGGAAGCGCGTGAGTGCAGGTGAAACTAATGTGTGGGGATTGGAAGCGCGTGAGTGCAGGTGGTCATAATGTTCTGGCTCATGAGCGGGAAGCGAGCACGCTCGCGGAGTGCATGTGTGTCAGAGGGGAGAGATAGTTTACGAGCGAGAGCTCGTAATAGAAAAACCGGGCGTGGAAGCCTGAGGGAGGAAAAAGAGCGTACGAGCTCAAGGGGGCGGAGCGAGGGAGCGGGAAGCGAGCACGCTCGCGGAGTGTATGTGTGCGTGCTCGAGGAAGCGGAGATGGGGCAGAGGAAAGGGGTTCGTGACAACGTCTAAGGCAGGAAGGATCACAAGACTAATTATAGGTGCATTCTGTAATTTTTTGTAAGTGGCTTACATTGGCTTACAGTGACACATAGTGTCCCAGATGCTGCACCATTCAAACACAGTAGTTTTTAGTTACCAAATTCACTATGCACAGTAAACCAGGAGTAATTTAGCCCATAAATGAAAGTGTCCAATAACAGGACAGTTACTGAGATTAAGGGAGAAATATTCGGCTTGTCATGTGACCCTAACACGGCTGCCCCCATGAGGGTACCCCTGCCCCAAGTAGAATAAAGAGCTTTTATAAGGTTACTCATATGATTGAACTCTTCATCTCACAAGAGTGGTCATGATTTCTTACATATGTTTAAATATTACTATTAAAAGTAAAACCTTTTAAATGAGGAAAATTATTGCTGAGTGCACCTTTAAACGGTGCAGTCTTTAGCAAACTAAATGTCCAAATAAAAAGCACATTCAAATTATGGTAACGTTCAAGATGTTGCTTAGTTTTATAATGCCAGCCACATTATTGTGAAAATATTGTGAATATGAAACATTTCGCTCAACCCTAATCAGTACCTTTTTAATAGGACTTTTTTAGGCTTTTGCTTCAGTCTAAATGGGAGGTAATCCTGGCACAGGGCTAGAAGGTTTTTATTTGTATGGGAGGTTTCTCATCCAGATTTTTTGATCACTATTCTTCACTTCATGACTGCAACAAATTCATCATCTCTTCTTTTACTGTACCTGTTATCATTTCCCTTGTCCTCACCAACACCTTCCAGGAGCTGGTGATAGGTGGAGATCTCCGCTTCCAGTTTCATTTTGAGGTTCAGCAAGGCCTCGTAGTCAGCCCGCTGACGCTCCACCTGAGCGCGCACCTGCCCCAGCTCTCCCTCCAGTTGCATGATTCGAGCATTGTGTCCATTGACCTCCTGACCATAGCGTGCTTCCGTGTCACGCAGTGTATCTTCAAGGGATCTTATCTGAAAGGCACCAAATAAAACAAGCAATTGACCCTATGCTAGGTTTTACCCTCTTGGTATCTGTTGCTTCCTCAGACTGAGATTTTTGTGAACAGCACGATTTTTGGGTAAAATGTGCTCATGGAGTGGTTTCTATGTTGGCTGGAACAGAATAAACCCTTTGAGCTACTCTTTCGACTCCTAAGGACTACTTAAATGGTTACCTGATTCGTTATCTGAGCACGTAAACTTACATTCTTTTTTCATGTTTTTAAACTATACACAATTAAATGCAATTATTTCTGTGAGAGCGGAGCTTTAACTATTTCTAAGACTCAACAAACTGATATAAAAAATAGATTCTGTTTACCCATGGTGAAATTGGGTACACAGGCATAATGTCTACATTCAGTTGAAATGCATGTACAGAGACAGGTGTGGAACACTTTTTGCATCAGCAAATGTCATAACTATTAAGAGAGGGGCACCTGGATACCTGTCTGACAGTTGAGAGTGCTGACTATGTGCAAATGAATTTGATCAAGCAGACAGTGCTCGTCATTTGTGTACTGTACCATGTTGTGCAGAGCCTGCAGATCGATTTCTAGTGACTGTTTCTGTCTGCGCAGTTCATTTAGCTCTGTTTTCGCAGCCTGCAGAGCTTCTGTGTTCTGAGTCACTTCAGCAGTGATGTTGTCAAACTAGACAAAAAGGAACAAGGTATTCAGATCACATGATAATATAGTGGTACCGTATAATTATGGACACATCACTTCAAAAATAAAATGCACTTTTTATGAATAGGTTAGAAATTGGGTCTGAGGGGCTTGGGTAGCTCAGCGGGTATTGACACTGACTACCACCCCTGGAGTCGCGAGTTCGAGTCTAGGGTGTGCTGGTTGAATCCAGTCAGATCTCCTAAGCAACCAAATTGGCCCGGTTGCTAGGGAGGGTAGAGTCACATGGGGTAACCTCCTCATGGTCACGATTAGTTGTTCTAGCTCTCAATGGGGCATGTGGTAAGTTGTACATGGATCGCAGAGAGTAGCATGAGTCTCCACGTGCTGTGAGTCTCCGCGGTGTCATGCACAATGAGCCACGTGATAAGATGCGCGGATTGACTGAGTCTTGCCCTCCGCCACCTGGATTGAGGTGAGTGACTGTGCCACCATGAGGACATAGTAAATAGTGGGAATTGGGCATTCCAAATTGGGGAGAAAAGGGGATAAAAATATAAATGATGACAATGTTGCCTGCTTTTATTGTTGGATAGTCAAAAATGTGGTATGATGAGGTACAAGCCAAAATCAGCTTTTAGGTGAACTGGCTTTTCATGGTAAATAATAGTTTATCTAGCATCTCTTAAAGTTTTTACAAATATATATATATATATATATATATATATATATATATATATATATATATATTTGTAAAAACTTTAAAAGATGTTAGGTAAATAATAGTTTATCTATCATCTTTTAAAGTTTTTACAAATATATATATATATATATATATATATATATATATATTACTAATAAATAAATAAATCTATATATTTGTACCTCTAATTCCTGAAAAAAAAACAAAAAATAAAAAACTAACCTTGCTTTGATACCAGGCTTCGGTGTCTTCACGACTCTTCTGCACGGCTCGCTCATACTGCGCGCGGATGTTGTTAATGGTGTCGTTGAGGTCTTCACTTTTTTTAGAGTCCATTTGCACATTTACTTGGCATTCATTGATCTGGTTTCTCAGGTTGGCAACATCCTAATGAAATAAAATGAGATGTTACTAAAATAACAGAAAAGTGGCTATCACGCCTGCCCTAGGGCAAAGCCAACCAGGTAGAGTATGTAGGACTATTGGCAGAAGCTCAGATAGAGTGCAATAATGATACCTTGAACCAACAAGCTCTGAAGTGAATAATAACATTATAAACTTAGATTTGAAGCAAAAACGACAAAGGTACAAGACTGTCCTTATATTCTGAGTGATTTAACGGCTCCATAGAGCACTGCGAATTATCTAATTGAATGAGAAACAAAGGTACAATATAAGATAATTTACTTACAGTCATTGATTACAAGTATAAAAACATTTAGTTTACAATATTTAAGTAGTTTGAGAGGGTAAGGCAAGGCAAGTTTATTTATATAGAACATTTAATTCACAATGGCGATTCAAAATGCTTTACATAAAAGGATAAATAAAATACAAGATATAAACACAATGCATTTACGTCCTATGCCACTGACTGATTTATAAACAAGCAATAGTACCTTAAAATCAATTCTAAATGAAACTGGAAGCCAGTGTAAAGACCTGAGGTCTGGAGTAATATGCTCAAATGTTTTGGTTCAGGTGAGAATCCTGGCAGCAGCATTCTGAATGATCTGCAAGTTCTTAATGGTCATTTTTGGGAAGGCCGGTGAGGAGTCTATTGCAGTAGTCCACCCTACTGGTGATGAATGCATGAACAAGTTTCTTGTACTGGATACAAAACGTCTTATTCTGGCTATATTTTTTTGTAGATGATAGTAGGCTGATTTAGTTATTGCTCTGATGTGACTACTGAAACTAAGGTTAGACTCCAAGGAGTCTTTAAACCCCTGGCAATTAAAGTGAATGGTGACTGAGCCAACATTCTGCCTAGAAACTCCTTTTATGTTCCACAATGGAAAAAGTCAAATGGGTGTGGAACAACATAAGGGTGAGTAAACAATGACAGTATTTATATTTTTGGGTGAACTGTGCCTTTAATTACTGCTGTTGTGGTTGCATTACAAAAAACCTCAAACAAACACAAATCAAACAAACCACCTACATCAGTACATACATGTAGGTTTAATGTGTTAAATTGTGTATTTAAGGCGTGTACCTCATCATGACTCTTCTTAAGGAAGGCCAGTTCTTCCCTCAAAGACTCGATCTGGCTCTCCAATTGCATACGTCCCATATAAGTGTCGTCCAGCATTTTGCGTAGACGTGCAAGATCCTGCTCCACCCCTTGTCGCATGGCTTGCTCTGACTCAAACCTGCTCGGAGGGGTAACACACATTAACATGCAAAACTACAGGGCGTACAGCAGTATCATATTTACTTGATGAACAGCAAACTAAGCTGCAGATCATTTTAGGCCAGCATGGATTTCTTGATTTCAATGATTTTTAATATGTTTTATTAGGTCATGACTAAATAAATGTTTGTCTCACTTGACTTTGAAATCATCCGCAGCCAGACGTGCATTGTCTATCTGAAGAAAGAGTCTGGCATTATCCATGGCCATTTCCTGGATCTGAGGGGTAGAATTTCAAAGAAATGGAGCTCATTGTTGCATTGATTGTCTAAATACATCAACAGACAGACAGACAGACAGATAGATAGATAGATAGATAGATAGATAGATAGATAGATAGATAGATAGATAGATAGATAGATAGATAGATAGATGCTCACTAAAAATGCTTTACAAATGACAGCAATTGTATACTATATAAATAAACACACAAACAAAGTTGTTCTTGAATATCCACATGCACATGCCTCTTTTTAAGATTTATGCATTTCAAATTCATAAAAAAATTAACCAAATTAAATTGTGCAATTGTGTAAAAAAATTTTTTGCTTAAGACTACTCGATTAAATTTGGTGGAATTTTGTTAGGAAATTGACATATTAAAACTATTTCTTTTTTGAGTGCAAGCTAAACCAGATGTTTTTCCTGATCTTAAAAACCTTTTGATATAAAGGCTTATGATTAAATGCTTTAAATTAGTTTTGCAGATAAATATAAACTTATATATCATAAAAATAAAAATTTTATTATTATTATTATTATTATTAATAAATGGATGAGTTGGACCAGAAAAGAAACACATCCAAAAGGTGTCCAGCATACATGGAAACTCATTCAATGCTGTTTAAAAAGCATCCCCAGTGGTTGAGAGCATGCCCAGAGTGTGCAGATCTGAATCTAGACAAAGGGTTATTTGAAAAGCATTTTTGGTTACCATAACTTCTACTTCCATTAGTGTTATTTCATGTTTTGCTGACTTTCTTAAATGCAATAATTAGGAAAGAATAGGTATGTCCAAACTTTTGCCTGATGATGCACAGTATGATTAAATAAAATAATTATTACAGTAACAAGAGCTTTTATTTGCTCACCTGATCTCTCAGATCCGCAATGGTCTTCTCGTATGCGCTCCAGTCTCTGCCGCTCTCTGCTTCTTTTCTCATCAAAGCCTCTTTGATTTGCTCCTCCAGCTGAGAGTTGGACTCCTCCAGAAGTCGCACTTTTGACAGATACCCAGCCAACCGATCATTCAGACCCTTCATGGTTTCCTTATCATCCGCTGGGGCAAACATGTTACTGTTAACCTGTACGTACGGGCGTAAATTGTTGGCCAAGTTACCTAAAGTGGCTGGGGAAAAGGCCCCGAACGTGTTGCCCCTTTGACCCAATCTGCCAGTTAAACTTGAGCTGGAGAAATTTCTGGAACCCAGAGTATTCCTGATTGCTGACATGTTGCGGATTAAAGTTTTACCGATGTTAATGGGGGTTGTTCTTTCACCTGAGGCAGGTACAGTGTGATGGACGGGTTTGTGAGCAGCTGTATATATATAGCCGGACCTCTGGTGAGTGATGAAGTGATTGGTCTGTGGGATGTAAACCTACACCTGGACGCCTCTCATTTGTTTGCAAAATCCCACAGAGGAGCGTAAAGTTAACAAAGACTCGTAGAGTAGAGCAGCCTAGTTGACTAAAGTACAAATTAATTGTATGATTCACACCGGACGTATTTTTGCGTCCTATGTTAACAAACGCTATATGGACGTCTTTGACCGCTGCGCCGCGTCTCGATTGGAAATAAAATAAATTCAACTGTTAAAAACGCGTCTCGAGACACATGCGTTCTGTTGTATTCGTTGCGCTGCATCTCGCGCAAAAGCACCGCGTATTTTATCCGTCGTGTCAGGCGAAAAAGAACTTCAACTGTTAAAACGCGTCTCGAGACACTTGCGTTCTGTTATATGCGTTGCGCTGCATCTATCTGTTTTCTTTTCAGCGTCTCGCGCAAGAGCACCGCGTTTTTTAGACGTCGTGTCATGCGAAATAGAAATTGAACTGTTAAAACCCGTCTCGAGACACATGCGTTAGTGTTCCCCCACACACACTACCTAGTCAAAATGTTGGACACACATAACTGAATTTATGTTGCCCATGATCTTAAAAACGTTGAACCAAATGCTTATTCTTAAATGCTTTAGATAATTTTTGTAAACAGATATAACATTTTCCATTTGTTTCAACAAAACGTATTGCCTATGGTATTGTTTAAAATACAAGATCATTTTTATAGAGAGAATAATTCATTGTAGTTAGTTAGTAAGTGTAATCTACACAAAGGGGGACAGTTTTGACCTAGTTTGGACCATTTTTGATCACTACATAATTCCCATTTGTGTTATTTCATTGTTTTAATGACTTTAACATATTAGGCCTATTATAAAATGCGGGGAAAGGTGAATGAGTGCTTGTTTCCAAACTTGTAAATTATAGTGCAAATCTAAATATTACATAAGGGCTATAATTACAAAAACTACTGTAGGTATCACCGTCATATATGTGGGAAACGTAGGCGTTGCACTCATATGGCCTTTAGATTAACGTGCACAATTTCTGCACAACATGTTCAACGGGTTCTAAAGTCATCCTTTAATCTATCAATTGGTGAATATCTATCTGCACAGTGGCTCTATTTGTCGTGCAGGGTCACCGGTCCCGTTTGCCCACAGGACATTGTGTGGTCTTTTGCTCCCTCAGGCGGTCAGCGCGGAAAACGAATTGCATCTCATGAATATTCATGCTTTGCTCACTGACTTGCGTCCATTAAGCAAATCAGTGAGGTATCTATTTATACTGTATTTAAGCGGTACAACGGGACTAAGATTTTATTTTCTCCCCAAAAAAAAAAAAAAAGAAATATATATAATTTCACCTGTTTTTCACTATGCACTGCAAAATTATCCTGGTCCATAAGGTTGTTGCCAGCAGTTTCTAAAGTTTGATTTTTAGGTAATTTGTAATAATTTGTAATAATTATTTTAATGTTACAGAACTTTTTAAATGTAATGAAAATCCTAGAAATTATCGCATTTATTTTGAGATAAAATACATATTTATAATTTTCAGTTTTGTTCATTGTGATTAAATCAAAGGTTCAATAAATGAAATTATTTGGCATAAAAAGCCCCCCTGTTGCAGGGGCTAAAGGCCCCCATTAAACACATTTATCTTAAGTGGGGGGAACAGAATTGTTATGAAAAATGTGAAAAAAGTGGGCTCATATTGCGATGGAGGTTACTTTGTTTATAGAATGTTGAAATTAACAGGAAGAGCTGAGGTTGTCGTTTTGAGTATGCATACATTTGTTACTCAAAATACCATCTTGGCATCTCAAAATTATTTGCATTAGTTGACAAATTTTGCCCTATACTTACTGTCCCTATCTCTACACAATATCATTAAAACCCTTGGGAGTCTTTTACCCCAAATCTAGGGTAAAGGCCCCCTCACCACCTTTTTTATTTTTAAAGAAAAATAATTTTAATCAAAACTACCCTCCGTTATTATTTGTTTTCACGCAAATGATGTTGCTGCATCAATATTCAACAAAAATAAAAGTACTTATTCAATCTTGATGCACTATGTGACCAGATAAAACAAAATCTAATTTTCCTTAAGGTGATCCTGTAGCCCCATTGTACCCTATACCTTTAAAAGAAATCGCTATTTGTTTTAAGGGTACAAAAAGGAAAGCTTGGTTGTGTTTTTTGTTGTATATTGTTTGTTATTTTACTCTGGTACGCCTTTAGCCCTGTTGTACTCTATATAATTCCATGTACCATCTGCAGTTATTTCATAATAGCAGAATAAATAAAATCAAGTTGTTTCTTGCTTCAACTTCACAAGCACACCTGGACAGGACCAGCACCATTGTGCCATTCAAAGAGTTTCATCTGTTCAGTCAGCTCTGGTTTAGTTAAACAAACGAGCATGTTATGAATTTGTGGTTTTGAGGTTTTCACAGAAATGTGTTGCAGCTGTCTAATCAGACAAATGCAGACAACTTATTTTATTATGGTTGACATAATGTGACATAATGTGACCATTAAGTCCTGGTCTAAGGGGTGGCATTGCACCCCTAGATTTACCTCGAGCACCCCCTTCTAATAAATTTGTTTTACTTTTGCTTTGTTACAATGGGCAGTGTTCCTGTCATAACATTACTGGTTTTAATTTAATAAGTGCTAATAAATGCGTAATTTGGGGCCTGGGTAGCTCAGCGAGTATTGACTTTCACCCCTGGAGTCGCGAGTTCAAATCCAGGGTGTGCTGAGTGACTCCAGCCAGGTCTCCTAAGCAACCAAATTGGCCCGGTTGCTAGGGAGGGTAGAGTCACATGGGGTAACCTCCTCGTGGTCACTATAATATGTGGTTCTCGCTCTCGGTGGGGCGCATGGTGAGTTGTGCCTGGATGCCGCGGAGAACAGCATGGGCCTCCATATGCACTAGGTCTCCACGGTGATGCTCTCAAAAAGCCACGTGATAAGATGTGCGGATTGATGGTCTCAGACACGGAGGCAACGGAGGAGGAGATTCGTCCTTCAAGTCACTATGCCACCACGAGGACTTAGAGTGCATTGGGAATTGGGCATTCCAAATTCGGGAGAAAAATATATAAATAAATAAAATAAAGGCATAATTTATTGAGATATTTATGAATGGGACTTTTATGGCACTGGAACTTTATAGCAGCGCTCTGTCACTCGAGTCGAGTTCATCAATGCAGCAACAGCGGCCGGCCAGCAGCCAGGGCTCTTTTGTCAATGTATAGAGTATTCTGTAAGCCACAGAATATACTGAACTATAAGAATGCATGCAGGACTTTAAAACGTTGTGAAATAGTGACATTAGACGTTAATAATGCACATCTAGCTTCGATTCATAACTAGAAATTTACAATAAATACATAATAATAATATAATTGAGCCTGTGAGATATTGTTTATTTTATTTCTGTAATAACTAGAAGTTTTATCTAAAGCGACTTACAAAAGAGGAATAATGCATCATTAGAGATTCATCTTAAGGCAGCAGCAGTACGAATAATGCTGCATTACAAAGTTTCACTAGCATCAGAATAGTAGTATCCCAGACTGATTAGAGTGCAATAAGTATATGTACACTGGCAGCCAAACATTTTACAGAATAATGTACAGATAATTCACTTATGGAAACAAATTGGTACTTTTATTCACCAAAGTGGCATTCAGCTGATCACAATGTATAGAAGATGTATAGAATGAATATACTTAAACTACTTCAAAGAGTTCTCATCAAAATATCCTCCATGTGCAGCAATGACAGCTTTACAGATCCTTGTTATTCTAGCTGCCAGTTTGTCCAGATACTCAGGTGACCTTTCACCCCACACTTCCTGTAGCACTTGCCATAGATGTGAGTGTCTTGTCGGGCACTTCTCACACACCTTACAGTCTAACTGATCCCACAAAAGCTCAATGGGGTTAAGATCCATAACACTCTTTTCCAATTATCTGTTGTTCAATGTCTGTTTCTTTGCCCACTCAAACCTTTACTTTTTCCTTTTCTATTTCAAAAGTGTCTTTTTCTTTGCAAATCTTCTGATAAGGCCTCCTGAGTCTTCTCTTTACTGTTGTACATGAAACTGGTGTTGAGCGGGTAGAATTCAATGAAGCTGTCAGCGGAGGACATGTGAGGCGTCTATTTCTCAAACTAGAGACTCTGATGTACTTATCCTCTTGTTTAGTTGCACAGCTGGTCTTCCACATCTCTTTCTGTCCTTGTTAGAGCCAGTTGTCCTTTATCTTTGAAGACTGTAGTGTACACCTTTGTATGAAATCTTCAGTTTTTTGGCAATTTCAAGCATTGTATATCCTTCATTCCTCAAAACAATGATTGACGGACGAGTTTCTAGAGAAATCTGTTTATTTTTTGCCATTTTTGGCCTAATATTGACCTTAAGACATGCCAGTCTATTGCATACTGTGGCAACTCAAAAACAAACACAAAGACAATGTTAAGCTTCATTTAATGAACCAAATAGCTTTTAACTGTGTTTGATATAATGGCAAGTTATTTTCTAGAACCAAATTAGCAAATTATCATGATTACTCAAGGATAAGGTGTTGGAGTGATGGCTGCTGGAAATGGGCAAAATCCATTATTTCAAAATTTTGGCTGCCAATATATATATATATACACACATGCAGGGTTGGGAGGGTTACTTTTGAAATGTATTCCACTTCAGATTTCAGAATACAGAATACATGCTGTAAAATGTAATTTGTAACATGTTCCGTTAGATTACTCAAAGTTAGTAACGTATTCTAAGTACTTTGGATTACTTCTTCAGCACTGGTAGATTTTTTTCACTTGTTTTGACTATAAAAACAAAATACACATGTTAAATTGTACTTACATTTGAAATACATTCTCTGAAAAACCTAAATATCTTATGGAGTGTTGTTTCTAAAACAAGATAAATCAAACTGATCTTGTTTTAAGGATTTTTAGATATTTTTACAGGAAAACAATAAAAAAATTATTATCAAGAATACGATTTTTGCCCTAATATCAAAGGTCTTACTAGATAAAAAGAAATTATGATCTAAAGTGAATTTTCTTGATAAATAAATATGATCGTGTCCGGTAACGTGTGCATGAAAAATGGCTAGAAATAGCATTTTAGCTTAGCGTAAAGCTAACAATTTACACAAGGATTATTTCTATTTCTTCTGCTCCAAACATATATTTCAAACTTATTCTCTGTCTGCTCATATGAATGTAACTAATAGCACTTAACCATGCATTTTAGGAATGCATGGTTAAGTGCTCATGGAAAAGATGTTTCTAGATGTTTTTTGAAGACTGCTTCAAGGATGGAGTTGGTAAGGTCATTCCACCAACGAGGAGGTGTCCACCAACAGTGAAAACGAAAGTCTGGGAAAGTGTTTTGGTACCTCTTTGTGTTGGTACAACTTTCTCATTAGCCAACTGCAGGCTTCTGGGGATAACGTAGTTCTGCAGAAATTATTTTAGGTATGATAAAAGATAATATTTTGTCACCATTTAGACTCACTCTCGTTGTTCCAAACCTTTGTGTTTTTATCTTCTCTGGAACCAAAAACAAGGTGTTTGGCCACCATTCACTTAAAAAAATGACAAACAAATGGAAGTGAAAGGTGACTGTGGTTAAAATTCTCCTTAATTGTGTTCAAATCATATTGGTTTAGAACATGAGGGTGAATAAATTATATCATAATTTCCCTTTTTAAACTATCACTGAAACAGAGGGTTTAAAAGTACAAATAGTCACATGATTCATGCACACAAGGTGTTAATACTGTAATATCCGATACAATCGGAAGTAATTGTTACTCACTACTTGAGTATCCTTATAATTTGCTACTTTTTTTATTCAAGTTATTGTTAACATTACTACTTTTACTTCTACTTGATGAATACATTTTTAAAAGACTTAGTACTTTTACTTGAGTACAGTTTTTGGGTACTCTACCAACCTCTGGCACAGTGTTACATGCTACCTTTGCCTTGATTTTAAAAGTTCACAGCTCTCTGGCCAATTTTTGCAACTTCCCATGATAATCATTTTAACATACTGGCATAAACAAAAATGTTTTATGTTAAGAGGAGTTGACCCATATTTAATAGTAGGCTGAATATGACTACTGAATGCATGATAAACCATTGTTTGCATGTCATAAATGTTTATGTTTGTCATAGGTCACAAATCATTTGTCACATGGTGCATAAAAATAACAAAGTGCTGGAGACTTAACATTTTACTATAGCTGTAGCCTTACCAGACCATCATAGATGGGATTGTTGCAGAACTAACAAACAGTATGGAAAGTCAAACAGAGACTGATCCAATAACATTAGAATTCACTGTGACAATTTAGTTCATAGACTTTTGATAAGAGCATTAACATGGGTAAAAACATTCAGCTACCTTTAAACAGCAAACGTGTAAACTGATTAGATTTTACATGCCTCAACTTCCTTTTGCTTCTGTTGATTATATCTAGTAGTCATAATCAAGACAGAATGACACATTGAAATGTATCTTTCACATCAATGTACACAGAGAGATACTAATGCTGGTTTCCCCCAAATTATTTGGGTGGTTTAAAAACAAAACAGTGATAACCTTTTGGAGGGAGTCTTAACTCCACTGTTAGTGTCTGGGGCCTGTTTGCATACATATTGCTATGCTGCTGTCTGGTTCTGCTCAGCAGGATAGAGCTTATCTCAGAGGTGTAGATGTAACAGCCGCAGGCATATGGTTGTATAAAACTATAGTAGTCTTGTGTAAATCATTCAGACTCAAGGGATCCCAGATGCACGGGACATTCGAATTGTGCTCTTTCTCAGGGAAATAAATAATGTCAGAAAACTTTCCCACCTGTTCTTTCCTCATGTAGTATTACATGCCGACCAATCAATCTAGTTACGACTCTGAATTCTGACTGGATGAGTCACGTTTGATGCCACCTGTGACTGCACATTCGATATTAAAGGAGTCCCTCAGAACTAAAAATACAGTAATTATGAATTCATCCTTAATTATGAATTCATCCAGTTTGGAATGACACGAGATGTGGGCGGTGGTGGCTCAGTGGTTGAGGCTCAGGGTTACTGACCAGAAGGTTGGGGGTTCAAGCCCCAGCACCACCAAGATGCCACTGTTGGGCCCTTGAGCACTTAACTCCTGGTTGCTCTGGGGGGATTGTCCCTGTAATAAGTGCACTGTAAGTCGCTTTGGATAAAAGCGTCTGCTAAATGTAAATGAGTAAATTATGAGAATTTTCATTTTTGGTTTAACTATTAGTTTAACCATCTTTTTAATTTTTTTTTTGCATTCAGAAGATCTGCTGAGCTTCAATCCCAAATCAGAATGTCCTGTCCATGGACACTAAGAGGAGCATTTACTATAGATGACGTCCTGGAGCTGATGATACCATTTACAAGGTTGTGGCAACAAACGGAAAAAGAAGAGTACCGCTTTTAGTCAAGTTTATCTGATTTTGATCTAGTTACCTTTCCGGTAAAAATGCATTTCTCCTGATCTGAGAACTAAAATAATCTAATCTCAAATTCTGATTTGTGGATGCACTTCTGATTTCATTGATGAAAACTCAGTGGAAATCTCACTTATTAGATCTGGCTTTCAGAATGAAAGGTCATAGCACAATAAATAGTCTGTATTAGCCTGGCTAGGGGATGATGTGTCTGCATTTTGGGCTTTACTCTGTGTAGAAGGACATATGACGCTCATAAAATCACAGGCAGGATGTGAGGTATAAGAACAGTGAACTATTGCACCATTTGAGAGAAATGAGACCTGGGGGTCCATATAAGACAGGTGGTCTTCTGTGACAAAGTTACAATTTTCAATAAAATTTGTCTTGACCTTTCATTAGTATTTTTTTAGAACAAGTTATTTTAATATTATATAATAATTATATATTATAATAATATTCTAAAATATTGTATTAATATAATATAATAATACAAATATATTAAATAATATAAAATATAATCCTACTAAAAATACTAATATTATTATTAATAATAATAAGACCAAATACATATAAATATACAAATGGTATATTTGTTGTACTTCCTTTATTTTATGCCTAAATAAATACAAAAAAATCATTATAATACAGTTATTTTTAAAGTAAGTCTAACAAGGATCACTTGCATTAACGTCACATACAAATTATTTTAATGGTCTCGAAAACAGGCTTAGATTTCTTTTTGAAAAATGGCATCAAATAAATGGTCTTTTTTTTATGCAAAATATGTATACTATATATATATCATACAGATGGTGTAATATGGTACCATTGTCAACAATGGCAAAATTGCAACTGGCATGTAATGTACACGGCCACTGTCCACTGTTGTTTATTTCATAAAACATCTCTTATATATTCTTTCACATTTACATCAGGAGAAGCAGAGCCAACATGAATTACATTCTGACAGTTGCACTATAATACATTTAATGAGTCAACTATTTAGAAATTGTTTTGAGTCTCCCAGATACTGGACTAAAACACTGGTGCTGTGTTTATATGATGCCCTTCTATAAAGACATATTTCATCTGTGCTTCACATTTATAAACACATAACTTACGCAGACAAAGGCAGAGGAGTGACTGTCCAAAGATGATCTTTCTTCATCAACATCAATTGGCGGAAGTTTGACAGGCCAATACTTAACAGCTTTTTCCAATGTGGAGCCGAGGAGATGGTATTTCCATCCAGTATGTTGTTCCCTTTTATACATTTTCCATTAAACTTGATTTAGGAACCACTATATATGATACCCAGCTTCAATGCAAGTCTGTTGAATGTTTTTGCCCAATTTATTGTCTGTCGCAGAATTTGATGTATCATTTCAAGTCAAAGTTATGTGCCAAAGTTTAATAACTTAGGGTAAGGGAGTTTGCTGAAATCCCCAACCTGAAGTGTGAACAACAGTTTGCAAGCAAATTACAAGCACCCATAATTAGACAATATTAGTTTTCTGAAAGAAAGAAAAAAGCTCATACTTAATGCTCTGTGAGAAACAGGAAGGAAGGAAGAAAGTACAGGGAACGTGCAACCTCATCTAGTTTCTATTTCAATCCTTTCAAAAAAGGTTAACCAAATTCTTTCTTCTTTATATAAATGTACATTTGAATAATGATCAACACTGGAGTGTAGCTACCATGCAATGTTTGAAGTAACGTTACATAAATGTTGTCAAAGGACTCAATATTTTCCCAATTTAACATATGACACAAACCAGCCAGCTCAGTTTGTCTTTGTTTCTCTTGTTTACAGTTAATATGCAATTTGTAGCTTTGTCTTTGGCGCGCACAGACAGAAACACACATTAAGATGTGCATACGTAAACAATTTTCAAAAGATTTTCTCCAGAGTCATAATGATGAATGCACTTTTAGTGGATTTGTCACTGGGAGGACAGTTTCTGGGAATCAGACCACATACACAATCACATCCTTTACTATGTCAATTGTTTAGACTATGAGTTAAACACTGTGACATATTGTAAGCTAATGCATTGTTATCCACTGAACTTCCCCTACGTATGAAGACTCTTACCCTCTAATCTCAAATCTTTTTGATTTATTGATTATTGAATTTGACTGGAATGTCATTTAATTTGTTTCTGAATAGCCTGTGAATCGATTTAATGGAAAGAAGATATTTGAATTGGTTGAGCCGTTCTTTGCTATAGAGATGGATGGATGGATAAAATATTTTGTTCTTTTAAAATTCATAAAACAGTTTACACAACATAACTTAAGACGAGACAACTCGAGTTGAAACAGAGCCATATAGACTCCTATGGCTCATCTAAACTGACTTGTCAAAGCGTGATATCTCTGCTGTTCTGTCCTCTGCAGCGGTTTCTCAGTTTCACCATCACCCTGCTGATGGGCTTGGTGTACTGCCTGTTAGCCAGTCCTAGTATGAGGGGAATTATGGCCATGCTCCCAATGCCCGTACAGGACATGATGATGTACAAGGAAGAGTTGGAGGAGCTCATCCCGCTCTGAAGCGCTGCCACAGACATGTGCTGGTAAACGATATATGGTACCCAGCAGACGAGGAACGTGAGCGACACGGCGGCCACGCATTTGGCGTAGCGCAAGTTAAGCTGCTGTTCGTGGTCCGACTGTTGCTGCTGCAGACGGTCCACAGCACGTTGAAGTTTACAGATGTTGCGTAACTGCTTGCGTGCTATCCACAAAACCCGGACAGTCATGCCCACGATGGACAACATGGCCGGTAGCACCAATCCGTACACTTCCAAGTAGATAAAGGCGACAGGAAAGACCTGCTTGTAGGAGCAAACCTCTTCTTCTCCAGAGTTGTTGCCAGCTCCTGGAATTAAAGTCTCATTTAATTTGGAAGACTTGTTGGTGTTGGGTTCCACCCAGTTATTCCAACCAAAAGCAGGGAGTGATGCATAAAGCAACGGTGGCAACCAGGCCATCAACAAAGCCAATGGAAAATACTGGTGTACCCAGAACTGGCTGTGGTGTAGCGGACTGACGATGCACAGATATCGTTCATAATGCACTATCACCAGATTGAAAAGGAACGACAGGAACAGGAAGTTAGGGAAGATGTACATTAGCAAGCATCGCTTGAAGTCCAGCCGCCGGTCAAGTCCCATGCGGGGAATGAAAGGCAGGGCGATGCCAGTGCATAGATCAGCCACTAGCAAACTAAAAAAGAAGTAGTTTGGAGTGTTGTGGAGCTGGCGGTTGCAGGCGATGCCCAGTATGATGAAAAGATTGGCTAGGATGATTACGGTAGAGAGTGGAACTGTGAGATAGAAGATTAAGTTCTCTCTGCTCAAGTTGTCATCCATGTTGGAGCTCAACCCCAGGAGTGCTTGTTCCACGCTGGGCTAAACCAGGGACACAGAAAAGACCTAAAAGTCAAAGGAATGGAATATGTTAGACCAGTGTTTCCTATTCTTGATCCTTAGGAGCTATTTTTTGTAAACAAGCGGCATACAAGTACAGTTCCTATCTTCTTGAATGGGGAAAGATTGAAATCTCCAAAAACGAACATATGAAAGAACATATTTCAAATCAGCAGTAAAATCTGTCAACAATGGTATCATAAAATGTAGCTTTTTACCTCAGATTACGCTAAAAAATGAAATTTTCATTGCTTGTATAGCAAATGTGCATGCATATATTCATAGTGTTTTTTGGCCATTTTCAGAGTCTGAGAGTTTGAAAGCTGTGGCCAGTGTTGTTTGGAAAAAAGCACCATGAAGAGTCTTCGAAATTCCTCCTTTTGTTGTAACATGAAAAAAATCTATACAAGTTTGTAACAACTCGGGGGCGTGTAAATAATGACAGGATTATAATTTAATTATTAATTTAATTATAAATAAAAAATTATTTGGAAAGCTGGAATATCAGACATTTCTTTATCATAATGTCTAATTATGAATCAAATGTAAACTGTGCTTCTTATACTTGAAGGATTAAAGACACTGAACGCAGACAAAAGCCACAACCAAAGCAGGCATTGTCGTCAGTTACAGAGAGCATCTAAACCTTTGTCGCTGATCTTAAAGGGTTAGTTTACCCGAAAATGAAAATTCTTTCCAGACGTGTATGACTTTCTTTCTTCTGCAGAACACAAATTATGATTTTTAGAAGAATATCTCAGCTCTGTATGTCCATACAATCCAAGTGAGTGGCTGCCAAAATGTAAATGGAGTGGCGGTGGCATAGTGGGCTAAAGCACTAAACTGTTAAGCAGAAGGTTGTTGGTTCGATCCCCACAGCCACCACCATTGTGTCCTTGAGCAAGGCACTTAACTCCAGGTTGCTCTGGGGGGATTTTTCCTGTAATAAGGGCTTTGTAAATCACTTTCTATAAAACTGTCTCATAAATATAAATGTAAAATGAATCCATATGACTCTAGTATTTTAATCCATATTTTCTAAAGCAATATGATAGGTGTGGTTGAGAAAAAGTTCAATATTTAAATAATTTTTTGCTTGAAATTCTTCTCGCTGCCCAGAAGGGGGCGTATGCATGAAGAATGTGAATCACCAACAACACAAGAAGAAGAATGTAAAAGTGATCTGTTTCCCACCCACACCTATCAAATTGCTTTTGATGATATATATTTAACCACTGGAGTCTTATGGATTACTTTTATGATGATTTATGGGATTTTTGGAGCTCCAAATTTTAAGTAAATGATGAGAGCATTGAAATTTTGGGGTGAACTATTCCTTTAAAGGGTAACTAAACACCTGCTCAGAGTCTGACTCCACCCACTAGAAATATTTGAAAATGCAGGAAAAGTGGGCAGACCCCGGCGGGGATAGAGGAGGGAACGAACCGAGTGCGGGGCTGAGCGGGGGGGGCGGGGGTTTGGGCACCTGAGACTCGTAGTGAAGGATTAATTGACAGCTGCTGTCAGACTCTATGTTATTATTATTCCTCACACGGTCGCAAGACGACATGTACATGAATCTGGCGTGGTGAGCTGGAACCTGCTTATGTCAGCTGTCACCGCTTACGTCACGAAGTACCGCAACAGCCAATAGGAAAATTCAACTGCAGTAGCCACCGTTCAACCTGAAGAGGGCAGCACTCAGACGTTTTTACACCATATATTGTAGAATTAAAACACTTTATACACAAATGTCAAAACAATTACTTGAATCAATGACCAGTACTAATAAAGCCCCATGCTTACAGATCATTAACTAAAAACAGTTGGTTTAGGGTTTAGTTACCCTTTAATAAGCCAATGCAATGTTTAAATATTTATAAAGGTTTGTGTTGCCATTTGATGTAATTTTACCTTGTCCTTAATGGTAATGATTCATCCATTGAAAATCAGAAAAAAACAGTAAGGGTGTGATATAATAAAGACAAGTTATGACGTCAAATGAAGAAGAAATATTACAATTCTGCAGTATTTCTAAGTCAATCATCAAACAAAAGCACATTTGTGTAATTGAGCATGTTAATTCCTTTGTACAAAAGGTCAGATTAAATTGATTCCTCTGAAACACACAAGATGCTCTTTGTAATATTTTCAAATCATGCTGGCAAAACATGGATCATCAGGTATGCACAAACTTGTGGAGTCTGTTCCAGCATGAGTGCATGCAGCTGTCATGAAAGCAAAAATGGGACATTCCAAATACTAAGATATTCATGCAAACTTTGATAATGCCGATAATATAATGTCTATTAATAAAAGAAAATTATTGAATTAGCATTAGAAGCATTTTCACTAGTGGTCATAGACTTTTGGTCCCCATTGTACTTTAAATACTCCTACTCATTTCAATAAGAGTGCAAAAAAAAGAGCACTCACCTGAAAAAGAAGGATTCTCTTCATATAATAGACACACACAATCCATATCCCAGCCATGAGTGAATCTGTGATTTCCCTTAAATATGAAAATGATGTGTTGCTCCTCTCCTCTTACCGTGAACGTAAACACTTGCAGAATGAGAGCTGACTCAGAGCTGACAAAGAACTTGTAGAGCAGGATGCTTCTTAAAGAGACAGTGACATCATTCTGACTTCAGCAAGGAAGAGGTAGTTGATCTCAGGAAGCCACAGTTTACACACAAGTTATGGTTTAAATGTTAGTAGGCGGTGGGGGCATGAGAAAATGTTAACGTCAAGTTGAAGGTCAAGTTTCGTAGGTAGTTTGTGCAGCTATTTTTATTACTCAGAGCCTTGGTAAAAATATACTTTGAGCCATTATGGAAGCTTGGGGAATACGTTTGGGACAATAACACTTTCTGTCCTGGTGACACATTAAATGACAGATGTCTTCCATACTACATATAAGCATACTACCCTGTTCCACTTTTGACCACTCAGGAAGACACATGTCCAAGTGTCCACTTCCCGTTGTCATCTCAAACCAGTATGTGCATGCACAATATGCAGAGGTGGGTAGTAAACATGCTACATTTACTCCGCTCAACACTACAGAAGCAAGCACGCAAAACAAAACTTTCTTCACTCCACACAATGCCTTCATTTTACACCAAGAAAAGGACATATTTCAAGATTCAAATTGCAACTCCAACTTAAGAGAACACGATGAAGTAAGTTTTAGAGATTGTGACAATGTGGGCTTGTCCATTTCATAGTGATACTCAGCATGAATCTGTAACTCTGGGTTCTTATGACCTCGGTTTCTAAGTTCTAAGTCTGCATTTTTATATCAGCACTGCAACATATCAGTGCCTACTGTATAAATCCTTGTAGTCAAGTCAAATCAAGTGGTTTTTATTGTCGTTCAACCATATACAGTTAGTACAGTACACGGCGAAACGAGACAACGTTCCTCCAGGACCACGGTGCTACATAAAACAACATAGGACAAACACAGAACCACATGAGACTACACAGACTAAATAACATACCTATATAAAGTGCACGTGGAAATGTTATGTAGTCTGTGTAGTCTCATGTGGTTCTGTGTTTGTCCTATGTTGTTTTATGTATGGTCAACAAGCTTCCCTTAGTGGACAGAACTAATTATCTATATTCTTTCTACACTGACAATGCTGGACCGTCACTGAACTAAACTCAGGCAGGACTTTTGTGTCCTACAGTTTACAGAAGTTGTGAAATAATGACAGAAGGCATGAATAAATCATGATCTTGCTGCTGTGTATAATTAAACATTATATATAACTTGGGACTGTGTGACACTGTTCATGTTTTTCACCATAATAATTACTAAGAAAAAGGTTTCCAAACTTCTCTTCTAATTGACAGATTCGTCCAAATCTGAGAAGCATCCTTAAAATGATAATTCAGTCTTTAATTCATATTATATAATCTTTTCTTGCCCTCATGTTCTTCCAACTCCATGAAACTTTCTGTATTCTGTGGAACCCAAAATATGTTAGACAGAATGTTAGGGACTGACAGTCTCAGTTGCTAGTCCCTTTCAAAATATGGAGGGGGAAAAAAACATGCAGTGAAAGTAAATGATGATTATAGTTAGCATTCTGTCTAACATCTCCTTATAGGAATCATTTTTCCAAAATGGAAAATTCTCGCATAATTTAATCACCCTCATCCCAGATGTGTTTTTTCTTCTTCTGCTGAACATAAAGATTTTAGAAGAATATCTCAGCTCTAGAATGCAAATTAATGGGTGCCAAAACTTTGAAGCTCAGAAAGCAAAGGCAGCATTAAAGGAATTTAAATGACTCTGGTTCAATCTGTCTTCAGAAGCAATATGATACGTGTGGGTGAGAAACTTTTATCAATATTTAAATCCTTTTTTACTAATAAATCTCCACTTTAACATTCTTCTTCTTGTGTTTTTGGTGATTCAATTATTTGTGCATATCACCTCCTACTGGGCAGGGAGGAGAATTAATAGTAAAAAAGGACTTTATATATTATAAATTCTCACCCACACCTATCATATTGCTTCTGAAAATCACTGTAGTCATGTGAATTACTTTTATGCTGCCTCTATATGCTTTTTGGAGCTTCAAAGTTTTGTTCACCATTCACTTGCATTGTACGGACCAACAAAGCTGAGATATTATTCTAAAAATCTTAATTTGTGTTCTGCTGAAGAAATAAAGTCATACATCTGGGATGGCATGAGGTTAAGAAAATGAAAGCATTTGAATTTTTGGTGAACTATCCCTTTAATTTGATGCATGGAAGAAAGAATTCATATGGGTTTGGAACAACGTGGTGGTGAATGATGACAATTTCCATTATTCACAATAATATTAATATTATTAATCATTCTGTAATGCATGTTAAATGTGTATCATGTACTGGAATATAGGAGAGTAAACATCCATTACGTTATGTGTAAAAGTAACTAGTTACTCTTACCCAAGTAATTTTTAACATTATTACTTTTACTTGAGTAATTATTTGTGTAAAGTAATTGTACTTTTACCTGAGTAAAGTTTTTGGCTACTCTACCCACCTCTGACAATACTCCTTTAATTACTTAACATGCTTTGTTCTCTTCATGTGTGTTTTCCTAAGTGGTGTGTATGTGTGTGTGTATTTGCTTGTGATTCATGCGTCCTTCACAAAGACGAATCTGTCTGATTCCAGCCTTGCTGAAGCACACCCAGATCATCGCTGATCTGATTCATCACTGATGATTTCAGTGTGATAAAATCAGGGATTTGCCATTGGATATTACAGATAAGATTAGTAAGCAATTCTATCACACTTAAATCATGTTAACAAGTTGAATGTTTATGTCTTGTGGCTATACTTTTGTAAAAGTGTGTATTTTAATGTTTATAGACTGGCCCTATTCACTTCCATTGTAAGTGCCTTACTGTAACTTACTAACTTATTGTAACCACCATTTTTGCTGTTTTTAAAAATAAATCAGGGACTAAATTTATGACACAAAAGCTGTCGATTGAGCATAACTTGTGTTGAACACAGAACATTCCTTTAACACATTCAGAGTCCTTGCACAGTTGTCACATGAAAATGTTACAGTGTAACCTCTGAAACAGTAGGAGCGTATTGGCTGACAAGTGCACTGTCATAGTCTACTATTATTTTTAGAGCCTTTTTAGAGAACTACTCAACTGCACATTTACGCCCAGGAGCTATTAAATGAGCAAAATGTTTAACCTCAAATTTTACACATGCCAAATCCCACATTCACAAGCACTAAATACAGGAAGCAGGGTAAAGGCCATGCACTTCAAAGCTGCCAAATGACTTTACCATAGCTTTTTCAGTAGGCTTATATCCGTTTAACAAACAAAAAACAAGCAATTACAATAAAAAGCCCATCATGCAAAATATCCGTGAGTGCAGATGGAAAAATATACTACTGTTGTCTTTGATTCACAAGCAATATAGGTCATGTGTACACACTGTGCATGTTTATGCAGGAGACAAACCTCATGCATGTATACTTTTCAGAACAGTCCGTATTATACAAAGCTATTATTTGTTTAGAAGATACTAATGCCTATTTTTTATGTTTTTGTTTTTTTACAGTGTTTGCTTCTCACCTACAATGTCCTCTTGCACATCCTGTTGCGAAAGCCTGTATTACATGTACATTTTTGTACCTATAACCTAAAAGACTTTTGCTTTTTTGAATTTTCAACTCTAATGACACAGAGAATGCAGAATCTAATATAGTAAATTTGGCATAACACAAGTGATGATTTTATATAATCAGGGCACATTACATTTCATTTTAAATGTTTTCATAATTGTACAGTATTTCTGCTAGTTTGACAGTTTGATGGAGATATTTGAAATGGTAAGTGACTGAGATATGCGAAGTTATATAGTTAGTGGTTATTTAGTAGCTACTTTTGTTTTTCCCCAAACAACCTACATTATTACTTGAAGGGTCACTTGCAACTGTAGTAGCTTGGGGAATGATTATGATTATGGGTCTGAGTATGATGAGTATGCAGTACCATCTAGTGGACAGTTTGACAGCAGTTTTGCTGGAAAGCAAGTCCCAACACAGACATAAAAAATAAAAGTAAGCAAAATGTCCTCAAAGTCAAGCACTGAAAATAATTATTATGCCCATCAATTGTTAGGCCCTAAAATATGCTTAATTCTGACCTTATGTTAACATGAGTAGTTTTGTCAATGGAGTTTGAGGATGAGGGAATGTGACGCAACCTGTCCAATTTGGGAGTCTTAAATTTATATTTCCTATTTACATACTAAAGCTGAAGATATCAAAAACCATCTTAAGACAAAAGTTTGCGTGAAACATCTTATGTAACTTTTGCACATAAGATATATATATATAAAAATTTTTTCCTGTCTTTTACTTTAAATAAAGCTAATTCAAGGATACAGTGAGGCACTTACAATGGAAGTGAATGGGGCCAATTTTTGGACGGTTTAAGGGCAGAAACGGGAAGCATATATTATGTTACAGTATAAAAACACTTACATTAATTCATCTGTTAAAACTAATGAGCTGTAAATTTACAGTCATTTTAGGGTTAGCTGTGTTACGTCATCATGGCAACAAAGTTGTAAAATGTAATATAAGTTAACATAGAAATGTTAATAAGTGCTTTTGTTACACTAAATTCATGTTAACGTGCATATTGTTTATGTCTTGTGGCTGTACTTTGAAACCGTGAGTGTTTATGGATTGGCTTCATTCACTTCCATAGTAAGTGCCTCGCTGTAACCCATTTTTTGCTTTTTTTTTTTAAGAAAAGGAGGGTCAAAATTATTTTTTGTGGTAATCAACATTGTCACAAATGCTTTTGATTGAGTATAACTTGTACTGAACCTGGAATATTCCTTTAACACAATTGTATCTTAATGTCCACTTGTAACTTGAGCTTGAGCTTTGACTGGCCAGTGTCTCTGTCCCGAGTCAGTTTTTCCAGATACTGCCTGATTTGTGCTCAGGAAACATGTTAAGTGAAGATTAAACAACTTTAGCCACTGAATTAGACTGCCCCTCTTCAGAGTAAATTATATTGCACAGGACATTATTAAACACAAGCAGTGCATTATTAAACAATTTTGTTCATCTGATTCCGATGAGAAACATTAAGGTCACCTTTTCAATCAAAATCTCTTTCTCCTCTCATTCATCTTTTCTCTGATCATTTGTTGACAGATGAGGAAACATGATGAAACATAACAAAAAACTGAAGTAACCAGTGTAGCACAGATAGAATATGAGGAGGAAGCCATCTTTGCGCAATTATCTTTTTGGCAGATGTTAGACCTTCTAGCCAAATCTTCCCTTGTCTCTCTGTTAAACCTAATTTTGAATCGTCATTAATAAGTAGAGCAGCTGGTTGGGTTAGGATTTGCTTTCCTATCATATCAGACAATATAGATGAAATCTTCTCCCAGAACTCATAAACCTTCTCACTTTTCCACACCATATGCATAAATGTTCCCACTTGTCCAAAAACTACAGTGGGGAGTTGGAGGTTTAATGAGGGAAACGCTTCTTTGGTGTCCAGTATAATCTGTGGCAAAATTTTAAATGAATTAATTGATGGTTTGGTATTTTTGATGCACAGAAAATATTACACTATACCATCTCTCAATCAATTTGATCTACAGATAGTTCCTTTTCCCAGACTGTGCACAATGGTAGTCACTTTTGTTTAACTTCAAGAAGGTAAGGATAGACAGCTGACACTATTTGTTGTGAGGGATTAAAGAGCCAGCTGTAGACTGGGTGCAATTCGAGAGCTGTTCCCCAAGGGACAAAAAGAAGGATTGATGCAGGCACATTATAAGTTGCAACAATATTTTGGAAACAGAGCATACCATTATCATCCCATATAACAGCAAGAGTCCTCATTCCCCACTTTGACCACTGTTCTGATGCGAATGGTTCAGAACCACGTTTACTATTCCTGTTGCACCATAAAGGTTGCACCATGAAGGTGGTGGTGGTGTAGTGGTCTAATGCACATAACTGGTAATCAGAAAGTCGCTGGATCGATCCCCACAGCCACCACCATTGTGTCCTTGAGCAAGGCACTTAACTCCAGGTTGCTCTGGGGGGATTGTCCTTGTAATAAGTGCACTGTAAGTTGCTTTGGATAAAAGCGTCTGCCAAATGCATAAATGTAAATAAAGGAGTCTGTAGGTGCCATTTGTTGTCGTAACCTAATAGTTTCTCTACTGCTCTGAAAGTGCTGATGGTGTATGTCACAATAGGGCCAAAAGATTGTTTGAAATCCTTTAAAGAAAGTCCAGAAAAAGGAAATCCTCAAGTCTAATTGGTCTGACAATTGCTTCTTCTATTTCTTTACAAGGTGTTTACTTGAGATTTTCAATAACAAGATGAAGGTTTGGTTTAATGAGTATAAGAGACCCTTTCATTTTTGTGTCATCAATGGACGCAACAGCGACTTTATAAAATGTATTTTATATACGAGTGACATCTGTTGTCTTTAGATGTGATTCTTGGACTAAAGCCACATCTGCACAATGTTTGCGCAAACTACGCAAGAACATTGTTCTTTTTATAGGACTGTTTAAACCTCTGATGTTAACTGATATAACTGAAATATTAATCATTGTCAAAAGGATCATAACTTTTAACTATAGTAAAGACCATGTGAAGAATTGTTTTAGACACCGCTTCTTTGATTATGTATTTCATTGTTAACATAAAAGAAGAAATAAGTGGCAGGACGAAACACCCTCCTCACTGAGCCCGCTGACTAATTCCTAATTTGTGTATCAGAACCGTGACAGTATCATATATTCCACTGATCTGAGACTCACCCGCTCCTTCCTGTGTGTGAACATCAACAAGCAAAAGTTAACAGGAACAAGAGAACCATAGATTACACTTTAAACATTAAGTATGCATTTCTACATTAAATACTATCAAAACTAGCAATGACTGGAACAAGCAAGCAAACCTGAGCGCAGGTATGTATTTAGAATAGCATAACCTCAAAAAGAAACCACATTTCTTGCCATCCAGGATTGGTTCCCTTTTGCCTCATCTAAAATAGCCTGACAGTCTTGATATCTCAGCACTTTGAAAATCATAGTGAAGCCCGTCTCTGGAGACCTTTGCTGGCCATAGATGTGATGGGCGAATAGGCTCTATCGGCCTATTCGAAAGTGAGGGGATCCACTTTGGAAGCATTTCTTCCAGAAAGCATAACGCGTTACCTCCCTCTCGGTTCAGTGCAAGACCCACAATCTGAATGTTATAGCATCTTTCTTGATCCTCAAATTCTGCCATCATTGCTTTGAGCTTTGACACATCTGATTTGCAGCTGACTATGTCTTGTTTCAGGCCTCTCGTCTCACGTTGGGCATTATCCACTTTATCGATAAATCTGTGCACGATGGCCATTTGTGATTGAAACTCTGCAGTCAAAGATTGGATGCATTGTGCCAGGGGTTTCCTTGCGATCTGCACTGCGTTCAAGACAACTTCTTCCAACATGTCTCGTTGCCTCATTAATGACAACGAAATGGCGTCCGCCATGTCTCCGATGTGTGTTGAGAATTTCAACCATTTTCCAGTCTGGGAAACTGCCTCCATGGCCGTGGGCACTGGCAGAGACTGGGAAACAACCTCTGTGGCCATGAGCATTGGCAGAAATTGGGGAACTGCCTCCGTGGTCGTGAGCACTGGCAGAGACTGGGGAATGGCAATAATCTGTGAGCCTCTCCAAAGACACCGACAGAGAGGGATTTTGGGATTTGGTGTTCCACCCTTGCAGCAGACATTCAATCTCTGCCAACTGTCAGAGGTGTTCCACCATATCCCAAAAGGAAAAATATAACCCAGCTCCTCTGGATGGATGGACTTGTCCAGACCTGCCAAAATAATTAGCCTAACGATGTCTCATCAATACCCCATCCGGAGGCCACTTCAACCAACTCCTCATCAATGATGTCGATCAGACGACTGTGCTGAAACCAGGCCAAGGGAACAGGCAACCAGGCAAGGCATTGGGAGACCAATTCCTCAAGGTCCAGAGCTGGGTTCAATAAAACACCTCTCGTGCCTCCACTGGGTCCAAAGTACACAATATATCTGAGGAAGGACCCAAGATGCAGGATGGCAATGAAAGGTGTTTTATTGAAACGAAAAACCAACAAAATACCAATAAAACTCTCACTAGGGGAAATAAAAGATAAGACAAAAATAGAACTGAAAACATACCGACTAGGAAAACTAAACCAAACAGGAAACCAAAACTCTCACTTGGAAGAAAAAACAAAACAACAATACAAAAAGAACTGAGAACAATAACTGTATAACAGGAAGGGATACAAACAACAAGACCAGAAATGGAGACTGAAAATAACACAATGATCTGAAGGGGGGAAAAAAGACAGGAGAGAATATAAAGGGAAGATTGAACACAGGTGCTGCCAATAATCACAAGCTGCACGAATCAGCATTGCCATGACAACATCAAACTTTGTCTTGAACTTTCCATTCCTAGTTATCAACAAAGTTGTAAACCACGTGAACAAAGTCATATAAATCGCACATGTTAAATCTGTACAAACAATGACTGTCACTGACACAGCCATAGTTTTCATTTGCTACACTGAAATTAAAGGTTCAAAGGCTAGAATATCTTGGCTGGTAATTTTCAGAATGCATTCCAACTGAACGTGTCATTTGTGTTAGGGTGGGGGGGAGGGGGGTTGTATTACCTCCCCACCCTGTGATGTTAGGAAGAATATCTGAAACGAATGGTGAACAGCTATTAAAGTCTACATGAAATGGCACTCACAACTTATTTTACTTCTGTAATTTGATGTATTTATGTTTACATGAATAAATATAATAATATAATAAAAACATAAAATGTATCGGAATATATAAAAACATGAAATAACTTACTAACTAACTAATCAACTAACCTACCCATGAACCAACTACCTACCTATCTACAAACGAACTATTACTAACTGGCTAACAAGCCAACCAACCGAATACCTACCTACCTATTAACTAACTTTCTAACTAGCAAACCAACCAACTACCTACCTACTAACTATAACTAACTGGCTACTAGCAATCACCCACACACCCGCCCACCTAGCTACCTACCTACATGCCGACCTACCTACCCAACCATCCACCTATCTATCTACCTAATATATAAAACAAATATGATCACACTGGCACCTAGACATACTAGCAAAAGAAAAAAATTAATGACTAACTATCTACAGTACCTAACTAACCAACCATCTACCTAACTAACTAATTAACCAACAAACAATCTACCTACTTACCAACCTACCTAATTCTAACTTTCAGTCTGTCTGCCTGTCTGTCTCAGCATCCATCCATCCATCCATCCATCCATCCATCCATCCATCCATCCATCGTATCCTGAGGACTGGTTAAAATGTAAACTGATTTCTCATTCTAAGTACCATACGTAGCTTGCAACATGGAAACAAAGCCTATTCATCCTCATTTTTAACTTTTTTGGTCAGACCGAGGTCATGGATGTCCCATGAAACCTATGGGAAGAACATATACACTAACCAGCCACAACATTAAAACCACCTGCCTAATATTATGTAGGTCCCCCTTGTGCCGCCAAAACAGCGCCGACCCGCATCTCAGAATAGCATTCTGAGATGCTATTCTTCTCACCACAATTGTAGTGTGGTTATCAGAGTTACCGTTCAAACCAGTCTGGCCATTCTCTGTTGACCCTTTCTCATCAAAAAAGCATTTTCATCCACAGAACTGCCCCTCACTGGATGTTTTTTGTTTTTGGCACCATTCTGAGTAAATTCTAGAGACTGTTGTGCGTGAAAAGGAGATCAGCAGTTACTGAGATACTCAAACCAGCCCATCTGGCACCAACAATCATCCATGTGTTTATCTAATCAGCCAATCATGTGGCAGCAGTACAGTGCATCAAATCAGGCAGATATGGGTCAGGAGCTACATTTAATGTTCATATCAACCGTTAGAACAGGGAAAAAATTTGATCACTGTGATTTGGAGCATGGCATGATTTTAGGTGCCAGATGGGCTGGTTTGAGTATTTCTGTAACTGCTGATCTCCTGGGATTTTCACACACAACAGCCTCTAGAATTTACTCAGAATGGTGCCCAAAACAAAAGAAATCCAGTGAGTGGCAGTTCTGTGGACATAAATGCCTTGTTGATGAGAGAGGTCAACAGAGAATGGCCAGACTGGTTTGAACTGACAAAGTCTACAGTAACTCAGATAACCGCTCTGTACATATGTGGTTAGAAGAATAGCATCTCAGAATGCTATTCTGAGATGCGGGTTGGCGCTGTTTTGGCGGTACAAGGGGGACCTACATAATATTAGGCAGGTGGTTTTAATGTTGTGGCTGATCGGTGTATGTGACTGTTGAGCTGTGGAATGAGTTAAATGTAATTCAGTCATCAGTTGCAGGATGTTCTAATTCACCTCTGTATCAAATAGCACCCTAGAAATCCCGGGCAGCCAGAACAGTGCGCACAGACGTCCCCTCTCAGCACCTGCAGACTTAAGTAAATGAGGGACCAAAAGCTCTTCAGACATGAAAGCTGTCTCCCACAGAGGCTTTTTTGTGGTCCTTTGGCCCCCGGAGTTCTACCAATGGGCATCGGATGGAAATCTTAGCCATTTTCCACTATCCGTGTTCCCTCTCAGATTACAGCAAAGACGAGAGCGGCAAAGTGTCAGATTTGTGAAAACAATGGGGTCTGGGTACGAATCTGAGGATTATGATACTAGAAATTGCAATATTTATTAATAATGCTGGAAAGCACCACTTTAAACTCCCAGGTGAATATTTTATCACTCACTCATGTGTTGGAATCTAATTAAAGGTGATGTCACGAATGACGGTGAAGGTAGGCACGGGACAAGGGATCTACTTGCAGCGGAATCTTTTATTAAATCACAAAACAAAACACGAACAAAGAAAACATCCATGAGGGGAAAAAGGGTAAAACAAAACACGGAGGGCATACAAAGGGTTAACCAAACACGGAGATCATACCAAGGGTTCCACGGGAGAAAACGAAGACCAAGAGCACGGATAACAGACGTCCACATACATCAAAGACCGACAAGGGAAAGGAGAAACAGACACGGTTAAATACACAAACACAATGAAGACTCAACGAGACACAGGTGAAAACACTGATGAGTGCAGGCATTGACGGGGGCCGGGAATTGTGGGAAATGTAGTTTAGACACTCGGACAGTGAGAAAACGTGACATGGAATGGGAGTGGTGACGGGTGAAGTGGAAAACACGGAGCGGACAAGGAAACATGACATAAACGTGATAGTGCGACAGAGAACACAGGGCAGACAACAGGTAATCGTGACAGAATCCCCCCTTAAAAGGACCGGATTCCAGACGGTCTTAAGAAACCGAAAAGGAAAAATAACAGGGATAAACAAATGTTCAAGGAGAGAGGGGTTAGAAAAGGGGAAAAACAGACAGACCAAAGGGGCACGAGGGACACGGAGACAGACCAAGGAGGCTCAAGGGACACGGAGACAGACCAAGGGGACACAGGGGACACGGAGACAGACCAAGGGGACACAAGGGGAAATTAGGCAGTCCATGGGGGAAAAAGGGGCAGTCAAGCAGTCTCTGGGGGTGTGTGCAGGGAACCGGGTCAGGTGGCCCGGGGGACGTCCACCGGGTAGGGACAGATTTAGGAGGCCTGGGAGATGGCCGTAGAGCAGGGGCCTGTTCCGGGGACCTGGGAGCTGCCCACAGGACATGGACAGTTCGAGGAGGCCTGGGAGGCGGCCTCAGGACAGGGACAGGTCTAGGAGGTCTGGGAGATGGCCGCAGAACAGGGGCCGGTTCAGGGGACCCGGGAGGTGGCCACAGGACCGGGACAGTTCGAGGAGGCCTGGGAGGCGGCCACAAGACAGGGACAGGTCTAGGGGGCCTGGGAGGTGGCCATTGGACAGGGACAGGTTCAAGAGGCCTGGGAGGAAGAGTGGCCACTAGGGGAGCTGGCGGAGCCAAGGAGGACTTCTGAGATGGCGCAGTCGAAGACTTGGGTGGTGGCGCCGAAGGAGGCGCAGGCAAGGCCGCAGGAGACCCTGGGGGTGGAGCTGCGAGGGGCTCTGGAGATGAAGCTGAGGGAGGCTCTGGGGGCTCAGGAGGCAGAGCAGTGAGAGGCTCAGGAGGCAGAGCCGTGGGAGGCTCAGGAGGCAGGGCCGTGGGAGGCTCAGGAGGCAGGGCCGTGGGAGGCTTTGAAGGCGGAGGCCTGGAAGGCTCTGGAGGCGGAACCGATGGAGGTGGCGCCGTAGGAGGCTTTAAAGGCGGAGGCCTGGAAGGCTCTGGAGGTGGAGCCGAGGGAGGCTCAGGAGGTGGAGCCGTAGTAGGCTCGGGAGGCGGAGCCGAGGAAGGTGGTGCCGTAGGGGCCTTTAGGGGTGGAGCCGTAGGAGGCTCGGGAGGCAGAGCCGTGGGGGGCTCAGAAGGCTCTGGGAGTAGAGCCGTAGGGGGCCCGGGAGGCGGAGCTCTAGAAGGCTCTGGTTGCAGAGCCGTAGGGGGCTCTGGGGCGGAGCCGTAGGAGGCTCAGGGGGCGGAGCTCTAGAAGGCTCGATAGACTCGAGAGGTGGAGCCCTGGAAGGCCCGAGTGACTTGAGGGGCGGAGCCCTGGAAGGCCCGAGTGACTTGAGGGGCGGAGCCCTGGAAGGCCTGAGAGGCTCGAGAGGTGGAGCCCTGGAAGGCTCGGGAAGCTTGAGAGGTGGAGCCCTGGGTGGCTCGAGAGACTTGAGAGGCGGAGCCCTGGGTGGCTCGAGAGGCGGAGCCCTGGGTGGCTCGGGAGGAGCAGCCCTGGAAGACTCGAGAGACTTGAGAGGCTGAGCCCTAGGAGGCTCGGGAGGAGGAGCCCTGGAAGGCTCGAGAGACTTGAGGGGTGGAGCCCTAGGAGGCTCGAGTGACTTGAGGGGTGGAGCCCTGGGAGGCTTGAGGGGCAGAGCCCTGGGAGGCTTGAGGGGCGGAGCCCTAGGAGGCTCGAGAGGCGGAGCTCTGGGAGGTTCGAGAGGCGGGGCTCTGGGGCGCTCGAGAGGCGGAGCTCTAGGAAGCTCGAGAGGCTTGAGAGGCGGAGTCCTGGAAGACTCAGGAGGCGGAGCTCTGGGAGGCTCGAGAGGAGCCCTGGAAGACTCGGTAGGCGATGCTCTGGAAAGCTCGGAAGATGCTGACTCTTGGACGGTCATGGCTACTGGCACTGGCTCTTGGACGGTCACGGCTACTGGCACTGGCTCAGGGACGGTCGAGGCTACAGGCGCTGGCTCAGGGACGGTCGAGGCTACAGGCGCTGGCTCAGGGACGGTCGAGGCTACAGGCGCTGGCTCAGGGGCGGTCGAGGCTACAGGCGCTGGCTCACTGACTTCAGGGGCGACAGGCTCGCTCACAGTGACGTGCGTAGGCGTTGGCTCGCTCACCGTGATATGCGTAGGTGCCGGCTCGCTGACCGTGGCAGGCGCTGGCTCGCTGACCGTGGCAGGCGCGGGCGCTGGCTCGCTGACCGTGGCAGGCGTGGGCGCTGGCTCGCTGACCGTAGCAGGCGTGAGCTGGAGAGCGGAGGCTTTCCTTCTCCTCCTTCTCCGGGCGGAAGAAGTTGGCTGTGCTGGCTCATCGATCCGGGAAGGCAGGGGCTCAGGCTCGACAGCCGGAAACATGAGGAGTGGTTCCTCGGGTGCGAGTTTTCTGAGGGTGAGACTCACGTACTCCCTCCACGTGTGCTCTCCGAATTCCGCCGCTTCCCGCCACTGGGCTGATGATAACCCGCCCTGGTAGATGAGCTTCAGGGAAGTGTCGTCAAACCCGGTGTGGGTGGCGACCCCGGAGAAGAGCCGTGAGTACTTGCGAACGGGAAAATTTGCATGGGCCAGTGTGGTGAAAACCGCTGCTAGATCCATCTTTTGCGGTCGGTCTTTCTGTCACGAATGACGGTGAAGGCAGGCACGGGACAAGGGATCTATTTGCAGCGGAATCTTTTATTAAATCACAAAACAAAACACGAACAAAGAAAACATCCACGAGGGGAAAAAGGGTAAAACAAAACACGGAGGGCATACAAAGGGTTAACCAAACACGGAGATCATACCAAGGGTTCCACGGGAGAAAACGAAGACCAAGAGCACGGATAACAGACGTCCACATACATCAAAGACCGACAAGGGAAAGGAGAAACAGACACGGTTAAATACACAAACACAATGAAGACTCAACGAGACACAGGTGAAAACACTGATGAGTGCAGGCATTGACGGGGGCCGGGAATTGTGGGAAATGTAGTTTAGACGCTTGGACAGTGAGACTACGGGCGGACAACAGGGAAAACGTGACATGGAATGGGAGCGGTGACGGGTGAAGTGGAAAACACGGAGCGGACAAGGAAACATGACATAAACGTGATAGTGCGACAGAGAACACAGGGCAGACAACAGGTAATCGTGACAGGTGAAGTGTGCAATTTCTGTGCTACAATGATGTGTTAACTTTGTGTCTTATTTACTGTAATTACGAGATGACAACTTGCAGATTCTACTCAGAGCTTTTCATGTCCATGGACCTTGGAAATTATTCATTTTTATGGCTACACTAAAACAGGCCAATTTTTGACTTTATTGTTGATTACAGCAAAATATTGAATTACTACATTAATTGATTATATCACCACTTTATGTTCTTGCTAAATGTTTAAGAACAAAGAAAGCTGAGGCGAGGAGTAAAGGAAAGCTTTCTTGGTGAATTCGACAAGAGAGAAATGGGATCAATTCAAAGGAATCAAGAAACTCTAACATCAATGGAAGGTTGCTTTTAAACAGATGTTCCCGGCCATATTGAGAATAGATGCTAAGGATGGCCGCAAAATATTTACATGTCCCCAGCAAGCCATGTCCTTCATAAAGTCAATGGACCGAGTAAGTTATTTTGACTCACGTTGCAGCCAAGTGAGCCTGACTCACTGAAAATTAACTTGACTGTCCGAGAAAACTGAGCGCCTTTTTTGTTTCTTTTTGTGCTGGTTCCGCCTAGCGGCTGGAGTTGCTATGTGTAGTAGCACTTAGGGCTGGGGCGGTATGGATTTTTTCTAACCGCGGTTGAAAAGAAAGATATTCCCGCGGTATAGCGGTAAACCGCATTAAATACATTACATTGGATCAGAGAAGTCCCCCCCCCCGACAGACTTTGGCGCACACATCAGAAGTCGCTTTTGATAGACAGACTTTAAATATTAAATAAATTTCTATAAATTTTTATAGAAACACCGGACTTGAGCATTCTGATGGCAAAGTTGTCGTGGGGGCTCTCGTATGCATGCATACACTGTTTGAGTTTAGAGGGATGGACGCCAGTTGGCACTGTCGTGCGTGGGGTTATTGCACACTTTTTTCTGTTTGTTTGGTTCAGGAAAATTTTGGGGTTTGAATGTTGCACTAATGTTGGAATGCGGTCTTTATAATTTTATTTTTGACACACAATCTATTTTTTCTTATATGTCAAAATGTCAAATGTTAATATGAGTGGATGGTCTCTCTCTCCACGTGAAATATGAATGGGTTGGGGCACCCCATAAAAAGAAAGGTTATTTCTTTTCTTAGACGTAAGAAATATGATATAGTGTTTCTTCAAGAAATGCATCATTCCCCGCAAGAAGCAGAAAAATTTGGGAAGCTATGGGATGGACATGTTTCTTTAGTACTGGCTCAAGTAAGAGCAGGGGAGTCACTACACTGATAAGTAAGCATCTTCAATTCAAATGTCTAAAACAGATTAAATATAAATAATTAGGAAGTCATTATTGTTTTAGCAGAAATTCAGGAGTAAAGGTTGAATTTGGCTAACATTTATGTACTTAAAACTGGTCAGGGCTTTTTTTCTAGATCTTAAATGGATGTTGCAAGCTGCTGGCACCCCTCATGATATAATATTGGGAGGAGACTTTAATCTATTGATGGACTCAGTCCTTGATCATAGTGAAGCAAAAGAGTGTAAGCCCCCTAGAGCAACACTGACGTGTACACAGGATGTGTAAAGTCCCTCATTTCATCTGTTGTGTATTGCTCAATTGGAAAAATATTAATCTCAGATCACGCCCAGGTGAGTTTAGAGATGTTGCCACATACAGAGAAAAATAAATCAAATAGTTGGCCTTTAATGCATCCCTTTTGCAAAATCCTGAATTCCAACAAATGTTAAAGGCTGAAATCAACATTTATATGGAGACCAACTGGTCCTCAGTATCCTCTGTGGGTGTGGCTTGGGAGACACTTAAGGTGGTTCTAAAGGGTCGGATATGTATATATATATATATATATATATATATATATATATATATATAAATATATATAATTTGTAAAAATGTAAAGTTAACTATGTATAATTATATATTGATATAAATATGTATAACCTTTATATATTGAATTATTGTTATATGAGGGGCTTTCTCAGCAAATGTTTGTATATGCGATTAATCGCGATTAATTAATAGGGACACCATGTAATTAATTTGATTAAAAATTTTAATCGATTGACAGACCTAATATATGTATATATGTATATATATATATATATATATATATATATATATATATATATATATTTTTTTTGTATACTATACTATATGTGTGTTAAGCGGAAAAAAAGGACAAAAAAGAAATATCACTAAAGCAGTCCATATAAATTGTGCTGTGTCCTCTGAAACCATACGATAGATTTGTGTGACAAACAGACTGAAATTACAAGTCATTATTCACTGAAATCTCATTTGAGATCACAATCAGATGACAAAACGTTCGATGCCTTTTTCACGCATCGATAAACAAAACATTTCCAGATGATTATCTATATCGGAACATAGAATGAAATTTGAGAGCTGGGAAGATTTTATTTGGTGTTTCACAGAAAAAATATCAGCATACAGGTTTGAAACACCAAGATTTGGGTAAACTATTCCTTGAAGAACTGTAAAATAGGGACAGAAGTTTGGTTAATGATGCAATGACAACAGGGAAGACTGGAATAACACTCTAAAAGAGAACTTAATGTAGCTAAAATAACTACACTACATTTCTTGTCTTAGATAATCACAGAATGAAAAGAAGGCAAGTGTAGAATTATTTCAATTATAATATTTCAATGTCTTCACTCTCTCTTGCTCCCATACAAAGTATCAGCTGACTGCCTAATGCTGAAATGCTGAAAATTCAATGGTCAATGGAAATAGGACAGACAAATTAGTCTCAATGCATCGAAAGAGACCCTTTGATCTTAACTTTTGTGACACTGATGTACTGTAGTTAATTACATGTTATCCCACCTACATGTCAATAAGGGAAATTCCCTCAAAAGTGCCAACAGCAGAAGAAAAAAAACCCATGTATCTGCACTGGGCTAAACAGCTTAACAGGTGTCAATAATGCCAAAAGTAACGACCAGAACTAATAGTTATAAACAACATGCATAAATCACAGAATGGTAAGCTTGAATTGGCAATGTGATCTTGACAGGAGTGGTGGGGCAAAAGACAGACTCAAAGTTCTCAGCTCTGCTCCAAAGATAACACTCTCCAAACCTTTATCTGGCACTGGCAGCATTGCTATTTCAATCCAGTATGCGACTTAAACCCATCTTAACCCATCAAACACTAGGTGTGTCCAAGCATTCATTGATATGTCCACACTAAGTTTTCAGTTGATAACACATTCATTTAGTTAGGTTTACTCTATAATACACATTAGAATAGCATTTTCTCCACCAAAGACTTTCCAAAACGATAACGTTAGGAAACTTTACGACAGAGTTTTCAAATGAAGACAGTTTAGTGTGGACCTGGCCTACGATTTTCTTGATTTCATGCCATTAAAAGCAAAAGAAATGCTTTTGACAAATCAGACACAAAATAATATTTCTGAAAGCCAGCAGGGGTGACATTCCCACACCAAACAGTCCTTGAGCCACTGGACAGAATACATAGGAACTCCAAGGAAGGAAGTGATTATTTAAGCTGTTCCTGCAGTCCATGCAATTCAGCCAATCGGTCTGAGCAAACGAAGTGCACACCAGAAAAAAAATGAGGTACTAAGTGAGTCTGCTAGGAATAAAATGAATGAGCATGTGTCCAATACTGCTTAATGGAAAAAAGCTTTTACACGGGCCACTTTCTTGTTGCTGAATCACAGATTTATTGATTAAGGGATTTAAATTGTCCATTAAGTGCAATTGTAAAAGTGCTCTTTTTGCTAGTTATGGCCAACCAGGAATGTACAATTTTAATCATGACACTGTTTCTCTTTTTCGACCACTTTTCTGAGGGAAAAGGCAAGACTATGTCTGCTTTTGAAATACTACTACAGCACTAAAATTATGAGCTTATGATGCGTGCAAAATTCTCACATATTTTTTATATGTTCACCACTCCTACCAATACAAAACACACTCCTTCATTTGAATTAAATTCAGATATTGCTTAACAGCTGCTCACCATTCATTCCTGATATTCTTGCTAACATCACAGGGTGTGGAGGACATACAACCCCCCACCACAAATGACACATTTAGTTGAAATTATATCTCTATATTTTTCAGCCTATTGACGATATTCGATATATATCTCGATAATTATGCATTTGCTCTAAAATGGCTCAGAAGTGTTTTAGTTTTTTCAGAGGAACCATCTTTTCATCCAAACAGCCATTGTAGCAAAGTAGATTCAATATTATAAAGACATTAAGTAAAAATCTAATAATTTGTTTTTTCATTAAATAAATACAAGAGAGGATGAATTTCAATAATTGTCATTGATATGCACTTTATATTTATATTTCATCCACAATGATACATAGTAGCTTAATAAAAAGCATTCTTTACCTTCAAATGTTTTTACTGTGCAAAGCTACTTCACAGACTTATTTTTGAAACCCTTGTTGAACATTGCGTAATACTAAATTATTACTGTCGGACACGTCAGGTTTTATTATAATAATATAATTCTGAATTATCATTATTATTCTGATTATTAGATTTGCGTTATACAAAAGTAATATATTCCTGTCCTGTTTACTTTAACTTCACAAGGAGCTTTTATTTTGACACAGAAATGTCTACGTGTATTTGACAGTTTTCAATGTTCTGAATTTCCTGAAACATTGTAATCGTCTTCTCTGTTATTCTGTGCCACATTTGTAGATTTATATAATAACTTGTAACTGTTACTAATGTTTGGAATTGCGTGAAAGCTTGAACCTGCATTACGTTGATTTCACAATGCACGTGAACTGATCTGAGAGTGCCGCCATGTGCTTGCACACAGATCAGTGCATTTTGCAGGTTGTTCTGAATCACACGCACAGACCATGTTTATCTGTATTTAATAATCACATATGACCAGCTTGCAATTTTGATGTTATTTTGTTTAATTGTGCAGCCCTGAAGGATCGTGGTCTACTGATGCGCACTTAATGAAACTTAATGGCCAAATAAAAAAACATAAAAATTTCATCGTGATATTCACGATATTGGTCAATTTTACATTGCCAGCAAAATTACCTTGATTATATTTTTAATATTCGATATATCGCCCAGCCCTAGTTAGAATACAAACTGAAAATTCCCAGCATATTCTAGCCTCTAAACCTTTTATTTCAACATAGAAAATGAAACAATTTTCTGGATCAGTGACAGATCAGTCATTGTGTGTTCTGATTTCTGATAAAACATGTGTTGATTATACTTTGTTCATTCAATTTGGTATTCGAATATTTAAGCTCATAAAAATTAATATTCGAATATTCTATTATTTAAATGAAGGTAATTAATGAAAAAAAGACGTTGAAGAATTTTTTTTTTAATAATTAAAAAAAGCAAGCTAATTATAATCAAAACAAGCTTATATCATGTCCTGTGTTTTTCTTTATATTTAAACAAGCAATGCATGAAAACAAAAAAGAATAGAATGAAAGCATTTAAGCTCACATAAAATGAAGAAAAAGACACCGCTAATAAAGTAGACTGACGCAGTTAACGTACAGGACGACTATAAACACTCACCATATAATAGTTATGTTTACATTGTATCTCATGTCATGTTTTTGTTGAGAAAAACAAGCATATCCACGTGCTCAGTAAACTATACTCATTTATACACCCCAGTTTAAATGATGGGATGTCCCTTAACTCAGCTAGCATAGTCTTTCTCGGATGCCATGTGTGTTGTTTACAGAAGCTTCACGGGGATTACGTTGCAACGGGGATGCTGCTTTCTGATGAAATATACGAGAGTAAAGTGTACACCGCTTATCCAGCACATATAAACAGGAACCCAGCGTTCTCACAGTAAGCCACATTCTCGTAATAACCCGCTTTTTGGTGTCTATCTGAACGTACTGACAGAACCATTTGCTCAACATATGTGATCAATTTGTATCCACACTCAACAGCGCCACCCAGTGCATTCTGTAAAAACTACCAGTTTTAGTTTGTTTGTTCAGGATTTAACATGCATCTCATTGTATATATGGCCAGCAAAGCAAAACTTTGTGATATTCGAATAGTATTTTTACTATTCGACTAATGATTGCAGAACAAATATTTGACTACTCATGCACATCCCTAATACAAGCCAGCCAGACAGATGGATTTTGATGATCGCTAGACAGTTGCTATGTGCTCTGGATAGTTTGCAAGGTTGTTCTAGGTGGTTGCTAGGGCATTGCCAGACATATGGATGATAGGGTGTCTTTGATGATAGTTAAGATTATTAGATAGTCTGGATGGTTGCTAGGGTGTTCTGGGTGGTTGCTAGGGCAATGATTGGGAGGCCGGCAGACAGACAGACAGATAATAGGGTGTCTTTGATGATAGCTAGACAGTTGCTAGAGGGTTGTTAGATGATTGCTAGGGTATTCTGTGTGGTTGCTAGGCCATTGCTTGGCAGACAGACAGACATTTAGATAGATAGATAGATAGATAGATAGATAGATAGATAGATAGATAGATAGATAGATAGATAGGGTTAAGAACACTTTATATTAGATGTAAAACCATTTTTGCCTATACTACAAAAGAAAAGAACTCTAGTAACCTGTGCAGTTTGAGCAAGTGACAGAAGGAAACAAGGCATGCGAACTGCATGTTAATAAGCTGAGAGAGTTTACATTGAAAGCCAGTCAGTCGTATTACTACATTACCTGGCGCATGTTCTGGAAGGTGTGTATGTGTGTGCGCGCGCGCGAGGCAGGCAGCGTATGGGAGAGCGCGCGAGAGAGTGTGTGCGAGTTACATATCCCAGATTTCAAAAACTATTCCCCTCACTCACCATTCATTTCTGTTCCTCAACAGTGGAAAAGAGAGAGCTGCCTCTCTGCACTAAGATAAAGAATGGGAGTTTTGTGAGGGGAAGCGGGAACATCGTTCGCGGTCAAGTTCGCTGAGACGCCCACACTTCTAACAGATACTAACGGAACAGCAACTTCAAGCCAGCGTAACTGTCAGATCTCTGAGGTAAAATGTACCGTGTCCAGTTCACACTTCACGTTTGATGAAAGCTCATACCTGCCGCTGGGACCTTCTGGTAATCGGAGTATCGGACAGAGAATAAATAACGGATAAGTTTAGCATTGAATGGGTCGTAAGAGCGTTTTCCTGAACGTGTCTGGATGGGATGCACCGTGAGTTTAATTTGTTGTGAAGACGACTTTCTGCAGATGCCTTTGGATCAACATGTGGAGAAGAAGAAAGAGGAAAAGAGACTCTTATCTAAGGTAGGACATGGGGGTGCATGAAAATCTTGGAAAAAAGTTAATTACATGGTCTTGACATTAAACTATGTACTTGAAATGAAACCGTAAATAATTGTAGTGGATTGGAAAATTCAACCTGTATTCAAAATAAAAAAATCAGTTTATTATAAAGATGAAATAAGGTTTCTTTTGGATTAAAAATAGCACACTACTGTACTAGTCAAGTTTGAACACAATTACATTTTCTTTTTTTGTTGTTATTTTCCACATTTGAAAATATTTAATCTTGTAATCTATAAAATTACACTATTGGAGGCATGGAAATTATAATGTGACCAAAAGCAAATGTAATCAACATTTTTGTTCTCAACCAACTTCACAAGGCCATGCATATATACACAAAAATACACACATTTAATTTATTACATAAATGTACTAAGAATAATCACATACATCATTGTATGCTGAGAAATGCCTCCAAATAAAGATCATTCATATAAATAATGCATAATAATTCAAACTTTTATAAATATAATATGTAGTGGCTATAATACAGAATACAGGAATATATAGGCCAATATACACCGATCAGCCTTAACAGTAATCCACCTGGCTAATATTGTTCTGACTAAATTCTAGAGACTGTTGCGCTTGAAATTCCCAGGAGATCAGCAAGTACAGAAATACTCAAACCAGCCCATCAGGCACCAAAAATCATGTCACGGTCCATGTTACTGAGATAATGTTTTGCCCCCATTCTGATGGTTTACGTGAACATTATCTGAAGCTCCTGACCCATATATGCATGATTTCATGCATTGGTGCCAAATGATTGGCTGATTAGATAATCGCATGAATGATTGTTGGTGCCAGATGGGCTGGTTTGAGTATTTCTGTACTTGCTGATCTCCTGGGATTTCCACACACAACAGTCTCTAGAATTTACTCTGAATGGTTGCAAAAAAACCCAAAAACATCCAGTGAGCGGCAGTTCTGTGGATGGAAATGCATTGCTGATGAAAAGTCTACGGTAACTCAGATAACCGCTCTGTACAATTGTGGTGAGAAGAATAGCATCTTAGAATGCTGTTATCAGATGTGGGTTGGCACTGTTTTGGTGGCACGAGGGGGACCTACACAATATTAGGCAGGTGGTTTTAATGTTGTGGCTAATCTGTGTGTATATATATATATAGAAAATGTAAGCCTTTAATCCTTTACATCAAAAGGTTAACATTATAAATGCAGTCAAATGTTTCCAGACTTTTTGCTTGTAGTTTAGGCCTGTGCTGTTGCAAGACTGGGTTGTGTTTTGTTTGGTATTGTGTTTTTATAGTATATTGTAGGAAGATTATATCCACAACTCCACCTATAAAATTAATTTATGAGAGAAAAGAAAAAAGCCCAGATACTCCTGTATTCAGACCTCACAGCATAAACACAATCTTATACATTACCAGTCAGTGAAAAATCAGGGCAAACCCATGAAGACTAAGCATACAATACTGATCTGTTCGCATTTGGATCAATGAAGGGGTTGCATCATTACAGTTTAATTACTAATTGAATCCAGATTGCATTCTGGTGAATACTTTTGCATTCTGCATACAATCTATTTATTGATCCTTTCTCTAAAAAGGCCTTTTGTATGCTGTACTAGATTTACAGTGACATTTCACATACTGTTTTATTGCATGTTGTGATATTTCATGAACTTATAATACCAGCAGTTTACAAGTGTACCTGGACTCCTCGAAGACATCTGGGACTCTTCTGATGGGGTGGTCTTCAGTGGGTGGTGGGGTCTGTTTTAGAAGGTCAGGAGGGGCGTTACTTGGGGCACAGGGGCTGGGGTAACAAGTGCTGCATTGTTGCTTCGCTCTCAGACAAGGAACTTGCAGTTATGGAGGAATGTTGTTGAAGACGCATATCCGAATACTCATCTTTCATTTTGATAATGCTATGACAGGGTTTCTGGCCCACCCTGCTATTTTGCATTTCTCAGTATCACTGTAGTCTGTAGGCATCCAAAAAAAAACAAGTACATAATCTTTTTAAAATAGAAGGTTTCTGTTTTCTATCTTCTTAACTCATTACAAAGTTGATGAAAGTATACTCTGGACTAGCTGGACTATCATCTTAAAGTCTACATAAGGTCCACATAGCTTATTCTTGACAGGAAAAGACTGTCTGACAGACCTGTAAATTGATCATAGTTTGATTTATTGTTACATGAAAATTCAGGCAAGTTTATCTGAAATAACATAAATAGTTGTACAGAAATAACAATGAAAATCCAGATTTCAGCAAGTGCTTGTCATTTTTGTGTGCAAGATGCATCAGATGGATTGTATTGGGCGGTCTGTGATCTGAGTCTTAGACAAATCAAATGTAGACTTTGCATTACATGGGTTACATAAATGTCTCCTTTATGATAATCAGAGACTTGTTAGGATGGTATGAACCCTCTGATTACCCCCATTTCTTCTGCTCTTGCTTGTGAAGGGTGGTCTGCAGGATGTACAGTGTGTATTTATGTGTGTGGGGTGCATTTAGACTATTCAGTTAGAGATAGTGAGCTTTATCTTTCATCAGAGGACTACTGGGTCAATCAGGCTACTCGACAGTATCTTACAAAGATCCCGATGCCGATTGCAAACAGATGATGATCAACAATATTGGGAAATGACAAAACCATGGATCTGTGAAGTCTTCAAATATATTAAACAGTGGCCTAGGTGTGAAGCTAGCACCCACCACCCGCAAAATCCGACGAGGCTGAATCCAGTTTGCAAACTCATTCTTCATTCATTCTTCTGAAAACTGTTTGCAATAATAATGTCATCAATGAGAATGCTGCAAATTATCTCCGATCATCTCGTGAGGTGCTGTGAGTTTAGTTCGCTATATTTCCACGTGGTCGGCATGCATTGTGAACGCAACTCTGCATGATCAGTAATGTATATCTTTGTATTAAAGAAACAAAGATGAAAGTGATTAAAACATAAAGTAATACAAGACACGCTCATATTGAACCTAAAATTGATTTCTATGTTCTTTTCTATAGGCAGCATTAACTGTATTAACAAAACACAATACAAACACAAATTCTATAAGAACACATATTTGGCAGCATTATTTTGGGAACACAAGGGAATTTATTAGGCTTATTTGTTTTGATTATTATTGTCTTTATTAATAATTGTTATAAAAAAATATATATTTTCCACCTGTTGTCATTGACGGCCATTGATGGCAAATGGGACTGTTGGTGACGGTAAATTTTTGGATTTGGGGAGATGGTTAAATAAGATTTTTTTATCACTTTATTTTATTGCTTTTTTCATTTAGTTTAAAGTGCAATTTGTATTTAGAAATGTCTTGTGTTTGTCGTGTTTCAATAAGTGAAATAAATTGTTAAAGCAAAATCAATAAAGCAAAAAAAATCACTGATCCTCAAGACAAGACTGTCTTGCTTTTGATCTGAAGATGAACTGGTGGAATTTAGTTTATGAGGAATGTGCATTTTTTTAGAAGATACATTTTCTATTTCAGTGTTATTTTTTAGCATAAATACCAGGGATTACCCAAACTTGCTGAAGTCTAGAGGCAGATCAAGTCCAGTGAACTGTGCAACTGCATGTTAAAATGCTTGTATCAGAAAAATGCATTAGAATTCCAAACCTTTAATGATCCTTATGTAGTTATCCAACCTTTTTATTATTATTTTTATATATATATATATATATATATATATATATATATATATATATATATCTCAATACTGCTCCCTAAAGCCTTATTTGAAAAAGTCAGATGTTATCAGTTCAAGTAAGATTGCAATCATAAGATCAAAATGGCTCTTAATTGGCAAATATTTGGCAATTTTGAGATTATTGGAATAGGTGTGAGCTCATGTGTCAGATTAAAGGAAAGAATCACCCAAAAATGAATAATTATGTCATTATTCACTCACCCTCATGTCGTTTTGCGAATAAGAAACCCACATTTTGTTATTATTTATGGATCATTTTCCCCTCTGCTATAGCTCCCAAAACAACACAGGTTGGACATCCAATGTCATTGGTTTTCAAGTCTCTTAAACAAATATTCTGATGTTAAATATATATATATAACAAATGAAATAAAAGCCTTTGCCAAATGCATAAATGTTAATGTAAATATATATAACTTATACCAATCATTGGCTATTCTGCTCTTTAGTGTCAGCATTTCTTTAAATTTGGCCATTTAAAAACCCATAAAAGTTGACCACTGATTGCAGTATTTTTTTTATTTTATTCAACAGTTTTACAGCTCAATCTTATCACACTGCAAGCTGTGGTCTCTCATCTGTTCCCAATATTTGGTAGTGTAACATCGGTGCCCAAATCATCCGAGCACACTTTTAAGCTTTCTTTCATCCCTTTAATGGGAATAAATCACATAGACTGTTCTGTTGTGGGATTAGACAGGTGGGAAAGGCCATCAGTAGAATGAAGGTTGAAATTCCAGGGATTTGCAGAAGAGTGAAAAACTTGTTACCTGCACCAGGTAACTCTATCGGTAGAAACTGTGTGCTTGTCAGACACTTGTAAGAGCACAAGGGCACTTACCTATTTTAGACAGCGTAATAGAGCACAGCTCCCTTAATGGGACACAACAAGGCATGCCAAAAATTTCCTTTTTCATACTTGTCAGGGCAAAAAAGTCTTTATTTGATTTAGTTTATAAATCCTGGGGCTGTTTTGGGGTTATGGAATGATTCATGCTCTTGATTAATCAGCATTGTGCCAGCTTGCATTAGATGGAAAAAATGCCAAGCACTGTGAACAGTTTAGGAATATTTCCTGCCCCTTTTCACATATCTTAATGTGAAATATTTTTTGCACCAAAAGTGATCGTTTATCTTTAAAAGATGAAAACATTAATTTAACTCCCAGATCCTTTTACCCCCTTGTGGTGCCGGGCCTGATTGCGGCAGTTTTTTGGGGAAACACTAGAGTTTCTACAACAACAATGACTTTTATTAAAGCATTAAATCACAAATCCTGAGAAAAATGGCAGATTATCACTTTATATTTCATCCTGTTCCTCACACAATGCTATGATATGGAGCTTTATTGATGTTTTGGTTAGTCTGTAATGAAGCTTGACAGACTAGAACAATATAAATGATCATTGTATTGAAAAAGATTCTACAAAAATTATCTTTTTTGTGTGTTCCACAGGAAAAAAAAAACAGCATACATGTTTGGAATAACTTGAGGCTGAGTAAATAATGACAGAATTTCACAAGTGTTTGCTGATTTTATGCCCCCATTCCTCTCGCACTGGGATATTTTGGATAACACTATGTAACACAATTTTTGTTCCTGGGTAGTAAGTGTTATTTCCTAATTGCTTATGCCTCAAAAGTATAGAAAATGGCTATTATTGTGACAAGGACAGTGATATTTTGAAATGTACCTATTTCCAATGAGAAAATGGGTGAATTTGTGCCTTTTCGTTCACATAAAGTCAGAAAAAGCAACTTATGAATCCAAATGAACATGTATTTATACTAAAGTAATACAGTAATGACTGCAAAAGATTTAGAAGTGAGTAGTTTTTCATGATTTACGTTTATACTTTATATCACTTTCGTGAATCAGCCCCCAATTGTAGTCTCCCATCATGTTCTCACTATACTGTCCTTGTTACTGGTGTTCAAAGTCCAGTATATCCTGATGGAAGTACTCGCCTTGCTCCTCTGAGTACGCTTCCATGTTCTCCTTGAATTTATCAAGATGAGCATCAAGGATATGGACTCTGAGGGACATCCTACAGCCCATTGTGCTGTAGTTCTTCACCAGAGTCTCATACAGCTCCACAAAGGTTTCGGCATTGTGATTGCCCAGGAAGCCCAGCACCACTGCGACAAAGCTGTTCCAAGCCGCTTTCTCCTTACTAGTGAGCTTCTTGGGGAATTCATTGCACTCTAGGATCTTCTTTATATGTGGTCTGACGAAGACACCTCAGACAGCTTAGGGAAGAAGCCTTGAAGGTACTTGAAGGCTGCTGACTCCTTATCTAGAGCTCTGACAATTTCGTAAGGCCCAATTTGATGTGCAGTGGTGGCATCAGCACCTTCCGTGGTCCAACAGTTCCTCCCAACAGAGAACTCAGTCCGCTGTGGCCAGTCCCACCTGTGATACTGCACCTTGGTGTCCCTGTTGTCCCTAAGGCAAAGATAGCAGTGAATCTTGTTAAAACTGCCTTGTAGACCCATCAGAAAGGCCACCTTTGCTCTCCTATGACCTCCCAGCCGTACTCCTCATACTTCAAGGCATCCAACAAGGTGTTGATATGTCTCCACTTAAGCAGCTGCAACTAAACTGAACTGGTGGGCTTAAGGCCACTGTATTTATACTACTATTATAGAAAGTTCTTGAAGTTACTCTAAGTTTACTCAGCACTGAATCTATCTGGAATGTTCTGGAAGATTTACTGGAAAATGTAACACTTACTACTCAGGAACCAAAAACCAAAAAAAAAAAATGTGTTACACGGTGTTAATCTGTCAGAACCCAGCCGAAACACTTTCCCTCCTGTCATGGATTCAGCTCAATGTTTTGGTCTTATCTCAGCGCTCACTCTCAATATTCTTGTTCAATGCCGGCACAGAGCTTAAAAAGGCAGAGGTTCTTTATCAAACAATGCCGTTGAGCTATTCCACACACGACTGCCTATGCTTTTGTACTATCACAGAGTGATTGTGCGGAACACCGAGGGTTCCTGAGTGAAAAACATGCCCAGTCAGGTGTAGGAACATGTGCTGGTTAAAAAGTCATCTCCTGTCCTGCTCCATTATTCCTGGCTCTTGTTGTGGTTAAGCTCATATTTGTTCCTCAAGATCAATGCCTTTTCTTATTTTTAGACCCATCTTCAGAAAATACACCCCTGGCCCCTAGCAAAAACCTAGAATAAGCAGATCAAAGGAGACTTGTCAGAGCTCTATATCCTTAAAGCTGGGTGCCCTCTGTGTGATATTAAAGTCTGAGACAAATTTCAGGGATTGTGAAAGATGTTTTTCTTGGTAGGGCCTCATAAAAGTATTTACAGTAGACTGTATGACTTGTGCACTATTTTCAAAGTGCTCTGAAGCCATAAACTAGCTTTTTGTAAGGAACAAAAATTTAAGTTGTGAATGATAATCTTCTCTTCTTCTTTAACTCTCTTGGGCTTGCGTATCACCACTTCAGTTTTGAGTTTTAAAGAGGATGTTAGAATGGAGACTGGTGACTTAAAATGCCCAGCAATTATGTACTGCATATCTCAAAGTCTTAAATAAAAAAAATAAAAATTATGTGGCACAGACGGCCTTGGCTTTTACCCAAGATCTCACTTGGGTATTATTATACTATTTGACAAGCAACAATGGTAAAGGCTGGGAAAAAAAAACAAATACTCACTGTGGTCACCAGGCTTAAGGCATGTCCTCTTCTATGATGTTGAGATTCTCCGTTTAACTCTGTTAAAGCTTGTTTTTATGTCCTGAAGTGCTACAATTTGTGTTGGACTGACTAATTTGGCAGATTCAGGAGTGATAGATTTGTTAGAGAAAGGGAACCCTCCTTTAACTGTTTAAGTGTTGTACTGACGAACACAAATGTTGTGTAACACCTGTGTTTAAATCCTTGTTCTTTTCTGAGGACTAGCATGCTACACTTGTTAACCCTGGGAGGAATAAAAAAAGTTGCGCAATGCCTTTAAGCATTTTATAGCTCATTGGGTAATGACATTGACAGTCATTATAACAATAAGTCACTTGTCCAAAACACAAAAGGGTTTTTGAGTAGTCAAGTCAAGTCTGTTTTATTTCTATGGTGCTTTGTAAAAAAAAAAAATGTTCTGGACTAATGCAGCATAACAAAAAAGATGAGAAGAAGAACAACAATCAGATCAAAAAAAGAAAACCGATTTCTCTACAAGTTACAGCAGTGATGAAGAATTTGTTGTTGACATGCTCAACAAGAAAGAAAACACTCGAGACACTTCATACTCTTTTCAGTTCTGATTGACAAGCTGACTTGCAGTATTAGAGGTGATTAGAAAAAATTAGTGTAAAAAAATATTAACAATTAAAACATGTTATCAAATAGGTCAAGAGTGATTATGTGACCCTGCTACGCATACTGTACCTAAATGCATGTGTATCTACTATATTATTATACATTATGGTCCTGCACGAGACGCTGAAGAAAAAGCGAGATGCGGTGCAAATGTCAAGAACATTGGTTCAACATGTGTTTAAACAATGGGAAACAGAACAGATGCGTGCAAAAACACGTCCGGTGTGAACAGCCCCTAACTCGTCCACATGTTTGTGAGAGTCTGCGCGAAACAAGTTTGGTAAGCTTGTTTATTTTTTCTTTAATTACATATCCGACCAAAACCCGAAGTCCTATTTGAAAAACTGACCAGAACCTGGCCGAGTTCTCTGGTCCCGTTGGGTTGCACAACTATAGTACAGCAATAAGGATTTTGGGTAGACACCACCATGTTTTTGGTATACATAGGCATTTTGAATACAAAGACCATATATATACAGAGTGCACTGCAAGTCACAGCAATAATATTAATATTTGCCAAGGAAAATAATTTAATATCCGTAAAGTTGTTTATTAACAGAAGGTGACACAAAGGGAAAGATGCCACAATGTATTTTATATTAGAGATATAAGAGAATGCACGTAAGAATGCAGAAAATGCAGCAATGTGGAATAAACATGAAGACAATTCACATAAGATCAGATCATTTTTAAAGGGTTTGCAAGGCAGTAATGCAGCAATATCATTTCTATCAGGAAAACTTGCAGACTTGTGTGAAATTTAAGATTACACTTATTTGATAAATATAAAACAGAAACGTAATGTCTCTCTTTGGCGTAGGCCCTGTCTGGCGGTCCGAAGTAGTTGTTCTCGGATCCGTCATATCCTGCCAGAGATAGGAGGCAGGGGCGAGGAGCCTACCCCCATGCAGGACGGGACTCAACTGGTGGTGGTGGGGTGGTGGAGGGGTGGTGGAGGTTGCCGTGTTAACACACTGAAACAGCAATGTGTTAGATTGTGAGCAGACTTATAAAGCAACAGCTTACATGTAGGGCTGGGCAATAAAACGATATCAATATTTATCACGATAAAAATACTCCACGATATAAGCTTTTGAGTAATTTTTTATATTTAGTCTGTGTTCTACATCTAAACATGCGTGTTGCTAAAAACACTAGCAGTTTGGCTTTCTTGGCATATGTTTCCACTGGTGCATGCTGAGCGAATGTGAGCGAGCACTTTCAAATCCTTCCTATGAAAACCGAGTGTCAACCTTGCGAGGTGGCTTATAAAATTGACAGCATCGCGGGGCAAGCGGTTCCCTAGCGTTGGGAGTGGCTTTGTACGGATTTCTTCCGCTTTAGTGGATATGCAGCCTCAGACTGTATGAAGTTGCTATTGCCCCCGCTACGCAGGTCACCGCGTTCCGGATCCCAGATTGATTCCATCTTGACTGCAAGACATCATGACAAAGGTTACGCCCTCTCATCGACTCTAGTGAGCAGCGCGACAAAACAACAGTGCCGGTTACATCATATCTGATCTTTCTGCGCTGTATTCTTTCATATTTTTCTCTAGCACTGAAACACGCTTCACTGATGCCCTGTCCCGGGCCACACCCGCATCCTCTTTTCCCCACATGTGCGTAAACATGAGGTGCGTGTTTCCAGACTCAGAGCGTCTTTAGACCATAACGTTTTTTTCTTTCTAAATTTAGTTTTATTAATCAGCATGTTCCAAGCCTTTAATAATAAACAAATAGTTTTCAGTTCTAATTTTGTGAAATTATTCAGATGTCATCATCTCTGACAAGGATGAAAGACAAAACAATTACTAGTTTGTAGCCTAGTCTTTCTCACTTTAGTGAAAATACAAAATGGTCCATTCAGACTTTTACATTTTCAAAAGTTTCTCTCTTGAGATCCCCCTGATCCCCCATACAGTATCATTCCTCAGTCACAAGGGCTTCTATGCCCCCATACTTGGATATTTGTATGTAAAGAAATAAATTTTTAAATATATACTGTCATATATTTACTATTATATATATACTATTATGATTCAAAATGAACAGATCATCTTATAACATTCATATCCTTCTGCACTCAATTGATAAACTCTATTAAATATTGTAATATTTTCATAGAAGATCCCTCAGACACCACTGCATTGGCAGTGTCTGGGCCCCAACACAGTTTTGTAAAGACTATTTAGACTTCTTAGGATTTTTGTTTTCTCTTCTTTTTTTGGAAATTAAAAAAATTTGATGCAAATGAATGACACATCCTCACTGCTGGTTTCTTCTTTGAGTTGTTAATGTTGGTTTTTACTTTTAAATATCGGTGGTCAAAACAGCTCTCTGTATTTTAGTACCACATTTTGAGCTGGTTTTGGTAACTGCATCTGATCCTGACATGTGATCCAAAGTTCATATTTTATTGGACAGTGCATTTATCGGTGGATGAAGAAAAACAAATTGACACACCACAAAAAAAAGCTTTGCTTGAATGCTTGCTCCAGTTGTGAATGACTCAATTGAAATGCATTGCTTCGATCCAGAAAGAAAAGAAAGAAATCATGAGAAATCAATGTGGAAATTTGCATTCGGTGTGCAAAGCCTAAAGGCTAGGGAAGGCTTAGCCTCCCACTGGCCACTGGCCACAGGCATATATGCATTTTAATGAATATAGGTATATCGACAGACAATTCTAATTGCCGCTCAGGGATGATGCTGATCGGATCCCAACCACAAGTCTAAACATGAATTACTAGTGAGAAAGAAAAAGCTCACTTCAGATCAGTGGCTGTGACTGAATTCATCGTACATCGCTGATCATACATTTACAAGGGAAATGTCAAGTCAATGTAATTTGTATAGCACTTTTCACAACACACATCGTTTCTGGGCAGCTTTACAGAAAATGATGCAGTCTTTTAAAAATAATTGTACATTATGACAACAAATATTAATTTATTTGGTATAATTTTTAGATTACAACCTATTTATTAGATTATGGTAGCATATGAACTTGTTGAAAAAGAGATCAGCCTGATCCAAATTTGTAAAAAAATAATTTGTAATTAGCATACATCAATTCACGTTTAAATCAATAAGCACTTACCCTTGCCTTACCTACAGTTCATTCACCCTGTGCCTATGTGCATTATGATATTTTAAATGTTGTACCTTTTCCATATGCACTCCTGTGGAATGATGTCTTGTACAATAAAAGTTGAAGCACTTGCCATATTTGAATAATGAGAAAAACACTGTTGGAAATAAATGCATAAGAGAGCCATGTTATCAATGTCAGGTGTGTTTTGGTGTAATCTTTTTTTATCTATTAAATGTATCTGTTTGAATAAAGTCCATGTCAAATATGATTTGTTTGTCCGATCAAAATGTTTTCCATTGAGACATTCTGTTCCAAAGACAGAGAAAAGGATGCTAGCCAATTAATTAACTTTATTCCATAGTTCAAGTTTTTTTTTATTTTTTTATATTTTGTCCCGTTTTTATCCCCAATTTGGAATGCTCAATTCCCAATTTGCTCTAAGTCCTCATGGTGGCGTAGGGACTTGGTGGAGTAGCATCTTATCACGTGGCTTGTTGAGTGTGTTACCGCGGCATAGCGTGTGTGGAGGCATCACGCTATTCTCTGCAGCATCTACGCCCAACTCACCACGCGTCCAAACGAGAGCGAACCATATTATAGCGACCACGAGGAGGTTACCCTATGTGACTCTACCCTCTCTACCAAACCAGAAATTCCTTACAGAGAGGCTATTGTTTAGACAATCAGAAGTCTTTCTAAGTCTGGCATACGTTAGTGAAATGGCTAACATAGCTTACAGCACCTTTAAAGGAATAGTTTACCCAAAAATGAACATTCATCATTTCCTCATGTTCGTGTTTAGAGCTATGGCGAAAGTCAAAGTTCCACAAGTTATCTTACATTTCGGTTTGTTTTTCACCCAAACATATTGTATGCCTTCAGAAGACAGAATGTGACATACAGGCCACAAGGACTATTTTTATGACACTATTGGGTTTAAGCCATTGATTTGAAATCAATGAATAGGATTTGTTTTTAATTTCATCCAATTTGTGTTCTGCATAGTCGTGGGATCACTCAAGCAAATTAAGTGTAATTTCCTGTTTATGTGTGATGTTAGTACAGTGTCGCCTTGTTTTCTTTGTGACACACCACCAACAAACTTCATAACTTCCTGATAAGGTGTATGGTGCAGTGAAAGTTACCCACAATCCCTCCCCACATTCCAGTGTCCCACTGTCCAGCAGAAAACAGTGTGCTCTCTGTGCAGTCTCCAAGGCAACTCCTACGGCTGACCTCTGCACCACTCCCTCCATGCTTTAATGAAAGTATCAATGCATCAGGAACTATACCTGACCCCTGGCAGACCTTTTTAAGTGCACCATGTGCACATATGCTGACAGTTGGTCATTGTGCCTTTTCATACTTGGTTACCTAAGGCTATATATCTGTCCACATTAATATTTATTTTAAGTTAAAGGAATAGTTCACACAATAATGAAAATAATGTTATCATTAACTCACCTACTGTACATGTTGATCCAAACCCATATGATTTACTTTCTTAAGAGCAACACAAAAGGAAATGTAAGGCAGAATGTCAGCAACTTTCAACTTTCTTTGTTTGAAAAGTATACTCATTGAAAGCAAATGGTGACTGAGACTAACAGTCCCCAACATTCTGCCTAACACCTCTTTTTTGTGTTCCATTGAAGAAAGAAAGTTATATATACCATTTCATTAATGTAAACAAAAACAAAGGAATTAGAAAGGTCCAGAAGTATTTCCGTATTTTCCGAATTTTGTATTCAACATTCTCAGATAAAAATGCATCTAACTAGAAACCAGCAGGTAGAGAGACCAGTCTCCCAAGGAGAGGTGCGCTTGATGTTTAAAGGCAGTGGTGATGAGGCTCTTCATTGGGATCATGCGAGGCGGGGTGACAATGATCCATGGGAAGGGTGTGTCGTTCCATCACAAATGGTATAATAAATTGTGTTTCTTTACCTCCGATTACACTAAAGCGCAATTATACCATCTTGTATAGCTAATGAGCATGCATGTTCTCGAGTTGATTAACTGCCGATTTCTGTATCTAATAGGTGATTGGCTATTTTACTTGTAAGGCGGGTTGACTGTTGGCTGCCATTTTATTGTTGTTTTACAGAGAACATTGAACTTTTTTGTGCAATGTTTATAATATATGTACAATTAAATTTTTATTTGTATTGCATGTAGTTCTTTTTGTAAAGTACAGTTTATTGTGTGGCTGCTAATACATTGTTATTTCCTACACAAGAACAATAAATTCAATATTTCAACAGGATCAGTTGTTCAGACAACACTAAAACATTTAATGTTGGTTATAGCATTTAGATATGGATATTATGTGTGTAAACTAACAATTATAAAGCTAGATTGAGTTTACTACACATTCATCTCCTGAAAAATATTTGTATTTTATCCAAAAAATGGCAGCATGAGTCTCATCGCCTGAGTCCTGTAATACACGAGCATCCTGCTGTCTGGACCTCTCTGTATCTGCAGTAAGTACATCATCTCAGTGCAACAAATTCTTCAGGTTCTGACTAGACACAATATATGCTTTAAAATAAACATAATTATATACAATCCTCCAAACATGTCAAACTTTACAGTTGTTAAGGTGCTAATAGGCTACATAGCTTTTCAGGTTAGTCAGATCAGGTTCTTCCAGCGATGGTTAAAGACTCATCAAAATAACTAAAATACTTCTAAATTTGGCCATCATCCTGAAATCCATAATCATTATAACTCACTATAATTCTGTGATCATTTGTTCTAAAGTTTCTGTCACTTTTAATGCTGCGATAGTACATAACATAACGATTGTTTACACTTAACCGGAAGTTGTGCCCACATTGCCTGCAAAGCGTCGTGTGAATATTGTGGACAGGTTTGGGGCAACATGAAACTTTAATGAAAGGTCTGTGCTGACTTTGGCTGGTCATTTCAACAAGTCACACACCTGTGAGAGAATCCTAATGAAAGATCTTGGAGATGGTATTACTCTGGTGAGAAAAGACAGATTACTGAGGGTTTCTGAATTTGAATATACAGTAGAGCTAAACTGAACTGCATTCCATTAGGTTTTCTAATTAGTGCATTTCTCTAAAGGGAAATTAAAATCCCTAAATGTAAATGTGTTTAATATTGCCAGTCCAAAATCAAAAGCTAATAATAATTGCCATCTGATTTCATTAAATTGCCTTTAAGATCCTATAAACTGTAGCTGACTTTTAGATTACAGGTTGACAAAATACATCTGCTAGTGTTACATAAGAAAGTGATGTTTAAGCTGTCAGTAACGTGGTGCAAGTGCAACGAATGCCAACTCAGAGGACTGTACATTGAGTGAGACCGGGATCAGATTGAGGATATAATTTTTACATTTTCCTAATGCTAACGCTTGGTTTGAAAAAAATTAAGGGTCAATTGATGTCAAGACCTTGACAATCCACCTAAATCTGAGAACGGGATTAACAGTTATCACAAGAAAATAATGACAAAAAGCATGTTATAACCGATAAAGCTGTCTAAACTTTAGAATAAATATCTAATTTACAAAGGTGTCTGTGCTTTAACTATAATGGTGGCTTTATAGTTTTGTTTCATCACTCGCTCAATGTATTGTTACACCACCTACATTGCAAGTGAGTGTCCCAATTTGTAGCAATTCAAAAATAATTCAAAATGACCAATGGTGCTTTTCACTTTTGTTTTAAACTGTACTTTTCGCTTTTGTTTGCTTTCGCCGCTTTCTTTCAGCACTATACAGAGACAAATTTTACTTAATTTAAAAGTTTTTTGAAACAAACTAAATATTTACCAAAGTTAAATATATATCTTTAACATCTTAATTTATGAAAAATGTCACATAGCGACATTTGTTGGCCGATTTGTGTGATGATGCATGCAAATTGTTGAATTAACTTTGAATATTTACATTGAAACAGATAGTTTGCACGAATTCAAAGAAAATAATCAAACATTCCAGCTCTCAGAGGCTGTTCCATTCAGATGTTTTTTTTGTAAAAAGATGGACATCTTTGACCGTTGACCACATCTCATTATTTTTTTCAGCATCGCGTACAGGAGAGCCTAGTTATTACATGCTGTGTCATGTTAAATATAACCTTAACCTTTAAAAACACTTCTTGAGATACCAGTGTTCTGTTCTGTTCATTGTGCTGAGTCTAATATTAAAATAAGAGACACTATTAAACATCTCTTGTATTTATGCTCTCACACTCATGAGTTGCGACACAAGCATGGATACTAAAAATAGTCTAATAACGTTCTAAAGTAAGCGATTTAGCAAATATATTGTGAAAATTCAGTATCCCTCATCCCTAACATTTTTACACCATTGGAAATGTATTAAATTGAATACTGTACTCAATACTTTTTTATTAGTTAATTGTGCCAGCCATAACTTTAATCTCGATGAATTATTCTATTAATTGTGCAATGGTATGATCCAGATCAATTTGCATTTGCAAAGTTAATGTGAGGCACTATTGTACTGCAGAAGATCCATGAATGGGTGGTCAGATATTTCTTTCACAGGCAGACTTTCAGGACATTACCAACTCACTGATGCAGAAACACCTTTCACAAAGACACTGTCAACAGAAGATAATGAAGTACAAAAGACTTTAATACAGTCACTTAAAGCTACTTTAATGCAGCACAGGCTTTGCTTTTAGGATGAAATGACAGTCCACATAGATTAGATAGATTAAGGGTAAAGGGAAACTGTATTTTTTTCCCCCAGAGTTACGCTAGCGTGCTCTTTTTGTAGGGTGTTACAAGGCTTGTCCAACTTAAACACCTCTTTTGGCTCAAGGCCATTGCATGGAATGGACAAAATGTGAATTCTACGCAGTCGCTTCCATCTCTTTGTGTGTTGATGAATGTGGCTTTCATGCCTGATTTTTGTTGACACATTTCTACTGGAAGGATTTTCTTGTCCACTGTCTAATACTTGGCAAAGATTTGTGTCAGTCGCACTTGGCAACAAGGAACTACTACAAAGTCTTTTTCCTCTTTTGTGGCTTCAAAAAGGTTTTTGGGGGGATGGACAGGGTTCTGTGCTTTTCATACGGTGCATCACATTTGGACGGATATGCCACTTTGTTGATGATCACACAGTACCAGCACATAATTTTCTAAATTGCCTAATGGGAGGGTTGCCTGCACGACTAATCCACTAATCAGTCTGAAGGAAGCCCTGTATAATTTTGGGTCTTGGTTTCAACAGAAATTGATCAGATTTGTTTCTTTGGGGGTGTTTACATAATTTTATTAAGATTAAAGAAATAATCTATTAGAAAAACCAAAAAAACATGCATACTATTGTTGTAGCTTAGGAGCTGGCTTGATAAAATTAGACAAGGTTTGTATACTGATCTGTAATGGCATAATGAACATTTAAATATTAACACGTCAACTAAATGTTATATTTGGTTATGTATCTATGGTGTTGATTGTAGTTTTTAACAGTTCAGGGTTATTTTCAAAGTTCTTCGTTATCTGTTAAAGGGCACCTATTATGGAATTTAGAAAATGACCTTTCATGTAGTGTGTAACATAGATTTAAGTGAACAAAAACATCCTGCAAAGTTTTATGTATGAAAGTTTACCATAAAAAAAGTTATTGTCTCTCAAAAGTAGGAGTCGACTCTGAGTCAATGTAAAGAATCGTTTTTCCAATGAGTCATTTTCCTTTTCGTTGTGCCGCCAAGACGAAAAATTATCAAATTGGCCACGCCCACTCATTGCGCGCGCAGACACCAGGGAAAACTTGAAAACATCTTATCGACAACAAGACGCTGTGTTCTGAAGTGCATATCAAAAGCGACCTTTTTTTCACTGCCCAGGGACGAGCATGTGAAGAATCAGTGGCTAGAGTTTATATTTACAACTATACCACACAAGTATAGCCCGAACCTTGTGCTGTGTTCACGTCATTTTAATGACGATTGCTTTACGAACATGAATGCTTTCAAGTGTGGATTCGCGAGCCGGTTGATACTGATGGAAGGTTCAGTACCAAGTTTATTTGGATCAGCTTCCTCCTCCGAATCACAACCTGTAAGTATTATTAATAATTGTTGCTTTTATGTGTTTTTTAGCATGCTTAATAAGTATTTGTGTGTGTTGTGTACGTTACGCTCAGCGCAGCTTCTAGGTCTCCAATGTCAATTTTTTTTAAATATGTGAAATGTTTGTCGATGTTATTGGAGTTGTCATAAAGAATAGAGCAATAACTAGTAGTAATGCAGTGCTTTACCAATATGTTTATGCGTTGGGCTAACGCAAACAATAACTGATTGGGTGTTTACCACCGAACTTTGGGCTATGATCGCTAACATAAATCAACTCAAATTCCTTCTCTGATTTTGATTTTTTTACTACAAAGCGGTGATGGGCGTTTCGTTTTTGACAATCTCTGCACAGAGTATACCAATCACAACTGACTGGGTCATCTGACCAATCACCGCAGATTAGCGTCACGCAAAGGAGGGGTTTGGAAAAATGAGTCGTTGAACGAATCATTTGGGAGTCGGTGAGCAAATCAGGTACACATAAATGCATATTATAAGACAACAAAAGTGTGCATGTAAAATGCATGTAAAACTGTTGTTGGGGACTCCCAAAACAATATTAGGAACATTTTAAATGCCATAATAGGTGCCCTTTAATATAAAGGCCAGTTTATTGATATTGAAAAAGTCATTAAACTTGTTATTAAGAAAGCAACAATAAAGTTTGTTTATCTTTCAACCTGTTTTTGTAATGTAATTCAATACTGTGATAATACCTGATACCATGATAAAAACTTCAGCAATTATTGTGACGTAAATATTTGATATGTCACATGCCTATTTTCAGGTGTTAGCTTCATTAACATAATCAGACAGTGCACGCATTAATTAGCATCTCTCAGCTTGACTGTCGGGACTCCCTGCTGGTTTAATGGTTTCAGAGACTGAAAAAAGCACATCCTTTTTGTTTGAAAAAATCCTTCTGTCACTGAGGTCCTTCTGTCTTGTGTTCTCGTCAAGTGACCAATGATCTTCTTTTTTACTGAAGAATGGACAAGACGTCAAGCTGATGTGAAGGTTTTCACCACACTCAGATTCTGTCACCAAAAAAAAATGTTTTTGCTCTAAAATGAGCCACAACAGCCTGTTTTTATTGGATGCATTTCTTTACTCACTGAAAGCCTCATGTGGACATGCGTTCTACGACAAGCCTCGATTGGATAAATAAACAATCACGCACTTTCTCTAGAAAAAGTTTCTCTATCTTCACGATTACTTCTTTTTTTATTGCGGCAGAAAAGGCAAAGGGAGAGAAATAGAGAGTGAGCTCCATGACTGTGCGAACAGGTACTTTTCAATGCAGAAATAATGCAAAAGCAACTTATGATGCTGATGCTAACTACCACCCCTTGAGTTGTGCTTGGATGCCACAGAGAATAGCATGGTCCATACGCGCTACGTCTCCGCTGTAACACGCCCAACAAGCCACATAAGATGCATGGATTGACGGTCTCAGACACGGAGGCAACTGAGATTGACGAGGATTTAGAGCGCATTGGGAATTGGGCATTCCAAATTAGGGAGAAAAGGAGAGAAAATAAAAAAAAACAGAAATGTAACTAATGACTGATACAAATAGCAACAACATAAATTTTCCAGTTCTGGTCCGTTTTACAATATAACCTTGCGAAAGCTGACCGATTCTGCATTTAGATGAGAAGCTCATTGCTCATGGAGTCAACAAGTATATTTGTATGACATATGTAGTATGTCATATTATGATATAGTATTAAAAGAAAAATATATTTCACTTGCACTTATTACAGGGACAATCCCCCCAGAGCAACTTGGAGTTAAGTTACTTGCTCAAGGACACAATGGTGGTGGCTGTTTGCATGATATATAAAACACTGCTGCTATAAAATATTACTGCTAAATTAAAGATAGATATCTAGATAAACTTGTAAAACTTACTGGTTGAATAGCCAGTTGTTGGAAGACTTGTCGAGTATTATGACCCAACCCTAAAACTTTCGTAGCCAGAGAGAAGACTTTGAGTTAAGTACAAATCAGTGGGGCATGGCCATCCAGGTTGGGCTCCTGTGTTTTTAACTTTGGAAGAGGGTTGCTTTTCTGAGGGATTGTAATATATCCCTTGGTCTGACATGCTGCAGAATACTCACAGGAAGAAAGCCCCAATTTTGTTCTCCCCATTTCACGCCAAATTTTGTAACAAGCCAAGGCAGATAATTGTTGTTGACTTGCAAAGACTGTTTTTAAAGGATAGACTTGCATACTTCCACATTCCGTGGATGAGGAATTTAAGCAAGTATGTTCAATGGAATTCCAAGTCCTAGTGGACTGAGTGAAAATACCAAGGAATGGTAATATAATCTTATCCAAAATTCCTAAAGGTGCTGTGCCTTTTTAATGCAATAGCCTGCTGAAAATGTCTGTTTTACCTGACAGACATCATCACTGAAATACAGTAGGTGCCCTGAGAATTCACTCTTGTCTCTGTGGCAGTGCTAAGATTCTTTGTGTAGCCTATCAGAAGACTTTTTTTATCAGATGACAGAGCTGCCATGCAAGGTGCTAGCCTGCCATTGGGAGCAACTTGGGGTTCAGTGTCTTGCCCAAGGACACTTCAGCATGTGGAGTCACGTGGGCCGGGATTTGAATCACCAACCCTGCGATTAGCAGCCGACCCACTCTACCACCTGAGCCACAGCCGCCCCAAAAAACTGCAACATTAGTTAACGTTCCGGCTCCCAGTACAACACTGACTCCTACACAAACTCAGAGTAAGCCAAAAAAACATTTATCTACTGAATCCCATCTGGCTAAGCGTGAACGTGATCGTGGTCGAGTGAAAATTAGAGTGAACATCGGCAGGGCATTTGATACATGGAGGGACCCTGGAGGGTTTTAGTGGTCAAAACGGACCCTGAATTGGTGTTCTTCTTATTGGACAGGTAAGCTTACATAACTGCAAAGCATGTGAAATATAGTGCCATAAGGATTGATCTGTGTAATTTTATCTAAACTACAATAACACATGATATGAATGATAGACATTTTTTCACGATAATGCAAAAAGACCCATTCATTAGTGTAATGTAATTCTATTATTATATAACTATAGCGTATCGGTATATCAAAATGACAGTTGTGATGGAATCACATCAATACTGAATTGACTATTTTATAAACAGCTACTGTCATCATCCACCAAATTTAGCTAACAACTATTGATAAAGCTGGCTAGCTAGCTAAAGCCGACACAGGCTATCATACAATTGCAGTCAATATATCATGCAAAGAAAAGTGATTACTTCAAACTACTGTCCTATACTAGCCAGACCTATATCCACACTTTGTTTTAGCCCTGTTCCAGCACTGGAGAGTCAAATATAATATACAGTCTCAAAGTTTGTAGTAAAACAATCATAACTGTAATTTTAATTATGCTACTTCATCTCTCAGCATGATGTTAGTGAATCACCTTCAGTCTCTGTAGTTTACATCATTGTTGCATCCTATGGTGCAGTTCACTTAACGCCCACAGGTGTCAATAATAACAGGGGTTTCTGAACCTTAAAAACTGCACCATTAAGTAACTTTTACTTGGTGAATTCTGATTATTTCAGGCTATTTGGGTTGCACTATTATGTTTATGTTCACTAATGTTGATTCAGTGAATGTGTGCCATGTTCTATATTTCATGTACAATGATCATAATGCAAGGTGAGCATGTCACAGATAAATGCCAAATATCAGTGGAATTCAGCGTCAGATTTGGAATAGATTAAGTATTTTAAATGGGTCGCATAAACACCTTTTTTTTTTATTTTTTTTTTATTGTTCTCTGAAGGTTAGTTTCTTTTCAGACTTGATGACTTAAAATTTTTCATTTAAACGTCAGTGAAATTAGTCGTTCCACACATCACTAGTGGAAACTTTTAAAATCGCATCTCGAGATTCGTGTATTCTGTTTCTTTTATCATGGCATTTCCATACCCATGATTGTGTAAATATTTTAAGCGATTTTTAAAAAATATAATTAACACTAAATGAATACGTTAAATTGACAGGTCTAATCAAAAGCCACATTCCGTTTCATGTACAGTTTGACGGTTGTTACTGTAGTTTGCCAAGTGAGAACGCTATTTTGCTTTTGCTGCTTTTGACAATGTTGACAGTGCTGAGATGAATTGTTTTTTATTCATATAATCATATAATATTTTTCAAATTGAAATCTTTTTAAATAATTTTTGTTTCTCAGGAAGCACAGGCTGATTTTGGAGAGATTTAGATTTAAGGGATAGTTCACAAGAAAATGAAAAATCTTGCATCATTTACTCACCTAATGTCATTCCAAACCTGTATGACTCAGTCACCATTCACTTTCATTGCATCATGAGTGGTGACTGTCCGTTTGCATCTCATTTTGTTTTCCACGGAAGAAAGCAAGTTATAAGGGTTTAAAATAACATAAGGGTGAGTAAATGAGAACAGAAATTTCATGTTTTCAACTTTTCCAAAGTTTCCAACTTTTCATGCTTTTCATCACTGTGCTATGGTGTGAACTTGCTCGGGTGGTGTGTTTGGAGACTAAACCAAGATTATCCACACACGCCTTAGATCCCAAACTGAATCAAGTTACGTGCTATATGAAGGGACAGCACAAGTGTGTCACGTAATTAAAACGTGTCTTTTTAGGATCTCTCTTTATAGATTGAGCATGTTGCTCTGTATGTAACATGATCTGGAGCTTCTATATTTTACAGTAGTCGAGTCATGTCAATTTTATTTGTATAGAGCCTTTCACAACACACATAGTTTCAAAACAGCATTAACAGATAATAAAACTATAATGTCTATAATGTCGTAAGTAATTAAAAGTAATAAGTAATTAAATAATAATTGTATTTATAACCCCATTGAGCAAGCTGAAGGCGACTGTGGCAAGGAACACAAAACTCCATAAGATGTTGATTAATGGAGAAAAATAACCTTGGGAGAAACCAGACTCACTGTGGGTTCCAGTTCCCCTCTGGCTAACATCATGAATATAATGTAAATATTACTTATGTATAGTTAAAGTCATGGTTTAAAATAATTAAACTAAGTAAGTGTTAAGGGTCAGTGTTTAAACATAGATTTAGTATGAATTGTAAGATTAATGACCAATGTTTTTGAAGTCCATCCTGGATTAACTTCAGAAGTTCACATAGATGCAATTGTTCTTATTAATTGGCTGATGAAGGGTTTTGTTGGCAATTGTTAGTCTATGCATTCCATTTCAAGATCGTAGTCCATCAATAGACCGAGGTGATGCAGGCAGAGATCAGGGATGTGAAACGCAGTTCAACCTGGCCTGTAATTTTGGTGAGGTTCGGTGTGGTCCATCCTAAATCCAAGGTTCAGGCAGTAGCATATGAAGTATCCCATGTCTTATGGTTGAAGTTGGCATCAGTTCATCCTCTGAAGTCCATCATAATCGACTGAAGTGATGTTTGGCTGGCACCGGCTACATTTAGTCATCATCATTGAGCGACACGTAGCAGTGCAGTCCAACACGAAGCAGGAGTGGTGCTGGATGCAGCCGGTTCTGGTGACCTCAGGATAGGAGTCCCGAGGTTGAGACAGGGAAATAAATAAAATAATATAAGCATAGATGCCATTCAATTTATTGCAGAGTTATAGATCATGATCAATGTTTCTGGTTTCTGGTTCCGGCAGACTAAACTAAATCAGCCTAATTGTGGGTTGGAGGATAAATTAGGTGTATGCCTGGCTAAATAGATGAGTCTTTAGTCTAGACTTAAACTGAGAGAGTGTGTCTGCATCTCGAACAGTGTTTGGGAGACTATTCCGTAGTTTAGGAGCCAAATATGAAAAGGATCTACCTCCTTTTGTGGATTTTGATATTCTAGGAACTATTAACAGGCCGGAATTTTGCGATCGTAATGAACGTGATGGAATATAGCGTGGTAGAAGGTCACTTAAGTACTGTGGTACTTAAGTAACAGAATTTTAAAATTAATGTGGAATTTAACAGGTAGCCAATGTAACGATGATAAAATGGGGCTAATATGATCATATTTCTTGGTTCTCGTTAGCACTCTAGCTGCTGCATTTTGAACCAATTGAATTTTATTTATTGATCTTGTTGGACATCCTCCCAGTAATGCAATACAATAATCTAGTCTTGAGGTCATGAACGCATTAATTCGTTTTTCGGTATCAGCAACAGAGAGCATATGCCTTAATTTGGCGATATTTCTTAGGTGGAAGAATGCTGTTCTACAAACATTGGTAATTTGATTGAAGGACAGATTGGTATCAAATATAACACCTAAGTTCTTCGCTGTTGAAGATGATGTAACTGTACATCCACAAGAGTCAAATTATATTGTAGTGGCTTATTTTTTTAGAGTTTTTTGTTCCAATAATTAATACCTCTGTTTTGTCAGAATTGAGTAGAAGGAAATTTCTGGCCATCCAATCTTTATTTCATTGATACACTGCTAATTTCGAGAATTGTGAAATCTCCTCAGGTTTTGAAGAAATATAAAGTTGTGTATCATCGGCATAGCAGTGGAAACTTATTCCACGATTCCTGATAATATCTCCCAGGGGAAGCATATACAAGGAGAAAAGAAGAATTTAATTGAATTCCCACTGTTGAATATTCTCACTGGAAACTTCACCCTTTCTAGTTTTTTTTTCTTCTCCTTTTTGTGTAACCCTAACCCTAAGGGCCAAAAAGTACTGGGGGCTTTGTTAAAAAATTGTTAACTAAAATGACACAAATGCCATTGAAAAAAAAAATGAAATTTTTTATCAGTTGACTAAAAGGATGTCATGCACTGTGTTTTTATACGGTAATTATTATAAAAAAAAAATTTACATTTTCAATGATTAAAAGTACTGATGAGATATTTTTCTTAACCTTCTTAGGCTGATAAAGGCCCTGTTCATCATCTTTTATCGTTTCATTTAGGATCTGTAGGATATTTATTTTCTGATGAAGGTCAGTGTTATCAGCACTCTCTGCTATCTGGATGATTGTAATGTTCAGAATCATTGAATGTCACCTTCAATGCAGGCGCCCTGTGTATCTGAGTGATTTTCAGAGCCATGAGCCAAACACATGATTAGGTTCAGAGGGGCAGATTCATTTGCTGGGGCTGATGGTAATTCAGGAAGAGCAGATGAAACTTCTGGTTTTGCATGGAAACTGAAAAAAAGACTGACAGCTGTTTTAGTATAATATATCGAGGAGGCTGCACTGCAAAAAACATTTGTCTTAATTAGTATTGTCTTGTGTTCCACTAAAAATATCCAATATATTCAAGAACATCCAAACATATTCAAGTTAAATTGACTTAAGGTGCACAACTGCATAAGATTATATAGACTAGAGAAAGTCTAGAGAATATATTGCATATTGAAAAAAGTTTATTATCTTTGTTTTGAGCAAACATGTAACCAAAAAAAAGAATATTCATTAATATCTTACTGTATGTAATTTTGCGCCTCCAGTAATTTTTTTCTTGTTTTAAGGATGTTTAGATATTTTCACTGGAAAACAATAATAAAAAAAAATTGTTAGGTTAATAATTATTAGGCTTTGGATCGATGCCTTTTTTACACACCGATAATCAAAAAATAAATATATAAATTGCTGATGATTATTGATCTATTTCTGCATTTCTTTCAGATATAAATAGGGCTTATCGGTGCACAATAGTTTTTGTCTCTTCATACATAATTCTCAACAGAACTTTGGTAAAGTCTGAGCGGTAGGGTAACTTAAAGGGGGTTTCACACCGGACGCATCTGGTGGATGACGTGGCGCATGCGCAAACTAGTAACAACTATGAAGGTACGTACACTGCCACAGCTGCTCCGCGTCTGTCAGCGGCACAGCTACATTTCCAGTTTTTCATTAAATTCGAGCCAAATCATTATCAAAGACATAGATTACTTAATATAACAATCACTGTATGTTATATTGTGTATATGTATCTTTCATTTAGCCTACACAGTGTATACCTGCAAACTCATCAACGTCACTTTGATCATTCTTGGTAAAAGTGCTCAAACTTAGCTTTTGGGTGTTCACAACTTTGGACTGCCACCTGCATCAGATTGACGCTTTCTTTAGTACAGTAAATTATATATCACCCACTTGTTGTCTACCAAAGCTATAATGCCAGCTACAGCAAACTGAAGGTCAACTGTGACTGTAAAAAACTGTAAATTTTTAAAGGTGAAGTGTGTAATGATGTCAAAATACATTCTACTTTCCCAGTTTATTGTTCACTGACAACTGTAAGTAAGCCAATCATGGGTTTACCTCACCCTAAAGTATAAACACTGAGCCACCTAGGCACTATCAAAACGTTGATGTTTATATTTTGAGCGACCTGCACGGCTCCACCCAGTCAGTTCTAGCTCAACCTATAGTGTGAGCTTGGGGAATATAATCAACCATGGCAGACGTGTACAGAGGAAAATATTCCTATTTACAAGGTGGAGGACACACACACACATCACCACAAATTATGAGATTGCTCTGGCAAACGAGAGCACCAATAACGAGCTCACTGTGCAAGTTGCTAATACACCACCGCCTCCCCCGTCAACAGCGATCTAGCCTAGAGCACTACTAGATCTCCCGCACACCCAGCTGCCGTTCAAACCGGTGATGTTATCGGACGAGCTAATTCCTCTACAACGCTTTCTATCTGGTGTGTATATGTTATAGTGGTCTTTTTTTTCTCTCCCCTTTTTCTGTCCAATTTGGAATGCCCAATTCTCAATGCGCTCTAAGTCCTCGTGGTGGACTCGCCTCAATCCGGATGGCGGAGAACGAATCTCAGTTGCCTCCACTTCTGAGACCTTCAATCCGCGCATCTTATCACGTGGCACAAGAGTGTGTTACCGCAGAGACATACTCCACGGCATCCACACACAACTCACCACGTGCCCCACCAAGAAAAAAGCTGACTCAGAAGCTGATCAGACCAGTATGTGTGTATGCTCGTGAAATCATTTAACACAGGCAGAGCACATTTTATAAAAAATCAAACTTTCACCATTTTTTTCTGAATAATGACATGTGAAATGATATAAACGTGATAGTCTTTATGTAGACTTCGAGTTTACAGAATGTATGTGCAGTACTCTCATGCCGTGAGAGCAAATGTTTTTTACTGTTATTTTTTTTATCTTTTTTGTTTTCCATTTTTATTAGTGCATATTGTTCATTTATACATTTTTGTTTTCCAAAAGAAAGGTGTAGTTTGAAGCCGTTCTTGGTCAATTTTGTGAATAAAACAAAATATAAGATTTATGTACATGTCATACGTGTTATTCTTAACAATCTGGCTAACATCTCCTGGGTGAACTATCCCTTTAAAACAAAAGAACATATTTTTATGTTTTATGAAATGCAAAAATAAATGCAAAATGCAAAACTTAAAGCCACGATGCGAGGGTGTTCTAGGTGGTTGCTAGGCTGTTGCTAATGAATGTGGTTTCAAAGGTGTTCTGAGAGGTGTTTTGCTATGCGGTTATCAGAGTGTTCTTTGTGCTTGCTAAGACATTGCTAGCTAGTTACAACTAGGTGATGAAATCTTTTCAAATGCAATCTGAGCCATTCATACTATGCAGACCCGGGTCACAGAAAAAAGGATTGGGACTATTCCACCCCAAAGTGTCAATAATGCCTATGTTCAAGGATCTGTTTGACTGAACATAGGAAATGGTCTCTGGCCACAAGATGGAGGTATTGTAATAACAAAGCAAGGCAGCCACCATTGTAGTGGTCAAGCAGTTGGTCAAAAGCCAGTGTGAGTGATTTCATATAACGTCTGCATTGAAAATTGACTAGGATGCTCTATCCCGGGCCAGTCTATTTAGCCTCCAACAAATGTAATCGAGTAAGGAAGGAGTGATGTTTTAATATTTTCTTTGAGTGGTCCAAGCATTGTGAATAATTCACTGATGAAAAGCAGGTTAAAGTTGTTTTGGAGTTCTACAGTGTGTATACATCTTCAAATTTTATATTTTTTTCTAAACAATGACTTGACAGAACCTCATGGATGCATGCAGCGACAATCACTGAATTAAGGGTGGGCGGTATGACCAAATACCAAATACAAATACACGTTGTTAGTAATTTTATATGATGGTAAATGTATACAGTATATCACAATATATTTATTGTATTCTTGGAAATAAAAAATAAAAAACTTTGATTATTAAATAAACATGTGTTTTGCATATTTTTGGATAAATCCATAAATGAAGTATTTTAAAAATGAAAGGTTCTTATTCGATAATTTTCTCTCTTTTTTATTTTGAACTTGATGTATGCAGTCTTACAAATCAGGATGCTCATAACACATAAATTATAAGTCTGGCATCAGTGCAAAAATGCAAATGCTTGAGATAAATAGAATCACAAAAAAGTAAAAAAAAAAAAAAAAAGAAGGTAATTCCGACTCTAAATTCTGATTAGATGAGCTTCATTTCAAGGCGTAATATAGCAAGTAGACACACAGCTGTGACTGCACATCAGAATGGCAAGTTGTGATGTTAATGGTCAACAATAAACTACTGAAGTTCTTTTTCATTTTGTCTATGTATTTTTCCCATTTCTTCATGTTTTTTCACCACACTCATGTAAACAGACTAAAAAGGGGGGGAGGGGGAGGGGGGGTTGTTGTCAGCTTGAGCACGTAAGTGTCTTTTAATGTATCCAGAGCCCGAGGATATTGAATTTTTGACATATTGTCATCCTAGAACAGTTAAGGATCTGGGTGTATCAAATATCACCGGTTTATGTATTGAAGTATTAAAAGTAGCAAAGGGTGGAGAGCTCGCTGTTCGCACCTCCGAAACTTGCATGGCATGACTCCTCCTAAAAACTTTTTACATTTTTTTATATCAGATCGTTCTGAGCAGAAACTGTATTTTTTGTTCTGGTGTTCTGTTGCCTTCTTTCCAACTGGTAACCGGTTAGAATTAAATTAAGGAACTTTTTTTTAAATGAATACTGTGCTAAAGGTGGGTGATATACCAGTTGCAGTGTTACCAGATCTCTCAAGAAAAAAAGAGACCTGATCTGTGAAAAAAAGCTCAAAATATGAGATAATAAGTAAAAATAACCAATTTTTCAAAAATAGGCTAATAGCCACATTGTTTGGACTAAACATCATCTACAAATACAATCCAAATTATTGTATTTAAACATTTAATAATTATTTTATTTTACTTATTTGTTTAAAATATAGATCTGCTTCTTGGTCAGAACCCGGCTGCATTAAAGCTAATACATCATTTCTAACAATAATTCAGTAACGACTTGGAAACAACTGTGAAATGTACATTTTACCTCAATATTTTTCCTTGTATCTGGATTAACCGTGCAACTATTTGTAGTAGTTATATATAGATGTCTAAAAGGTCTTCAGCATGTCTTCATGCAAAAATTAACGGAACAAAATTAACCGGTTATTTACCGGTTACCAACATTTAAAAATAGTGTTTTCACTCCAGAACAATTGAAAGGGACTTTGTTCACATTTCAATCTTTTTCAGTTTTCGTTCCTTGGAACGTTTTCAGTCCCTGCATGTAAATATGAAAAGCAGTCCTGTCCACTGTTTACCAAGGAAATATATCTAACACAGTATAAATGGTAAGGTACAGCATAATCTCTAGTGGTTGACACATGTCTATGTACCGTCATACTGTCCAACCCTACTCTGATTGATTTATATTTTCATTCCATTACATAAAAAAAGACACTTTTTGTTAAAGGCCATGGACCACAGTTACTCCTATTTAATTTTTTTGTTCTTGTCTCTCTGTGACCGTGTGACGGTAATTGCTCGTACAGATCTCCACAGGAGGGGCAGAAATATTTAATCCCCTGAAGAGTTCACACGCTCCAAGGCCCACCCCTCCTTTAGCAGACCCCTCCCTGCCCATCTCACAGCTAACAAGACATGCCAGCTTCACAGAGCACAGCACCCCTTGTCAAACAAACGTCCATTTTCTGAAAATTATCTGACAAAAAACAAAGGCATCAGGGGTTGAATTTCATCAATGCAAAAAAATATTTACAAGTGCCACCTTTTAAAATATGAGCACCATACCTATGTGCTTTACGATTCAATATGTTTTAATGCAGCAGTAAGCTGCTGTTTACCATTGAATGAAAGTACAGGGTGTAATTGTCGTACACTACAATCTGCAGGGTGTTTCCCCAGTGTGTAGTAAAACAACTTGTGTTAATGTGTTTGTGTGCATATGAATTAGGCATTGCTTTGTTTTGGCAACTCTTAAGTTTCTTTAAAGCTGACGTGTGTAAATTTGGTGCCACTATGGACCCTTTTCACAGGCTGTGAGGAAGTGTTTTCACCTTATTTATCAGCATAAATCTAGCATACTTAATACTTGTATTCTTTAGCATACAGTATAGAAGTTTACCCTGTGTGGTGGCATCAACAAGGCCCTAGTCTAAAAAAATGACTTAGGAGCCATTGCTCCTAAACTGAAGCATTAAGGAGCCAAATGGCTGTTTTTAGTTACCAAAACACAGATTTTCTCTATTTAGATTGTGGTTCAGAAACAAGGTAGACCTCAGAAGAAAAGGAAGGCTGTTAACCCATTAATCGAAGGTTTTATAAACAGTATATAGTTGAGAAGATAAGTTTGCATTCCCATTTGTCTCATACATGTTCACACCCTTTCATAATTTATACAAATATAAGAGATTAAATCTATATTTGTATTTAGTACTGCTCTTCAGAATCTACATTACAGATATTTACATAAATTATAGTATGCATATATTAGTGCATTGTCTTCTTGAACAACAATGAATGTTTACACCTTGTGTAATAGTTGTGGGCAAGTCCCTCAATTATCCTAAGTGTCAAAAGCTTGACTTTATATATACACACAGATCAGTCACAACATTAAAACCACCTGCCTAATATTGTGAAGGTCCCCCTTGTGCCGCCAAAACAGTGTCAACCCACATTACATTCTGAGATGCTATTCTTCTCACCACAATTGTACAGAGCTGTTATCTGAGTTACTGTAGAATTGGTCAGTTCAAACCATAAATAAAATAAACTCTAGAGACTGTTGTGTGTGAAAATCCCAGGAGATCAACAGTTACGTAAATAAACCAGCCCATCTGGCACCAACAATCATGCCAAGGTTCAAATCACTGAGATAAAATGTTTTCCCCACTCTGGTGGTTGATGTTAACATTAACTGAATCTCCTGACCCATATCTGCATAATTTTTTGCACTGTACTGCTCCCTCAAGATTGGCTGATTAGATAATCACATGGATGATTGTTTGTGCCACATACTATAGTGGTGAGAAGAATATCATCTCAGAATGCTATTCTGAGATGTGGGTTTACGCAGTTTTGGCGGCATGAGGGGGACCTACACAATATTAGGCAGGTGATTTTAATGTTGTGGCTGATTGGTTTGTGTGTGCGTATGAGTGAATGTGTGTGTGTGTGTGTATGTATATATATATATATATATATATATATATATATATATATATATATATAATATAATATAATATAATATAATATAATTTTTTTAAATATTGCCTTAGTCTTTACTGTTACTGGATGACCCCAGACACAGAGACTACAAGAGTGCAAATCAATCAATAATTACCAGATGGGGAAAAAAAAGTGGTACACAATACGGGACTTTTAATTAACAAGAAGCCCCAAATACACAAGGGACTCTTATTTTGAAATCTGCACTCCCAGTTGTGTGCTCACTTATGGCTGATTCGCTGAGAAAGTGAATCTGATTCAAACTACTTACCTGAGCTCCTGAGTTAAAACCCTCAATTCTTTTTGGATGATTCATGAAAAATATCCGGTTCAGAATAGTAATTTGTTTATGAGTCTCTCATTTGGGTTTGTTGTTGGGTTCAGTGCAGTGAGCTTGACAGAATTAGAATGGGTGAAAAGCGGCGCGAGACAAACTGGTGCTCCAAAGATGTAATCAATAAATCACAAGATATCTGACAAAACCGCATATGAATGCACACAAACCCGACTGTCGCAAATGGCGACTAGACTTTAAATTATTGTCGCTATCCATTTTAGTCACAGTCTGGAGCCCTGATCAAGCCTGGGAGAGGCATTTATTGAAAATAATAAGAAACATAAAATGGTAATAAATAGTGTCCTGGGGGGAAAGTGTCCAAAATAAATGGGAATCTGGCATCCTTGCTGTGAAAGGGGGCTTAGTGTAGGATGGGAGTGTCCAGAGGAGGATCCAGGATGTGGGCTGGCTCCATTGGCAGCCTGTCTTCCCTGGAGTTTGTGGGGAAAGCTGGGGTTTGCGCTGGGGTTCCGGCGCCATCGGCCGGACCCTCTCCGTAACTCCTGGATCTGCAAGGATGCCAGTGTGTGCACACAAGGAGAAGCTGGCTCCCTGAGAAGAGGCACACTTTTGTGTTTATTTGGCAACTATGATGAGTCCAAACAGTCATCAGGTGTGCCTCTTTTCACCCCGCTGCCCAAACGTGGCTTATTCGCTATATGCCTTTTGTCTCTCCTGCCCACCCCGTCGTGTGCCTAGCTTAAGGACGGCCCTCAGAGGTGGGGCAACGATGACGAGAGGGAGGGGCAGGTCGTTCCGCCAGGCCCCCAACACTGCACATTTTGTTTATCTCCCTTTTCTGACACACCCAATTCAGGTCTCGGAGTCTCCACTAACGAGCTGATGAGTTGAATCAGGTGTGTTTGATTAGGGAAATATCCAAAATGTGTAGTGTAGGGGGGCCTCCAGGAACAGGGTTGGGAAACACTATGCTATTGTTTATTTCTGCATTAAATACCTGGATATGTGAAAACGGTACATAGTCACTAAATGATCAAGCCAAAGATTTCCCAAACATTCCTTTCTTCGATTGGTGAGACAAACAGTTGTTACTGTTCCAAACTTTGATTATGGATTTGCAATTTTGGAACTGATCAATGATTTAATTTGAGAGTCAATAATTTCTTAAATTTCAGTTTGTTCCATACAAAAGTGATCGTATGGCTTCAGAAGATGCAGAATATGGTGCATAAGTCATATTACCTAATTTTACACTGGCTTTATGATGTTTTCTTTTGTCCTTTTGGGCATTGACTAAAAACAGTTAAATGAACGAAAACCGAAAACGAACAAAATTGTTTGCAGAGCGTAACCTAAAACTGGAACAAAGTGATTTTCAATTGTATCGGAGTGCAAACTTTATTTTTAAATGCTGAAAACCAGTTATTACCGGTTAATTTCATTCCAATAATTTTTTTATGAAACCAAAGGCTAAAGGGTTTATCTCTACACCCCTTCATGTTTCCCCAAAAAAATGAAACGTGCTTTCATTGGGCTGGACAAAGCAACATTTGGTTTAACCAATTACATGAGTTTGGGGCTGGAGTTGGAGCATCTATTAGTGCAGAAATTACACACTTCACATTTAAAGAAGTCCCCTCAAAGATGAAAATTCTGTCCATTTTTAACTTGCCCTCATGTATGGTTATTGTTTTTTTATGGAATGCAAAAGGAGAAATTTTGAAGAATCTTTATGCTGCTTTTCTATATTTACAGTTCATATTGACAACATATTTTTTTGTTTTTACATTCTTTTTACAAAGTTTACATTGTTTTTTCTTTTGTAAATACTGTGCTAAATAAGAGGGTATTGTTTTTTTTTTTAACAATTTTATTTATTTGTTATTTACTGTTAAACTTTGTTATTGATCCTGAAGAAAACTGCTGCATCACACATTTCTTTGCCTAATTACTTGTTATAGATGTCGCATTTATGTATAATTACTACACAGTTAATCCAGAAGGAATACGTTATTAGAGGTAAAAACTTAATTTCTCTGTTGTTTCCATGTCTTCACTAAATTATTGTTAGATATGATGCAATAATACAGATTTGATGCTGCCGTGTTTTGACTGAGAAGCAGATCTGTAATTACAATTATATTTAACTGTTAATTAACTGTATGCTTGTTATGATTTCTATGATGATAAATCCACCACACAGGAAACAATTATGAAATTACGAACTGAAATTAAAAGTTTTTTATTTTTAGTCCCTGCTTTTGGGAGCTTGACAGCCTCGAGTCACCATTCATTATATTGCAAAAAACTATATGAACATTCTTAAAATTTCTACTTTTGTGTTCCACTAATATGCAGGTTTGGAACAACATGAGTAATCAACAAAGTTTTTCATCTTTGGGTGAAATTATTTTGAAAACTAAACCAAACGAAAACAAAAACTAAATTAAACCATTTTTGTTGACTGAAATAAAAACTGAAATGTTTGGTAACAACTAAACTAAAATACTTTTTCAGAACTCCAAATCTAACTAGAATAAGTTAAAATTACCTTGAATTTGTTTTTATACACAATATGGTGAAAATGGGCAAAGTTGGACACGTTTGGAAATTTTTAAATTGTTGTCAATTGGATTATGATCCAAATGCCTTATAACATGCCATTATACCTTTGTAGAAATCTTAGGATGTCTACTACCTTAGTCAAAAGCAAAAATTAAGAAATACTTAATAATTGGAAGACGTCTCTTATATAGAGTTTGAACTTGATATTGCATCTTTTAAAAGTGGCGCAAGATGCATGATAATGATCAAAGCCTTTCATCTAGTGTAGAAAAACATTTAAATCCAGATGAAGCACCTGAAGGTATCCTGTGTAAGTCCACTTTGCTATAGATGAATCTCCCATTACATATCTCTCTCCTCTTCACCTGTGTGACTGATTCTGTGACAGAGCTCCAGCGGGCGGGGCCAAAAGTGCAATGATGAAAAATAGCCATTGATGTCTTGCTGGAGGCAGTCATTATGCAGATGTATTTGGTCCTTGTGATGTCACAAGTTCCACCAATTACAAACCAGCTGTTTCTAGAGTCAATTGTTCTATTATGGAGGAAGTTTTCAGTTCTGAAACTTACAGTATGTTTTTAAGGAACAATGACCTCTTATACTCTATGGCAAAAAAATCAAGGAAAATGTTATTTCTCATGTCATGACCCATTTAATTAAACTTTTCTTTTAATTTTTTGCCACCGTAAAAAGATTCGCCTCAAATTTTTGACATTTTCTTTACCATTTTTCCCCCCAAAGTTGGTCATGAAATGAGCTCCTGATGTAAAATCCTCAATTTAAAATGAAAAGATCAGTTTAGTAATTATTTAGCCATTTAAGGAAATGCATTTGTTTACAAAGGGGGTCAAGCTTAACTGTCCCACATTACACATATTCACCCTATATTACAAAAATTGAAACATTTACAATCTACCTTAATGCCACTAGATAGATTTAATGATATTAGACATTTTATGCAATAAACGATTTAGTTTTAGCAGCAAAAAAATACTATCTAAACTAAACTGAAACTATAAAACACTGAGAAAGCCAAATAAAAACAAAATAAAAAAATCCCAAATCATAATAACCCTGGTGAAATATCTCTTTGAGGTTTAAATGTGGGTTTTCAGTGTTATCTTTCTGAAACTGATGGTGTCCTTTAGGGCCAGTGACTGTTTTGGCCTGTGGTGCTGTCCACAGTGTTTCCTGTACAGCTAAAGAAAGAGGAGAAGCACTGGACAGAATTTAGCCACAGCAGGTTTTGTTGTTGTTTAGCAGGAGTGTTTCCTGTGTGTGAGGACAGTGTGTTTCCTGGCCAGCACCGGGGAACAGTGTGTTCTGAGAGCGTGCTTCTATTTTTACCTTCTTTTAACAGGACTTCATTGAATACAAGCCTTGCTGGACATGCAGACACCATGCCACACACATGTCTCACATATGTCTCTATTTTGTTGTTCACTTAAGGGTGAACTGTGCAATTTCTGCAGCACTAGCATCACCAAATGGAATTGCGATCTGTTTGTTTGAGCAGCCAGACTGGGCTGGACAAAGCAACATTTGGTTTAACCAATTACATGAGTTTGGGGCTGGAGTTGGAGCATCTATTGGTGCAGAAATTACACACTTCACATTTAAAGAAGTCCCCTCAAAGATGAAAATTCTGTCCATTTTTAACTCGCCCTCATGTATGGTTATTGTTTTTTTTTATGGAATGCAAAAGGAGAAATTTTGAAGAATCTTTATGCTGCTTTTTCTATATTTACAGTTCATATTGACAACATATTTTTTTGTTTTTACATTCTTTTTACAAAGTTTACATTGTTTTTTCTTTTGTAAATACTGTGCTAAATAAGAGGGTATTGTTTTTTTTTTTTTTAACAATTTTATTTATTTGTTATTTACTATATTAAATTGCGTGATAAGTTGACATTATATCGGCCTATTGGCCATGCTCTCTGTAAAAAACCCATATTGGTCGAACGCTATATTCTGTATATGTATATATATTTATTTATTGACACATTTTGTGAATTATTTATTTATTGTAAGATATCTTGACACAAGGTATCCTCTTGATCCTCTGTAAGTTTTGAGTGGGGCAGTGGTGGGTCAGTGGTTGAGGCTCAGGGTTACTGACCAGAAGGTCAGGGGTTCAAGCCCCAGCACCACCAAGATGCCACTGTTGGGCCCTTGAGCAAGGCACTTAACTCCAGGTTGCTCCGGGGGAATTGTCCCTGTAATAAGTGCACTGTAAGTCGCTTTGGATAAAAGCGTCTGCCAAATGCATAAATGTAAATGAGTGAATAATGAATTACATTTTGGCGAGGACAGGAAGCTACTTTATGGTTTTAGAAGACTGAAAGATCAAATGGACTTTTATGATACTTTTTACGATTCACAGTTGTAGTTTCAAGATTCTAAATATTCCTTCAATGTAAGTCGATGGGATTTTGGGGAGAATATTTTTCAGCAGGAAACCATTAGTCTGAACAGTAATAAAAAACATAGTACACTAATTTAAGTATAGCTTGAAGGTCTGTGCCAAATTTGGTGGACATAGCTTGAATCTCTATGAGATAAAGGCAGAAAGATTTAAGGGATTTTGAAAAAACATTACCCAAGTTTGTACAATAACAGTAAGTTGGCTTTGTCAAGTGAGTGTGTGTGTGTTTGCAGACGGATATCACTCATCAAGGCAGGCTCTTACAATGTTCTCTCCTCAGGGCACTATGTCACACAGCTTTTGCAAAATGAAAACACAGTTCACGCTCAAGGGGACAGTAAATCTACCTCCTTTATTGTTTGACATGTTCACAGAATGTCCTGTGACAAGTCTGCCCAGACGTGTTATTTAATACCGCTCGGTGAATAGAAAGGAAGGGGCTCTACCATGTATCTCGCCTCTTTCTCTCTCTGTCTCCAAGACATTATCTGTTCTCAGTGGGGGTCCGTCAGGGAGGCTCCTCAAAAAATGAAATGGACATAACCACTTAATTGACCAAATTAACTGTTGTTTTCATCTATTTACCTACTAAATTTCATGTTTTTTTTTTCTTCTTTCATGTGCGGTAGTTCAGCTAAGTTTAAGTACACAAATGTCAAAGATGGCTGTGAACGTAAAGGCTCAGCTCATTTGTAAACTGCCCAATCAGAATGGATATTTAAATGACAGAACACAGAATTTATACACATTATACAATTAGCACGCTTTTTTTCAAAGTGCATTCCAGGTATACATTTGATGAGTTTGTGTGTTCGCTGGGATTCGAGTCCATACTTTTAGTGTTGCTATTGCGCCATGCTCTACCAGTTGAGGTACAGGAATCCACAAGCTACACCAATTGCTGCCATCCAAAATGTGGCCTAAAGAACATTTTCTTGTGTTAAAAGGAGCAATGATTGTAACAGAATACAGGTGTCTCGAAATGTTTAAAAGTTCTTTTAACTTGACATCTAAAAAACTTGATGCTCCTGCGCAAGATGCTGCAAACAAAAAAACTGAACAAAACAAACTGTGAGACGTGGCGCAACAGACAAAGACTCCTGTCTAGCGCATGTTTACATAGAACAACAATTGTAAAACAGCACAGACAGATGCAAAACATATTCTGTGTGATCAGCCCCTAAAAATGCAAAAGGAAGACAAAATCAGAGATACATTTATGAACCAATCAGCTTTCAGTAATTAACGCATCATATAGTGTGCTTGTCATTGCAGTTCAATAATGATTTCGCTAAAATAACAATGAAATACACATTTTTGAAGGCAGTTTGTGTTAGGATTGTGATAGGAAAGATAATAACATGTCATTAATTATCAAGACTGATCAGAAGCGATGATTTATAGTTAAAAAAAGTACTTAAATATGTATCTTTTTTTGCACCAAATGCAATCGTGTCACTTTAGAAGACATCTTTGATCTTTTAAGTTGTATGGATAAACGTTATGCTGACTGTCTGTTCATTTTAGAGATTCAAAGGTCTGATCACGATCACTTATATTTTAAGGACCTACTGAGCTGAGATATTTTTCTATTTTTCTTTAAATAAGTTCTGGTGAAGAAAGTCATACACACCTGGGATGTGATGAGGGTGAATAAATGATGAGAGTATTTATTTTTGTATTTTTGGTTGAACTCACCCTTTAAGAGATCAGGGAGAGATTATTTGTGTACTGGAGTTATGTGATAATAAAACCTAATACAATCCCTTAGTACAGTAGTTTGATCAATATTGACATTTACATATCAGCCTCCCTGGAAAAATTCCCTCACTGTCCTTTTATTCATTTAACATTTAACATTTAACATTTATGCATTTGGCAGACGCTTTTATCCAAAGCGACTTACAGTGCAATTATTACAGGGACAATCCCCCCGGAACAACCTGGAGTTAAGTGCCTTGCTCAAGGGCACAATGGTGATGGCCGTGGGGTTCGAACCAACGACCTTCTGATTAACAGCCCTGTGCTTTAGCCACTACGCCACCACCACATTTTATTCATTTCCATCTAAGACGCACAACAGGAGATGATGTGGATATGCCCTGGGGATTCATTATAGAGGTCCAACTCTGTTGGTTAAGGGGTTATGATTTGTCTGGCCTTTACATTTCAAGTGGCTTTCACTCATGACAGATTCACCCCTGTGCTAATTTTGCTCATAGCAGTGAAAGTGAAAAGTTAACACATGCAGGCTTGGTCCCTTGCACTAACTTTCCTCAGTCATTATTGCCTCTAAAGTCTGAATTTACTAAAGAGGTGCCACACTTTTGCATGTGGTATTTCAGCGCAAAAACCTGCATCTTATTCCCTCACCAGCCACATTCTGGTTAAAGCATTTGCAATCAGCACTAAAAAAGCACTGTTATATAATTTTCTCAGTGCAATAAACATTGCTGTATTAATGCCCAAGGGGAGCTGGCGGCAAATGAGATGAATGCTTGTGTACATGTTTATTCATGATAGTAGTAATTCATCCAATAATGATCAATTGATGTCGAAGAGCATTATAACCTGTCAAATATCCTGATGTGCGTTGTAGTCAAGTGCACTTTTGGCATGCTAAAAAAATTATTTGAGTGTCTGGATCACTGTAATGGAGTGGTGCTGTACAGTCCTGGCAGAGTGTGTCAGATCATTGTGGTCTGCTGCATCTTCTGCTACATATTGTTTAAAACTGACCCACAAGATCGGAATTGCACCATGAAAATTGCATTCTGCACAGATTTTGTGGGCATGTTTGCGCCGTTTCCTGATTTGCTAAATTTCTTTGTCGAATCAGGTGCTAAACTAATGCAGACAGTGTGTGCTAAGAAACAGCGCTTTTATCAGGCACAATTCATTCTTGGTGAATTCCCCCCTTAATATGGGGAGTCTCACTTTTGAGTTAAAGGAATATTCTGGTTTCAATACAAGTTAAGTTTAATTGACAGCATTGCCTGGCTCTCGCAATGGAATGTGAATGGGACTAATCTGTAAATGTTAAAATACACACTGTTTCAAAAGTATAGCACAAGATTTAATCAATACATGTTTAAACATGATTTTAGTGTGATAAAATCGCTTACTAACATTCTCTGTGTTAAATTATATATAGTTTTCTTTGCCAAACATTGTTGCCATGACATTTTAACACTGTAAAACCCTGTACTCCCAGTAATTTAGTAGTCCACTGTGAATATGTTGATTTAAATACATTTACAGCTCAAATAATACTCAAGTTTTAACAGATGAATTAATGTGCTAGAATAAAATTACAAGTTTCACATTTCTGCCTTTAAACCCTCCAATTGGCCCCATTCACTTAGGGATTAGTCTAAATAATTTTTTGTGTTAATCAACATTATGCCACAAATGCTGTCGATTTGAGTTTAACCTGTATTGGACCTGTAATATTCCTTTAAGAAACATGCACATTCATCAAAATGTGCATGTGCGTTAACTTGACAAACTTGAAAAAAAAATTAAAAATTTTAAAGCTTAATTTCAGTTAAAGAATAAGAATAAAGGATTGTCTGATTGTATTGTTGATTTGCAAAATGTCATTAAAGCAATCTTTGCCAAGTGTTTTGAACATTTAAATCTTTCCCCTTTCAGGTGGAAAGGAGCTGTACTTTATTTTGATGTTGTTATAATTTAGTTTTATGCACCTCAAGCTTTGAACTTTTAGAGTCTAACATGCTCATTATTCATTGTTATGAAGAACTTGTAAATAACTAAGGCCTCCTATTCTAATTATGCCATGACAAAGCCCACTGGTCAGATGGCTTGGACACTTCTATCAATGATCTACACGAATGTTAAGAATCTTCTTATCAACTGGAGTCCTGTGCAAGACACTGGTTAAACTTTGACCTCTGACAAGAGTATAGGACAGATAAACAGCGCTGTATGTTGTCCGATGATCCCATAGCACAGAAAAGTGTGTGTGAAAATACATGTGCTTCCTTTCCATGGATAACAATGCAGCTCAGGAAATATGTTGGAACAAAGGCCAGACTTCCAGACTCTGGCTCTCAGTGTGCACTGTTGAGGAAGGCTGGAATATATGCGGGACCATGACTGTGTAAACCTTAGAGGGCTGAATCCATTTCATCTGTATGATATCTGCATGAGTTTTGGATTAAATTACGGCTGTTAGACTAACAGGACAAACGTCGTAGAAGGCTGTGCAATGTCCCTCTGGATGGTGAGTTGCTTGTTGACCTCTCCATCTCCAGACACACGACTAGTAAGGAATACTGGAATAGATGCAGTTTAAAGAATCAAAATGGTCAGCACTTGTTATCATCGCTTTCATTACATATGCCTCAGATAATGTGTTTCTTGAGCCTGATATGGACAGGATAGAAATGTCATTGTATTTTTTTATGTTTATTATTAAGTGTAGTAGTGTGCAAGCTCAGATGGAATAATGGACTTTTTCTGTTGTGATATTTGGTGAAAAATATGCTGAATTCTGCGGAATGGATTTAAATATGCTAAAATGTGTTTATCAGAGCTGGTACTACACTAATATTGGTAGCCAAAAGCATATTAAATTAGCCATATACATAAAGTCCAAAAGTCTGAGATCATAAGGGGAAAAATGTATTAGCATTTTTCCAATACAAATAAATTAATTATAATTTTAGTGAAAAGTTGGTAAGCCGGGATGTCTGACATTTTTGTTGACATGGCCAATATTATAAATTTGCTCATGTTTGATCAGTGATCTAGAAATTGTGCAGAACCCTAAATATTTCTTAGATATTACATCACAACTGTTTTCTGTTTAAAATATTTCAAAATCCAAAATATTTGTTTATTTCCAGGTTTCATGATAAAACTAACAAAATCAAAATGTTGTCATATATTTGGGCTTAATATTTGTTGTGTTTAGGTGTTTAAATGTAAATAGAAGAAAAATACTTTTTGAGTGATAGGCATGCCAATTTTGCAGAAATCTTCAGAGGAGTCTGTGGAGTTTAGGGCACGCAAAATTGCTGAATAGTGTACTAGGTTAAAAAAAAAAATAGCATTTTGCAATGCAAATTTAAATTGCATTTTGCATTTCAGCAGTTTAGATTAGGGTTGAGGATTATGATAAGAAATTATGCTTGTAACGTTATTCCAATTTGGACCATAATGTTACGAAACAAGTTGCAAAGGCTGTGAAATTGCACACAAATTTAAATCAGAGATCCTCTGGCTACGTTTTTAAGATGTTGTCTTGTCTGACTGTGAATCTGGGTTAGGAAAAACAATATACAAAGTATGACACAGACAGTTCCAAGTCACAACCTGTCATAAGGTATAGTACAGAATAGGGCTTCAATGCACTGCAAACCAGTAATGGTGTCCCTGTTTTAAAAGTCAACCAATCCAATACCTTTTAAAGATCACAACAGGACTCTGGAATAATTTTGTTTACGTCTTATTTATGGGAGGGGAATGAGTCTTCTGCAGAAGTTTTCCTGTAATGTCTAAATGCGTTTGTTTGGGGTCGTGCTGAGTGTAGTGTGCAGACTTTGCGAGCTTGAGGTTGCCAAGGTGTTTTAAATTGAGGGGGCTTATTTATTTATTGTTTTGCTTTTTGTCTATATTTTTTGTTTAGTTTTTGTTAATACTTCAACAAAGTAGTCGCCGTACTTTGTGATGGGAGTAAGCTGTTGTTGTAATCTCATAGCTTTTTGGAAGTTACAAAGTAGTGTAACATGTTATTTCTTAAATTCCTGTCATTGGTTTACACATACAGTATTTCTATCAAAATAATATATTTTACATGGAATACATTTAAAACTTTCATACTTTTGTCAGTTTGAGTCTCTGCGATTTCTGAAAAGACCTGTTCACCATCACAAGCCGATAGCGTAATGTCAGTAATGACCCAAACATGAAAATTGTCTCATCATTTTCTCACCCTCATGCCATCCCAGATGTGTATGACTTTCTTTCTTCAGCAGAACACAAAAGAAGATTTTTAGAAGAATATTTCAGCTGAATTAGGTTCATACAATGCATGTGAATGGTGACCAGAACTCAGAAGGTCCAAAAATGACATACTGTAAATGAGGTGTAAAAGTAATCCATAAGACTCCAGTGGATAAATTCATGTTTTCTGAATCAATGTGATAGGTGTGGGTAAGAAACGGATCAATATTTAAGTCCTTTAATCTTCCACCTTTGACCAGCCCTGACCAGTAGCATGCTGAATGTGAGGTTAGATAGTCACTTCCATCACAAAGTGTAGATTTACAGTTCAAAAAGGACTTACATTTTGATCTGTTTCTCAACCATCATATCACATCAGAAGATTTGGATTTAACCACTGGAGTCATATGGATTACTGTTATACTGCCTTTTGGGCCATTCACTTGCATTGTGAGGACCAACAGACCTGAAATATACTTTTACATTTTTTTGTTTGTGTTCAGCAGAAGAAAGAAAGTCATACTCATCTGAGTTGGCATGAGGGTGAGTAAATTATGAGAGAATTTTCCTTTTTGGGTGAACTATTCCTTTAATAGGAGTGCTTATCTAGTGTTGTTGGATTGCTCGCTTGCAGTGTAGTTTTAATGTTGTTATTGTGTTCAATTAGTATTATGAAGCATATTGTGTCACATTTAAATTTTTGTTGGGATTTTTGAAAGTATCTTAATGGTGAAGTGTGTAATTTCTACGCCACTGGATTCACTAAACAATTGAGACTTGTCTCTGCATATTAAGCAGAAGTTTAACATAAAACAAATGTGATAAAAAGAACATGGTCCATATTTTAATTTCTTTTACACATTATAGAGAAAATCTGTAATTGCAACACATTTAGAGAGATGAAAAAAAGACATTGATTGGATGGAAGGAACAGTGGTGTAGTAGTGTCTGAAGAGGTGGGCATTCTATGAACTAAGAAGTAATTATGATGTCAAATAATAAAGAAAAGCAGCAAATAAGTGCCCAACATAGATGGGAACTCCTTAATTGCTTAAAAAAATGTGGTTGAGAAAATGTTAAGAGTTCATGTCTGCAAATTCTAGGCAAAGGGTGACTACTTTGAAGATGCTAAAATATAACAGATTTTTAGTCGCAACATAATTTCCATAGTTCCATTTATGTTATTCCATAGTTTTGATGACTTTACTATTAATCTAAAATGTGAAAAAAACTAATAATAATTACAAAGAATGAGTAAGTGTTTCTAAACATTTGACCGGTAGTGAATATATATTGGCTGTTGTAATCATGGGCACCTGCAGGATTTCATCTGAGGGTATGCACAGAAATGTGCTGTAGAGGTTTGAACGGGCCTTAAAATGAAATCCGTCCCTTACCCGAGACAGTGTGGCCCGACCCAACTCGGCCCGAACGATATCGTTAGATTTTAAGCCCGAACTTGACCCGAACCCGAAATCACTAACTGTCTAATTTCTTCTCCTTGCAAGTACTGTTGCAATAGGCTGTATTTATATAAACTTATAGGCAACATTCCTAACGCTACTAAGAAAACAGTAAACATACACAGTTTTAACAAGGCACAGCAGCTCCTTAATACACTAAGAAGAAGGGGGAAAAAATGCATTGATTTACCATTTATTTAATGAAACATCACTTGGTGAAGAACAACCTGGAATAAAATGAAACACTGCAACAGTCCCCTCTATGCAGCCAGAACTTGTTGAATCTTTGTTATACCTGCGCTAAAAACAATCTAGACGCAGCGCAAAGAATGAAACAGAGTGCAGGTGTCTCGACATGCATTTTTGAAAATCTGAGGTTCTTTTTAACTTGAAACATCATACATGGTGAAATAGCTTTCCTACTTAAAAATATAAATTGAAATTATTTGATATCATGAGAAAAAGGCAACACCGACAGCAGTAAAAGGCCAACCCCCCCATCTGATCATCAAAAACTAGCACGGGTGCAATAAGCTGTAGTTTCACAAAGTTAAATTGCACAAGTTAAATTGAATACAGTATATATACAGGTGTGTATATATATATATATATATATATATATATATATATATATATATATATACAGTATGTATATATATATATTTATGTTTAGAAGGAATATACATTTACAGTGTAAATTATAGTTACTCCAGGGATGCTTGTGCATCAGCATTAGATGATGGAAATGTTCCACCCCTTACTGAAACAGAAAATATGTTTGGTTTGCAAATATCCAATCACATCTGATATGAACTTTCTGATTGGTGTATCATCTTAGATGGACTGTTTGTCTTGCCCGTGCCATCTGGTCCGCTCCTGTCTCCGCAGCTCTGTGCGCATGTAGAGAGAATCTATGTATACTTTTTAAAATAAATAACACACAATTCTCTTAATGGTGCTGCAGCATCGTGTTAGTAGATTGAAAAAGTTCCGGGTCAAAAGCCTACTCGTTGTTCTTGCGGCCATATGCATCATCAATTATTTTAGGTGGGCATACACAAAATCCTAAGAAAGCCATATGCCTGTGTATGCCTTAAACTACACTACTGACTTTAACTTATTTTGTCAATTAACTTTAGTGCCACCGGTCATGTTAGTCCATGCAGATGCATCTGATGTACAAGAGGTCACTGGCAAAGGTTACAATCACAGACCCAACAAAGAGCCCAATGACAGATCATGGAAAAACCAGAGGCTTTGACGAGGCCGTGGCTTTCCTTCGGCACAACAGTTTTGATGTTTCTTGATGGCTTTGTGCTGTGAATGTCTCAAATTCCTGGTCACATTACCTGCAGGTCATTCACAGAGTCTATTTAACCCTTAGGATATTCCTTATGCACGTGTTTGCACAATTGAGGCATGTCTCCTCGGCCAGGCGCTGCAGGAGGTTCTACCCTTAAAGTGCTTTGCTTTGTAAACGCAGAGTGTGTATCAAAATAACAGTCTCTTTTATATGCTCACTGGACTGTATTGCTGAGCAACTGGACAAAACTGGGACCTTTGGAATTGCTTTTGGGTGAGGGATGGTACACCTTCTGTTTCCTCTTTGGCAAGCCTTTTATGACATTTGACACTTGAGCTGTTTTGGGGTCAATGATGTGATGCACCATTTTTGTCTAGATATATTATCTTTTTTGTTGTTGTCTAGATTTGTTATCTAGTTATTCAAAAATGCATTACAATTCAACTCATACAGACAATGACTTAATGATACATTTATTATTAGATTTTAATATTATGATTGTTACTATTAAAACAAAGTAAATATAAGGAAAATATTTTATTACTATTTACTTGGGGGTTAAATGAAAACATTTAAAAAAAAATATCTAAATGTTTTTCAAAAATGTTTGAATACCAACATGAATACAAAGATGACATTTCAAAGAACATAGAAAATTAATTTTACACTGTGTGTGTGTGTGTGTGTGTGTGTGTGTGTGTGTGTGTATATATGTATATATATATATATAAAGACATTTCTCCTTTTTACCATCTTTGACTGACATAATTATTTGTCAATTACCTTTTTGTTTGGCCTTGTCATAGAGTAACATTGATTTTATATTTCTGTGAGTCACTCAAAGTCATCCATGGAGGTTATTTTGGTGCCTCTCTCTATCTCTCCTCGTAATGCTGCAGTCACGGCCCAAAAACTCTGAGCCTCTGGCAGTGTGGCACTCTGCTGTGTTCCAGTTAGGAGAGTAATGGGATTAGCTATCTCTTACATAAAATGCTCCCTTGGCAGTCTTGCTTGCCCTGCAGCTATTCATCAATTTAGATGACACAGTAGTTTTGAACATAGTGGAACTAGAATGCACTGGAGGGGAAAAAAACACAGATTTCAAAGAAGTGCAATAAATGAGCTTTGAGCATTTTTGTGAAATGTGTTTTTACAGAGCTGGCAAAGCATCACTGTATTAATATCAAACTTAAATCTGATCTTAACTATGAACTGTTCTTAAAGGAATAGTTCACCCAAAAATGAAAATTCTGTCAAAATTTATTCACCCTCATATTGTTCCAAAACCATATGACATTCTTTTACCAATGGAACACTACAGGAGGCAGTGATTTCAGTTACTATTCACTTTCATTGTATCTTTTTCTATACAATGAAAGTCATTGGTTACTGAGGATGTCATTCTGCGTAACAACTCCTCTTGTTTTCCAGAGAAGAAAGAAAGGCAAATGTGTTTGGATCAGCATGAGGTTGAGAAATTATGACATATTAAAAATAAATTTCCACTTTTGGATGGAATATCCCTTTTAGTGTTAAACTTCAGCAATTTCTCGGGCTGGGAGTAGATTCCAAAAATAATCGATTCTTCGATTCCAAAGCATTGGGAATTTAAAGTCAACTCCACTCAGGGCATTAAATTTCACTTAGGGGCATGAAATTTTATTTCGTCATTCATACTGTCAATCATAAATAGTGTGATGTATGCTTTACTTTGCACTCTTTATTGTAAGATTTCACTTAACCATCAGAACCTTCTAAAGAATCAAGAAAATGTGTCTGGAATTGATTCCAAAAACGTAGAATCAGAATCTGGATTGATTCCAAAATGGAGTTTTGGAATTGAACATCCCTAGCTGTTAATATCTGAACAGCTTATTGAACAGACTCTTTTCAGAATTTGGTTTGTAGATGCTTTACCCTTAGGTTATTTTTTGTTTGTTTTACTTTATGCTTTCTTAGAAATTTGTGTTTAAAGTTGGAAAATCTCCCTTTGACTAATATTTATAAATTATTATATAAAATTTTGGAAGATGAATATTTATTATTGAATTTTTAATTATGAATTTTTGTGTGAAATGTTTTTCATTTAAAATATTCAAAGCTTAAATATACAGTACAAGGCCTGAACTTCAGCATGGGATTGCAGCTATAACACACAATTATAATCACGTTCCACATCCATAGCGTGGAAAACTAATATTTACTCACTTTACACTTACAGTGCAGCTTCTAATTATTAAACCAATTGATACAGATTAGGGATGGTATTATTCACCGACTTGCATCGGTGCATCAGCATATAAGTTTACGATGTGATGCATCACAATGATACGGAGGCCGAGGCGTGTCCTGAGAGTCACATAGAACAGGAGTGCCCAATATGTCGACCGTGATCAACTAGTCGATCACAGAGGCAATGCTGGTAGATCGCTCAAAATGTAAATATGCTTTCGTTAAGTTTTAATAAAAATAAATATAATGTCTTTCCTTCTTTTAGTTTCTGTCTCTGACTTGCACTTGACGAGTACATTTTGACCAGGTACGATTTTTGTTTATTCAGTTGCTATGACAACTAGGTTTGCACCTCGCAAGTGCTTCTGAGAACAGAGCGCGAAATTGCAAAGCTTGCAGTGTTTGAGACTAGCTACCAGCAGCTACTGCCCGGATTATGCTAAACTGTCTGATTCCATTCAGTGCAAGTGATCAGAATAAGGTAAATGCCCTGGCTATTGTAATCTATTGTGCTGTAGGTGTTTTGGGTTTAGTGTTAAAACTGAATGATATCAACATTGAACATTATTAAATATTTTTTAATTCATTAGAAGATGAATTCGAAGTAGTGATACAAGCAGTAGTCCCAACACACATTTTTAATGAAACTGTGTGTTTTTTTAGTTGGTAGATTTTATTGAGTTATAGATCATCACGCAAAACATTTTGGGCACCCCTGACATAAAATATAGATTAACATGGCAGAGGCAGAGCTCCACCAATTAATTACAAATCCAGTGTTTGGAAACACTTTGAGTCTTAGAGAGATGGAGATTTTGATAAAACCATGCAGTTTGTAAAATATGTCATGCTGTTATAAAATATACAGGCAGTATGACTAATTTAACAACACACTTGAAGCGCCGACGCGAAAGCACATTCATGTGCTGGAAGGTTACGGAACATTTCTTTATTGTTTATCGCTGAGCATCCTTAAATTGTTTCACTGTTAAATGTGTGAGCTGTTAAAAGTGTAACTGGAGACAGAACAGGAAAATAACATCTGGTTTTATTTAATCTTTTTTATTTTTATTTTTTTGCACAGCAAAGTCCTGTTTGTGAAAGGGCCATGCCTTATAAGTCAGAAGGCACTTAAGTTAATTTATGATTTGCTGTCTTCCTGAACCAAAGAAATAAAAGTGAACCATGTGTACCATATTGAATTGCATAGTTTCATATTTTTTCCCATTGCATGGTATTGCATTGAATCACATTGTGTTGAATCGAAATCGGATGGCTCTGCATCATAAAAGGGGTGAATCGTATCGCATCGGTAGCTGCTACATATGTATATTGAATGTGTCATTTCATTGGCTATGCATCGAGATGTGTATAGTATCGGCCTCAGTTATGGAGATGGACATCCCTGATACAGATGAACAAATCACATCAACAAACTTGTTTTTGTGTACAACTGTAATTCCAGATGTACGAGTAAATCTCCCCCTTCTGTCTCGCATGCAGCTGTCAAGCAGCGCGTTGAGCACTTGTTAAAATACTTAGAACTTAAGAACTGAACTTAAGATATTACAGATGTATAAACCATTCTAAACCTCTTAATTTGACATCCAAATGGTGTTATACTACTTATCCATAAGCAAGATGCTATAAATCTATCGTTAACATTGCAAGTGCTTGACGTTGAATTTTGGTGGCTCAGTGGTTAAGGCTCTGGGTTACTGACCGAAAGGTCAGGGGTTCAAGGCCCAGCACCGCCAAGATACCACTGTTGGGCCCTTGAGCAAGGCCCTTGACCCTATCTGCTCCAGAGGCGCTGTTTCATGGCTGACCCCAGCTTAGATGGGATATGCGAAATTTAACAACTGCATTTCATTGGCTCTGTACCTGTACATTACTGCGCAATGACAATAAAGTTGAATCTTATCTTATATGTAGCACATTTGATATGAAAGGCAGAAATAGCAAAAATGCTTTGTGTTGCATGATGAAGAGAGACAATTAAACACCTGTTACGTCTCTCATCTCTTTGTCTAGAGTTCCATACAGGGTCAGAAATTAATCGGGGCTCTGTGCAAAATTCCCCTGCTATCCAATATAGTCCCAAATACAACACAATTTTCACTGAACATTATTTGTTTCATGCCTTCCATTGTGCAGATGTTGCCGAGTCAGTGGCGAATGCTCACGCCATAAACGCACACAGACGGGCACTCCACTTCTCACACTCCGCATCACTTACTAAACTTTAAAAATGTTGCTGTCTTGCGCTGATATTTTCCCTTGCACATCTTGTTTACTTTTTTGTTACATTTCTCTTTTGTGAATAGCTGAACGTGCAGTCATTGTACATGGTTTGTTGGAGCTAGCCTGTATTTTGTGATTTGTTTGCACATAAGCCTAAAGTATGTTGTGCAAGGAATGTTCAGCATCTCTTAACACATTGCAAATTCTCATGGAGAACACCCAGACCTCACTTAACAATGGATGGTGTTTGAATGAGGGATGAGAGGGGCTTACTGGCTCAATAGCTTTTCATTGCTTCGTCTCCTTGTTCTTAACGGAGAGGATGTGCGAGCACAGCCTTCATTAAAGGCGTAGATGATTACGTGGCGGTCTGGAGGTCGAGCATGCGTGACCTCGTTATACCCCTCTCGTTCAAGCATTGTCCCTGTGAGGAAATCCTCTGGAGCTGGCTACAAACAACCTCCATCAAAATTAAAGACCAAAACCTGTCACAACAGCCACATGGGCATGTAAAAGTGACCCCCAACCTGCTTTCAAGTCACTAGATGCCTGGTATCAGTGTTATCAAATTTGGTTTATGCAGCGGAGGAGTGCCAAATTGAATTATACGTTGACTTTCAGGGGCTTCAACTTTTTAAAGTGTTTTTAAAATGAGTTTTGTCTTGCACAGCCCAAATTGTATTTTGGCATCCATTTTGTGGTTACTTAAAGGGATAGCTCAGCCCAAAATGAAAATTCTCTCATTATTTACTCACCCTCATGATATCCCAGGTGTGTATGAATATCTTTCTTCACCAGAACACATTTGAAGAAAAATATAAATGTATCTCAGCTCAGAAGGTCCTTAAAATGCAAGTGAATGGAGATTTTTCTTTTGAAGCTCCAAAAATCACAGTCAGCTTTAACGTCATCCATACAACACCAGTTGTTGAATTAATGTTTTAAAAAGTGTCATGATTGCTTTTGGTGCGAAAAAGAAATCTAAATCATGCTTCCGGTCAGGAGCGGTAGGTAATCACATTGGCATTTGAAGCACGCAAGAACTGACATGCGTCACTGCCGGGAGAGCAGCGCTGTTTACAAGTGAGTAGGAGGAAAGCTTTACAGTACCTTGGTTGGATTTTTGTTTAGATCTGTAAGATAATGGTGCATTTATGTGCTTATCCTGGATATCTCAACCGAGTGGAGAATGTGTACATTACATCTGTATCCATGGAAATGCGAATACGTCACAAGAGAGACTGCTTGGACTCCACCCTCTCTTGAAGTTTGGATTATAGTTAAAAAGTACTTAAATATTTATATATATTTTTTTAACCAAAAGTGATCGCATCGGTTTAGAAGACATTCATTTAACCGAGTCATTTCGATGGCGTTTATGCCTTCTGTTTGTGATTTGTGGAGCTTCAAAAGAGAAATCTCCATTAACAAGCTGAGATATTTTACTTCAAATGTGTTCTGGTGAAGAAAGTCAGTCATACACACCTGGGACATAATGAGGTTGAGTAAATAATGAGAGAATTTTCATTTTTGGGTGAACTATATTTAAATGTTTGAAACACTGAGATATATATATATATATATATATATATATATATATATATATATATATATATATATATATATATATATATATATATATATATATATATCTTATTCTTTATTAATTTAATTCACACCCTGGTTCTAAGTACATACTAAACAAAACAATAATGCAAAAATTTTGTGTTTTTAAAACTAAAACATTTATTAGATTTTTTTTTTTTTTATATATTAAATGTTATGTATCTTTGACTACAAATTGTGAAATGGAGTCAATATGTGAGTCAGATTTTAATTCATTAACCCTTCTAACTGGTAAGTTTTTGAGTTTGTGTATCTTTCTGTGCAATTCACACACAAGTCATTTAAAATGTCTTTTGCTGTGGTTTAAGAGATTCTGCTGCTCCGCTGTGCAAGAGGGAAACACTGCTTGGAACTTACATTAGGCTATATGGTTGAGTTCCCACACTCATTCTGATTAGCTTCCATTCAATAGCAGGCTTAAGTAGGCTTTGTTCAGGTGGAGGAAGAGAACCCTGTGGGTCATCTCAGAGCTTTGATAAGACACTGGCACCAAATATCCTGAAAGAGAAGAGAAGAGTATAGTCTTCCCTGTTTTCCTCCATCATTGATTGTTCTTTCCCTCCCTTTCTGTTTCTTTGTGTTGCTTAAATGGCCACACGTTCAATTTGGAGACAAAAGGAGCCCAATTAAAGCTTAATTGTGAGACCGGTGCAGTCCAAGATACTTTTGCTAATCCTGATAACCCTCCTCTCCTCCTTGCTGCTCCTGTTTTTCTCTCTTTCTCCTCTGTCTGGTTTGATTAATTTGATTGGGATGCATCTAAATTTTAGCCACTGAAAGAAAAAGAGAAAAATGTTGGTCGAAAAGACGAAAAGAAACCACAACTATCTGATAACATAAAGAGAGGAGGTTACCACTAGGGATGCACCGATACCACTTTTTCTCTTTTGAAATCTCAGTATCGGTCGATACCGATCCGTTACCAGTGTTGTTTTTTTCATAATCAGTTTAGACAATTAGATTAGATTAGATAGTTTAGATTATCTGTACCTCACTGAGTGATGCTAATTATATGTAAAGAAACATAAACCTTTAACTATGCTTTATTTCAATATAAATGTACAACCTATTAAGACAAACTTTATTGTTAACTAGTATACTGGATAATGCTGCTTTTTTGGTTCAATTTAGTTCAGTTCACTTTTCAGTCACAGTTATTTTTTTTGGAACCCATTAAACTTACATTTTGTTATAATTTGTAAACATATTATAATAATAATAGATTATTATTAATATTATTATTAACTGAACTATTGAGCATCTACATCTGAGATGTTGTTTGTGAGTAGCGCTCAAATATTGCACAAGCCGTGAAGGCAAAAAGTAGTCGCGAGTGTGTGTGTGTGTGTAAACAGAGCAGCGCCATTCAATAATGCACTGGCGCTGCATGTGCATATTATATATTTACTTATTAAACACAGCCTTTTGTGATTCACAGAGCTATCACACGTCTTCATGTGGCCTTTAATAAAATACACGAGTCATATGAACTGCTTTACTGGTGGTTTTAATGGTTCTTTTATGTCATTTTTGGAGCTTGATAGGAAAGAACAGGACTAGCACACAGTATCAGCTCATCGGACCGGTACCCAATCCATCTATAAACGTCAGTATTGGAGCCGATTCCGATCCAGGTATTGGATTGGCGCATCCCTAGTTACCACATGTGACTCTACCCTCCTAGCAACTGGGCCAATTTGGTTGGCTATGGAGACCTGGCTGGAGTCACTCAGCACACCCTGGATTCAAACTCTCGACTCCAGGTGGTGGTAGTCAGCGTCAATACTCGCTGAGATACCCAGCCCCCAGCAATTCACTATTAATGTAATTTTAAAGTGTGGGGCATTAACATAACTGCAGCAAAACTTGCAAAAGTGTGGTTAAGGGCACTTTAAAAACAAATCAGCGTCGGAATCTGTACCAGAACATCTTAGTGTTAAAAAAACGGTGAATGTATCGGCCTCAAATTTCCTGATTGGTGCACCACTAGTTTATTTGCTATGTAATAAAAGAAGATTGTGACTGCATGATCTGTCAAGCTTGAAAAAGAAAAAGCACCATAAAAACACCAGTAAAAGTAAATAATGAATACGACTCATGCACTATATTCCAAGTATTCTGAAATCATACGATCACTTTGTGTGATGAACAGAACGGAAATTAAGTGGTTATTCGCTCTCACGTCAAATCAAATGATTAAGAAAGTGCTGAAATAAAATATGGCAGATGCATCGGTAACATCAAAATTAATTGGTTCTCATTGTGTCTCATGAACAAATGTCATGACATCATGTCACAAGAACAAAAGAGGTTTGATGTTATTGACGTAGCTGCTAAATTTGATTTCTGCGTTTTATTAATGGTTTGACTGGATTTGATTTGAGCATGAATAACGACTTAAATTCCATTAAGTAAATAATGACAGATCATTTTGTTTTTGTTTTGGAGTAAACTATTACTTTAAGAAATGACTGGTACTTTAGAATAACATGTTTAAAATGATGTACACTCAAATATTTTCTTTAGCATTTTCCAAGACAGACCTTTTGGATACTGGCTGATTTATTATTGCATGCATGAATTCAACTGCTGCATGTGTTATACAGACAAAAACCAACACATCATCCATTGTAACACACTGCAGGGTACAGATGTGCTTATATTATCAAAAAATATGTTTTGATTTTGAGACCATTTTGTTTTGTATCATAAAAGTGTTAAACGTTATATAGAATTTAAATATGTCATTTGATCAACACACAACATGACACATTTATAGCCACACTGATTTTTTCTATACAGTTGTCTACTACATTACTAGATATACACTATATTTTTTAATATTGTTGGAGTCCATACTGTGTGTTACTGTAAACACACAAATTATAGGAAGGTAGTACAATTACTTAGTGTTATATTATAACATTAATAGAACTTATTGTTATTCATAACAAAGGCCAGAATTTTCATTTTGGTGCATTGCTAATTGAGATATTTTTCTGGGTCTAGTAGGCAAACAAGTGTGAATGTCAGCAATATTTATGTTCTACATACCCAAACATACTGTACGCTCCTGTGGGGACATGCTCTAGGTTGCTTAATATGCTGTATTTTGTACATGGAGGCCAGTGTTCAAGCGCTGTTCTTAGATGGAATGAGATTTCAATTAATTTGCCAGCCACTTGACATGTGTCTCCATTTGTAGATTTCATTTTTTTTCCAATCCTCGTAATGGCTTGAAGATCAATAGAAGGAGGGGAAAGGGTAACTGATTTCATTAATAACTGATGTTATGATGAGGTTTGTACAAATATGTATCTGAAAAAGGCTTTCATTTTATACTATCCACTCAACTCAAATGGCACTGTTTAATGCTCCATCTGCAGTTACATTTTTATGGCAGCTGAGGTATTTTATTTCCATATTGACAGAGCAGGTTGTATTCTGAGTAAAATGTGTCAAAATAAAAGATGTACCAATTACTGTCCCAAAAATGCACATGTATCATGTAAATGTTGTAAGTCAAGCTAATACAAAAGTGTGAACCTCTGTGTAAATCTTCGAGGTAGGGCTGCAACTAACGATTATTTTGATAATCGATTAATCTTTGCTTATTTCTACAATTAATCGATTTTAATCCCTCGCAATTTCTTGCCAATCTACATCTTGATATAATCCTTCCTCATGATCACGCAGCATGTTTTCATTAGCTGAAAGGGAGGCTAAACAATAAATTATAATCTGACGTAACTGGCAGCACACAATTTAGCCAGGGCTTCGCTTTATCGCCTGAATTTGCACCCACTTTGCTTCGGTAGCGCACACACGCGATAAAGGGAAAAGCTGCCTGAATTGTGCGCTGTCGGCTCATGATGTGCGAATCTGCACGCATGGTTGAGCATTTGACAGCATACATTTCGATAACTCCTCCTTAGATGACCTAAAAGCTCTGAATTGGTTGGCCTGTGATGTGCAAATGGCTTTGTACATGCAGCGCAAGTCTCTTGGGTATCTTGCAGTCTTGTCACAGTCTTCCATTCAGCTGATGTGAACATCGTGCGTGATCAGGAGAGGTATTTCGTCAAATATTGGTATGCAGTTGTGAGGGACTCCATATAAATAAATTGCCAACTCTTCTCTCACTGTTGCTAGTGATTACTCCTCGGTCTGATTTTGACAAATGTATGAAAGACAATATTGTGTATTCAATATCAGTAATCAAATAACCAATTTTGTGTTATTAACTGTGTTATCTCATTTTTATTGATGGTTTTCTTTCAGTAAATCACTTTCACAATGTGCTCTGTAAAGAAATCACATACAGAATCATGATTATATCATATTGGCTTTACCATCAAACATATGCTGATAATATCATTTGTAATGTAAAGTAAGATTAAATTAGAAAAATACCAAATAAAACGTTTTCATAAGCGGACCTACTCTTTGAAAGGCAGGAGGTTGGTTGTTGGCACCAGTGTTGGGGAATCTACTTTGAAAGTGTAGTTTTACAAGCTACAAGCTACTCATAATTTAAACTAGTTAAGCTACAGTCTAGCTACCTCTTTCAAAAAGTAGTTAGCTATACTATGTACATGTTACTATTAAAAAGTATCTAGCTACATTAAAGCTATTTGTTACTATCAGATTACAAATTACTGAAACATTTTTGTGAGGATTTTTTTATAAATTCTTTGGGATTAAAAACGAGGTTGGATAATGCAATGCACTTATTACTTCAAAGAGTCTTGTTGTAATGCACAGATAATGAGAAACTAAATAAACATTCAGACTTTTTAGAAGATTTGACTTCTATGATGGTAACACAATTCCTTATGTTTTTAGTTTTTTTATTATTATTATCTGGGTTAAACTCACTAAATTTGTTCATTACTAGTGATTTTGAAGCATTGCATTCTTCTAACAGGCAAATGTTTTCAGCATAGGAAAACAGTTTTGAGCGCCCAGTGTCTGCCATTTTTTTGAAAGCTGTTCAGTGTCTTACATTTCCCACAATGCAATGCTTACCAGTGACGACTGTGAACTTGTTTTTTTTGCAACAGGCTTTCAATGGCATCTTTAGGTAGTCAGACTAATTGTTAGACTAAGTCTTAAGTTAATGGGTATGTTTATGCAACTGGCCCTTAGTGCAAATGGTATGGCCTCAAAATACTTTTTTCATTATTATTGGCTTGCTCATTTAAAGAAATATTTCACACAAAAATGCTAATTCTCTCATCATTTGCTCACCCTCATGCCATCTGTAGGTCCACACAATCCAGGTATATGATGACCAAAACTTTGAAGCTCCAAAAAGCACATAAAGGTAATCCATACTACTATAGTGTTTTCGAACATGTCTTCAGAAGCGGGTGAACAGACCAAAATGCAACTCCTTTTTCACTATAAATCTTGACATCTCCTTGCCGATCATGATTGCAAGTTTGATTACACATCCTAGCATTATATAGTGCTCTGCACATGTGTCAAGCACTAGGAAGTTTAATCAAGTTTGAAATCATGATCGTGCCTAGAGACTGCAATGGCTAGATGTATAATAAGTTATATTTTGGTCTGTTCTCACCCAAAATCAATTAGATAGCTTCAGAAGACATGGATGAAACCACTGGAGTGTTTATGGATTACTTTTATGCTGACTGTTTGTGGGTTTTTTTAGCTTCAAAGTTTTGGTCACATTCACTTGCACTGTATGGACAAACAAAGCTGAGATATTCTTTTAAAAATCTTAATTTGTGTTCTGCAGAAGAAAGAAAGTCATACGCGTATGGAATGGCATGAGTGTGAGTAAATAATGAGAGAATTTTCATTTTTGGGTGAACTATTTCTTTAAGGCATAGCTTTCTGTAAAGCTGCTTTTAAACGATGTGTGTGTATTGGGAATAGTGTTCTATAAATAAAAATGATTTGACAGTATAAAAGTCACCCTCCCATCCATGCTTAAGGCAAATACACTTTTCAGCAGAGGCTGTAGTGTGTTATTGTCCTTAATGGAAGATAATAGAGGTGCCTTTTGGATGTAACCATGACGTGTTCCCTGGAAAACAGGACGCTGCAGAGATCCACCCAGGACGAGGTTATCTCTCCACACTTTTGCAGATTTCCCTGATTTTATTTTGTTCACAGCTCGGTCCCCTCTCATTTCCTGCTCATATAAGCAGGCAGAAGCACATCCTCTGTGATTTTATGACTGATATACGCAGACACTGACCAAAGGCTTGGCAACTGATTAAATTCTCTCCATAGATGCCTCTGATGGAAATATGTTTATCTGCTTTTTGTGTGGAATTAATTCAATATGGGCATCTGCAGGGAGCAGCTGGATTATTGTTCAGTTAATTTAGATTTTTGGGGTTTGCCATTTTTTATTATAGTCGAAAGGAGTTCTTCTCAAAAGAGAGAATACCACATCATAGACATGGGAAATATCTTACTCACAAGTAATAGGATGGGGTTTAGGCCAAAGATTTTTAGGCCAACTGGTTTTAGTGTACTTCAGGATCCAGATTTTACATTGAACATCAGGTGCCACTGCTGACTCACAGTATTAGAATGATTTATCAAACTGAAGTAAAAGCAAACACTCCTTAAAATCAAACATTGACATTTAATATAAAGGGCACTTATTATGGCATTTAAAATGTTCCTAATATTGTTTTGGGAGTCCCCAACAACAGTTTTACATGCATGCAATGACAAAAAAACACTTTTTGTTGTCTTATAAGATGCATTTATGTTTACCTGATTTGCTCACCGACTCACAAATGATTCGTTCAACGACTCATTTTTCCAAACCCCTCCTTTGCGTGACGCTAATCTGGGGTGATTGGTCAGATGACCCAGTCAGTTGTGATTGGTATACTCTGTGCAGAGATTGTCGGAAACGGAACGCCCATCAGCGCTTTGTAGTAAAAAAATCAAAATCAGAGAAGGAATTTGAGTTGATTTATGTTAGCGATCATAGCCCAAAGTTCGGTGGTAAACACCCAATCAGTTATTGTTTGCGTTAGCCCAACGCATAAACATATTGGTAAAGCACTGCATTACTACTAGTTATTGCTCTATTCTTTATGACAACTCCAATAACATTGACAAACATTTCACATATTTAAAAAAAATTGACATTGGAGACCTAGAAGCTGCGCTGAGCGTAACTTACTGTAACGATTGAGGACTGAGGCTGACAAAGGTTGAGGATCCAAGTGCAGATAACTTTATTTAAACGAATGGAAACAAACAGAGATGAACAAACAAAACTACCACGATGCCAGCAGGAGGAGGAGGCTCTGGAGGCGGAGCCGTAGGAGGCTCTGGAGGAGGCTCGGAAGGCAGAGCCGTAGGAGGCTCTGGAGGAGGCTCGGAAGGCAGAGCCGTAGGAGGCTCTGGAGGAGGCTCGGAAGGCAGAGCCGTAGGAGGCTCTGGAGGAGGCTCGGAAGGCGGAGCTCTGGAGGAGGCTCGGAAGGCGGAGCTCTGGAAAGCTCGGAAGGCGGAGCTCTGGAAAGCTCGGAAGGCGGAGCTCTGGAAAGCTCGGAAGGCGGAGCTCTGGAAAGCTCGGAAGGCGGAGCTCTGGAAAGCTCGGGAAACTCGGAAGGCGGAGCTCTGGAAAGCTCGGGAGGAGGAGCCCTGGAAGACTCGAGACTTGAGAGACTTGAGACTTGGGAGGCGCTGGCTCTAGGAGGGGCTCGACCACTGGCGCTGGCTCTGGGACGGTCCTGGCTACTGGCGCTGGCTCTTGGACGGTCACGGCCACTGGCGCTGGCTCAGGGACGGTCGAGGCTACAGGCGCTGGCTCAGGGACGGTCGAGGCTACAGGCGCTGGCTCAGGGACGGTCGAGGCTACAGGCGCTGGCTCAGGGACGGTCGAGGCTACAGGCGCTGGCTCAGGGACGGTCGAGGCTACAGGCTGGCTCAGGGACGGTCGAGGCTACAGGCGCTGGCTCAGGGACGGTCGAGGCTACAGGCTGGCTCAGGGACGGTCGAGGCTACAGCGCTGGCTCAGGGACGGTCGAGGCTACAGGCGCTGGCTCAGGGACGGTCGAGGCTACAGGCGCTGGCTCAGGGACGGTCGAGGCTACAGGCGCTGGCTCAGGGACGGTCGAGGCTACAGGCGCTGGCTCAGGGACGGTCGAGGCTACAGGCGCTGGCTCAGGGACGGTCGAGGCTATCGGCTCTGGCTCACTGATGTCTGAGGCTACTGGCGCTGGCTCGGGGACGGTCGAGGGCTCAGGTTCGCTCACCGTGGCTGACGGGGACTCAGGCTCGCTCACAGTGACATGCGTGGGCTCTAGCTCACTCACCGTGACATGCATGGGCTCAGCCGCAGACCAGGCAGGCGGGCGGGCGGAAGCCCGTCTTCTCTCCCTCCTCGGGCAGACGAGTGGGCGCGCTGGCTCATGGAAGGCGACTGGCGACGCTGGAACGCTGTTCCTGGTCGGCGTGACTTCAGGCTCGCTGGCCGGGGCAGGCGTAGGCTCTGGCTCGCAGACCGGGTCAGGCGTGAACGGGGAGCCGCACAACAGCAAGGTTAACTCCAGGAAGTCGCGGAGAGTCCAGCCGCGTGATGCCGGCGGCAGCCGCTCCTTCAGCCAGCCACTCAGGTTTTCCCTGAAGAAGACCACTAGGGAGGAGTCTGAGAAGTCCGCAACAGCCGCCAGTTTAAGGACGTCGCGGACGTGGGCCTCAATAGGACGGTCCTCTTGCCTCAGGCAGAGCAGGTGGTATCTGGCACGTAATACTGCTGGATCCATGGTGTGGTATTTCGTTCTGTAACGATTGAGGACTGAGGCTGACAAAGGTTGAGGATCCAAGTGCAGTTAACTTTATTTAAACGAATGGAAACAAACAGATGAACAAACAAAACTACCACGATGGGCAAAAATGAAAACAAAACACGAAAACAATGGAACACTGGAACTGGGAACACAGGCAACAAAACACGAAAACACTGGAACTGGGAACACAGGCATGGGAACGAACATCACCTACATACAACCCCGTTCACAAACAATCAACGAAAGACAGGGACTGAACCAAAAACCAGGGTATATATACATGAACATAGAACTAAGGGGCCAATGAACAAACAGAACACCAAACAAGATAACAAGATGACAAACAGAAGCAAATGGCAAACTAAATGAGGGCAGGTGAAAACAATGAACAGTGAACACGAGGGCTGACAGGAAGACTATGGAGGTACAAGGGTGACAAAAGTGAAAACTAAGGAATAACAAAAGTGACAAAATGTCAAACAAAGGGCAACAGTGAGACAAGGCAGTGTAACCGTTACACTTACACAACACACACAAATACTTATTAAGCATGCTAGAAAACACATAAAAGCTACAATTATTAATAATACTTACAGGTTGTGATTCGGAGGAGGAAGCTGATCCAAATAAACTTGGTACTGAACCTTCCATCAGTATCAACCGGCTCGCGAATCCACACTTGAAAGCATTCATGTTCGTAAAGCAATCGTCATTAAAATGACGCGAACACAGCACAAGGTTCGGGCTATACTTGTGTGGTATAGTTGTAAATATAAACTCTAGCCACTGATTCTTCACATTCTTCACACACAAAAGGTCGCTTTTGATATGCACTTGAGAACACAGCGTCTTGTTGTCGACATGATGTTTTCAAGTTTTCCCTGGTGTCTGCGCGCGCAATGAGTGGGCGCGGCCAATTTGATCATTTTTCGTCTTGACGTCACAACGAAAAGGAAAATGACTCATTGGAAAAATGATTCATTACATTGACTCAGAGTCGACTCCTACTTTTGGGAGACAATAACTTTTTTTACGGTGAACTTTCATATATAATATTTTACAGGATGTTTTTGTTCACTTAAATCTATGTTACACACTACATGAAAGGTAATTTTCTAAATTCCATAATAGGTGACCTTTAACATAAACTATGTACTGTATGTTGTCAATAATTCACCACACAAATCTCATGTTTTGAACTAACCATGATTATCGTAATTGCAAATTAACCTGCATTTTTATGCATTTTAGCATGTTTATTTATTAATTTCTTTACTTTTGTTTAAGTAAACACACAAAATAGCTCTTATCATTAAACGATTTGACAGTTAATAATTTTTGCTACTTAGTGGATGGCAGCAGCGCATCAAAAAAGTATTATTTCATGTTGATACAACAGTTCTTATACAGTCTTAAGTCTTTTATTGATTATAATTGAATGTACTGTATAAATAAATGCTGGTGGTTTGCGGCCTCCACCACGTAGGATGGATTAGAACCTTCATCTCACACACAAGAATCACTGGTCAAATTGTCTTGAGGACATGCACCAACCTCTAGGCCACAGGTTTGACTGATGTTTTGTTTAGTCTTTCCAAATTATGTTCCTCATTCTATTGTGTGACATCCTAAACCATGGAGTGCCATGTTTTTATTTTCCTGGTCAATGGCTGTGCCGCATGAGAAAGGAGCGATTGTAGATTGGAACGCAGATGCAGTATTTATATAAATAAAATAGTCTCTCGCCATTGCTGGCATGCCAGTGATTACCTCTCAGCGTGCCAATGCTGGCACGTGTGCCATAGGTTGCGACCCCTGTCCTTAATCAACAATACCGGTTCCACAAAATGACTATTGTGTACAGTTTGAATACTGCATTGCAAAGATGATGTTGGCTGCACTAGTCTGGCACACAGCCAGACTGTCTCTATCTCCTGCAGCCAGCCCTGTTCAAAACCACCACTGATTTAGTCACAATCCCATCAGTATCCTTTCCAAAAACTGTTCCTCCTCTATTGTCTGTGCTGTAGGGTTCCATATGTAGACTTATTTTAGTTAAAGCTGCACTACGGAACTTTTTGCTCTCTAGCAGAATCTGTGGTTTGAACTTAAAATTGCAAGCAATTTGCGGAAGTACACTTCACGTGAATTGTGTTTCGGCACTGCTCTTCTGCGAAGATGGGACGCATAATTTGATCTACCATTGAAATCGCCTGAGATCATGACTGGGAGATACTCAGACCCGGAGTCATAATGTTCTATTTTCATGTTGATATTCTGTTATTCTGTTAAACATTTAAAACAGAAATGTTACTTCCTTTGATAAAGATAAACACCACTCGTATTTAAATATTTTGAATGAATGAATGTATTTTACACTTATAAGTGTTTTATCTACTATTAATATTTGTATTGTACTACAGTGCACTTATCAATTTAAGAGTTGAAATTTGTGATGTGGCTAATATGAGTTCAATGGAAGACTTTAATAGTTTATATTATATTGTACAGCCTCAGTTGATAATGCAAGTAAAACCATAATACTACATAGCAATACAATAACACAGTAAACTAAAGACATAAAACGAGGATTTAATAATGAAGTGAATTAAATATACTTTATTAAACAAAAACATATGCAGAAAAATGCTATTTAAAATTACAATAATAAGTTTAACAATCATTTAACAATAAATAATAATGTTGAAGTCAGATGTTGTATTTGTATTTAAACTGTATTTAAATGTATTTAAACTCAGTTTTTCACAATTGCTGACATTTAATTGCAGAAAAAATCCCCTGTTTTTGGTCAGTTAGGATCACTACTTTATAGTAATAATGTGAAATGTTAGAATAATAGTAGTTCAGCTTTTATTTATTTCATTGCATTCCCAGTGGGTCAGAAATTTACATAAACTTTGTTAGTATTTGTTAGCATTGCCTTTAAATTGTATAACTTGGGTCAAATGTTTTGGGTAGCCTTCCACAAGCTTCTCACAATAAGTTGCTGGAATTTTGCCCCATTCCTCCAGACAGAACTGGGGTAACTGATTCAGGTTTGTAGGCCTCCTTGCTCGCACACGCTTTTTACAGATTGAGGTCAGGGCTTTGTGATGGCCCCTCCGATATCTTGACATTGTTGTCCTTAAGCCATTTTGCAACAACTTTGGAGGTATGCTTGGGGTCCTTGTCCATTTGGAAAACCCATTTGCAACTGAGCTTTAACTTCGTGGCCGATGTCTTGAGATGTTGCTTCAATATATCCACAGAATTTTCTTGCCTTGTGATGGCATCTATTTTTTTAAATGCACCAGTCCCTCCTGCAGTAAAGCAACTTCTCAACATGATGCTGCCACCCCCATGCTTCATGGGGGTTACAATGGTCATTATGGCCAAACAGTAACATTTTTGTTTCATTAGACAAGAGGACATTTTTTAAGAAGTAAGATCTTTGTCCCCATGTGCACTTGCAATCTGTAGTCTGGCTTATTTTTATGGCAGTTTTGGAGCAGTGGCTTCTTCCTTGCTGAGCAGCCTTTCAGGTTATGTCGATATAGGACTCCTTTTACTACATTTACATTTATTCATTTGGCAGATGCTTTTATCCAAAAGTTTATACTTGCATACTATTGTTTGTACAGATGAACGTAGTACCTTCAGGCATTTGGAAATTGCTCCCAAGGATGAACCAGAGTTGTGGAGGTCCAGAATATTTCCAAATACATCTACAGCCAATTAGCCTATCAGAAGCTAACTGGCTATTTGCCTAAAGGCTGGAAATCATTTTCTGTAATTTTCTAAGCTGCTTAAAGGCACAGGTAACTTAGTGTATGTAAACTTCTGACCCACTGGAATTGTGATATAGTCAATTAAAAGTGAAACAATCTGTCTGTAAACAATTGTTGGAAAAATTACTCATGTCATGCACAAAGTAGATGTCCTAAAGACTTGCCAAAACTATAGTTTGCTAATATGAAATCTGTGGAGTTGTTAAATGACTTCAACCTAAGTGTATATAAACTTCTGACTTCAGCTGTAAATTTAAGTAGCAAAATAGGTGTTACAGTTAGCAAGTTTGGTTAATTTCCATGAATCAATTAAACTGTATATTAATTTAAATTATGCCCCTAAGACAAGGTTATTTAGCTTACAGAGAATATTTAACTTTTTTTTTCCTCAATAGGGTTGGGGATGCACTGATACAAACTTTGTGTGCTGATACCGATAACAAATTATTTAGGACAGCATCTGCCGAAAAGCAATAGTTTGGTGGTTCTGCTTTTTTATGCTGCTACTTTTTCAAATCACTCATAAATATTGGCGCAACTTAAAAAAATTACAAATAATTCCATTCTCTTTGTCACTAAATGTTTTGCATGTTTCAGAGAAACTGTCTGTTACAAACAAACACTGAAACAAAAAAGCACATTATTAACTCACATTAACATTCCTAACTCACCTTAACTGAATTCTGAATAGCCTCTTTTAAGATTTCATAATTTTGTTAATGTTCTTAACTCACATTAACTGAAATCTGAATGATGAAGCCTGTCCCTTTTTAGTTGAAGCAGCCTCCACTTTTGCTTTATCAAAGTCATATCCCTTGTAGTGTCAATCATTAAGGAGAGGCGAGGTTCATATTATCATTCTTGCAATTTGTTCTTAAAATTAAACCATATAAGGCCATTTCTAATAAATATTACCAGCCAATTTAACATTCATTTGGCGTTTTGCGAGTGATAATTTTGCACCCACACACATAATTCTCATGCATCAATCCCTCTGCTTCTCTGCTGATGATGATCACTGTGCTGTTCTGGCACCCCCCACCCTGCTTTATTCCCTCCTCTACCCCCCCTTTTCATCGCTGTAAGTGCACTGCAGCATCCTGTTAGTGTGAAGCAACGACCCTCTGCACGCCACTCACATCAGGGTACGGTCAACCTGAGCCAATCTGTAGTTTCAGGGACGTCCCTTTTGAGAAAAGCTTAGTGACTGAATGAAGAGTGACGCCTTTAGTTTGACTTTGGATTCGGACATTGGGTTCTTTTATCCTTAATCGGAATATAATTGCGTGTGCTGGGATATCGGATGAGAGGGAGCTACAGGGTGCAGACCAGGATGGCCCGTCTAAACTGGTGCTTTGCGGCTCTTCTCAACTGGGGGAAGTTAATGTTCTTTTGCCTCTTTCCACTCAGACTGTTCAAGACCGCAAAGGTAAGCCCACATTCTCCCCAACATCATCATCCGTAAAAATTACAACAGGGTACTGGGTAACCATTTGGAGCAGATTCGTTAACAGTCGTCTTTTTTTAACCACCCTTTATTCTTGTTTTGCACTCTTCAGATTTTAGCATTTGTTTCTCTGGATGACATGTTTTATATTTATGTAAGTGGAGGACGCTTTATCCATTGACTTATAGGGCATTCAAGCTCTGCATTTTAATAGTACATGTGTTCCCTGGGAATCGAACCTGTGACCTTGCGACAACCAATTTTTACCAGTAGGGCTACCGGAACACCTACTGATCATGCTGATGTTTTAATGCACAATGTTAGTCAGTAAGAGGAGACATACATTTTTATAACCACAACACTCTGTTTAATATCTGGAGGTTGTGGCACCTATTAAATATTGCAGGTTGTAAAATTTCAACTTGAGCTGGCGGTACTTTTACAACCACTCAATTGTGGTTCATAACAATGAGGTGCTAGTGTGCATGAGTTGATTGCTCCTACACATTTTAACTGGGCTTCACTGTGACATTCAGCTACATTATAATGCTCCATAAAAGTAAGATATCCTGCCAAAATGGTAAGGCCTATTGCATAGATCTGATACTTTGACACATACAATTTTTGTCCCATCTGTTTGCATTTACATTAGACCTAAAACGACTGTGTTTACAATAAAATAACAGCAGACCAAGCAAAACAAAAGCATAGTGTAAGCTCTGGTAAGAAGTGACGAACGCGGAAGCGCAGAGGATAGAGCAAAACAAAATGCCGGTCACGAATTAGAAGACAACAATGAGCATTTTTAAAGAAAAATGTCAGAGGATTTCTATAAAGAGAAAGGAGATTGAGCTTTTTGCCCAGTCCTATTTGTTTGAACTTGAGTACAACAACCAGGAACTCCGGGAGATGGAGGAGGCTGCAGCAGCGACATATACAAAAGAATCTGGTAGCCGGACAGTACAGGAGACGTGGTGGTGCTCATGTAGGAAATGTGAGGTAATGCCAACAGAGGCTGAGAGTGTTTGCTGCCATGAATGGACGATTGGAATGACTGGATAGATGCACGAACACGCCATTTTAAGACTAATACAAATCTACAGTATAGCAAAACAACTTCACTCACTTCTTTTCGCCGTTTTTCTTTGCTGTAAACAAAATGTGCTTCTGCGTTAATCACTTCTCACCTGAGCTTACGCTATGCCGATGTCATACGCCGGACCTTGACTCTCTTGTGAACGCGCGGACGGCCGTTACCAGAAGCCAGTGATTATAGTTTATAAAGTTATAAATATGGATATTTTTCTTACAAAAATGCATCGCTTCGCTTCAGAAGGCCTTTATTATCCCCCTGAAGCCGTATGGATGACTTTTTTGATGGATGGATGTGCTTTTTAGGGCTTCAAAATCTAAGATACCGTTCTCCCATTATAAAGCGTGGATGAGCCAGGATATTTTTTAATATAACTCCAGTCGTGTTTGGCTGAAAGAAGAAAGTCATATACACCTAGAATGGCTTGAGGATGAGTAAATTATTGGATCATTTTCATTTTTGGGTAAACTAACACTTTAAATCGGATATGTTTTTCAGGTACCAATAAAAGTAGATAGTTTAACTAATTTTAACTTACATTCTCTGCAATATTCTCAAATCTTTGTGCCTTTGTCATCCCATGTGCCACATTGGATCACCATGTTGGCACAAACCTTGCTCTCTTTGCGTTAGACTCTGGTCAGAATGACATGTTCTGGAAGGTAATCAATACATGTGCTTAGCATGAATATAGCACTCGATATCTACGAATCACCGAATTGCGGTGGATGGGGCGAGAGATGCTCAATATATGGTCTGCACTCTACTTTTATATTACGATACCAGGCTGTTTGGAGCAAAGCCAAAAACATATTTTTATATAAAAATCATCTGTCAAACATATTGTATCTGCAGAGCTGGCCACAAATCATCTGTCTACAGAGACACCAGGCATGTGGCAGATGCAACAGAGAGCCAGATAAAAGGGCCAGATGTATTTACGAGTGATCGTACTACAGAAGTGGATTAAGTAGCCATCATTATGATGAAGGCGCTCTGCCTGAGCATTGATATTAGCTAAGCGTAAAGTCTCACATATTCAGAATTGTATTTTGAGGATATTATCTTTTGTTATTTGTGACTTATTATTTATTATACCCAGAAGCCCCTGAGCATGAGATTGTATTCCAGCTAAATTAAATTACGTGCCTTATTACACATTTTGCTGCAGATTCCCAGTGAAATGGCCAGCAGGGGGCATCAAAAGTGGGTAAAATAGTGCTGTAATCAGACAATGTTTTTAATGTGAATATTTGATGGAGGTTTTCATGAGTAAATTGTACCTCCCTAACCTAAAAATTTAAGCTAAGCCTAACCGAAGGTGTTGTACAATAAAATAAGAGGCACATCCTTACCCTAAACCAACACCTAAACCTAACCGATGTGTCCAAAACCAAAATTTGAAATGAAAAACACATTTTCTGAAGCAAGCTTTTTGCTTATCGTGGCCCATTCGGCACATTTCACCGGCCCGCGCGTTTCTCCCGATGGACATTCCGCCCTTGATTGGCCCAAAAGTGCGTCGGACCACCGGGAAAATGCCCGGTATGCCAGATTACCAGTCCAGCCCTGGTTGTCGCTATAATGTGGTTCATGCTCTCGGTTGGGTGCTTGGTGAGTTGTGCGTGGATGCCGCGCAGTGTGAAGCCTCCATGCGCTATGTGTCCACGGTAATGTGCTCAACAAGCCACGTGATCAGATACACGGACTGACTGTCTCAGATGTGGAGGCAACTGAAATTCATCCTCTGATACCTGGATTGAAGTCACTATGCCACCACGAGGATTTAGAGGGCATTGGGAAATGGGCATTTCAATTTGGGGAGAAAAAAGGGGAGGGGAAAAAAAGGGATGGTTATGAAACAACCTTGCATGCATGTTAATCATTAGTTCAAGCACAATTGTGTATAGTAATCTACCAATGCCGATAATCTCAAAATGTCCAAATGTTTGCCAATTAATCTGTCTGGAATTTTTACCATACCATGGTAAATCTCAATTATCAGTGTAATTTGACAGTGTTACCATCTAATACTGCCACACTAGGCTACAGAAGACCAACAGAACCTGCAGTTCTTAAGAAACAGAACTGTATGTCCTGCCCAGCTGTCTGAATGCTCATGGAGAGGGATTGCATGCATAATTAGATTTTGGTAATGCAAAAATCATGTCTAAAATCAATTTCAGGATATTGGCATTTTGATTGCAGTCCTTTGGCATTTATCATTGGCAAAGATTTTTTTTTTTCTCTCATTTGCCTAATGTCCTCACAGCTCACAAAAAAAAGCCACTCACACACTTGGCAAAGATAGAGGTCATCATAAAATGTTCTGTACTTGACGTCCTTTTAGTGACACTACATCTTATAGCACACTTTATCATGTTAAATATACAGTACATTGGACACATTCTCACTGCAGCGTTTTGGGAGAGGAATGTTAGGGGTCATTCTGGGTCAATTCAACAGAATGCTCCCAGCTGAAAATGTTTCTGGTGATAGAAATAAATTATATATATACGGTAAGCAAAATGGACATAACTGAAATATACCAATATTTATTTTAATAAAATTGAGAGCATGTGAATCTTAAGGAAATCAAACCATGATATCGTGATGAAATGCAATATATTGTATCGTGACATATACTGTATATCGTGCTACTTATCATGATTTGTCTGGCAATACCCAGTCCTACTTTAAAGGCACATGTTTGAAAAAAAAAAGGTCCTTTTGATACTACATTCGTGTTGGGAACATGCCTATGATGCCTTAAAATGCTGACCTTGTAGGCAGGTTACTAGGTTTTAAAACAGAATCAATGTTCTGATCATATCTAAACATGCATAGTCTTGTTTTCTCAATCTGTAAGTCATTGTTCTGACCATATCAAAATAAACACACTTAGAATGTTAAAAGAATAAGGTCCTCAGGGTGGTGTGAGTCATGTTATTGAGTAATGGAGTAGTTTTTATTAGTACAAACAGTCTATTATGTATTAGATATCAGGTAATTAGGTAAGTACAGGATTCCCACAGTTGCTTGGGATGAGATAACATGTCCGCATAGCAGTGCTTTCAAAGCTTTTAAGAAACATCTGGTCAGGCATTGGTTCTCTTTGATACTCTGGGTAAACACACACAAGTTATATAACACAGAAAGTATGACAAGCAGAGAACCACAATGATCTAACTTCCACAAAACTGATTAAAGAGCTCTCTGGATATCCTGAGTATCAAGCAAGATAAGTTTGACAAGCATAGAGTTTGTTAGTTTTGTTTGGCACACACTGGGGTGGTATGTAATAGATTAGAATGACATTTAACCACAGGAGAATTAATACATTCAGACCTTTGTGTGCTTTTGCTTTAAAGTCATTGTGTGTGGAAAGAAGTTTATATTTGTTTTATTCCTATAGGAGGGTGTGTGTGTGTGTGTGTGTGTGTGTTGGCCACTCCTCAGAAAGACCACTAGGGAAAACGTGCAATTACACGTGAGACAGAAATCAGAGTGGGTGTGTTTTCATTGTTTTCCATGGAGGGAATAGAGGAACAGATTGTTGAGTGTGTGTGTGTGTGTGTGTGTTTGTGTTTGTGTGTGTGTGCGTGCGTGCATTTGTGATAGGGTCATAAGGTAATAATAAATAAGAATGAGTACATTGGAGGAAATCCAACAGGTGAGGTCACTTTATTGCAAACAACAGAATTATGAGATCTCCAACAATAGAAATCAAATACTTCATTCAGTGTGATTTCATTTAGCATGTCCACTAACATGTTTTATATCCATCTCCTCTAGGGGTGGCGATATGACCAGGATCTTACATCATAGTAGGGTTGCACAATTAATTGAAGTAATCAAGATTATGATCAAGGTTGCTGTGATTTGATATGTCTGAAAAAGCTTTTATTCGATTACAGCTTTTAATTTAAATCTAACATGTTTTTGCAGCAGTTGAGTATTAGAACCAATCCCAGACATGTCTGTGTGTTGAGCAATGAAATGGCAATCAGCTAAAGTTAGTCTATAGTCCTATCAGTAATAACTGCCGATCCTAATGCGCAAGTTTTAAACAATCTGATGCTCTGATGCTTGTGTTATTTTTCACCTTTTTCCGGCAGCACATGAAAATGAGTGCTGAAGAAATATGACTTTACACTTGAAAATAAACTGTAGAACAAAAGTGGTAAACATAGTCAGTAATTTGCAATTATTTTAGATTCATTATATTCTGTGCTGCTCTCTTACAATGTAGACAATTTATGTGTTCAGTTCCATGTACAAGTTATTCAAGAAATTGAATAACAGTTTAGTTTTGTTGTGCTACTAAGTATGTTAATTTGAAGTTGATTAACTGTATAAAATAGCAATACAATTTTTCATCTTATTTTGGATGTGTAGCCTAGATTGAGTTAAACAAGTAAGAATTAAATGTAACTTCTTTGAATTGACATTAATAATTGCGATTACAATACAATGGGAAATAATCTTTTCATAATCGTGCAGCCTTGCATTAGGGTATGCGTTATTATATGTCATGGTAACGGTGTATATAACAATATAGTTATTTTTGCTGGACATTTCAATGGAAAATAATGGTTGTCATATTAAATAACCATGTGTTAATGGCTGTTTGTGGCTAATCCAGTTAATTAAATACTTTGCGAATTAATGGTTATTTCATCTTATTTGATTCTTTTTTTTTTTTGGGATACAAACCAAAAGATAAGATTATTCATAACAAATAAAAAGTCTAGCATCAGTGCAAAAAGAGTTTCCCATTAGCTAACATTTGAGTTAAAAACAAAAGACCCAAAACAGTAAAATGGATAGTTCAGACTCTAAATTCTGATTGAATGAGCCACATTCTAAGCTAATGATTTTCTAAAAAGATAATGTTTTTAAAATATATTTATAAATTGCATTATAAATTGTTGCAGCAGTTACAGAAACAAAACCATAATAAAAAATGTTTTTTCCACCTCTCAGAAAAAAACTATGTTGATGTCAATACTTATATTTTAATTTTAATCTATTGTAACACAAACTCTTAGATTCAATTTGTATATAAAAAAGCCAATAAATGGCTTTTACATACACTCACAAATTGTGGCTAACTGAATCTTAATAACAATTTCTTAACCTGTTTGGGACATGTCCCACTATGTATTTTCACATTACTCCATGTTTTTCATCAATCTCATGTGTAGATCACATAAAGCAGTCCAGCGTACTGAAGGACATGCAAATATATCTAAAACAGTATAAACGGTAGTGCAGAATCCACCACCCAACCCTCTCCTCCCATTCTTTTCTTCCTTCCTTTCTCCAATCCCTCAACTCTGTCCGTTAGCTAAAAAGAAATCTTGCCATCTCAATCAGAACATTCCTTGCTCTGTGCAGAACCTCATTTGACACTGACTTCAGTGGCAGCCATCCTCTCAGAGAGAGGCTTTATTTCCATAATGAAGGCAATAAGCATATTGCCTGTGTTTCTTCTCAAAGAAAGACTGGGCTGAAGGTCAAAGCCATGTTGATGCAGAGCAGTGATGGATTTGATTATGCTGTGTGTGTTTTTCAAAGCCACTCAGTTTATCTTGGGACTTTTGTCTATAAAGATTCTGCTTGTCCTTTGGTGTGACTATTGACACTTTTATCCTAACTCTCTTGAGCTATGCAGTTGTTATATTTTAAACCTTCTCTCGAGACAAAGGTAAGCGACTGTCTCAAGTTCAGTGTTTTGTTTTTAAAAAAGGAAATTAATCAGTTCAAAGCCAATTGATCACAATCTAAAAAATGTACAATCAAATTGGACACTAGAGGCTGCTCTGGCTGTTTTTGTTGAGTTCCAAGAAAATTTTCTACTGCACAAAAAGCACAGTAGCCCTACTTTTGCTCTGAATACATATGTTAATGTAATGACTTCTCTATGCTCATATATACTGACAGAGCAGTTCCTGTTCACAGTCCTTATGTTTAAAACAGTTAAGTTGCATGCCGACTGTGATTGGCTGAGCAGACATTGACTGTGATGTTCTCTGAGTGTAGTCAGACTTTTGCTAATCTCTGTCTTTGTTTTGTGACCTCTTCTACCCCTCTAGTGAATTAGATCCATCACAAAAACACACATGCTAAAGCTTCTTCATCTGGAGAAATCTGTGCAGTGCTTGCTGGTTCTTTGGTCTGTTCTGGTAGCTCCTGTGGTGTCCTCATATTTACACTGTAAATTTAGCAAAAATCTATCTAAGACTATATATATATATATATATATATATATATATATATATATATATATATATATATATATATATTGTTATTGTTTACATTGTTTACATGCGATCTCACCTGAAAGAATTACCCTTCGTCATCGTTCTTCAACAAACTATGCAATCTGAGGAGCATTCATTTTGTAAAACTGTATATGAACTTGTATATTAGAGTCTCATAACCAAAATGAGCGTGTCTCCAAAGTCTATTTTAAAAAATGTGGCGTAGTTTTATTCATAATAGCCAAGTAGTGTAGTACAATTTTGTGTCGTCTTGAAAGGCGGAGCCTTAATTTTACTCTGTATATCAGCAGCGATTTTACAGAGAAAAAAGCTTGCAGGAACCTCATTTTTTGTTAGATCATCTTCAAATTTGAAACGCAACTTCTTTAGACTTGTAGCTTTGAGAACATTGTATTTTTGGGTTCTCTTGGTACATTTATTGTTGTTTTTTTAGATTATAAAAACATGTTCAGCACAAAATATACCCATTACTATAAACTTCAGCTTCTCTAACTTTAAAAAATAACAAAATATATGAATTCTGAAACTTGGGAATTAAAGCCCAAAGTGTCTTCTTTCAAAAGATACCACAACTGTGTCCATACTCCAAAGGGTCCAGTAAATACAACCATTTAAGTTCAGGTATGTCATTTTCATGGTTTGTGCTCAAAAAGATGGTGAGTATAAACAGCATAATGCACGGTTTAGGGTTTAACCAAATACTTGTGGCAACGTTCAGATAAATGTCCGAATTGAACACGCGGTAAACTTTTGTTCATACTAACTGCATGTGCAATATAACGGGATGTGTCTTTACTTCTCCAGGCACCTTGGTAGAAAGACTTTGCAATGGCAAGAGCCAGGAAGGAGCTCTCTCTGGCAGAAGTGACCAATGCGCCAAATGTATGAGACCAAAAGCACAATAGTAATACAACATCTTGGGGAGACCTAACCCACCTTTGTCAGTTGACCTGTGTAACTTGTTAGAATGCATCCGAGGACGTTTACCATTCCAGATAAAGGATTTATCGATACTATCAAATTGTTTAAAATAAAAGAGGGGAACTTCATTGGGGAGAGACTGTAATAGGTCGTTGCATTTTGGAATACAATTCATTTTTATAACATTAACCTTCCCAATCATAGATAAATGTGGTGAAACCCACCTGTCCACATCGATCAAACCTTTTTATAAAAGGGTCAAAATGAACTCTTATTAAATCACACACATTTGTTGGGAGTAAAATACCCAAATACAACAAATGTTGTATTGGGCCACTGAAAGGTGCCCGGCTGAAAATCCATTACCGGGCAGTACGCTGTTAGAGCCAAAGCTTCAGATTTAGACCAGTTGTCTTTGTATCTTGAGAACCAAGAAAAGGAATTGATAATTATTGACGATGGTTAGCCTATGTGGGATAGTGGTGTGCATTAGAATTTTTTTGTCGTAAAAAGTGTGCCTTGGCAGAAAAAAGGTTGCGAAACACTGCAGTAAAGTACAGTCTATAGCAGGGGTATCAAACTCGATTCCAGGAGGGCCACAGTCCAGCAGAATTTAGCTCCAACCCTTAAACATAACCGAAGCAGCTAATCAAGGTCTTCAGGAGTGCTTGAAGATTACAAGGAAGCATTTTGGAGCAGGGCTGGTACTAAACTCTGCAGGGCTGCAGCCCTCCAGAAACTGAGTTTGACACCCCTGGTCTATAGTAACTGACAACACGGACAACAGACTACAGACAACACAGATTGGGTTCAAAACATGGAGAAAAGGAATGATTTGAAGAGCTAAGCCTTTCTGTTGAAATAGAAGGGGCTTCTTGATGATTCTGCTTGTGGATATCTTGTTTATTTGCTACTGCATGCCTCAAACTCTGTATATTCAAACTCAGATTTGATCAAAGATTTGATGCCACTAACCTGACAAACTTGGGCAAAAACATTATTTTTTTCTCTGAAGTAAGCATTATATCAATCTAGTACTTTGTAGATGCAACTTCATTCCAGACTGTATCTAGATCATAAACATTTGTCCTGCAAAATATTTGCGTGATTTACCCTAACCCAGCGAATAGGTAGCAGTGAATGTGCTCTCGCAGATGTTTCGCAGCACAAGAGCTACCATCTCGAAATTACCTTGTTTCTAGGCAGATCAATACACCCTACTGAAAATGATTAATAATAATTATTATTATTACAATTATTATTACATGTCAGCAATATCACAAAAAACAAGTGTACTGAATATCAGCACATTCTGATTCAGTCGTGCATCCTTGTGCCACAGGTAAGCAGATTTGTCATTATTGTGTTCATTTATACTGTGAAGCTTAGTTTGCAGCATTTTATTTGACCAATTTTTTTTTGGATTTAATTAAAACATGGAATACAGAAAAATAAAAATGGAAAATGCAGAATTTGCAACTGCAAGACTTCATGAAGTTCTTTTATTCAAGTCCTTTTCTGTGTGATCATCAGTAATCTGAGGTTATATATTTGTTGCCAAAGTATCAATTCAGTATCAATACCGAGGCACCAGGGCTGGTATCATACCGAAGCCAAACTTTAGGTATCGGAGCAACCCTAATACAGACTAATTTCTTTTTTTTCTTGCCTGAAATACCAGAAATAATCTGAAGTTTTTTTTATGGATTCATTCAAACTAGACTGTTTATACTTATTAAATATATACTATAAATGTATAGTATAAACTCTAATGCCATTTTTGCTACTAAAGTTTAAATCAGAGATACTATTAAAAAGTTTTAACACTCTCATACTTTCAACTCACAAGTAACGGATTGTGAAATTAGTCTAATGATGCAGACTTTTGGAAACTTAATGGCTAAATAAAAAGTTCATTAAAATAATCTTAACATTGCTTAATTTCACAGCAAAATCATTGCCAATATGTGAATATTCTATATATCACTGAGCCCTAGAATGACTATAGAGAAATTACACTGCCTGTCATATGCTTTTATTAGCCTTACCAGTATCCTCAAGAAGCCCCTTCTATCTCCACAGAAATGCTCAACTCTTCAAATCATCCGCTTTTCTCCATGTTTTGAACCTAATCTCCTCTAATGCGCTGAATCTCAGGCTGGATATTATTTCCTATATTGTATTGCTTCTCATCAGATTCATGTTCTTGAAATAGAGGCGAGTGAAAACACTTTATATTTAGCTGGTCTATTGACCAGAACGGAACTCATAAAAGGATTGATCTGCATGTAGAGGTGGGGGGCTTGTGCTGCCTCAGTCTTTGAGATGCTATGAGGAACTGTATGGTTTTCATTGTGACAGAGATAATCAAACTGGGACTAATCCCACACTCTTATCATCTGGCTTTAAGCCTGCCAAAACCTGAGAGAAAGAAGTGGGTATTGAGACATCAGTCTGCCACTGTGTATTGTAAAAAAAAAAAAGATTACGTGAAATACTGAAACTCATGTTTATTTTTACTGCGCATGCATCAGAGCGCTTCAGAAGTCGTTAATTTTCATATGCTCTTCAGTAGCTGCTCTGGGTCCACGGTACGAGATGTAGAGACAGTTGGAGTTCAATTAGAGTGCTGACACGATGCAATAACACCGAACAATGAGACAAAATGTGTTGCTCCCTAATTTTTTCAGTAAAATGTGATTGGAATTTGAAGTGCACAATAATCTCAGTTATCTGAAATAATCGTGATGAAACAATTATGTAACAATCACGACAGGCCTGATGTCAAAATTCAGACTCTGAAAAAACAAAGTGAAAATATGATTCTGCTTGTGGATATCTAGTTTACTTGCTACTACATGCCTCAAACTCTATATATTAAAACTCAGTATATCTTTCTTATAATCTTATAAAGATTTGATGCCACTAACCTGACAAACTCCGGCAAATCCAGTTTGTTTATTTTTTTCCATAAGTACTCATTATATCAACCTAGTGCTTTTTAGATGCAACTTTGTTTCCAGACTGTATCTAGATCGTAACCATTTGTGCTGCAAAACGTTTGTTTGATTGCCCTCACCCAGTGAATAGATAACAGTGAATGTGCTCTTGCAGAAGTTTCCACAGCACAAGAGCGACCATCTCAAAGTTACCTTGTTTCTAGGCAAATCAATGCACCCTACTGGAACTGCTTTCTTCTGTTTGCTGTTTGGGTTTGGATCTGTCTTTGTAAGCTGTTTCACAGTCCTAGAAAAGCAGCACACACTCAGCTTCATTTATATCTGGGGCAGAGGAATGTACTGCAGTAGTGGCATTGAAGGAGATTTACATAGCAAGAGGAAAATTGTATTGCTTATATTTTATAGCAAGTTGCTCATTCATAGCTGAGGAGAATTAATTTAGTTTTTAACTATGTTTCATTTAAGAATGTCCTTTGTCTCAGATGTTTCTCCATAAAGGTGCTCTCGGTTACCTTTTTGTTTGTGTCACTTTGGATGTAGAGTGTCACCTAGTGGTGTGTATGCAGCATCATTCTAAATCAGTAGTTTTCAGTTACAGATGCCATTGTATATATACATTCACTATTCACAATCAGCCATGATTCATTTATTTCCAAGAGTGATTGTGTCCAAGAACAAGACAGTTACTGAGATTAAGCGAGTAGCATTCAGCTGGTCATTTGATGAGTGTCCTCATCTCATGTGAACAATCATTATTTTATACACATGTTGAAAAAATTACTGAGTACACCTTTAAATTCTTTAAGAAATACAAACGAGATAATTGTTGACATACAGTGAAAGGACAAGGCTAAAAATTAGGGCTGTCGATTTAACGTGTTAATTCAGTGCGATTCATTTTACAAAAAATAACGTGTTAAAAAAATTTACGCAATTAATCGCATGCCCCCGGACCATAATAAGGAAGATTCCTGAGAAATGCAAGCTTGTAATACCACCTGTTTACTCCAGAAATTTCAGCTCTATGAGCAACGCGCAGTTTATACAGTGAAGAAAACACTTCAGTAGGCAGAACAACACAAACATGCGTTACGTTCTTGCGTTCAAAACACTTGATGGAGCGCAAATCCGAACTAAGGGATCTCAAGATGTGTTTAAAGATTGAGTATTAAACTATATTTAACTTGACACAGTGACCTAAACATTTTATGTTTATGACACAACGCACCCGAGCTACACAAGCATGTCTGATGCAGGTGTAGATTGACGGGCTCTTAAACAAGCCCTCATAATGAATCTCGAACTGATGGACAAATTCACTTGTGTAATGGATTGCTGTGAACTGTGTGCCAATGATTGACTTATGATCAATAATATGGTAGTAAACAATACATTGTATTCTAAAGCTGCTTTTTGTATGGTCTTATTAACTCTTCTGCTACAGGAATGTAATGCATTGTAATTATCTGAATATTTTATATATATATATATATATATATATATATATATATATATATATATATATATATATATATATATATATATATAATTTTTAATATTTAAAGATAACTATGTATAATTATATATTGATATAAATATGTATAATCATTATATGAATTATTGTTAATTGAGGGGTTTTCTCAGCAAATATTTGTATATGCGATTAATCACAATTAATTAATCGGGACGCCATGTAATTAATTTAATACACATTTTTTATCGATTGACAGCCCTACTAAAAATTTTATATGAATTGTATATCATGAGATAATTTAGTTTTGGAAGAAGTGATGTGAGATGTTTGAGTTCATATTGAGATTTTGATTACATCTGTGTTCTCAATACATTTTGGGAAATTGTTGTTATATTTTCTAAAACTCTAGAGTCTTTTTCTCGGGAGACTAATCTGAGGAAAGTTTCCATTTGCTGTCCAATTAATCTCATTGCTGTTTAGTAGAAACAATTCAGACATTAAAGTGATGTTGTTTGTAATTTTCCTTTCTAGAGATCAAGACAATGCTATTATTGCATAGTGATTGCTTGTTCTTAACTCAGGAGAGACATAATCGCGCTCTATGAGAAATGTTTGAGTTTACATTGAAATCTCTGACTTTTGATTGAAGACTTTGGTTTCTTGGCAAAATTTAGACATTTTTGAGATCTCTTCTAAAACTCTAGAGGTGACACGTTTGAGATTATTGGAAACTTTTCCACAGGAGAAGCATGAAACTTTAGCAGAAGTCTCCATTTGCTCTCCATTTATTCTCATTGGTGTCTAAGAGAAATGGCTTAGGTATGAGATGTTGCCCTTCTAGGAGCCCAAAAGGAAACTGATTGATAATTGATTGCAGACTTAAATGTCTTGGCAAATCTTAGCACTGTTTGAACTTTGAGACATTATTGAGATTTCTAGATAATTCGAGTCACATGTGAGATTTGTGGGCTCTTTTTGCCTCTGGAAAATAAATCTGCTCTCTAGGAAGCATTTGAGACTTTAAAAGAGAACTATTCCTATCCCTACATTCCTATGGGGATGTTTGACTGCAGGAGCAAGGACACACAGTCCATTGAAGTGAAAGAAGTTTGAGATGTGAACGAGAAAATCTGATCATGTGGAGGTGAGACAGGGAAGGAGGGAGGAAGGTTGTGAAAGATGTGAATGAAAGTTAGAATGAAGGGGGGGGGGCTAAAATGGAGAATACCGAAGGAGCGCAATGGGGAGAAATAAAGAGGCTCTCAGTCACCTCCCCCTCTTTCCTGTGGAGCTCAGCGAGATGACCCCAAAAGAGAGAGAGAGAGAGAGAGAGAGAGAGAGACAGAGTGAGGGAGGGGGTATGGAGTAAGAGAGAGGAACGGAGGATAGCAGAGGCAGTTGATGCACGCTCTCCTCAACGTCAATCCTCATGGATCTACAGAGCATTGTGGAACCGTGTGGAATAGTTTGGTGTCTTGTAAGAGATCCAGAGAAGAGCAAGCTGCCATTGTGAACTAAGGATGCCATCTGTGTCTCTTAGCCTTCCTGCTGCACTGGCCGGCCATGCACGTACCTGGGTCTGCCTGTCCTGCATGTTCTGGGTGAGTCCACTTGTCTGGGGTGGGTTGGTTCCTTTTCCAGGATTTTTTTTAAAATTAGATCATGGCTGGGGAAAAGGATCCTTGTTTATTTGACCATATCTCAAATAAAGATATGTGTTTTGCTTGACCTAGATTGATGTTTCGTTAGATGTTAACTGTTGCTTGACTGTTTACTCTGTGTTGTGCTATTAAAGGAATAGTTGAAGCAAAAATAGTTTATCTGCCTTTGGGTCATTTCAACCTTGAATTTTCTTTCTTCTTCTAAACACAGATGTAAGGCAGAATGTCCAGGCTGCTGTTTGCCGTATAGTGAAAGTAGATGATGATTTACAAGGTCAAGCTCCAAAAAGCTAAATTATTTAATGAAAGTTAAATATTACTATTTGTGCTATATTCCAAGTGTTCTGAAGCCATACGGTATATCTGTGTGAAGAACAAACCTAAATGTATGTTGTACGATAATCTTCTCGTCACAATGCGCTATGTGTAGAGCGCATTGTGTCAGCAACCTCAGAGACATCAACTATGAGGATGAATCGGAGTTTGCACTTTCCCTGTAAGATTAAATTTTTACTCCATTAACTATTATTTTTATGGTTGGGATTTGGGTTAGGGGGTGTGGTTAATAAAATATGCATTCTTGTTGTATCTGTAGTACATCATTTAGAACTTGTTCGCAACTCACTTTTAGTGCCACCCTGTGGACATTTCATCCAGATCAAAGATCAGTCTGAGCTCTCAAATCTTTGTGGTTAAGTATATTCAGATTTGCAGTGTTGTGACTGGTCATGTAACATGCGAGAACCAATAGCATCAAACTTGGTGCAACACATCCAAAGGTGCCATTTTTGAGTTTAACATAAGCGCAAATTAGATTTGGGAGTTTATCAGTGAACAAGGGCTTACAATTCTCTTTGTTCCTCACACAAAGCTATCATATGACTGTATAAGCACACAAGTCATATGGACTAATTTTATAGAGTTTTTATGTTATTTTTGGAGCTTGACATTATAAATCACCATTCACTTTTGTTGTATGGAAAAGAACAGCTTCTGAGGCTTCATTGGGATGAGTAAATTATGAAATATAAATTTTTGGAACACAATATAAGAACTTATCTACTTTTCATTTATGTCCATTTTGGAGTTTGACAGATGTGATCACTATGAACTGTAATTGAATGGAAAAGAGCTCACAACTTTAAAGATGTCTTTTTGTTTAGTTGAAAAATAATTATAAATAAAAACACGCTAGTTTTGGAACAACATGAGAGTAAGTAAAATATTGCAGAATTCTTATTTTTTAGTGAACTACTGTATCGCATTAGCACTGACACTGGTGGAATCTGCTTTGCAGGTATGAAGACTTTGTCTACAACTGAAGATTTCATCATATAGAGACAGTAAATGTAGGAAACAGGCATTCAAAATGAAACAGATGTGATTTATTTGCTAGCTGCATCCAACATGAAATCCCTGAGACAAACTCTGAACTTGGCAAGAGTTTGATTAGCTGCTGAGGAGAGATGACACTGTGAATGGAAAGAGACCTGCTCTGTACTGATATTGTGTCAGCATAGGACAAAATAGAAGTAACAGAAAAAGAGTAGGCAATATTTAATACTTTAAAGCTTGAAATGCACTTCCTCTTCCCCTGAAATATAAATGAACCCTCTGAGAATTTTTGGGCTAGCTGGGCTGGACAGTCTCTTGACCATACTTTCCTTGAAAGTACCTTGAAATGATGGTATTTGAGTAATCAACTGTTGCTGTTTTCAACCGGTTTTACTTATTTACATACAGTATTTCTGCATGAAACAGGATTTTTCACAAAACAAATGTAGTGTGGGACTAACACTGGATTTTGCCGATGGTGGAAAAATATGATAACCTTATAGTCGGCTCCAAATCAAAAGTAACAGTCAATATTTGGTGTGGCCACCAGCTGCATTAAGTACTGCAGTGCATCTCCTCCTCATGGACTGCACCAGATTTGCCAGTTCTTGCTGTTAGATGTTACCCCACTCTTCCACCAAGGCACTTGCAAGTTCCTGGACATTTCTGGGGGGAATAGCCCTGGCCCTAGCCCTCACACTCTGATCCAACAGGTCCCAGACATGCTCAATGGGATTGAGATCCAGGCTCTTCGCTGGCCATGGCAGATCACTGGCATTCCTGGTTTGCAGGAAATTACGCACAAAACGTGCAGTATGGCTTGTGGCATTGTCATGCGTGACGGTCTTGTCAGGATGAGCCTGCAGGAAGGGTACCGCATGAGGGAGGAGGATGTCTTCCCTGTAACGTACATTGTTGAGATTGCCTGCAATGACAACAAGCTCAGTCTGATGATGCTGTGACACACCACCCCAGACCATGATGGACCCTCCACCTCCAAATTGATCCCACTACAGAGTACAGGCATCTGTGTAACGTTCATTCCTTCGACGATAAACGTGAGTCTGACCATCACCCCTGGTGAGACAAAACTGCGACTCGTCAGTGAAGAGCACTTTTTGCCAGTCCTGTCTGGTCCAGCTATGGTGGGTTTGTGCCCATAGGCAACGTTGTTGCCGGGGATGTCTGGTAAGGACCTGCCTTACAACAGGCATACAAACCCTCAGTCCAGCCTCTCTCAGCCTATTGCGGACAGTCTGAGCACTGATGGAGGGATTGTGCATTCCTGGTGTAACTCAGGCAGTTGTTGTTGCCATCCTGTACCTGTCCCACAGGTGTGATATACTGATCCTGTGCAGGTGTTGTTACATGTGGTCTGCCACTGCGAGGACGATCAGCTGTCCTTCCTGTGTCCCTCTAGTGCTGCCTTAGGCATCTCACAGTACAGACATGGCAATTAATTGCCCTGGCCACAACTGCAGATCTGCAGTCCTCATTCCTCCATGCAGTATGAATAAGGCACGTTCACACAGATGAGCAGGGACCTGGGCATCTTTCTTTTTGCATTTTCAGAGTCAGTAGAAAGGTCTCTTTAGTGTCCTATGTTTTTAGAACTGTGACCTTAACTGCCTACTGTCTGTAAGCTGTTAGTGTCTTAATGACCATTCCACAGGTGCATGTTCATTAAGTAGACATTTTGTTTAACATACTTTGTCAACTAGACTTATGTTCATCGTAGACATGTTGCAACATGCTTTCCTGATGTTCTTTGCTAAAAAAACATGTTTAAAGATGCAGGGACGAGACTAAACTGACATAAAAATAGCGCCTTTGGGACCCAGAGTAGCTGCTACGTCCAGCCGCGCCACCACAATTTAGAATGTACATTTGCCAGATTAAAGATTTTGTATATATACTGTATATTTCATTAGATGAGGTTTTATGTTATTCATAAGATATGAAGTTGGAGACACAATGTATGTGCAGACGGTCACATTTTTTCTTTGCATGCCCTCGCTTCAATTTAAATGATTTAATCAAAATAACAAAATATGTGTAGACGTGAGGATAAAAATTGTCAATGATGAAATATTTTTGATACAGCAAAGAATAAAAATAGAATAAAATATAGAATTTATATATAGATATAGAATGAAAAAAAAAAAATCACAATAGATTTTTGCAGATAAACAACAGTTCCTAAAATGAAACTATCGGCACCAATTACTCTGCAAATTTGATATATCAGTATACCTGTAATGGAGCTTGATTTCATTGAATTGGAAAATGATTGGCTCCTGAAAAGTGGATGTGATATATCAGAATAGAGCCAAGTGGTTGGAGATTAGGTATTTGTAAAATGTAATTGATAGATGTTGATAAAAAATATTTTGGAATAACGTGGATCAATACATTGTGCACAATAAGACCTACAACGTGTACTGTATTAAGTAAATAGAGTACATTTTTATTTCATGTTGACTTCAAGCTATGCCTGAGGTTGGCTGAACATAGCCTTTGTTTTTATTTACAGTGCATCTTGGAAATTAAATAGTTAAAGTTTGGCACTCATGTTGAGTGCGGCTCTTGTCCAGAGACCTCAGAGACAAGATGTGCATACACTCCGGCTCTCTGCCACACAGCCAATTCAAATATTGACACATCTTGAGCTGTCTAAGAGGTCAAAGAGCTTATTACAATGATCAATGTCCATTAACACTTGCTAGATCAATCAAGACCAAACATATGACCCTGTGCAGTGTAGAAGTGAATTGCTCTCAATGAATATAGCACCTCACCAGCCTACTATTTTTCATACAAATGAACAGCTACACACATACCCATCTATTCATCACATTCTCTGGAGACGGTTGTGCATGAAAATCACAGGAGATTAGCAGTTACAGAAACACTGAAAAACCAGCCCACAATCATGCCACGGTCCAAACCACTGAGATCACGTTTTTCCCAATTCTTATGGTTGATGTGAACATTAACTGAAACGCCTGACCCATATATGAATGATTTTATGGATTGCATTGCTGCCACACAATTGGCTGATTAGATAATCACATGGAAGATTGTTGGTGCCAGATGGGCTGGTTTGTGTATTTCTGTAACTGCTGATCTCCTGGGATTTTCATGCACAATAGTCTCTAGAATTTACTCAGAATGGTGCCAAAAACAAAAAACATCAAGTGAGTGGCCAGAAATGCATTGCTGATGAGAGAGGTCAACAGAGAGTGGCCAGACTGGTTCAACGGACAAAGTCTACGGTAACTCGGATAACCGCTCAGTACAATTGTGGTAAGAAGCAATGCTATTCTGAGATGTTTGTTGGCACTGTTTTGGCTGCCCAAGGGGGGTCTACACAATATTAGGCCAGCCGATATTGTCAGCCAATATTAGCATTTCACTGCTCAGATATGAAAACCTTTCTTCAGAACATATAATGCAGAAAACAATGCTTGAATTGTTGTCATAGTGTAGTTTGTCCAGCAGAGCACGCTCCGACTCCATTGTTTACAGAGCTGTGCTGACGGTGGCTCTGCAGAAAGGGCAAAGTTAAGCAGTGCAGAGTTAAGTGGTGTCTTCTCTGTAAGTTGCTAACTATTTTGTGAAATACATACTGGAAAGTTAATAAACAATGACCCCATCATTTTCCATTTTCAATATATCTAATGTAATGTTAACCCTGTCCCTGACAACCATGTCACTCATGTTTATCACATCTATTTGCTGTTAGCCAGCTATAGTTTGTCAGTGCAGTCAGTAATGTAACAGATTGAAAGGTAAACATCAGAGCATCTTTTTGCAGCTCAGCTGACAATGGTGTGGTGGTGGATTTTGTCTATTGAGTGTTGATTTCACGCTATATTTTTAGTTGGTGAGACGCAATGCTGGAAAGTAAATAAAGTCCATCTTTTACTCAATGAGCTTATAGCTAACTAGCTAACCACACAGCCGCTTTCATTGCTTGTCAGCTGAGTGGAAGCTAATGTGTAAACATGTATTCACCAAACTGTTTTGTTCAGGATTCACAGTTTGGTATCCCCATCAACTAAACAATTCCAGTTGCATTTATAAAATATAATATTTAAAAGTTTGAAAGTTTCCCCTGAACTTGTATAGCAGAATACAGTGTAACACCACTGCTGCTGTTTATCTCTAGTATCGGCAGGTGTAAATGCTTCTTGTTTTACAACCTGCCACAAATTGACTGGCAGTATTAAAATAGTCCGCATTTGACTCATACTAAACAGTACTGATGTTTATTTATCTATTTATTTTATTTTTATTTATTCTTTATTTAAATGGACTGCAACTGACTGATACTGAACATACAGTACTGATGTTTATTAAGCTATTTATTGTATTTTTATTTATTCTTTATTTTCTCAGTGTTCATTTCTAGAATTTGTTGACAATGTATAATAATAATGTTGAATATTTTTTGCTAAAAATATTTGTTAAAGATAGAGTACCTTTGCATAGTCATATTGGTGCAAAATCAATGAACAATCCACATAGAAAAGGTCTGTTTTCATTCCAGCTCTAAAATGAACCAGTGAATTTTCCACCTCTAAAATCAATATCATTCTCAAAAATCCCATATCGGACGGGCTCTAATATATATATATATATATATATATATATATATATATATATATATATATATTATATACTGTATATCCATATTGCCCAGCCATAGTGTTATAGCAGAGCACCATCTGGAAAGTAAAAGAGTGAGTTACAGGCGTGAGGGAGTTCTGCCAACCCCCTTGAGTACATTAAAAGGCGTTTAGCCCTTCTCTGTTGATTTATGATTTCAGCTTAATTCCAGCCCCTTTTACACTTCACTGGGCAGTGCTGATCTGTAATCCCTGCTGTCAATTCTGGGGCTGCTTGATTCTGGAATGTCTCCAGTTCCCTGCCTCTTTCCTGATCCCCTGGTTTATTATTTCCATAATATCTCACTGTGCCCTCTGGTTTTTCCTATTTCTCTCAGTCTCTTTCCCTCCCTTCCATAGCCTCTCACTTAATCCTCATCTCGCTGCTTGCCAGTTTTGTAATTTATTTTATATTATTTTCCTTTTTTAGAGCCTGAATTGGTAAAAGTTAAAAATGCCAAAAGTGTGCATATCTACACTGCCCAGACTAGGGGGTGTATGATATAATGTTGCATGGGAGGAGTGTTATTGCGTGTTAACATTTAGAGAGAAAACGAGAAATAGCTTGTTAAAGTTTTTCAATCACTTTTCCATAAATATAGTAAATATTTTATTGCACTAAAAAATTGAAGATTTTTCTATAGCACTGAACATATCTGCACTCGTTGCCTCTTTTTCCCCGCATGTGCGTAGACATGATGAGGCGCCACTTTAGTTATCGTTGTTCCAAAGTGCCTTTTAGACCATCGTTTTTTCCTTCCAAATTTAGCTTTATTAATCAGCATGTTACAATCATATAAAAATTTTTTTAAATGACATTCAGCATCAAACAGACATTTCCATCAGGTGTATTTCAGAAACTGTATGTACATACCATATAGTCATATTTACTGAAATATATATAACAGTAATTAATATATTAATTTTAATAGATTCAATCCTTAAACTGAGAATAGAGAAAGGAATTAAACTCCATCTTGTTATATCTTCCTTAATTTTTTATATAAAGGCAAATAGTTGCATTTAGATTATTTTGAAGATCTTTTGGCATATAAATGCCCAGATATTTAAAGGATTCTGTTTGCCAGGCTAACTTTCAATTTCTCTTTTTAGGCTATAGTTATATGAAAGTTACTGAGTTTTACCTATGCTAATCCTGTGTCCTGACAATTGACTGTATTGTTCAAATGATTGCATCAGTTTAGGTAAAGAATATGTTGGTTGCCCTAGATAGATCAAAATGTCATCCGCATAACTGGCCAGTTTATGCTCTGTCCCCTTAATATTAATTCCCCTGATATCTTTACTTTGTGTAATTTACTGAGCTAGTGGCTCCAGATAAAATGCGAAGAGTATCGGTGACCATGCACAACCCTGTCTTGAGCCCCTTTCTAGAGTAACACTATTTGATAAATATCCATTGATTTTAATCCTGGGAGTTGGATTGTCATATAATGCCTTTATATAGTTTTAATAATTGTGTCATGTAAACCAAATCTGTGTAAAACTCTGTAAAGAAAAATCCAGTTAACCGAATAAAAGTATTTTTCAGCGTCCATGCTTATTACATACTATTGCTTTGCTTTTATTTTTTTGTATGTGATCATGATGTGTAGTGTCCTTCGTATATTATCTTGTATGTCGTTGTTGTATAAAACCTCTCTGATCATTATGTGTCAGCGTGGGCAGGATCTCTTCTAATAATTTGTCCATGATAGAGTAGGGCTGCTCCATTATGGCTAAAATCATAATCACGATTATTTTGGTCAGTATTGAGATCACAATTATTTAACACAATTACTCAGTGACTTTGGAAACATCATGCATTTATTGAACCTTTTTTTTTAATTGTCTTTTTAACAGTGGATTTCCTTGAAATGAAAACTGCACTGGGTAGGGGAGGAGGCTTATACTTTTTTGTTACATATGGTAGTCAAATAAAGAAATGCCTCCATCGCCATCATTTACAGCATTGGTGCTCACACTTCTATGGAATGAGATCTACTTTTCATCATGCTATTGCAGCAAGATCTACCATGTACAATAAAGACTATACATTATCACAATACCGCAATTTAAGTAGTCAGTAGTGAAATTTGATTTCAGTAGTCTCAATTCCAGCTTCAAAACCACGACAAATAATAACACAAACCCTTTTTCCATAATTCCAAATTAGTTAAAGTTCTTAATTATTCAAGACTAATAATCAGTCGGTAATAAAATAATAAAAAACAGCTATGAATAGAAATTGATTAAAAAATTACAAATTAAGAAAATTCTGTGCTTTTTTTAAATGTTTTTAACAGCAGTAGGCTATCAAGTATTCAAGTAAACATTCAAAATGAAGTGCAACATAAAAGTACTACTGGCCTTCACTGTATGATTAAAATACATTCATTCTTTTTCTGGGGAATTGTCCCTGTAAGAAGTGCACTGTAAGTCGTTTTGAATGAAAGCGTCTGCAAAATGCATAATTGTAAATTGCATTAGCGTGAGCATTTTTGGAACACATGCACATGTTCAGCATACACACATACACCGCCTGTCAATCAAACAGGGTGCAGCTGTTACATGATCACTAGCAAATCAACGTTCTCTGGATTACTCTCTAATAAGTGACACAGGCCTAGGCTATCACAAATATAGCCGGTTATTTTTTTGTTATTTTAATCAGTTTGCTTGTCCGGTCAGGCAAGAAAAATTCTCTTTCACTTGGCCTTTCAAAAATTCAAAAAGCTTTAATGTCGAACCCTGATTAAATAGTGTACTCAACATTCTCTAACAATTTTTTCTTCTGCATTATTGCTCCTAAAGTTAATGTATGTTGTTTTAAGGAGTTTTAGATATTATTTTGGAAAACAAGTAAAAAAAGACTAATCAAAAACAGTGATGAGCATCCCAGTGCCAGAGTGTGCATCAGCCGGGAGAAGATTTAATCTCTTCCACGGTCACTTTATGCAACTCATATTCGTGGCATTGACCGCACAGTGAAATGCCAGCTTCGGAGTTCATTTTCATAACCCGCTTCCTTATTATTTTAACTTTAATAAATTATGCTTTAAAGATATTACACCGTGGTGTTTCGTTGCGTTTTATCTCGATTATCTTGTTTTCATAATTGTTGGAAACCAAAATCGTAATTGAAAATAAAATTTGATTGATCGCCCAACCCCATGATAGAGATAAAGAGTCTATAATCTACATTGAGAACAGATATTGGTCTATATGACCCACATTCCATTTTGTCCTGGCCTTTTTGCGGTATAGCTGAGATTATCGTCTCCTTCCAGCTGGGTGGCGTTTGCCCTTTTTTTAAGACCCAATTTAGTGTGAGGAGTATGACAGGAGTTCTACATTTCTCAGTTTTAAATTCCTTATACCACTCTGCCGTATAACCGTTTGATCCTGGTTTCTTGCTTAACTTAAGCCTAATAATTGCAGTTTTTAATTCTCCTTCACTTATGTCAGCAGTCATCCTTCTATTTTGTTCTATGTTTAAAGTGGGTAACTCAGGGAATTCAGGTAGGTGTGAATTTGAGTTATACTTCCCTGGAACTTTAGAGTATAGAGGTTAATAAAACACTTCAAAAGCTTCCTGAATTTCACTTATCATATTTTTTGTCATCAATTTTGTTCTTGGGTCCCTAATCTATGAATTGTATTTTCAATTTCCATGCCAGTATTTTTATAGACTTAGATCCACTTTCGTAATGTGTCTGTGTCAGAAACATTAGAGTTTTCTTGGTTTCTTGTGTAGCTAAACTATTAATTTAACTTCTAAGTTTTCTACTTTCTTCAGTGTATCCTGTGCCAGAATGAATTTGTGCCTTTTTTCTCGTACCTTCAACTTATGTAATTCCTCTAATGTTTTATTCCTTATTTTTTTCTTAGATGAAGGTATTGCTATAATTTTCCCTCTTAGGACAGCCTTCGGAGCATCTCACAGAATAGGAGGTGAAACCTCTCCATTATCATTAAATTCTAAGTAAAGACTAATTTATTTTTTAAATTGTTCCTTAAAATAGGGATCATTGAGTAGATTTGAATTTAGTTTCCATGTAGTATTCTTTGGTCGCAGGTTAAAATTGACAGATAAATATAGGTGCATGTTCACTTAAATCCATTGTCCCAATTTCACCAATTTCATCCATTGTCCCACGTGTGTATTTTGTCTTTATCTTTTCCAATGTTATGAAATAGTCTATTCTTGTATATTGAGAATAGGCAGAAGAATAATAAGTGGATTCCCTTCTGATAGGAAAAATCAATTAGACCAACATTCTCAAAAAGTGTGTTAACTTTCTTATGTTGGGACATTTTTTCATAAGTTTTTCTACCAGAAGAGTCTAACTTTGGTTGTAAGTGTATATTTAAATCTCCCCCAAATATTAAGAGGCCTTCTGTTTCCGTTGTCATAATATTAATGATTTTCTGAAAGAAACTGATATCACTTCCTGGGGGTGCGTACATGTTCAATAGATTAAATGAAATACCTTCTATTTTACCCTTTACTAGAAAATATCTGCCCTCCTTATCTCTCATTTCAAATACTTTTTCAAATTTTAGGTTGCTTGAGATGAGAATAGTGACTCCTTGCCTATGTCCTGGTTTATATGAGGAGAAAAACAAGTTAGTGAAGCCCATTTTCTTTAGTTTTCAGCACATGAAGTCATAAGTAAAGAAGATGTGATTTCAAAGTTGTTGAGTAGATGAATCTGGGCTAAGCTAAAGGGAACATCTAGCTGTGGGGGAAAGCCTATCCTACCTATGGGCAGAGGGTCCCAAATGCAGCACCCAGAAAAAGAAATGAAAAGGTCTTATCATATTTATATCTTCTTATGTTCTCCCAACAGGATCTCCCTTCTTGGTCGAGTGGTTTATTTTCTTGTTGGTTCATCACTTTTATCATCTTGCTCAACACCTGTTCCACGTTTTGAACGCAATCTTTCACCATTTCAATTTGCATCTCTGCCTCTGCTATCTTTTGATTAACGTTGGTGATTGCAGAGATAATATCGTTTAGTTGTTGTTTTGTGAAAAACCTGTATCTCCTCTAAAACTTTTGTAAACCATCCCGCATCATTTAGTTGTGGGTTAGCGTTAGCTTCGCCATCTTGTGCCTGTGTAGGAGAGCTGTTCTCTGTGTCCCACTTACCGGACCATTATTATCTAGAAATTTTGTATTTGATGGTTTAAGTGTTTTTTTTGGAGGAGCTGTTATTTTAGGCTGTCATTCATGGTGAGATGTCACCGGAACTATTACGAGTCTTTAATAATAAACAAATAGATTTCTATTGTAATTTTGAGAAAATTAATCAGATATCATAATTTCTGGCATGGATGTCAAGGAAAGACAATAAAATTGCTGGTTGGTATCCTAGTCATTCTTACTTTAATGAAAATATAAAAATTGTCCATTCAGACTTTTACATTTTCTTAATTTTCTCTCAGGGGATACTCAGTCACAAGGGATCTATGGCCCATACTTAGGGATCGGACTGTAAAGAAATATAAAAATATAGTTTGAATGTACAAATATTTAAACATTCTGTACTGCTGTCATTATGCTTCAAAATGAACAGATGATCTTTTAACATTCATTTCCAGCTGCACTCAATTGATAAACTCTGTAAAATATGTTAATGTTTTGGTAGAAGATCCCTCAGACCCCGCTGCTTCGGCTGTCTCTGGGCCTCCAGTGCAGTATTGTAGAGACTATTTTGACTGTTTAGGATTTTTTCTTCTTCTTTTCTTCTGCCAACTAATAAAAAAAAAGTGCAAAATGTGAATGTGTATCATGATAAATATCGACATTGAACGATATGAAATAGAATATCGTGATAATATTTTTGGCTAAATCACCAAGCCCTATTTTGGACTGTCAACTTTATGCACCACACCAGTGCATTCTGTGTGCAATACCTGTGGGTTGTATTACTCGCAATATGGCATGTCTTCTCTGGTGTGTGACTGTCTTTAGACTCCGTGTTTGCTAGCTGAGGAGTTGGGGGAAGGAAGAGGTCACATCTAATGCCTCTTATGCAGTTCATGTCATCATCAGAAACTCATTAAAATCTTGGCGGCATTTGTAAGAGGCCTAACTGGGTTGTTTTACTGTGTCTCATGTGGTTTTCATCAGTATTTCAGTATCAGTATTCTTCTTTGTCATTCTTGTTTTTTCTTGGTAGGGGGCATTATTTGATGTAAGTTCAGATTGCAGTTCATAAGACATGCTTGTTGTGCGTCAATATTAATTGACTTTACTCCACCAGAATACTTGGCTTGACTAGAATGGCGTTTTTAATGTCATTGAATAAACTACACGATAGAGTGCTATGGTTAGTAACACATCACCATCAGTGGATTACACCAACAGTCAAGGGCCCACAGGCCCCAAGACGGAAGAGGTGATTGTGCATATAATGAGGTGTTTAGCAGGGAAGTGGTTACAGAGCCGACAGAGAGAATGATACAGAGGCTATACTTCGCCTAAACCATGAGGTGCTTCAACCTGTTTGCAATTATGTTTAAAGTGAAATGGCACCCAGACCGCATGACTGGGGCTTCTACATGGCCTTATGAGGGGTCTTGGAAGGTAACCGCCCATGTTTTGCTCCAATTATTCAGATTCTGCACCTTTTCTTCAAGCTGTTTGGAATGTTATCATAAAATAATGTCTACAGTTTCACATAGTATTTAAAGAAAATAGTCGTTAGGGCTGGGTGATATGTCTACAAAAATTACCTTGATATGTATTGATGACTTTCAGTATACTGTAAATCTTGATAATTATTTATTTGCTCCTAAATGTGATTTTGTTTTACTTTTTTGAAGTGGGGGAACCATAATTTCAACCGAACTGCTAATGTAGCCAAGTACATTCAAAATCTTTAATGCATAAAGTAAAAATCTATTTAAAAATGAATGAAGGCAGAGTTTCTAGTTTTTCACTAAATGGAAGACTGATTTAATAATGTATTTTATATGATCAATATACAAATAATTTGATAAAAATCAAAGCATTATTTACCTACATATATTTTACAAAAGATTTCTGTGAATTAAAGAGCTGTGTATTAAAACAGATTTACTGATTCAATTTGATTCTGATTAACAAGCTCTTGACTCGATTCATTTCAGTTTAAATTCGATTTCGATTAATATGGGTATATTGGGTCTTCTAAGTAACCCTTCTAGGTACAGTTCTAAAATTTGTATTTTTACAAATTATATTTTCATTTGTTTTTTATCCTATTGGTGACATTTTAGCTTTTAAAAAATGTTCAAATTCAATGTGTTCCATCAATAAATGTCTTGGAATTGCACGTGTTTATATATATATATATATATATACAAATGGGTTGTGTTGATCTTGTCATTAGACACACAGAACGAGTTAAACAAAATGTTTACTCTCAACATGCAGTGAAAGTGTCTCTGCTGTATACTTCACCACTATAATACTCAATCACTGCTAAGTCAAATCTGAAAGTTTACCAGTCAAATGGGTCGCATGCTTAACGCATACTTAACGATATCGACGTAAGCCAAATTAATTGCGCTTGTGAGAATATAATACTAACAACAATATTTTATCCAGTGTTATTATGTAGTAAATTAAGTGAAGGATTAGATTAGTTTTAAAGGGCTTTTCACACTTAACAATTGTTCACCCATTGTCATCCTTAACCCTGGGAAAATAATTTCCTGGGTTGTCTTATTTTATGTTTCAAACTGTTCATGCTTTAACCTGGGTTAAGGTTTCAAACTTTACCCTGGGTCAATATTCTTATTTGCATATTTGCAGAGCCAGTGACAATTATTGGATAAATACAGCTCACAACAAACACTCAATTTGTCAATGGATCTGCTCTCCTGTGGAAATGCCGCCAAGCATCAGCTTTGTTTGTCTTTCATCTTCTGAAACATACCATGGAAACACACGCAAAAGGAATACTGTCTCTTTATCACAGCAGTTATTGTGTTAGCCATCACTGTTTGAAATTTTAACGGTTTCTCTCAGGTGGAGAATGTAAAAAGTGCATGAACATTTCAGAGACTGAACAAAATGCATTAATATCTAATGAGGTAAGCACTGAGGCAAATTATTGGTTATATTTTACTAAACAACACCACACCGTTTCACACTGTATACTTTCGGCACCACAATGCAGGGTTAACCCTACAAATGCCGTGCTAACCCTGCTCCAGAGCAGGGTTTCATAACCCCAGGTTAAAAGCAGCACTAACCCTTTTTCAAAATTACAAGTGTGAAATGTTGTTTTACCCGGGGTTAAAAGTGGGATTTAAAAAGTCAATAACTCAAGGTTAAGCACAGTGTGAAAAGCCCTATAGAATACAAATGTATTTTTGTCATTGTCTTATTTGAGTCCCCTTTATCTGGAGCCTATATTTTTCCAGAAAACTGAAAGTCTTGTTTTTAATTATTATAAAATATTTTACAAATAGGGAGGCACGGATACCACTTTTTCTCTTCTGATCCGATTCCAATATCGGAAATCTCAGTATCGGCCGATGCCGATACCAGTGTTGTGTTTTTGCATAATCGGTTTATAATATCTTTACATTATTGTGTGGAACTAATTGGGAGTACTCTTTAATAAGTAAAGAAACACAATCATCTAACTACACATTATTTCAATATAAATGTATAGCTTATTAAGAAACACTTTATTATTAATTAGTATACTGGATAATGTAGCAGCAGCATTAACAGTAATTCCAGTCTTCAAGTGTTCAGTAGAAAAGAAAGCATTTAACATTTTTTTTTTTTTAAATGTCTGAACTTGCATCTGGACTTTTTTCAGACCTCTTTTTTGTTCAATTTAGTTGTAAGATATCAGTCCACTTTTCATTCACACAGTTATTTTTTGGAACCCATTCAACTTATATATTGTTATAAATTGTAAACAAATACTAATGATGACAATAAAGTAATAATAATAATAAATTGTTATCAATATTATTATTATTGAATTTTAATTTCAAATACATCAGTATTATATTTAAATTGTGCACTTTTTAAAACCTCACGCTTTTATTTTGACATTGTGAACTCTTCAGGAAGTCTTTTATGTGTCTGTTTGTAGGCAAGTTCACAGTAGTTTAATTCGCTTCTTATTCAAATTCTAGTAAAATGCACTTCCAGGGCCATTCTAAATGCATATTATAAGTGAACCGAACTATAAAGCATCTACATCTAAGATGCTGTTCTTGAGTAGCGCTCAAATAATGCGCACCGCTGTGAAGGCTAAAAATAGCCGCGAGTGCATCACCAGCCTGTGCGTGAATTTGTGTCAACAGAGCAGCACCATTCACGCACCAACACGCTGGTGCATACTATATATTTACTTATTAAACACAGCCTTTTGTGATTCACAGAGCTATTGCACGTCTTCAAGTGGCTTTGAATAAAATGAATGAGTCATATGAACTGCTTTAATGGTGTTTCTTTAATGTAATTTTTTGATCTTGACAGTAACGAACATACTAACTAACAGACTAGTAACAGACTAATACACAGTATCGGATTTGGATCGGGCTTGACGGGCCGATACACAATCTGTCTAAAAGCTTCGATCCAGGTATCGGATCGGTGCATCCCTAGTATGGAACACAGAAAAATGCATCACCAGTTCACTCTGAAGAACACAAAGAACATGTATTAATGGAATCAAATAGCAGCCAATTGCAGTTTAATAATCACATATGACCACTTTGCGATTTTGTTATTATTTTGATTAACAGTGCTGCCCATAAGAGTCATGAAGTTGTCCTATGACACGCTTAATATATCAACCAAATAAAAATTCTATCGAAATTTGTGATGTTGCTTTATTTTATATTGCCAGCAAAATCATCTTAGAATATAAGATGAATAATTATAAAGAGTGAATAATACTAGTCAGTGTACAGAGTATACTGCACAGTATTCCATTCCAAATGGAATAGCCATAACCCAAAGTTACACCAAGTGATCTTGAAGACCATATCCATTTCAATTCCACATCAGGAATATGACTCACAGTTTAGGTCATATCCCAGGACCCTTTTTTAGCTGGTGAAGAAAAGTTGAGTGTTTTGTTTTTATTGGCGTATCATATATTGGTCCATGTGATTCTGATTTTGTGTCCTCATTTCTATCCTGGGACATCTGTAACTGTCTCTCCAGGTGCCTGTTGTGCTCCACTGCATTTAAAGTTTGGTGGTCCCACAAGACTCTTATGAGACTACCGAATAATTCAAGATGAAAAAACCATGGACAGGTCTGGGCAATTAATAGTCAAGCATCTACAACCCCTGTACTGGGCAGACCTGGTACTAGTTTTCTTATTGTGCATTTGAGCCCAGTGTGAATCACAGTAATTGGCACAATTTACGGTGACATGCTGTACTTTCTACAGAGAAATGTAAATTATTGGCGGTGAAATTCTTTTCACTCTGTACAAACGTAAAGAACAGATGGTGCTTGTAATGGCCCTCATTTATTTTTCTGAATTGCGCAAGCTGCAATATTTATTTTCATGAGGGATACATGTCACCGCAGTCTGTGAAGCAGAACTTAATAGGGTTTTGATAAACACAAGAATGCCTCAAAGCTCAGAATATGTGATCTTTCAAGGTAATATATGTCTATATCAATTTCCTTCAGCTGCTTTACATGGTTACGATTGCATGCCTTTGCCAGAAAATACCATTATTATATAGTAATAGAATTGGATGCCTGTTTCAGATCTAATTGCGCCATTGCAGTCTTGCAAAATCTTGCTCAAATAGGTTTTTTGGCTTGTGGCTGTTTGTGTAAAGTGTGAAATTACAGATCATCAAAAGATGTATGAGATTAGCTCATTCTTTATGAAGAACAGCCTGTTTTGTTCACTAAGAGATAAAAATGCAGTTGTTAGAGTTTGCTTGTTTCTTTGTTGGTTGCGCTTTAGTCAAATGTGAAACGACATCTCAATTCTGAACTCTAATCAAACTGCATAATATGGCACGGATGAACTCTGAGTTTGTGTACTGCAAGTTAGGGCTAGTCAGTATATCTAAACCAATTTTATTTCAATATGTTTTACACTTTTGACAATATTAAATTTATATTTTGATATTTATTTATGTATTTGTTCTGAAATAGATCAAAAGGGCAGTTTATTTATTATTATTTTTTTCATTCAAAGGAACCATTATTTCGAAAAAACTGCCAATGTTGCCAATTACATTAAATTTTTAATTAAAAAAGTAAAATATAGTGTAAAAAATAAATAAGTAAATAATGCAAACTGGCAATATTTTATCATTTTCATTTATACGTGGCAGTGCAACAGTGCCCGCCTACTTTTATTTATCCCTTTCATTTTTTAAAAGAGTTCTAATCCATGAACCAAACCAACCAGCTCCGAGATGAATCACAACATTACAAAAGAATTAAAGGTACAAAACTGTGTACTTACCATCTTTCATGAGGGAATGATCTCATTAGCATTAGTCATTAGCATTGTGAATTCAAAATGATAGAAAACAATTTTGATTTAAGTTGTTGATTATAGAATAAAAAATCTATACATTTTAAGTTTATTGTAAAATATTCAGATATGTACAAATATAGAAGTAGTCTGAGAGTGTAGGAAAACATTCACAGTAGGGCTGCACGATTATGACAAAAGATCAAAATGGTTGATTATTTCCCTTGATATTGTAATCATGATTATTCATTTGATTAATATACAGTACATTCCAATGAATTGCTTGTTTTGTGTGGGGAAAATGCAAACCGTATTCTTAGGCTACACTTCCAAAAACAAGTGGAAAACTGGTTCTCTTTATTACTTCATTGCTATTATATTGTTGTATTACAGTGGGAGTGTTCTAGTTTTGTAGCGCCATTTCTGAAAAGCTTATGTACAGTGCAACACGGACATGTCTGTTGTTGATCTCAATGCTCAAACACTGGAAATAGAAAAAAAAATAATACAATGAGAGTAGATCAAAATAGAATGCTGTAATCGACGCTTTTCATTGTTAGTTAATTGCAGCTGCTGTTAATGTTATCACAATTATTTTCCCGATTTATTTTGCTGCCCTAATTCATAGTAGGACATGTAAGTGGGCAGTCACTACAGCACATGTTTGGCTGTGATTCTTATTCAGCCGTCTGGGTTCCAGAAGTGATTTCCCTATTCATTTCTTCCTTTTCTTCAAATCCTTCTTAAAAGATTTGTAAGCCATGAACCAAACCAACCAACTCTGAGTAACTTTGTTTTAAGGCAAAAAAGTATTGGAAAATCAGACAAAAAGACAAAGATACAAGGCTGTGTACTCACCGTCTTTCATGAGGGCATGGACTGCAGTCCCATAAAGCACTGCAGATGAGGTCATTGAATAAAACATGATGGGAATATATAAAACTATTGATTTTAGGTTGTTGATTTTAAGTATATAAACAATATATTCTATGTTTATTGCAAAATATTCTATATGTTCAAATTTACAATAAAAGTAGTTTAAGGGTGAAGGGAGAATGACTCAATTACGTCATTTACAGTGGGCGGTCGCTTCCGGGCTGATTTTGCAGGCTTCGTTGGCCACGGTTCTCTGATTGGTGAAGCTTTCTCTGTGGGACCGTGGGTAATGTAGTTGTTAACCATGGATTCAGCTATCAAACATGATTTTTAAACAATGAAGTTGAAACAATGCAGACTGATGGCTTCAACGGAAGCATATACCATTGATGAACAACCTCGTAGCTCACGGTAGGTCTGCCTCTAAAGGTTTATAAGCTATTGTTGAAAATCTATTTGTTAATGGGATAGATGCATGGGATTTTTACTCCAGGAAAAAGATTCTTGCACTCTATTTAACAAGAATTCTAAAAGATGTTGAAGAAAAAGTTAAAATAACACATTAATTAACAACTTTGCATAGATCTGTCTTTAAAGGTATATATGTTATCGTTAAAAATCCAGTCCCCTATGGAGAAAATTAATGGGAATTTTACTTTAGGAACCAGACAACTGTGCTCTACTTTACATCCATATTAATAAATACAAATATTTTATTCCTACATATATATTAGAAGACTTACTGATAATTTTTTTTCTTCCAATTTTAATAAATGAAAAATGCTGCATGTGAACTGCAATGAACAATGTGAGTGATTGGGATAATCAGAGTCATGAATAGATTCATTTAAATCGTTTTTGCTACTGAAATTTAGTTTAGAGTGGTTAGTTTTGAGATCTTTGTCTTCACACTCTCATACTCGCAAATCGCAAGACAAAGAGGGATTGCGACACTAATCGAATAACAAAGTCTTCAGTAGGTTAATGGACATAAAAGGGCATTAAATGATCACAATTTTCACTTTTTTACTTAATTTTATATCAGCACTGATATCATTTCAAATATATCATCAACATTTGATATACTATATCGCCCAGCCCTCCTGCAAGTCAGATATACAGTACATGTCCACATTTACAGTTTACACTAATTTTACAGACAGAGAAACTATAGCAGTATGTAACACTGAGGGAAATGTCTTAATGAAATCAACAACATCATGTTTGGCTGTGAACAGGAAGTTTTTCAGGCTAACAGCAGTGTGTCATGCACACCAAGATGAGTTTGTTGACATGAGCACAGCTCAGTGCCTCTGCTAACCAAACTTCATCAAACTAAGTGTCTGAGCAGTCCAGAAAGACTTCGAATATGTGCGTAATTTCCTCTCCTTAGAAATCAAATGCTTTTCGGATAGACCAGGGATAAGAAGCAGGAGAACGAGGAAGTGGGAGAAATCGGAATGCCTAAGGAAAAAAAAATCACTAAATGAAAAGCAGGTGACCATCATACAGGACATGGGCGTATCATAGCATAGGGTCACGCTCTAGCCCTTCCTCACATGCAAAGAGGGAATACAATGATGATAGAGTTGTTTTTATCCATGGCCCTCCTCTAAACATCTTGTGGTGGATTGTGGGGACATCACTTTTTCTTTGTGGACTCACCCACAACTGTTTTGCAGAAACAGTTTGTTCAAAACCTTATTGGGAATGTTCCAAAGAGCATCAGATTTTCATTGTTCTGGGACCTTTACGAACAATGCCTTCTTGTAGAGCTCTGTTAATGTGTCAATAGAGCGTGTGTTGCAACTCCAGTCCTCGTGATTTGATTAAGTGTCTACAGTATTCTCAGAGTTTATGAGGCAGTTGTTTGGCTGTGAGGCTTTGCAAGAGATGACAAATAAGTTGCTGTCTTTCTTGGCTTGTCCCTGCAGGAAGGATTTAAGCCCCAGCCTTGCACAGTATGCAAATGAGCAGATTTACCACTCACTAGATGTTTTTTGTTTTTCGCACCATTCTCTTTACAATCTAGAGACTGTTGTGTTTGAAAATCCCAGGAGATCAGAAGTTACAGAAATACTCAAACCAGCCCATCTGGCACCAACAATCATGCCACGGTCCAAATCACTGAGATCAAATTTTTTGCCCATTCTAATAGTTGATGTGAATATTAACAAAAGCTCCTGACCCATATCTGCTATTTTATGCATCGCACTGCTGCCACACGATTGGCTGATTAGATAATCACATGGATAAGTAGTCACACTGGTGTTCCTAATAAATTTATCAGTTAATGTGTCATTTTTTTGATTATTTTTTTTCTTCTTCTCTGAAATTATGAACATTTCCACCACAATGACATTTCCACTACATCTCAAATTATTTATTGTGTTTAATTGATTTCTGTGATGGAAGTGATGATGAAGGCCAACTCCTTTGTTTAGTTAAGGCTTATTTCATATTTTAATTTATGTTTACTTAATTCAAACAATAACATAATATGTTCACACAAAAGCATTATTTGACAAAATTGCAGCTTGATTAAAAATTACACATAATAAAAAATGCAAGCAGCCATGCTAAGGTTACTTACATGTTTCAAATGATAATCCATGTTGATGAATGATAGACATACTTTTGCCTGCAGAGTTTGCATGTCACCTTCTTGGGGTCATTCTTTACCCTCTTGAAATGATCCCACACTTTGGATTTCCTGCCCGACATAATTAATTACCACACGGACCAGCTGTGTAAACGATAATTTTTACCCGCCAATGACTGCGTGACTTTTTTCCTGTGACCAACCGACCAATCAAAACTTGGTCGATCAAGACTATTTCATCGACTAACGTTTGGTCGACTCTAAGGGCGAAGCCTTAGTGTAGTGTAATAAGATAGTTTGTTTGGAACAGTAGATGCATCTCAGACAGTGGATATCTGCCAGCTGTCTGATCAGGTTGGACTAAAGCTGTCTGTTCTGAGATGGAAACTGCTCCTCGTCTGTCATCCACATTACATCTCCTCTTCCTGAGGGGCCCAGTGGGATAAACAGACCTTGCAAGCAGTAGACAGAGTACGACTCTTGTGGGGGTAGACAGAGGAATGGGGGTGGCAGCAAATCACTAAACTACATAAACACACTCTTCATAATTAATAAGTAGAGTTGCTGGCTTTGAGTGCCAGCAATATAAACTTTAGTCAATATTGATTCTTTGGATTACCTGGACTAGGGCAGATAACGGGTAATTATAACCAGATGGAAGGGGTTATGTTCTACATCTCTGTTTTATGAGGTTTGCTAAATCAGTTGGAATAATTTCTGGTTTTAGTGGGCTCAAAGCATTTGTGCATGTTATTTGATAGGAGTTTTTTGGTAATCTTATCAAAATGCAACAACTTGCTCTTCCTCCGAAACTAATTTGAAATGACTTTCCTTTTCTGACTGTTCTGATTTTTTTTAACGCTTTATCTCCACCCATTTGGCTCCATTCTTGAAATATTGCAGATAACAAAAGTAAAAGGGGTTGCGATTAGCCTTTCGTGAACTTAAAAAAAGATATTGTTCTGACAACATTAGAATTTAAATAAGTCCCTTAAATTAGATTTATTTAAAGATGCTTTACTTTGTTATAGTATGCAATTAGTTTATTTAATTCCAAAGAAAATACACTTGCTTTTCCACTTATAATTCTGTATTGTTTTAAACACATTAAGCATTTTATTTCTCATAAAGAAACAACAACAGAAAAAAACCTCATAAAGTATAAATACTTTACGTTTGTTTTAATGCCATTTTCTACCCTATTTTAATATTAATTTCAGATCTCATTTATAATTTATTCAAGGCAATTTCATTAGGATTTATTTGAAACGTTTTATTAACCTGTAGGTCTTTAATTTAAAATTATTCATTCATAGTATATTAAATATTTAAGGATTTCACAATTCAATTTAAATTTGTTATGCCATTGAAATCTGTAAATGTAAAAAATACACTTAATTTATTTTTTTTTGTTCACTACGTTCTATTTGTAAATTCAGATTATGGTAAACATATCTTTTTTTCATTATAAGTGAACACTTCCTATGAAATATTCTATTCCAGTATTGTTACGGTCTAAATAATCAATTACAGCTGTTAACAGTTTCCCTGAGGACATTTATTTGGTTATCAGTTCAGATCATGCTCCGATATCCGCTTCAAGTTTTAAATGCTAACAGGGCAGCTTGTGCCCATCTTTTCTAGAGGATATCAATCTAAAACCCACTTGCTGATAGTGCAGCAGATTCTTCCATTTGAAAGGACAGAGGTGTTTTTGAAGGAGCAAACGGTTTCTCTGTACTCTTGTACAACTCTGCACAGTCACCCTAGATTGTATATATTCAGCTCACAGACTCCACTCAAAAAACAGCATTGTTTGACAAATGTACAAATGTGTTTTTTTTGGATGCTGTTTCCTGTGAATGTTATAGCAGAATTCGATCGAGCCCTTGGGGTTTCTCTTTCACTTTCAATTCACTGAGTCATTTGTTTTCCTCTCAAATCAAGGTATTATCAGTCTATGGTGTTCTTTTACTAGGTCATTTGTCCTTGGATGCACTGGAGGTAAACTCCCCCTTCCAGCACTCAGAAATCAGTTTCAAACCCTTGAAAGACCAAGGAGTGAAAGATCATGGAGACCTCCTTTGGTTTGTTTGAGTGGATGTGGGGTCGAAGAGAGTGGAAGGAAAGGCAGGAGGGAAAGGTCAAAGGTCAGACCCCCCTCCATGCTGACAATTTTTTTTTTCAGCAGAAGAATTGCTGCTTTCTGAAAGAGAACAGGGTGAGTATTGAATGGTTGGGGGTAGTGTCCCAAATTTGCCAGACTCACTCAAATGACAGTCAGTTGCAGAGTGTGGGATGTTTTTGGGATGTTTAATGCTTTATAAATAACAGACCTCAGGCATGCATGAGGTGGGCCCAACAACAAGGGGTTGGTTTCAGGTAATTTGTGGGTGTCAACCACCCCTCCAACTACAGATGGAGGAGACAACAAGAACAATTCCACCCAATTCACAAATCATTGTACGGACAAGACATAGAATATCTGGAGAATCAAAAAGAGAGACTTTTACAGCTTTATGCAATATCATACAAGCATGCAAAAAGTCTTAAGTAAAGACTAGGTGCCAGTTGGTTAGGCAAAATTTCACTCTCTGTGCGCTAATGGGCTGGGTAAAGTGCAATTTAATTCTGAGGTTCTTCTCTGGTTATTGCATCATCTGCGTCCTACTATTTAGTCCATTCCTTTGACTAGCAGTAATATAAACAAAGACAGCACATTCATAAGAATTTGGTAGTGTAAAAAGGACTGTATGCAGTGCATAAAATAATACTTCTACGGGTCAGGAGCTTCAGTTAATGTTCACATCAACCATCAGAATGGGGATTTTTTTATCTCAGTGATTTGGACCGTTGTATGATTGTTGGTGACAAAACATTTTGAGTATTGGTTTGAGTATTTCTGTAACTTATGATCTTCTGGGATTTTCACTCACAACAGTCTCTAGAATATTCGGAAATGGTGCCAAAAACAAAAAACATCCAGTGAGGGGCAGTTCTGTGGACAGAAATGCTTTGTGGATGAGAGGTCAACAGAGAATGGCCAGACTGGTTTGAACTGACAAAGTCTACAGTAACTCAGATAACCGCTCTGTACAATTGTGGTGAGAAGAATATAATCTTACAATGCTATTCTGAGATGAATTTGGTGCTATTTTGGCGGCATTAGGGGGACCTACACAATATTAGGCAGGTGGTTTTAATGTTGTGGCTGATCGGTGTGTGTGTGTATAAGTGCATATCAACGAAAATGATTGAATGTTACTTTCCCTTCTGTTCATTTAGTGAAACACTTTGGGAAACATACATTATTTTTAAAGGGATGAAACTTCTCTCATCATTTACTCACCCTCAAGCCATCCCAGATGTGTATGACTGTCTTTCTTCTGCAGAACACAAATTATGATTTTTAGAAGGATATTTCAGCTCTGTAGGTCCAAACAATTCAAGTGAATGGGTGCCAACATTTTGATGCTCTAAAAAGCACATAAAGGCATCATAAAAGTAATCTATATGACTCCAGTGTTTTAATCCATATTTTCACAAGTGATGTGATCGGTGTGGGTTAATGCTCAAGCCAGAAAACTTACCGGTAGTTCATTATTCTGGACACAACATCTTAATGTGCTGTTAGATTGGGCTTGAAATGTAAATATTCTGTTTTCACACAATATTGCGTTTATCCAACGGCAAACTGCTCCTTGGGTTCAGTCACAGGTTAGGTGGTGTTTTTCAGTTTTTATGGTTAAAGACTGTGATTAATGTATCAGGTAAACATGAGAAGGTGAATTTAAGTGTGTGTTTGTGTTTAAAGGATTTATGAGGAGATTTTAGGGTGGGTGTATTTGTATAAGGTGATTTTTTACGGGTGATTGTAAGTTTATGTTGTTCTGTGTGAGTTTTGGAGATGTATGTGAAGTCATTATATGAGAATGAGTAATGTTGGACTACATGATTGGACAGAGATAACTATATTTTTACATTGTCTGAATACATTGTGAGTGGTTCATGTTCATGTAAAACTTACCACCATGATGCTAGGGTGTTCTGGGTGGACACACACACACACACACACACACACACACACACAGAAATACTGGCATGTAATCACAGTGATGTCACCACATAGCAGTCCAACGTGAGTGTGTCCTGCAACGAAGAAGGATTCTCGCAGGGTCTGAATATTAGCACGGGGTTGCAGGTATTGCGAACAAATCATTCCACTTTATAATGTGTGAATTACCACACAGTTTTATACATGTTAACATGTAGCTGTGAATTGGTAAACCAATCCATACAGATGAACAAATCAATAATCTTGTGTTTGAATAAAACTATAATTCCACAATCCTTGCAAGTAAATCAGCACTTCCGTTTACCTCTCTCCCTCGCTCCCGTTTATAATCGACAAAGCAAAGCTGTTAACATTGCAAGCACGCAACATCAGAGCGATCTAGTTTTCCCACTTTCCGTATTGCTTATTTTCATATCGCTCCCTCATATCATATAAAGAACCTTTGACAAGTAAGGCAGACACAGAAAAAATGCTTTGTGTTAACTGCTTTCAGAACTACACTGGGTGAAGGGAACATACTGCAGGGAGAAGAGAAGCAATTAATTCAGTGTAGACAGCATCATTGATTACAATGGGTTCTATTGCTTTTGACTCAACTCGCTTTAGACAGATGTAGACATTCCCAATGCTCTCTAAATCCTCGTGGTGGCGTAGTGACTCAATCTGGGTGGCGGAGGACGAATCTCAGTTGCCTCTATGTCGGAGACCATCAATCCACGCATCTTATCATGTGGCCTGTTTAGGGCGTTACCGTGGAGACATAGCGCATGTGGAGGCTCACGCTATTCTCTGTAGCATCCACGCACAACTCACCACGCACCCGACCGAGAGCAAACCAAATTATAGTGACCGTGAGGATGTTACCCCATGTGACTCTACCCTCCCTAGCAACTGGGCCAATTTGGTTGCTTAAAAAACCTACTTTGAGGACCATTATGATTTTTTGCATTATGACATTATTTTCAGGACACATTTTTACTCCCTAACCACATTTTACTACCCAATTGTCATTACCGTAATGCATCCAGATACTTTTACTATTTCATTTTTAATGGAGATTTTTATTACAGTAACTTTTTTTTTCTTTTTTTTTTAAAGATTTTCATGAATAAAAGTAAGTGAAAATCAAAGGCAGTACCAAGAGAATACTATTATGATGGATAAATACTTCACAATTTAAACTGTATTGAAGTTTTTCCCCACATTGCAGTAATGACAATATCATAATGACCATTTTTTTCTCACATTGATACAATGAGAATTTGGAGCTAAACTGTGAAGGAGTGTCATGAAAAGAATGTCGCAATGTAAAAAATCGTAAAAAAAAAAAAAAAGGCTTCATTGTCTGTATGCAAAATATAATTTCTTATTTGTTTAAAGAAAAAAAAATAATGCGATTTAAATGCAATTCTTTCTAATAATGCTCTCTTGCTATAGAAGGAAAACAGCAGTATACTGTACATTAGGAATATGTGGTAGTCCTGCTGGTGCTAAAAGTCTCGCTGAAGCATGTTGCTTTCAAGAGAAAGTGTTTTTATGTATCCACTGCTGTAATTCACCATCGCTTAAGGGCAGATCTATATACTCTGGAATGAATTCATTCGCATTGTTAATTTAAAGATTTAAAGATAAGAGGATTTATCACGCCCCCAACATACGCCTACACTTCCCCATGACATTTACTAGGGTTTTTTGAATGAGAGAAACCTTTACTGTACTTGGACAAAAAATATAAAGCCTCACCTAATGGACCACTTGCACAAAATAAACAAACATTTGCTAAATTAAACATACAACATGATGAGGTCAGGGGTGGAATTACTATTTTTAATCAGAAGTCAGAGTCAATATACACTACAGTAATCAGTATTAAGATAGCAGTCCATTCCAAACAGGCTCTGGAATCATTTGTTGCCACATGTTTTTGATATTTTCCAAACTAATGCATATTTGAAATTCATATTTTTTGAGGGTGTTTGAAGTGCCCAGATACCTTTTTGGGCCACTGTAGATGGGTATGTTTTAACACACGCTTGCACCCCCTCTCTCCTGAGCAGAGTTGAGTGTGTTATGGTGACACGCCCCCTTTCCCACCACAGCGATTGTTGGATGTGAATGTGTGGATGAAGAGAAAGAAACAAAACAAAAACAAAAAAGAGGGATTCTGGGCCATGACATTCAAAAACAAAATAACAGCTATATAAAGCGTAAGAGCTTTTTCAAAACCTAGTTAACTGCCTATACATAGGCGGCATCATAGGCATACTCTTCCAAGGGCTTTCTCAGACTTGTAGCTTAAACAGGGGCTAAAACGGTGACATTGTTGCCTTTTCTTCTTCGTTTGGTTCGCTTTCACAAGGCAACATTTCAAAATGGACCACAATTGTGGTAATACATAAGCAAACCAACCTATCCCCATAGAATGAATGTTTAAATAAATCAATTGAGTTTTATGTGCCAAATTCTGTGTTTCTCTGCACAACTGTGTTTTATTCTTTTTTTCAAACAAATCATGAGTACAATGGTTGATTATGACTTTATAAACACATTTTTTTTTTTTTTTACTCACACACTCTTATGTTATAAAGTTTGAAACACTTTTACTATAATGCATCATTTGAAAAACAATACATTTTAGCGCTTGTTTTACAGACTCACCAACATTTACACACTTATTCCAATGTGATTAACTTCTGCGTTAGCTCACCTGATAGAGTGTTGGACTTTGGACTCTAAAGTATGTAGTTCAAGACCATTCAAGTACTATCGGTTAGGTTTAGGCCCTAAAATCATGATGCAACTTTAGGGTAAGTATGTCTGTTTTGAGCCTACCTCTCATATGATTTTAGATTATTCTTGATTAGGTTTAGGTTTGAAGTTTATGTTAGGGAGGTACATTTTATCACTAAAACCTAAATGTTGGTGATATGATGGCTATTGGCATATCACTGTTAAAATATCGGTATGTTAACCTCAAATTTCCTGATCGGTGCACCACTAATCACATTTATGCATTTGGCAGACGCTTTTATCCAAAGCGACTTACTCACTTATTACAGGGACAATCCCCCCGGAACAACCTGGAGTTAAGTGCCTTGCTCAAGGACACAATGGTGGTGGCCGTGGGGTTAGAACCAGCAACCTTCTGATTAACAGCCCTGTGCTTTAGCCACTCCGCCACCAACACAGATCTTGGACTCACATGTCACGCAGAAGTGGTATGTTTTTGAGACGACGTGTCAAGTTATAAAAGAACTTGAACTTTAAAAACAAGTCTCAAGACACCTGTTTTCTGTTCTATTAGGTTTGCTGTGTCTCGCTTTTTAAAGCATAAGAACAGACTTCAGTCTGAACGGCCCATAAGGGAGCATCTTATGTAACCTTCACAGAGATGGAAGTCCCTGTCAGGGTTCAGCCACCTCAGTTGGTTTAGTTTATATCTTTTTTGTGGCTGAATTCTGATGTTTTGTGTCATGTTGTGTGAACACATTGCTTTGTTTGGTTTTCATTGCCATGTGTTCTTGTGTCTTGTCATTTAGTGTGTGAGTGCACTTAGCTTTGTGTTTTCTCACTGTCATGTGCACTCGTGTCAGTTCAGTCATGGGTGATACCCAGCCCCCCTTGTTATCTTGTTATTAGTTCATTTGCCTCACCTGCCTTCCCTCGTTACCCTCTTCATTTCCTTCCCTATTTAACCACATTGTGTTTTCTGTTCCATGCCAGTTTATTGTGGTTGTTTGCCTAGTTAGGTGTGAGTTCTGATGGTCGGGTCCAGTCCAGTCCAGTCCAGTCCAGTCCAGTCCAGTCCAGTCCGGTCGAGACAGTCTTTTGACTCCCTGTCCTGGGGCTGTTTTTTCCCCCTTCTGGATAGTTTTTGTTAGTTTTTTTTGTTAATAAACTTCACTTCTACTCTGTGCTTGAGTCCTCGCCTCTGTACTCCCACACTTGACAGAACGAACTGGCCAGAAAGAGGACTCCACAGAGATGTGCATCTTCCTCTTCCCATCCCCTTTGCAGTGGGGCTCTATTAAAAAACAATAGTCCAGCTTGTCCAATGCCTCACCCTATGTCAAGGGGAGGCAGACATCCGGGACTTTGTCTGCGACTTCCTCATCACAGTGGACGAGCTGGACTATAGTGATGACTTTGACCTCAAGGAGGCCATCAACACCTGCATCAATGAGCCCCTCATCCCCTGGGAGACGGGAAGGGTGGGGATACTTACTTTTTAGGATTTTGTACCAAAATGTCTCCATCATAGGGAGTCTGGACCCCTACTTCAAGGAGAGCACCCCCACGTTGAGTGTCCCACCCCCCACCCTCAATCAGTTGTATCCCCAGTCCTCCGATGACACGGCAACAGTTAAGAAGTAAGAACTCAGTAAGCAGTAAGCTGCCTGACCTCGTCCCTGTCCCGAGGCTGCCTGACTTTTTTGCGGGTTTGTTGAATGATACCCCTCCCCCTTTTTGCCTTGATATTAGTTTTATATATTTATATTTATGCATTTGGCAGATGCTTTTATCCAAAGTGACTTCCAGTGCACTTATTACAGGGACAATCCACCTAGAGCAACCTGGAGTTAAGTGGACACAATGGTGGTGGCTGTCGGGATCGAACCAGCAATCTTCTGATTAACAGTTATGTGCTTTAGCCCACTATGCCACCACCACTCCATATAACATATTAGTTAATTTGCCTCACTTGCCTTCCCTTGTTACCCTCCTCATTTCCTTCCCTTTTTAACCTCATTGGGTTTTCTGTCCCATGCCAGTTTGTTGTGGATATTTCCCTGTCATGGTGTTTGGTCTTGTCTGTTTGTATTCCTGCAGATCTCTTGAGATTCTTGTGTTGAGCCTGGACCTCAAAGCTCTCCTTGTCCAGCTCAGCCACTCGGTTAATTTGTTCTGCCCTGGATTGTGATGTTTTGTTTATTTTTGTTCCCTTTTTGTTGTAAATAAAGCCTATTCTATTTAACTTTGCACATGATTTCTCGCCTCCCTCTACGCATCAATTTAATAATTACATTTAATTACAGTGACCAGTATTTTAAGAAAAAAGGTATTCAGTGTAATTTTATGTGTATAGGAGGACTGAACCACTATCTTAGCAACATTTCTAAGGCCAAACTCTATTGTAATCAATTATAAGTGTAGTCTCCTGTGCGCTTTGTGTGAGGAAAGCTATTTTTATGACACACAGTGTTGCTGTCTATGTAGATCAGTGGTTCCCAAACTGGGGTGCCGCCAGGACTGGCTATGGGGTGTTGTTAAATATCTGCTCAGTTTAATATTTTAATAGCCACCTGTTAAATGTACCAGCAGTACAGAGTAATGACTCAATTCCATACCCGTGTGCTAGTTTACAACAGCCAGCTGCTATTATACGCTCATATGCGTATGTCTGCGTGTGCTTTATAGAGTGCTCTTTCTCATGGTAAATGCAGCTGCATGTGTGAACAATCAAATACACTTATTGTTCAAAATGCCTCTCTTGACACAATTCAAATGTAAACACAACCGTTAATGTATTATAAGAGTGTAAACAGGTGGGACAAAAATCTGTGCCATCTTGACCTGATATTATAGTGTGTTCACGTCAAGTTGGAATTACTTATGGACCTATTCATGCTGTCAGGCCTCGACGGTTATTCTTTTCTATGGCAACACTTAGGGTAAAATGGCTTTGTTGTTGATAACAGCAGACTATTTATCACTACATGAATGTATCTCTTTATGTTCTTGCAAAATGTTTAAAAAGAGGCGTCGATAAGCATAATAGATGGCATATCAAACAGAAAAACTGTATTTGTTCACTCCCTTACATTACATAACGATGCTTTCCTAGAATTCCAAGTTTACAACTTGTAATTGCCAGTTCTATGGAAACGTGAATGCTTTTTACAAGTCGGAATCTTATAATTATGGTAATTCTGACATGATGACAGCTTAACAGACCTGCTGCAACTGTTATACACCTATCGTTAATATGAATGAAACAACAATATTGACAAGAAAAAATCCCTCACTGTCAATGGATGGATAACTATTGTAAGCCCAAATCATTTCAATGACAGTTCTGCTGTTCAGTCAAACACTGACTGTATTGAATATGTATTAATGCATATTTAATAATCACATACTTTAGTAACGATTGTCAATAAGTAGTTCTATTTTTAATTAAATTACTTTTTTAATGTTTAATTGTTGCAGTTACTGGAAAAAATATATATTCTGTTTATAAAACTATAAATGATAGTACTTTTGAATAATTTAAAAACAACAATAGTTTAAAAGCAATGTTTAGGAAAGCACTTAAAAGCTACATTATTTTAATTTAATTTGTAAATATTTATATCAATATTATTAAACTTATGTGTTTTCAATTGCACATTTGCTTATATATTTTTCAGTGGTCGGAGTGTCTTGGTAAAAAAAATACAATAAAGGTGTGCTGTAGTTTAAAAGAATTTGGGAACCAGTAGATTATTCCAAATCGGTCACTTGTGAGGTTTCGTTACAAATACAGAAGGATACTGCCTTAGAAGACAGCTGCATTGACAATACAGCAGCAAGGCAGCTCACTAGGTTTTGAAACAGAGCCAATGATGCATGTTGGTTTAGTTAAAAATGAATGCACCATTACCAGAGGCAACACACCCATCTATGTGTGTTTGAGAATTGTTCCTCTGTAGAGCTGAACTACATTTCCTGTCTATATCTGCAGCACTCTGAAAATAGAACTTTATTTTCCCCCTCCATCTAGTCTAAGAAATGTCTCCTTTGTGGAAAATTCAAAGAAAGCCATCAAAGGGAAGCCCAGGTGGCTTTACATCAACTTCTCTCTCTTTCTCACACACACCCATCCACCCATCTGGAATCATTGTTATTCCATGGTTACCACATCTGAGACCAGCTGGTGATGTTCATGGTGGTATGGTTAAAGCCAGGTTTTGGGAAGAAAGTTTCTGCATTAGGAGGTTATCCTGAAATGCTAGAAGTAACAGCACCAACACCATCAGATATGGAGCTTGAAGACATTGTCCAGAAACATGGAATGATAATCATAAAGAATTTCATGATTATTCCAATTCCACCAACAGTAACAGTTTATTTTCTGTTTCTTTAACAATCCCATTAAAGGAATTTCCCAGTTCAATACACATTCATTTTAGTCAACAGCATTTGAAGCATAATGGTGAATACCACAAAAATATTTTTTTTACTCATCCCTCGTTTATAAAAAAATACAAATTGTATTATGGTGTTCTGTTCATACACTGTAAAAAAAAAAATCCTGTTGTTTTTACAAAAGCAAAACTTGGCAGCTGTTGTTGCCAGAATAATTTTGTAAAAAATACAGTAAAATAGCAAACAACTTTACAGAACAACCTGTACATTTACAGTTTATAATGGTTGTAATTTACATGACCACAATGGCACTGTAAAAAATAAAATACAAAATTCTGTTAAATTGACATAAACATGATATTAGATTTCTGAAACTGTAAAATATCTGCAGTTTACTTTATAAGGTATTTGTTAATCCCTGCAGTAACTACAGAAGAGCACATGATGACATGAAGTTCATCAATAGTGGCAATGGCCAGTAAACATGTAGAGACAGTGTGCTCAGTGTCACTCACACAAACATTAAACACCATCAGGGTAACAATTATATGTGAGATTTAAATAATGCAGTAAACATTAACTAAACTACATCAAATATAAAACAGAACAGCCTAAAGTACATAACTGATATTAAATATAAGATTAAACATAACTATTCCCATAAAATATAATGAAATGTAATGGGTCACGCGGGGATTTCTGGGAATGCCCGATTATGTTTTTTTTTTTAACTGTAATTTTAACAATAATTTACTGTACAAAGTACATGTACTCTCTTGTTAAACATAATGTAATTTTTTACTGTTATTTATATAGGAAAATCTTGCTTTTTACTTCTAATAATTCAAATTTTTTACATTTTTTATTGTAATAACTACTGTATTGTCTTTAACTACAGTATTTTACTGTTAAAATTATAGACATTTTTTACAGTGTAGTGTTGGAAATCATGTCAATAATGAAACCAAACAATTACCAAAATAAAGACAATAAGAACTAGTTCTACATTCTGGGGCCCAATGATTTCTGTGATGCGGAAAATGCATACAGAATCATGAAATTCTTGAAAATAAGTCATACAAATGGAAATAAAGAGTAAAATGTGAAGTTGTATGATTTATTTCAATTAGACACTGTTTTGATGATTAAAATGGATTTAAAACAAAAATCATGGAATCCATGAAAATGCAGAATTTGGGAAGGAAAATAAAACAGAATAAAACAAAAAAATAAACTTTTAATCAACCAAGGGAAGGGTAGTCTGCATGAATCCATGCTGTTACATAGCTTCACAGGAGGTCTGTAGTCCATCACTATGCCCTACACTAGCAATGAGGTGGCCCACCCCACCTCAGTCTTTCTTAGGGGTAAGAGACTGTATTGTCTGGGTGTATAGGCTGGTAGTCTGAATGAGGCTTTCCCAGGGGCTTATCGTCTTGGTAAGGGGGCTGTATACAGTTACGCAGGCCATGGGAGATGATGTGTCCTCTTTTGGGTGCTCTGCCTTTGTACCAGTCTGAGAATGCGAGATGGTCCATTTGAATGGCTGGCAGTGTTTAGAACCTACATGGAATTGGTTGATTCGAAACCCCATCTGCTTCAAAAGATTGTGGATGGGTAGTCAGCCCTCATCAGGATTTCTGCATTTCATCTTGCCACAAGGTTCTGCAACAATAAACAGAATGCTTGAATTGTTGGTATGTCCTAAATCTGTTGCGTAACAGAGGGGCCTGGCTTTATTTTTTTGGGTGTTATGTTTACACACAGTGTGCCCCACAAGTATTCAGACATGTAGGCCACACTTAAAATGCGAGCATTTCTTTGCATTATATAACACAATATCAAACCAAGTGGCATTATTTTAATGAACAATGGAGAATATATGAAATAGGCATTTGAATATTATTTCAATGCAAATACCTGGTCTTATTTACAAATCACCCACAATCTAGTTAAGTATTCCTGCAATTAACACTGAAAGAGCGCTGTGTATTGAATATTTAAATTAAGTCATTGTCATTAAGTCATTGCTTTCTGCACAAACATGCCTCCTCTATATACTGTATAAATTTGGCAGATTGCATTTTATTCACAAAAATCAGAATTTTATTTAAAATAGTTTGTGTACATTTTCTATCGATCATTGCAGCAGTAATTCATCAATAATAATCAAACGATGGAGAAGAGCATAATAACCTGGCAACAATGCTTTTAATGAGTGCAATTCATTCTTAGTGAATCCCCTCCATTCATGTTTTCTTTCTCATTTTGGAGCTTGACTGCCATAGTCACTATCTGTCATAGTATGGCACAGTGTTACATTAAGACTCTTTAAAATGTCTACTCCATAGAAAACAAAGAGTATTTGTATATAGGTGTGGAATAACATGAGAGATTATAAATACATAATTTTCATTTTTGGATGAACTATCCCTTTAATTGTTAATATGATCACTAGATCTAGGTGTAGGGCAGGATCTATAGATAGCAGTTGTTTCTGTCATTGCTTTATCACAACTGATAAAGCCAATACATGCACCCAACAACAGGTGACAGATTGCAATCTGTATAGTTGCTGTATCTGCAGATTATGATGGTATCATCCTATCTGCGCCTTGCAGGAACTTTTAAAGAACTGCAGAAATCAGACTGGGGCTTTAGCCTGGCTCATAGATTGTTTTTGGTTAATTAGATTAGGCTAATCAAATTAAGTTGGTGCCGAGGCGTGTCCTGATGGAGGAAAGGAGACCGTGTCATTGCTGGCACATGGGCATCAATGTCACACTATCCCATGGAGATCCATTCCTGTGAGTTCTGCAGAAAAGCAGTCATTGTTCAGTCTGTCTGCAGTGTTATTGAGTGAAGACTGCATCATTCAAACTCTTTATCAGGATTTCAGCTTGGATTGCATTTTGTTTTAGACATGATAAAGACTAGTTTATATTTGGTGATTGGTGAATACAGTGTTCCAGTCTTGCTACAAGGCACGGACGGCACAGTAACAGCTCTGATATGAGACACCTGTTCGACTTGCTGTCTTGTATATCACTGTGAATCACCCACATCTCTTATTATACATGTCAGGGACTACATCTTCTAGTGGAAGGAACAAAGTTAATACAATCCCACCCCAAAATCACACCATAGGTTTGGGCAATGTTGCTGCAATGTTTTTGGGCTTAGGCTGGGCAGTATTGTGAAAATAGTAAAGTCTAAAGGGCAAAGTTTCACAATGGGCAGTCAGTTTGTAGGTCAGTTTCACAATGAATCCAAATGTACAATGTAGCACAGCTGGGCAAATACTGAGTAAGTGATGTCACAGGTTAAATCACCACAAATGTCTGTCAGTGGTTATGGGAGGAGAACTGCACACAGAAAAAAGATCCCAATCATCCACTCATTATCAACAAATCAGTTTGTTTCAATTTGCCTACCTCTCACTCACATATCTACTGATTAACATATAAACACTGAACACTCAGAAAACAATTCAAAAATCATTATTGAGAATGAAAACTAGGAGGGCTCTTAGAAAGCACACTCGATCAGACTCTTTCAGCACCTAATATGCAGTTCTAGCTGCAGGGCTCAACAATATACATTTATTAGAAATTGTTTAGCAACATATATGTCAGAAATGCACTGATCCATTACTTGGATCAGTATTGGCTCCGGTACTTACCTTTTTAAACGCATTGGGTATTTCTCCTAAAATAAAATCTTGATTATTGAATAATACAATTTAAATATTTTATGTATTAATGCAATATATTATTAATAATAATCATCATCATTGTTATTATTTTTGTTAATAATAATAATAATAATAATAATAATAATAATGTAGTTTAGTTTTTTTCTCTCTCTTTTATAATGAAATTGAAAGTTTTGTTTTTCTTTACCTCTGAAAGATTAATCCCAATCAGTTCCAGTGGCTGGAAAACAATGGCAAACTGTAATGAAGACTCAGGTTGGTTTGGATCCATATGCGGCTTTATTAGAACAGTAAACTCAGGTCGTACAGGCAATGGTCTGGGACAGGCAAACAGAGTGAGGCAGAGAGGCAGAGGCGTAAACAGGGACAGGCTAATGATCAGGGCGGGCAGCAAACAGTCGTGGTACAAGGCAGGCTAGAGTAACTGGGCAGGTAGCTAACAAACTGGAACGGGGAATAGCTAGGTCGGTACACGGATAAACTAGAGAGGTAACTAATGATGCTTGGAAATGTCGCTGGGGCTAAACAAGACTTCGCAAGGAGGGAACAAACAGACGTGATTAAATAGAGTGAGGTAATAAGCAACAGCTGGGGTGAGTAATCAGTATTCGGGTGAATGCGATCTCCGGAGGCTCGAGGAGGAGGCGCCTTCACCCGTGTTCATGACACAAACAGTGATTTCTTTATAATTTCAATCCATGCTGACTGATGCGTCCAGTTATGTCATTCTTGCTATCTATATTATAATATATTTTTATTTATTTATATGATTTACAGTCAGGTCCATAAATATTGGGACGTCAACACAATTCTAATCTTTTTGGCTCTATACACAACCACAATGGATCTGAAATGAAACGAACAAGATGTGCTTTAACTGTAGACTTTCAGCTTTAATTTGAGGGTATTTACATCAAAATCAGGTGAACGGTGTAGGAATTACAACAGTTTGTATATGTGCCTCCCACTTTTCAAAAGTAATTCACATATAATACTCTCTCTCTCTCTCTCTCTCTCTCTCTCTCTCTCTCTCTCTCTCTCTCTCTCTCTCTATATATATATATATATATATATATATATATATACACAACACACACACACACACACACACACACACACTGGCTGCCAAAAGTTTGGAATAATGTACAGATATTACTCTTATGGAAAGAAATTGGTTCTTTTATTCACCAAAGTTGCATTCAACTGGTCACAATGTATAGTCAGAACATTTACGATTTACTAGAAACCAGAAAAATTACTATTACAATTTGAAAAATAAATAAATAAAAATAAAATAAATCAGAACTTTTTTAGCTAGAGAATCCTCCACGTGCAGCAATGACAGCTTTACAGATCCTTGGCATTCTAGCTGTCAGTTTGTCCAGATACTCAGGTGACCTTTCACCCCACACTTCCTGTAGCACTTGCCATAGATGTGTCTGTCTTGTCAGGCACTTCTCACGCACCTTACAGTCTAACTGATCCCACAAAAGCTCAATGGGGTTAAGATCCATAACACTCTTTCCCAATTATCTGTTGTTCAATGTCTGTTTCTTTGCCCACTCTAAACTTTTATTTTTGTTTTTGTGTTTCAACCTTTTTCTTTTACAATTCTTCCCATAAGTCCTCCTGAGTCTTCTCTTTACTGTTGTACATGAAACTGGTGTTGAGCAGGTAGAATTCAATGAAGCTGTCAGCTGAGGACATGTGAGGCGTCTATTTCTCAAACTAGAGACTCTGATGTACTTATCCTCTTGTTTAGTTGCACATCTGGTCTTCCACATCTCTTTCTGTCTTTGTTAGAGCCAGTTGTCCTTTGTCTTTGAAGACTTTATTTTTAGCAGTTTCAAGGATTGGTTTGCCTTCATTCCTTATAACAATGATTGACTGATGAGTTTCTAGAGAAAGCTGTTTCTTTTTTTGAATTTTTGAGTTAATATTGACCTTAAGACGTGCCAGTCTATTGCATACTGTGGCAACTCAAAAGCAAACACAAAGACAATGTTAAACTTCATTTAATGAACCAAATAGCTTTTAACTGTGTTTGATATAATAGCCAAAGTGATTTTCAATTACCAAATTAGCAATTTAGCATGATTACTCAAGTATAAGGTGTTGGAGTGATGTCTGCTGGAAATGGGGCCTGTCTAGATTTATCAAAACTGATTTTTTTCAAATAGTGTTGGTGCTGTTACTTTAGTAATCTTCAAAGGTAATATTTGAGGCAAGACTGTGTGATCCATGTTATGTTAAAAACTTTAAGTATCTCTTTAAGTAATATTAACCTCAGGTTAGGGGTAGGCAATATTACCAAATCCTATATCATAATAACGATGTACAGTATATCATGATATAGTAAAATGTTTCTGAAAATCAATAAAATTTGATTATATGTTAAGCCATGTCACAATGTGCACTTTTGTGTAATCCAGTCATTTAATTAAATACGTTATAAATGAAAAATATCAAATCTTATATCATTTTCTCTTTATTTTGAACTTGACAAACATAGTCAAAGTAAAAATAAATAAAATAAATGCCAAATTTCTGTCTGATGATGTGCACCAATTTATTTATTTTTTATAATATCTGAAGGAAAATATGTTATGTATGGTTTGTTTCCTGATATCAAACATCATTCGAACATAATTTTAGAAAGGGTTTTGATGTGTATCTTCACATCGAGAGAAACCCGAATGTGTAACGGTGTGATCTGTGCCTTTTCTGTCACAGGAGCACAAATGAAGGGACTGGGATGACTTCATCCCTTGTGACTCGCATCTACTTGTGTGTTTCAGACTGTGTGCACAACATTCGCACAAAACAACTGTGCATGTTTGGATGGGAGGCATGTTTGGACCGTGGGATGAATGTCATTGAATTTACTTTGACGGTGGCTCATTTTCATGCCGCAGAAGTAGATTCAATGTAATTTGTTCTCGCGTTCTAGACAAGCTTTTCATCTAATGACACATTCAGCTGTCAGTGAAAAACTGTGTTTCATTATTTATATCAGTCTAACGTGAACCCCTGTCCACTGATATATACGGGCACATGGATATATCGACATCCACAATGTACAAACCTTGCAAATCGCTGTTTTCTGCTCGGTATCACGTTTTCTAAAGACAAACAAATTCCACACCTCTGAGGATGTGCTTTCCCTTCATAATCTCCTCTCATCTTCAAAAAAGAACTAACAGTCGAAGCACATTCCTCCATTTACCTGACAGTGTGTGTGATGCATACATGTTATGTGCTGTACACATTTCTTGTGTGGCAATTTTACGTTACCGCGATCGAGACAATGCCCAAGAGGCAGTGCTGAAAAATAATGGTGGCCACACAAAATATTGACACTTTGGCCCAATTTGGACATTTTCACTTAAGGGTGTACTCACTTTTGTTGCCAGCGGTTTAGACATTAATGGCTGCGTGTTGAATTATTTTGAGGGGACAGAAAATTTACACTGTTATACAAGCTGTACACTCACTACTTTACATTGTAGCAAAGTGTCATTTTTTCAGTGTTGTCACATGAAACGGTATAATCAAATGTTAACAAAAATGTGAGGGGTGTACTCACTTTTGTGAGATACTGTGTGTGTATATATATATATATATATATAAATAATAAGCATCATTAAAGCTCCTTGTTTCCTTTATCTCTGCAGCCTGAAGACTTTGAAGCTGTCCACTCCCACACCTTCCGGTTAAAGACGTTCAAGAAGGGGAAGCACTGCTGCGTGTGCAAGCAGACTGTAAACAATGAGGGACTCATCTGCAGAGGTCAGTCTGGGGGGAGGGGGAGGGGGGGGTTGTCTTCCAGTAGGGAAATCTGCCCATCTGATGAGAGCTAATGGAGAAAGGTCAAGATGAACTGCTGGAGAGCAGAGCGGAGGAGTGACAGATGCTTCCAGTGCCCAGTCACTTAGTTCATGTAATGAAATATAATCATTAACCTGATTAGCTACTGAGGGAGAGTGTAGCATTATATGTAGGACTAATAAAGCAGTTGGGGACCAGATAGCATTGGTTAAAACATTAGGGCTGGTATCTGAAAGGTCGTAGGTTCAAATCATAGGCAATTCTACACCCTGTTAATAAATCGAACTCCCTCCACACTCAGATTAAAAGCTGCATTGTGGAAGTGTTGCATGGAGAATATACAATTACTTAGTAAATTTACTCAGCCATAAAATCCATAAAGACTGACATTTAGACTGTCTGGTCATCATGGGTATGTATTAACCTTGAGTGCTGTCTATATCATAGTTGATTGTTTTATATCTAGTGTAGTATACATCTTATGTTGGTGTCATTATACTTAAGAGCTATAGGAATTTAACCATTTGATCGTAAAATTCCTGAGTAATGATTTCCATTAATGACAAATCTGTCATTGTCACATGTCCCATGGGAATGTGTCCCATCTGAGTGTCATTTAGGGCTGTTAAGACTATTAGCTGATTGTATGAGCTGTCTTAAACAGCTGCATTCTCTTCTCTGCTTACATCACCACTAAAAGGGGTGATCTCTACTTAGTTAGGTCTGATTGCTGAAGGCTTTGTGATGAAAAGGACGGAATAGAGAGGTTTAGAATCCTCTTTGTGGCTGGATTGTCTGCTGCTTGAATCAAGTTGATGGAAAGGTCACATCTTAGTAAGCTATTTCTTAAGGAATAGTTAACTCAAACCTGAAAATGATGTCATTATTTACTTACCGTCACCTTACCATGCCATTGCAAACTCATATGCTGTTTTTTATTTTTATTAAATGTTTTACGTGAAACACCAGATGTTTTTTGGACACTCCTCTTTTCCATACAATAACAACAGAGAATTGTGACCAAAAAGCACCATAACAGAACAATAAACTACCATAATGGTCCAAATGACTCTTGAGCTATAATTTCCAATTCTTCTGATGTTCTGCTTAGTGGACGACAGATAGTGGTTTTACCGAGACCTAAGGTGGTGGAAAAGGCCAATAACCGATTATTTAACCACTAGTTTTTAAAATAAATTTATTGGATATTAAAAAAAATAAAAAAGTTGTCTTTCCTTACTATGATGGGCATAGACATAGAGGCTACAAAAGTCAAAAATAAATAAACTCTCGGATGCAATTTATTGTGCAACCAAAATCCCAATAACCACCAAAAATGATTTTAAAGACCTGGCTCCGTTACAATGCTCTATATGTACGTATTTACCCAAATATGTTTTTATAGCCTATATATCTCACCAGATGAGGTTTTTATTATTCACAAGATTTGGAAATAAGTTCCAAAAAGCAACTATCGGCACTGATTATTCAGTAAAATATGTTATATCGGTCTACTTCTAGTCCTGCTGTAGTTTTGTGTACGTAACGGACAACAATCTAAGATGCTATTTACTTAAAACCTTAATTCACAAATGTGGGGTGTTTAGATTTGTCGCAACTGGTTTGACGTCAAGGGTTAGTTAGGGGTAACTCTAACCTTACCCTAAGCGACAAACGACAATGGTTCTTTTGTGTGCCTTAACTCAGAGTTTCAAACTGGGGTACACGTACCCCTGTGGGTGGGTGAGGTGATAATGGGGGTACGCAAATACAATTCTGAAATGTACTGTTCTTTTGATTTTCATCACTGTCTCAAATAATATTCAAACTCAGTTTGACTATAGCGTTGGTTGTATATCCTGATAGGTAGCATATATTTTCAGGACACTGGCAATGCCGTACGTGCAATGATGCGCAATTCCAGGCACAGAACCGAACGCTATTCTTGTGCACCGCGACAGGATGAGGGGGGAGTTTTTAAGTTATGCTATTATATCATATCTAGCATACCCATCTCAATCGGTAAGCCATTTATTCAGTATGCATATGATTAATATAACATGTACAAATATAGCATGTTTAATATAAGGGAGATATTTACAATGAGAGTTGTGTTAAATATACATATTTTCAAGATACATTGAGTGAATGTTATCTATGCATTAGAGAGGGGGTACGCGAATGTATGTTGAATGTTTGGAGGGGTACGCCACTGTCAAACGTTTAGGAACCACTGCCTTAACTGATCTCTGGTGCTGATTTTGAAGGAGATTTTCAGTGAATAATAATTCACATTTCAGACTGTTCCTCACACAAAGTTCTCACATGGCTTCAGAAGATTTAAAATAGCACACAATACAATGGACTGCATTTATGATATTTAAATTGTGTTTTGTCCATTTCAGAGCTTGACAAACATGTACACTACATATAAGCTTTCATTGTATGTAACGGAGCATGACAATCCTAAAAGAATTCTCAGTTTGTGTTGAAAGAAATATGAAGCAAAGTAAGTAATGGTGACTGACACTGTTTTGTGCCCTCCTCTGCTCCACAGAAGAAAGAAGGTCATACAGGTTTGGGACGACATGAGTAAATGATGACAGAATTTCATTTTTGGGGTGATCAGACCCTTTAATAAAATAAAAAAGTCTACTTTGTGTTCAAGAAATACTACTAATAATATCTAATAACAACAGTCTATCTGCTTTCACCCAAACTAAGATTTATGAACTGTTAATTTGGATTGACTGGCTTAAAGCTCTTGTACGCTGATATTTATTTTGTAATTGCCTTTCTCTACTATTATCTATAAACAATATCTGAATAAAGTTTGTTTGAAAAGGAACCATACCTGCACTTAAAAGCTTTAGAAAGATAAGCATCCTGCCACGACGGTCATAAATGAAGCACAATGTAGATTTACCACATGCAGCTGTGTCTCGTCTAATGGTAAAAAAAACTGCCATGAATGAGCAGGTCAAACTGATCTCATCTGCAAAATGAATATGGATTGTTGGTGTTGTTGTCATTTTTATAGCTTATAGTAATTGCAGATATGTGGATTTAGGTTTTAAAGTCTTTGGTTGTGTGGTCTTAATTGTCTATTATTATGAATGAATTAGAGTGAATATTTCTGTCTGTCTATCTGTCTGTCTATCTATCTATCTATCTATCTATCTATCTATCTATCTATCTATCTATCTATCTATCTATCTATCTATCTAGAAACTAGGGGTGGGTAAAAATATTGATTTTCCAATGCATTTATCTATCTATCTATCTATCTATCTATCTATCTATCTATCTATCTATCTATCTATCTATCTATCTATCTATCTATCTACAGGTGAAACTCGAAAAATTAGAATATCGTGCAAAAGTTCATTAATTTCAGTAATTCAACTTAAAAGGTGAAACTAATATATTATATAGATTCATTACAAGCAAAGTAAGATATTTCAAGCCTTTATTTGATATAATTTTGATGATTATGGCTTACAGCTTATGAAAACCCCAAATTCAGAATCTCAGAAAATTTGAATATTGTGAAAAGGTTCAGTATTGTAGGCTCAAAGTGTCACACTCTAATCAGCTAAACACCTGCAAAGGGTTCCTGAGCCTTTAAATGGTCTCTCAGTCTGGTTCAGTTGAATTCACAATCATGGGGAAGACTGCTGACCTGACAGTTGTGCAGAAAACCATCATTGACACCCTCCACAAGGAGGGAAAGCCTCAAAAGGTAATTGCAAAAGAAGTTGGATGTTCTCAAAGTGCTGTATCAAAGCACATTAATAGAAAGTTAAGTGGAAGGGAAAAGTGTGGAAGAAAAAGGTGCACAAGCAGCAGGGATGACCGTAGCCTGGAGAGGATTGTCAGGAAAAGGCCATTCAAATGTGTGGGGGAGCTTCACAAGGAGTGGACTGAGGCTGGAGTTACTGCATCAAGAGCCACCACACACAGACGGGTCCTGGACATGGGCTTCAAATGTCAAACGTCTTACCTGGACTAAAGAAAAAAAGAACTGGTCTGTTGCTCAGTGGTCCAAAGTCCTCTTTTCTGATGAGAGCAAATTTTGCATCTCATTTGGAAACCAAGGTCCCAGAGTCTGGAGGAAGAATGGAGAGGCACACAATCCAAGATGCTTGAAGTCCAGTGTGAAGTTTCCACAGTCTGTGTTGGTTTGGGGAGCCATGTCATCGGCTGGTGTTGGACCACTGTGCTTTATTAAGTCCAGAGTCAACGCAGCCGTCTACCGGGACATTTTAGAGCACTTCATGCTTCCTTCAGCAGACAAGCTTTATGGAGATGCTGACTTCATTTTCCGGCAGGACTTGGCACCTGCCCACAATGCCAAAAGTACCAAAACCTGGTTCAATGACCATGGTATTACTGTGCTTGATTGGCCAGCAAACTCGCCTGACCTGAACCCCATAGAGAATCTATGGGGCATTGCCAAGAGAAAGATGAGAGACATGAGACCAAACAATGCAGAAGAGCTGAAGGCCGCTATTGAAGCATCTTGGTCTTCCATAACACTTCAGCAGTGCCACAGGCTGATAGCATCCATGCCACGCTGTATTGAGGCAGTAATTAATGCAAAAGGGGCCCAAACCAAGTACTGAGTACATATGCATGATTATACTTTTCAGAGGGCCGACATTTCTGTATTTAAAATCCTTTTTTTTTATTGATTTCATGTAATATTCTAATTTTCTGAGATTCTGAATTTGGGGTTTTCATAAGCTGTAAGCCATAATCATCAAAACTATATCAAATAAAGGCTTGAAATATCTTACTTTGCTTGTAATGAGTCTATATAATATATTAGTTTCACCTTTTAAGTTGAATTACTGAAATTAATGAACTTTTGCACGATATTCTAATTTTTCGAGTTTCACCTGTATCTATCTAGAAACTAAGGGTGGGTAAAAATATTGATTTTCCAATGCATTTCTATCTTCGTTTGAGTGATCTCGATTCTTAAATACCAAGATTAATCTTTTACTCAATGTGCAACCCTCCACTACATTGAGAGGAAATCACTCGCATTTGCAACCAAATTTTTACTAAAATGTATATATTTGGCAACTGGCTGATAAATGTTCATATTTCACTAACCAGTAATTTGGTAGTATAGTGGTGAATCATTCAGTAGTGAGATACTTTCACTGTGTTTTGAGAGTAAAAGTTGCTCAGTGTAATTTGTGCCCAAAGACGAGTTATGAGTTCATTGAATAATGTCTCTTTTTAATACACTTCCTATTCTCTACTGTCAGTTTTTGATCAAAAACATACATAAATTAATAAATGAAATAAAAGTTTAATTGTAATAATGCTTAGCACAGATTAGATAAAGTAATTTGATTCCTCTCTCGTTAAAATCCACTCATTTACAGATGTTCTTTACAGAAATGCCAGTTTTGTTAAAGAGACAATACCGGCATGTGTTCAACAAATCAATATAAGTATTTGTAAAATGCAAATAAACAATAAACATGAAACAAAAATTCTAAATGAAATATAGTATGTTGTTTATTGATTGAATACAAGGATTTGTTCATTTTTAAAAAGCCTTAATGTGATAATTATGAAAAACGAATTAAATATAAATTAATATGTTTGCAATGTACCTAGTTAGGAGGTCTCCTTTATGATTAACAGCATAAGCGGGGAGATAATTTATTTCATATGCAAGCAAAAATTTGAATCTAATCGAATCGAGAGCTTGTGAATCAGAATCTAACGGAATCCGGAAATCTGTATCAATACCCAGCACTACTAGCAACATTCCAGCAATAATGCAGAACACCACAGCGACAATGACCTAACAACCAATCAGAACATCTTAGTAACTGCCTAGTAGCCACCAGAGCATCTTGACAACTGTTCAGAATCCCCCTAGCAATACCTTAGAATGCACCCAGAACACCTTAACAACTGTCTAGAGACAGCCAAGCTACCACTCAGAACACATTAGGGATTGCCTGTCTGTCTGTCTTCAAACTTTCAGACAAGGCTTTGTCTAGCCAGCATTACCAGTTCCTCTTGATGAATTTCTGTTTCCTAGTTCACCTTTTTTTGTCATTGTTTTTGTATTTTCACAGAAAATAACTGAATGTTATGATTTTACTTTTCACCCTTTTCCCTTCCTCTGACACCACAATCTCTGCTCTCTGTTCGATTCTCAGTACATATTTGACAGAACAGAATGTTATTTTCTCAACACAAAATATTATCCACAGCAGCAAGCCATCTGTACACCTAAAACAACAACTCTTAATTATAACTAGCTAACTGAGGCATAATGATATTGGAATATAATAGCAAAGACCCCAAAATGGTAGACTAATGTAAATAATGTTAAGTTGTTATCAGTACCAAGTTTATGGAACAGAAGCTTATTTTTATTACAAAAATATATAGGAAAGTTATTTTTACACAGAAGACAAAAACTTTAATCAAAATCTAGCTAAGTAATATGTTGTACTATAATATATTAATATGTCAAGGCTATTTACGGATGTTTAATCAAACATTCCTAAAAAAGAAGATATGCTACATAGGCTATGTTAAGTAACTAGCCAGCTAATGTTAGCTCGTAACATAGCCTAGCTACTTAAAGCCCATGGTGCAGGTTAAACACCACTGTCGATTAATGGGTAGATAAAGCAGTCAAGATATGTATATAAAGTTAGAAATGTCTCCAAAATGGTGTTAAAGTCCAGTTTTTGTAGTTTTTGGTTAGAAACGGTTATTTTTTACGCGATTCGGCAATGACGTCACATGAGGTAGACGCGGTGGAATGTAGCCTCAGCCGTTCTCAGCTACTTGAACTAATTCTAGCAGACTAGCACTGACTACTATGGCGTCTAACTGGGATGAGGAAGAGGTGGCAAGACCCACAGTTAACATTTATGATGGCCCACAGCCATACAATTTCGAACCGTTTCGACGTGAGAGGGCGAATGAGGAAATACCGAGAGCAGATGGCCGTCAAAGACAAATAAATGCATGGTCAGAGGAGAATGAATGGAGAGTTGGTGTAGTGTCTTGGTGAGTTGCTATCATTTAGAAACGCAGCAATGACCGCTGGAGCTAGTAGTCTATGAACAGCAGTGCATACAATAACTTTTATGCTTTATTTCTAAGCTTTTACCTCTTTCTCCAGTGAAAATGTTGTTTCGCCGTAGCCGACGCCGAGTAGGCATCGTCAGTGTGATTATTGTTGATAGTGCCAACTAGTTTTCCTCGTGATTGATTGTCATTGACACCGTCAGGCTTACCGGGAGAGGGAGTGAGTGAGTAGTAAGCGTCTGTGTCGCTGTGTTTGGCAGGTGTCTGTGTGGGTGGTGTCGTCCCATGGAAACTGTGGTGGAGAGCTTGTGTTGTAGGGAGGTGAGCGCGTTTTGGTCGCTGGTCGAGGATCTCACCCCGCGGCCAGCAGATGTAACGTGCCTAACGCAGCATCCTGGATTTGAGGCATGCTGCCTGAATCCGTTTGTGCTACAAATAGCATATTCACACTTCAGACAGGATCATGGTCCCCTTCAAGCCAGCATGCACGAGTATGTTCATGGTTTATGTTTACTTTACCAATGTTTTTACACTGAGTCCTTTGAACAACAGCAATATGTGACAGGAGATGTGTTGCATGCACAGACATGCATAAGAGACAGGCTTCAAATGACGTTTCCAACCTACTTACAGAGTTTAAAACTTAAGAATCTTTCCTACTTATTCCTAGGCAATACCGGTACACTGCGTACAGGCAGGCTATACGCTGGGCTTATGGAGTTTTAGGGAGGAGTATAAGGAAGCCTCTGCCCTCTTGTGTGGTTTCAACCATCAGACAAAACTTCCAAAGTGGTGACCAAACCTATCAGGGCTTTCAATGGCCTCGTTTGGATGAGAATGAATAAAAAAATTGTTTATTCTGTTGTGATCGCCCAATTGCCCTTAAAATGTTCTGTGTAAAGTACATCTGTGTAAAGTACACAGAACACATGAATTTTAATAAGAAAAAACAGTTTATTGGCATTGCTTGTAAGGGTTACTAAACATTTACTGAACAAGGACAAGGATTACTGAACAAAGACACAGGTTGCAAGTAAACAAATCTATATAAAACAAGCCCACTGATGAAGGGCTAGACCTGAAACCTTTGCACATTGTTTCTTTTGCCTGCAAAAGTGTGGTCTTACCTGAGGGTCAACTGATGGTTCTCGCACTCACTCACACTCACTTACTCACACACAGTCACACACAGTCACTCACACTCACACACACTCACACTCTTTCATGAATGCATATGCAGTGATACATGCAAAAGCATATCAAGCTGACACACAGTGAACCCAGACAACACCGCACACAGAGGTTGACAAGGCACAGGTAAAATGATTGGTAAATTATTTTGAATTACATAAAACAAATTTCATGCAAATAACAGACAGAGGAGCAGACATGCAGCATGCAGGACCCCTTGAATGGAGTACAGCGACAATTAATGCCACTTACAAAGACGAAAAAAAGTAATGATTTAGTGCAAAGTAAAACCAAAGCAACAACACACAAAACATGCAGAATACAGGAAACCACCACCAAATGAGATGACAGGGACAGAAGGAAAGAAGATAAATAACAACTAAAATAAATACTTACAACTAAATCATTGGACTTGTCTGTGGAAAAAAATTATAATAATAATGTGAATTTAGGTTCTCTTGTAGCGTGACTGCCGGGCTAGGAAGAGGCTGACGGCCTCCTCCTTAGGAACCTGTTCGAAGGATTTAGCGATGGGGGCGGGTGCATCAGAGGACAAATTAGCGCTAACCTCTCGAAGAGCTGCAGGTGAATGGGTGTAGCTTTCCTGAAGGGCCTTCATCAATGATGTTGCATAACCTGCAGATATAATAATAATAATACTGAATAAAGATCATTGCCACTGATCACAGATGTCTCGTGAGCCATCTCAAAATATGATAGAACTGCATGACACTGCTTACCGTATGAGGCTGCCTCTTTGATGGGACGCACCACATGGGCACCTTTTCTGAAGCGCGGATACCGCACGCAGTACTTCTCCGTCCCATCACTTTTCCGTGCTGTCTCGCGGTTGGCATTGTGATTGTAATGCAGCGCCGCTAAGAGAAGCCTACAAAATAACACATTTGAGATTTTTTTTACTACAATAGGCATGATAATAGGTACTATTATTACTATAAAAGGCATAATAATTGGCTGTATTATTCCTTGGATAGCACTGACCTGCTATACATCCCAACATATGAAAACCCTGTGTGCTTGGGTGCGAAGTGCAAGATGAGGGAGTGGTAAGCCTCAAGGGAGAATGTCTGATGCTGTGGAGACAGCTGTCGAACATCTTTCAGTAAGGCAGTCCTCGTGATTATGTTCTCCAACTTTACTGCTGCCAATGAGCCTGCAAAGACCAAGACAGGGAGGCAGACAGACACACAGATGGAAAACGTATAAATAGACAAGATAGATTCAGACAAAAATTCTTTTTTAATGGAAACACATGAAATGGTCCTGCATATGAATTATAGCAAACATAAACAGTAAACAGAATGTTATGAGATTGCCAGGGAATGAAAAAATAATTTAATCATCATAGGTCACATGTCAAAGCACTCAGACAGCAAATACAACAAAACTGTAGAGCATACATAATACCACATGCTGTGTGTACTGTACCTGGGTCCAGCCACTCTTTGTTGCGCTGATCCCCGTCTAGAGGGCCATGGGCACAACTGGAGAAAGCAGGGGTGTCATGGTCATGGATGTCCTGGATGTGGTTGACTAAACTTTTCCATTTAGCCTCCATGACTTGGGTTGCCATCTGGGGTTGAGGCTGCAGTCCAATAGAGGTGATTCACTATAGCAGGCCTCCACAGCTGTAGTTGGTCACACTCTTTTGAAGCTGCATCCAATGCCTTCCCCAGACCTGTTTTAGAACAAATGGTATTAATTGATATGCACTAACAAAAACTGCTTCAAGGTTCCAACAATGGATACATACTTTTGGCAATGTGCCACACATCAAAATAATGCCGTGTCCCTTCAGGGCTCAGCTCCTCTCTCACCCATTTGGCAACCTAAGGAGAAATAAACAAACTTTTGTGGATGATTGACCTGTGTGGCCCTCCGTGTATCAGCAAACCACAAACATCCAGCTTCAGTGCAATTCAGATGTTTACATTCTATACTGCATTTTTATTGTAAATACCTGGCGATGACGGTCCGTGATCAGCGTTGCTAAATGCAGGTCCTTTCCCCTCAGCAGACCAACACTGTGCTTGAGCCCTTCAAGCTCACACCATGAGCTGTTGGGGACCTCTGAGCTCTGCAACATGACATAACAGTGTAAGTGTAAAATGCTGGTGTTGTTGAAGGAGGCGTGAATGAACCGACGCGTTGCTGGTCCAAGCATTACGATACACTGTACTCTAGTTAGGCAATACACAAAGCTCTAAGCATCATTGTACTAGTGGAAAGATGTTATATTAATATACAATCAGTTTACTAAATTGCAGAGTTCATTTCTTTGTCTAATAACATCAGGTTTACCTGAACAAGCTGAACATCCACCACCTTGTTCACCCTGTCCTCGATCAGAGAGTAGGATCCATACTTCGCGCAGTGCCCAGGAGAATCTGACCTGGAATTAATTACAAATTTGAATTAGGTTTCAAGTTTTTAATAACCAAGGTCTGTAAAGACAATCCACCATGTCATCTGCAAATGCCAACTAAAGCCACCCTACATGATAACAAATAAAAAATCAAAATGTGCAACTGGTCTATGAGCTCTCACACTGGTTTACCTGCAGTCACCAGCAAGAACTATCCCGCCATCCATTGCCCGTAGGTCACTAAAATTCTTCGCTTGATCGTTTTGCCAGGCCTGAACGATTACAGGGATGGTGTAGCGGCGCTGATGGCGAAAGTAACTGCTCGCACTGATGCACTGCAGGCCAAACAGAGTCAACATTCTTAAGGTCTGGGTGGCCAAACATCCAGTGAAATGAATGGCCCCGCTTAACAGGAGGTTGCAGGTCGGCATGTTCCTGTGGAGCATTGGCTGGTTTTGCCAGAAACGGTGGTAGCCACATGATGCACAGACCTAGATATGTAAAAAAAAAAAAAAAGAAGGAAAAAAAAAAGTGTAATCAACAGTATATCAGGATTCAATATAGATTAGGTACTGTACATTACTGGTCAAAGGTTTCATGTTTTCAATGAAACACACATGACCAATACAGTATAACACTCAAATATGATGCCATCACAAACCAATAGACTAAAGCCAGCCTGGTACATACATTGTAAATAAAATTAACTGGCAAGACAGTCAGAGCTATCAGATTGTAATTAGATATTCTGATTTTGTAATCAGATGGCCTGCTGCGTAAACAAAACCGTACCTGCTTGATCTTAAGAAAAGTTCCTTCCTGCTGCACGATGCTACTATCTGACCTCTCACAACAGGCTGGACAGATGACAAAAAGGCCCATCAGCTCCTCTTGGCAAACAATGAATTGGTCAGTGCCACTACAAGAACAAAAAAATTGTTGTTGGGGGGGGGCATTCAAACTACCAAAGCTACAGTACACAAAAATGAGCATTCAAAATGGTCTATGTTGGTTTTAAACTATCTCACTTGTGATGGGGGTCACACGTGTAAGGTGGCTCCTCATCAAACAAGTCCTCCTCATGCATCGGCTCTTCGGGCACCCACGATAATGTATTAATTTAATCAATGTGTATGGAAATGTTCTGATTGCATAGATACTGGCAATGTTTTAGAGACTATATCTAATAACTACCCCTTAAAATACCCAAGTTTTACCGTGAGACCATCGGGGGGGGCTTCAAAGAACACTGTGTCCCAGCGTCAGAAGTGGAGGAGGGCAAGGGCTGATCCCCAGTATCGACACTCTCCACAGTGTCTACACTGTCCACAGTCTCCTGCTGTGAGGCGTCTGTCAACATCTTGTGAAAACAAATATGAAAAAGGGTCAGCAAAATGCAAATGGTTGTAGTGGTGAAATAAGAGGTGGGTATACTATGAATACTTAGAACAGTGATTCGCAAGCACATTGGGTGTACAAGCACATTGCAGGAGTACATGGAAACATTTAATCATTTATTTTCAACTTGGAAGTACTGAGAATTATTTACTTATCATCTTTGAAATTCCAAGAAGATAAGTAAATATTCCCAGTCATTTCATCAGTCCATCAATAAAATGGGACGTGTGTGCTACAGCTAACGTTAGTTTCCCAGTGGAAACAATAACCTATGGCACAGCCATAAAGCTTTCATGATGATATGGACTTTTACTTCAGGGCAATTTTGTTATTATTCTAATTTTTATTCGTGAATCACGAAATATGCTCTTTTAATGTCAGAGTGATCGTGCTTGTAAGTTAGTGGAGGCTGTGTCAAAGGGAACACGGTATACAAAATACACACAGAGCTAGTTAACACGCAGCTTGTAAACATTAACGTTAGCATGATGCTTACCGTGGCAATTTCTCGCTTGCGGCAGACGGTGTCTCTCGACCTCGGGACGGGGCAAGCAGAGAGGTTTGCGTTCACAGACGGCACGGCGGTAGGAAGTAATTTAGCACTCCTCTCACTCATCCCCTGAGTGGTAATCCTCCTCTTTGAAATGCGCGCTGCATATTCTCGAGTAGGCGGTGACAGAGCTAGCTGAAAAATCTGCCCGCCTAATCTTCACAAACTGCACCCAGCTTCGGAAGATCCCTTTGTCCTTGGGGAAGGAATGGACCCTATGTCCAGTTTTGCTGGAGTTCTTGCACCCGCCACAAACACAGTAATAAACCATTTTGACTAACGTTATTTATGATCTACTCTTTATCTATCTCTAAGCTATCTGTTATGCTATGCTATCTCTCACTATCTATGCTATTCTATCTATGCTATTCTATCTATCTATCTATCTATCTATCTATCTATCTATCTATCTATCTATCTATCTATCTATCTATCTACTTACTTAGAAATCTGTCACTGTCACTATTTCACTAGTTAGCTACTCCTCGTCTCACTCTCCCTCAATTGTAAGGCGGGCGCGGGCTTTCTTCTGTCCGTCCAACAGTCAGCGAGTACCTCATGTGACGTCATGGAATGCATTGTGGGAGAAATAAGAATAATCGCTAAGCTGTAGCTAAAAGCTAACATATCACCTACTTTTCCGTATTATATTTCTTTTTTGTAGTACCCTACAACATCAGATACAATGGATAACTGTTTAAATGTTTATTACCAACTAGAAAATTGCCAAAAAAAAAAAAACCCTGCACCATGGGCTTTAACATACCTTTATCTTGCTGTTTTTTTCTCTTCCTCTGTTTTCTTCTTTTTCCTTTTCTCTGGAAAAGAGGATATGTCCTTTTTGGTGACATTGCTGTTTTGCTGTCTGAATGTGCTTGCATCCTGCAGCCCGTTAACATATTGCGTTTAATATTGCGTTTTTGTATAATTACCATTGTCCATTGACATAGAATATCACCAAAAAACAAGGGGGCCCCCTGGTGGCCACGGGGGCCCTAAGCAGCTGCTTAGTTCGCTTATGCCTTGGGCCGGCTCTGGTGCCTGACTCTGGCATGAGTCATTGTTGTTCCTCTTTTGCGTTTCAATGACATCAATAGATCTGCCGTGATCTGTCGATGCTGTGCGCCAATATAAACACATCAGGCACAGTACAGAGTTAACCCAGAGATATGAAACGGGGAACGTTTGCTTAAAAATATCCTTTTCCTTGGTTTCATTAGAATTCCATCCCTGCCTTTGGACATTGAGACTGTTTTCCTTTTACAGACAAAATGCAAAATCTCTTCTTATTGCCCTCAGGGGGGCAGAATGAAAGGCAAGCAGATTTTGAAGAGAATTATGGTGTGCTGGATTTGTGCAAGTGTGTGCACACATGGCAAACACATGCAAGCGGACACACACACACACACACACACACACACACACACACACACACACACACACACACACACACACACACACACACACACACACACACACACACACACACAATCCAACAAAGTTGAAGCTAGTTTACCCAAAGGAGTAAATGTACTGAATATGTAAACATACACCCTTTAAAGGTAAAGTGTGTCATTTAATTGCAAACATACTGTTTTCAAAGTTTCATTGGCTATGAGTGGAATGTTATACTAACATACTACTATTACCATTTCAGAAGTATGCATAGTGTTTAGTGTATAAATATTCACCAAAATGTGCAGTATACAACAAAGCACACTGCGCAGAATGCAATACTCAACTTTCCATTTCCACTGTGTCGAACCAGAAGTAGTTACAGCCTCTCTGTACTAAAGCATCTCGATTTTCACTCATAAATTAATCATACAAAAGTTAAAACATTTTAACACAAAATGTATTGAAAAAACAAACAAAAACACACACACACACACACACACACACACACACACACACACACACACACACACACACACACACACACACACACACACAAAATATATTTTTTTTAGGATTCCATTGCGAACAATCACTCTATCTAATAATTGATCAGATAAATAGGTATTCCTGCCCAAAACTCTTGCCATTGGTTGAGCCAGTTTCATATCTGTGCAAACAAACATAATGCAATTTTATCTGGTGCTGCTAGTGGCACAGAAATGACACACTTCACTTTTAAAAATCTCTCACAGCAAATCCATCATGTACTGTTTACTCTCTCGTCCATCCAATCCCTGTGATACACACACACACACACACACGCATGCGTGCACACTTGCACGCTCACACACACACACTTACATAACTCATCACTATAGCTCATTAGTGTTTCCTGAGGAATTGCATTAGTGAAATGAGATAAGCAGATTGATGAAGACGCCCATTAATTTCTCCCTGCTGATAGACGAGCTGTGTGCTGAGTCTAACATCATTACTTTAATAAGCAAAAACTCTCCTTCTCAGCAGCCCTTCCCTTTTAGTACTGTAGTAAACACCCAGGACTTCATTTTGCTTATTTACACCTTTTACATTACTTAGAAAATCATCTATCACCTTGTTGATGGGACACCACTGTGTCTTCTTTATCCTCCTGAGACCCGAGCGTGACTGCTGTGTGCATTTTCCATTTACTCTTTTAATTTGTAACTAGTAGCACCTAATTAAAAAATCTGTAGCAAATACTTTTCCAAAATATGTATGTTCACATATGTGGACAGTGGGACTACAGTGCATTTAGAAAGTATTCAGGCCCTTAATTTTTTTCACATTTTGTTATGTTGCTGCTTTTTGCTAAAATGCTTTAAATTATTATATTTTCACATCAATCTGCACTCCATACCCCATAATGACAAACCAGATTTTTGATAACTTTGCAAACTTATTAAAAATAAAAAACTGAACATTAATATTAACATAAGTTGTTAGATCCTTAACTCAACACTTAGTTATAGCACCTTTGACAGCGATTACAGCCTCAAGTCTTTTTGGGTATGATGCGACAAGCTTTGTACACCTGGATTTGGGGATTTTCTGCCATTCTTCTCTGCAGATCCTCTCAAGCTCTGTCAGGTTAGATGAGGACCATTAGAGGACAGCCATTTTCAGGTTTCTTCAGAGATGTTCATGTCCGGGCTCTGGCTGTGCCACTCAGTGACATTCACAGAGTTGTCCCTATGCCACTCTTGCGTTGTCTTGGCTGTGTGCAGGTCATTGTCCTGTTGGAAGGTGAATCTTCGGCCCAGTCTGAGGTCCTGAGCTCTCTGGACCAGATTTTATTAAGGATATCTCTGTATTTCCTTCAACCCTGACCAGTCCCCAAGTCCCTGCAGCTTAAAAACACTACACAATATGATGCTACCACCACTATGCTTCACCGTTGGGATGGTATTTTGCAGGTAATTAATGGTGCCTGGCTTCCTACTGACATGACGGATGGAATTGAGGCAAAACAGTTCAATCTTCGTTTCATCATACTAGGGTTGCAGCGGTATACCGGTTTCACGGTATACCACGGTTTGAAAGTTGATGGTTATCATACCATGTACATTTTCTTATCTACGGTATTGAAAAAAAATGCGCATCACCTTTCCTCCTTGTCTACCTGTCAGACTCGTCAACTTGCGACACACAAACACACACACACACACACGTGGCAGAGAAAATTTCAGAGAGAATCGATGCGAGGGGGTCTGACTTGAGTGTGTGTGTGAGTTAAATAAGTGTTTCTCTAGAGTCACGGACAGCAGGGAAAGAATGCCATGGTTCTCTCATTGAAGATATTTCGGCGGCCGCCCAAGTGATAGACTATTTAGTACTGCCGAGGCAGATTTAATGATAATCTCGCAAACAGCTAAAGCAGACATGGGCAATTTACGGCCCGTGGGCTGGATCAGGCCCTCCACATGGTTTAATGTGGCCCGCGGCTCATTTATCGTAAAAGCGTTTTTTTCCTTTCCATTGGATATTTCAGTTCATTTGCATTGGGACCTAATGCGTCTCTTTATACTTGCACAAATTGGAAATATTCTGCCTAATGTTATACTTATTTTGTGCAATCTGGCAACCATGCACGCGAATGCGCTATTTCTGTCTCTCGCTTTCCCCTTTGAACAAACTTAGCGATCTGTAGTGCAATATTCTGCTCAAGGAAAAGTGTTATACGGCTACGTGTTCATTCTTGAGGCAGCTTGTGATGTTTGGTGCTACTAAGTTTTCAGGTAAACCTTCTCAGTAATTAAATTAAATGTAAAAGTAGATTTCGTCATCATTGACATGCGAGCATATGAATATGTGTATATGTATTTTTTATTTGTGAAATTTAGAAATGTTGAAGTCCCTTCGTGCCTGTAGGTTAATCTAACTCTTGCAGTAATCATTTATCATATTCATGCAGTTGCATTATTCAGTTGTGTGCTGAAAGTCAAACCATCGAGACCCGCATATGATACTTTTAGCATGTAAACGGGCAAAGATTTTGAAAAAAACAAGTAAACTTGCACGCTTTGTGACAAACATTAAAGTTCTATAAATTCCTTTTTTTTTTTTTTTTTTTTTTATTAAAACAGACCCCTGAGTGTTAAATTGAATAATAAATGATCAGGGAAGTAGTGATGGTAAAATAAATTTATAAGCTCAGCCTTTATTCAGAAATAGTTTAGTACACAACAATTTCTGGGCTTAAAAGTTACAAAAACCAAATCAATGCAGAACATTGGATCTTAAAAGTAATATACAATGTGGCACCCCATACACTACTTAAAGCCCGATGTGGCCCCTTTACCAAAATAGTTAAAAATATTAATAATTATACACATCACCTTTACAAATTTGTTTCAGGATTTTACATGAGTAAAAGAAACTGTTATATTTTGACAAAATGTTATAGTTTCATATGAAATAATCTAAAGGTAGAATCTATGAGACCTCATTTTATATCAGCAGTGGCAGTTGTAGTTAAAGTTTCAAGATGTGTGTCAGCTAGTATTTATTTTTTCAGGAATACTATAATTTATTATTAATATTATTTAATACTTGCTACACTCACCTAACCATGGCAATGAGGAGCCTTTCCTTCTGTGTAATATGTGTTTAAATATCTGATTTTAGGTAAGAAACGGGATAATAATGGGCCCAAATAAGTAAATATGCTCTTTAATTTTTAAAAGGGGGAGAGAAAACGTCCTGTAGATTTTGTTGTTGACATCAACAACAAAAATAATGTCACTTGATGCATGTCCTTGTACTGGAAAACCATGAACAAAACTATGCAACATAAAAGGAAATGCAACCCAGGATATATTAAATACAGGTTATGTTTAATCTATCTATCTATCTATCTTCTCCCATCTCTTGGGAACCTTCAATGCACCCACAATGTTTTAGTAGCCTTCCCCAGATCTGTGCCTCAATACAGTCCTGCCTCTGAACGCTGCAGGCAGTTCCTTTGACCTCATGGCTTGGTTTTTGCTCTGATATGCATTTACAGCTGTGAGACCTTATATAGACAGTCATGTGCCTTTCCAAATCATGTCCAATCAATTGAATTTGCCACAGGTGGACTCCAATCAAAGTGTAGAAACATCTCAAAGATGGTCCTGAGAAATGTGATGCACCTGAGCTTAATTTCATAAGTGTCACAGCAAAGGGTCTGAATTCTTTTGTCAATGTGATATTTCAGTTTTTTTCTTTTTAATACATTTGCAAAGTTATCAAAAATCTGGTTTTTTCTTTGTTATTATGGGGTATCGAGTGTTGATTGATGTATAAAAAAATATATAATTTAAAGAATTTTAGCATAAGGCTCCAACGTAACAAAATGTGACAAAATGAAGGGGTCTTAACACTTTCTGAATGCACTGTAAGTTATATAAAGTCAGAATTATAAATGTTTTGTGTTTTGAGAAAAAAACACACACACACACACATACACACACAAATAAAAATTATTTGACTTGATATGACATTTATGTTACAATGTTTTTTTTCTACTTTAGCAACACAATCTCAATGTTCTCTCTTTGCTCTGTCAAACAAACAAGCGATAGCCAGTGCTGACGCATTTTACCAATTAGAAGTAATGGCCAGCGTCATCCAATCATTGCCAACCACGTTGAAATAAAATTATACATTATAAATTCTGAATCTATGTACTGATCACCATTGTCCCAACATGTCTGCCAAACATTTGTGGTCCAAACATCTGCAGCCTGAAACTGAACTGTTGGTTGAATTTTAGGAGTGAATGCACTTTCACATAAAAGCTATAGGATGCTGTCTTGCTCCCTATTTACTGAATGACTTAACCTCCAGTGAGCTGGATGTCTGCACTGGTCTCAGAACAGTTCAAAATGCACCTTATTTTTATCCTAACTCCACATAAAGCCTCCGAAAGCAACATTTGTTTTCCAATGTGGAAATGCACAGAAAATATAGGATTTCTAATTGAAAAACTTGCACTAATGTCCCCTACAGTGGTCATTGTGTTTAATTTTCATTTTGCAATAAGTCACTCAAATGCAGTGGCGGGCCTTGCATTTAAATTCTAGGCCTTCAGTGTGAGTCATGCCATTAGGAAAACACAGTTTCACAATAAATAAGACACCCTATGCCTTTGGGCATCATACAATATATCACAGCTAACTAATAATACCAATTGACATTTTAAAAACACGTCCACGCACGAAAGCCAGAACTTGAAACCACACTTAATGCTCAAGCAAGCCTAATTTTAACTGCAGCATGACTGTTTTGTGAAACGAATGCCAAAAATCATAAATTTTCTTATGAATCTACCAAGGAGGTCTATAATACCTGGAAAAATCTATCTAATAATATTTGCGATTTAAATGTTGCTTGCAATAAATTTCGTTTCGTCAGGGTACACGGTTATGTTGCGTTCCATGCAAGTTGGATGTGGGATATTCCTACTTGATATCTCCGACCATAAATGCATTCCATTCCCCAATATTCAGAACTGCAACGCTCCCGTTAGCTCAACAAGGGTTTGACTCTCATTAGAGATGTCTCCTAGCAACACAACTGATAAACAACGCTGCAGCGCTAGCATTTGTGCTTCAGGTGTACGATTATCAAAAGAGATTATAATGTTTAACAAATAAATTAATCTGATTGGCTGATTAATCTGAAAATCTCACTTTAGTTGCCCATTCATTTGCACTGTTGAGGGATTCTGTGGAAATTCTGAACTCCTGATGGGGTGGATTTGTGAAACAGTTGTCACGCTTCGCTTGTAAGCATCAAGGAATAAATTCTGACTGGATAAACTTTTTGTTTTTCTCTATTTGTTTGTAGATTAATTAAGAGTGGAAAATGATTAAAAATACATAGGCAAAAAGGTGATTGAGAATGAAAGGATGAAAAATATGTATTTATTTTCCATGTTAGGCCAGCAGAGAAGGCTTTGCTGGCCCAGAGAATGCCCGGTCGCACAAGGTTCTAGCAACTTTCTCTATGTTTGAAACTGAAGAATGCTGCCTTGTTTCCTCACTGCACAGTTAATTGAGTCATTCAAACTGAGAATATTATTTTCAGACTAATTAAGAGTCATTTGTTTGTGTGTATGCAGATTAATGCAGCCAAGCTGAACATAAAATGTAACAATTTTTAACAGTACTTTCAAGGCACCATAATGTCACATCTGATGTAGATCTACTGTAAAACAATACATCTAGAACAGTTGGACTGGAACATATTCATCTTTAGTGAGCTTTAGAGATTACCAAGTGTATTTTTAATGTAGTGTATAGTATGCTAATTGAATAGTAGCTCAAATAAATAAATAAAATAAAGAACAATAAGTTTATACTGTAAAATTACCATAAGACACAATTTTATTCTTTCAACCAATCTCCAAACAGCATGCACAGTAGTTTGGGATATCATAGGCAACAATGGATACATAAATAGACAGGATGTGATGCAAACATGGGATTCGGACTTGCCGTGATGCCTTGAAGGCTGCAGTTTTCAGCAATTATATTGTATTTCTAGTAGATGTTCAAACTCCCCTAAAAGTATCTTAGGTTAAACACAACAGTGAGACACTGACACCCTCTGGTGATTTGGAGATTGTTTGAGCTGATGTTAAGATTTCTGTCTAATATATAATAATTTTTCTGACTCTTTATGCTCTATATTTAAGTCAAGTCAAATTTATTTGTATAGTGCTTTTCATAACAGACTTTGTTTCAAAGCAGCTTTATTCTGCCATGGCATTGGCAGCAAACTGTCTCTCGTTTTGTCTCTTAATTTTCCTATAAGCAGTTTTAGCTATTTTGCTGTCACTAGACCTATGCTGGATTCAGGACTTCCTGGGAAGCTCTGTATTAAGAATGCAGAATTACAGAAGTTGTAATTATGATCTGATGTGAAAAAAAATGTATGTGGCTTTTACTTTAAAAAAATGTTCTCTGTTTTTTCACTTTCAGATAGCATGGACAATATGTAATCCATAAAATCTTTTTAGGGTATTAAAATCTCTTTTAATATCTCAAATATGTTGTTTCAGTACCCTTTGTCCTATAAAAACAAACCAGTTTTCCCTCTATTTGCAGATCATTTATGCAGTTTTTGTTTTAGCCACTAGGAGACAGTGCAAGAATTGACATCATGAGCTTTCACATTGAGCAGAGATACTAGAAGGGTCGTTAGTCAAGGTTTTGATTTGCAGGATACAGCCCAACAACCACAACGCATTTTGAAACCTTGGTTTTCAGAGTTTTGTATTATTATTATTATTATTATTATTATTATTATTATTATTACCTTTGAGACAGCAAATTAAATTTACAGCTGTTGCTGTGAATTATCCTGCATTTGTAAACATATATAAAGACTTTTGATTCAATATTGCCATGATGTTAGACTTCGTAAACTTGTAATCCAGACCCGATGGAATTGAAGGAAAATCAGAAGGAAAAATCGTGGTAAATATTCCACATAGGATATTAAACCTTAACATCCACAAAGGGGGGTTTGTTGCTTAGTTAACACCTGAAATCATACTTAAAAGATACAATATTCTGAATTGGTACAGTTAGGTCAAATATAGGTTGAAATGACATGTAGCAGTAAAGTGGATGGGTTGCATAATTTACACACAGACACAAAGCACAACAATAATAAGCTCCTTATTGATGTCACTAACACTTTTCCTTTTATTATGAGCGTGTGTGGGTATGCTACCTTAGGGTGCATTCACACTAGCACTTTTGTTGTGCGCCCTAGTTTGAAGTCAAAGTTATAGTTTGGATGATGTGAACACTGTTTTCCAAACTCAGGTGCACACCCACAAAGTGCACCAGAGTCTGCTTGAAAAGGTGGTCCAGGGTATGGTTAATTTAAACACTGGTACAGTTCGCTGCTGAAATTAACAAAAAAGTCTTAAATTGCGGAAGTAAACTGCTGTTGATGGTGTATGATTTGCATGCTTCCGATCACAATTATTATGGTATTATGCGTTTCTCATACCTGCTTAAATATATAACCTTCAAAGAACAGCGCACATTCTTCACATCTATGCACATTCAATATATCCACAGGCAAGTGTGATTGTATCTGGCTTGCGTTGCACGAGAAACAGATGCACGTTAAAGGAGGGACATCATTTTTTTCTTCATTTATTTGGTGCAGATCGCAGATGAAACTGAACACTGACAATGAGCGCATCTGATGTGCATGGACATATCTTACCTATAATAATTCCTGAGGGGAAAATACACAGCGTGCACACACGCAGACACACACGCACACTGGGCAAAGTTACTTGGAATCAAATAATAAATTGCATCTTTTAAATGTGCTGGCTGGCATTAGCATAATCAGGGAACTGAACTTTTTTATTTGCATATAGCATGGGAATTCATGATATATCCTTTTGGCAGAAACATATCTACTGTATGTGTCTTGAGTGTAAATGGAATGTGCTTATTTATTTGGATAGCAATCTGATCTGTAAAATTGCATGAAGTGACCAAGAGTAAAGAACCATTAAGTAGCTTTTTTTTGTAGCTAAGGACGTAGGGTGTTACTTAGCTATTTATGCATATTACAATCCCTGATCTAGGGGGTGAGGGAGTAATAAATAGAAAGAAATTCCAGCCAACCGCCAGACCAAGAAATGCAACAAACGATAGATAGAAGGTAAATTGTTATTATTAGCGAAGTATTACTTTACGTTAAGAGCAGCAATAGTATTCAAAAGAAAGGACAGGTTACCTCTACAGGTTGCTGCATGAAACTAATAGCACAAACAAGTTAACGTAAGAAAATAACATAACACAACTATATCGCTGTGGCTTTCGTTGATCTGCCTGTTGGTCTGGGAGCATGGAGATATGTGACCAGCCCAAAGTCAGACTTCTCAATGAATTGTGTGTGTATTACCAGTAAGGAAGGGTTATATACCGGTATAATTTTGATAAACCGGTAGAAATTTGGCAACCAGTATACTTTTTGGTTTATTGTCTATATCACAGTTATGCAAAATCGCCACCACACGGCAAGAAATGTACACCTCATTCTACTACACATACTCGCCATGGTACACAGTATGTTGGAGAAATGGAGGAGGAAGGCAGAGCACCTTCTCATGAGACTGAGAGAATGGAAGAAACTGTTTTTTAAGGGACTGACAATTTGTAGATGGCCGCCCAAGCAAAATTTCAGGCCACCAAGCAAATTCAATGACATTCATCTCACAGACTGAACATGCTTCTTATCTGACACACGCAGCTGTGTTTCAACGTGATTGCGCATGCTGTCTCGGATTATGAAAGTGTGAGCGAGTCCAGCAGGTTTCCTGTCTGGACAGGGGAGTTCAGAGCGGGATCACTCGCACTGTATATCGCGGCACAAACTTCAAAACTTGCGTGACCCATTTTAATTCTACTGAGTTTTGAGTTTTTTACCTGAAAGCGCTATGGAGAAATTCAAACATCTCAAACAGAGAGCGAGCCTGACATTCTAACCAACACTGATGAGGAAAGCAGCTAAAACAATCTGTCATGCGCCAACAATGTATATCATCTGTCATGTGGATTTTTAAACCACCTCATCATCCTTAATAAAATAAATTTAGAATTTTTGGGTTTACTTAATTTGTTGCATTGATTTCAGAAGATGTCAAGTTTCTTGAGGAAAGTTTGTAATAATAATACTAGTCAAAATCATCAGACAGAAATGCGCCATAATGTGAAATTTAGCATTTTGGTAAGGTTGATTTAAAACCAAATTGATTGTTTTATTTTTTTATTACTTTGACTGTTTGTTAAGCTCCAAATAAAGAAAAAAATATATAAGTGGAAGTAATTTTCACTGTAATGTCGTCTCACAGCAAGAAGGTCCCAGGTTCGAGTCCCAGCTCAACTGGGCCTTTCTGTGTGGAGTTTGCTCCGGTTTTCACCACAAGCCCAAATACATGTAGGTTAAGTGAATTGGAAAGTGAGAGTCCCCCAGACACTGGGGGTTGCGTCAGGAAGGGCATCTGGTGTAAAACCTATGCCATGTCAAATGGCTCACAGATGGTCTGCTGAGGCGACCCCTAACGGGAGCAGCCGAAAGAAGATGATGATATAAACCAAAGTTCATTGTTATATACTATATATCAGTATTATGATAGAAAATTATTCATATCGTGATATAAGATTTTGGTCATATCTCTCACCCTTAATTGGCAGTGCAGTGAAATGTTCAGTGCAGAGAAACAACACAGTAAATATTTACCCATACTTGCATATCCTGTTGCCTTGCTATGACAGTTTACTGTTGGATGCTTTTGGTTTCTGGAATGATGAATGGAAGTACAGTGTACTTGGTGCTGAGTAAGGGTGGGCAGCATTATTCTAATCTTTTATCATAAGATTTTATTATATGAGTAATTGTATATCATTGTAACTGTGTATATAACCATATAGTTATTACATTTTTTTTATTTATTTTTTTATTTATATGCACAAATAACCATAATAAAGCAAATTATTTGAAGTATCTCACAGCACACAAACAAGTGCACATTACTGTTTCGATGCACCCGAGCACTGTGTTCCTTTGGGATTTAGGGTGAAAGAGCAGGACACTACCATATTGGGCATTAAAGTGCATTCTGTGGAGCGCACGTGGGCTTGCCTTGTTAGGTAGTCAGGTCGTTGGTGTATAAACACTGGCTTAGAGAAGCAGGGGGACTGCTTAATATCTGTCTCACTGCCTTAAGAATGTTCCAAACGAGAGAGGAGGAGAAACAAGATTGGCATTTCCCATGCCGGCCTTTTGTAACCAGCAACATTCCCGGAGGGCTGGGCCGTGCCGGGTTACAGAGACACAATCACAGAGCTGGACCAGGGATTTCCTCATAAAGAAGCATGCTGGACTGCGCTAGATTGTGAAACACATAAACTCACTCTCAGAGGACTTCAACAGACCTACATACATTCTCTCAAACAGATTGGGTTCCCTATCGAGATGCACCGAAGTATCTGCCAAACATTGGTATCAGCCAATAAAAGCAATTATCTGCACTATTGCAGATCAGCTAATAGTTTAAATCAGGTGGGATTATTTTTTGTCAAAAGAGGCCAAAAAATGTCTTCAGACAATTAGCTTACAAATGTAGCTGTGTTAGATGCATCCCAAATCGCACACTTTTGCAAAGTTCTACATCAATTTGTAGTGTAAGTGGTGCGAGTAGTATTTTGACACTGAAAATGCAAAAAAAAAAGTGTATTAGAAGTACCCGGATGATGCACTTGTTGGACACTTCATACACGTGCTTGTGGCTTGCTGTATGTAGTGGAAGGGGCGGAGTTACCTGACTGCGTTGCTAGTCTGACTAAACAATTGTAAATAATAAAGAATATAGAAACAAGCGAAAATTCAGTGAAAAAATGTACAAATTACCCCATGCTCTGAATTTATATAAATGTTGTTTGTGATACAAGTGATGAACTAAGGTTGGCTAGCACACTAAAACTAGCGGTACGTTAAACAACAAATGCTTCTGTCTAAGAAAAACGTTAAGTCTTCCATTTGCGACAATACTACATTTTGAAAACTCATACTCTTTGAAAGCTTTGCACTGCTAGAATTTAATGAGGTGGAACTACCGTTAAAATTTGTAACACAACTAATTTGATTGCTCACCTTAAAGTTTGACACAGCAAGGATTATGACGAGTATGTTAAAGCAGAGGCTGCTTCAGCTAAAAAAAGGACACGCTTCATCATTCAGAATTCAGGTAATGTGAGTTAAGAACATTAATAAAATTAAAATCTGATCAAGTTAGTGTGACCCTTACAAGAGGCCATTCTGAAATAAATAATATGCTTTTTCAGGGTTTTGTTCATAACTCCGTGAAACATGAAAGGCATGTATGTAGAGATGTGTCAACCGGTAGAGACTTTGCTATACCAGTTATGCCACGGTAGATATATTTGCATGGCTTTCCGTGTGCAGGACCGCTTTATGTTATATGTGAGAATGAGTAAAATGTTCATGCAAAAATACAGAGTGGGACACATCCCAAAATTGTTATTAAGGGTTGTTAGATTTAACACGAAGCCATTATGTGTTATTCTAATTATTATTAATCAATTTAATTTAAATATAGAACATTGATGTCATATTGCTGTTGCCATCACTCGGAGCATACATTATAGTGATTTTATGGTAGGTAAGTGTTTCTAATAAGAGAAAGAAACTACCCTTACATGTGGTAAAAACACTGCAATGCATGGCCTCAAGGGGCCGTTTGCTTTATTTGGCTACAGGGACAATTCCCTCCATGGATAATTCCCCTGGAGTTAAATACATACACCGATCAGCCACAACAGGAACCCCTCGTACTGTCAAAACCAGTGCCAACCCACATCTCAGATTTGCATCTGAGATACTATTCTTCTCACCACAATTGTACAGAGTGATTATCTGAGTTACCGTAGCCATTCTCTGTTGACCTCTCTCATCAACAATGCATTTCTGTCCAAAGAACTGCCCCTCACTAGATGTTTTTTTAGCATCATTGTAAACACTAAATACTGTTGTTTGTGAAAATCCCAGGAGATCAGCAGTTACAGAAATACCCAAACCAGACCGTCTGGCACCAACAATCATCTCAGAATGCTAATCTGAGATACGGGTTGGCACTGTTTTGGCAGCACGAGGGGGACCTGCACAATAATAGGCAGGTGGTTTTAATGTTGTGGCTGATTGGTGTACATATATATTTTTTGATCTTGTCATTGCACTCCAGCTCAAAGTGCAGTCCTTATTATGATGATGGCTCATGAAACACAATTTTCTGGGGTTTGAACCCACAACCTTCACATAACCATTCCAGATCGTTAACCACCAAGCCATACCACCCCACAAAAGAAGTAAACAGTCATCAGTTCTCCAAACTGTCTCACATCCGACACACTCCTAAACAGAAGGATCAGATGCTAATGAAAATATCCTGCATAGCCAAGAACTATCCAGATCTGAGGCCAAAATACAGTTTTTCCCACTCCATCACTCTCAAAGGCATGGTAATGTTACTCTTTTGAGAGTTTTGCTACTTTTTTCAGTCCAAACCAATGAGTTAGAACATAAACACTACAAATATTACGCATGCACAAAAATATGTTAACCCAAGACAGGAAGAGGGTAGATATTACATAAAATACAGTCTACATTAGAATAAGCACATATTTTTAAACTCTGCTTAGAAATTCTGAATTTTCCCAAAACTTTTTAGATTCATGCTCTTTTAAAGGAATCATCTGAGACTGGATTTATAAGTCATGAATCATGAAGTCTAACCTTCCTGTCTGGCATTTTCCTGCAATGACCCGATATCAAAAAGAGCGACAAATGGAGGAGACAGATAGAGAGTGAATGAGTGTGAGAGAGAGAGCGAGAGAGAGAGAGAGAGAGAGGGCAGCTACCATTTGTTCCACCTTTAGAGTAGTTTGAGATGATATTGGGTGTGGCTTTGGCAGCATTTCATTACCTTAGTGACTAAATTTCCCTCCGTCTGTATAGGCCCTCTGTTTTTGATACTCCACCCCTCCCTGTGGAATGGCATTTCAAACTTGGGGAACAGAGCAAGCACTGTGTAAGAGCCGGGATGTATGGGGCTGTGTTTGCTCAAGTGTGCTGTACCTGTATGAGCAGGAATATGGATCAGAATGGGGGTTGGATAGAAGGTTTTGATGTTCTCTGGGACCCACAGACAGAGAATCTGTAGCACTATTTGCACAGGATTAGTTTTCTAAACAATGATTAGGATGCAATTATAAAACATATGTCATGCCATGCACTGATTGAATGAGATGGGAATGTTTGTAGTAGTGTTGTCAAAAGTACCGGTACTTCAGTAACAAGTCGGTACTAAAATAAAAAAAGATGTCACAATACCAGTGTTTTTGTAGTATTGAGCTCCGTCTTAATTTGGTCCCAACGTGCTGTCAGACTGACAGATGCTCCATTACTCATTTTATAATGAAATGCACAATTAATCAAATTCAAATCAAGATATGTCCTAGTGTGATTATTAAACCACAAAATGCTGCAATCTTACTCTACATTCGAGCTGCATGAGCTTTAAAGGAATGTGGGAAGCAGACCGCCCATACACTGGAAACTCCACTGCCATTGGGAATCATTCACGTTGTATGAGATAATATAAATACAAAAAAAAAAATACAAAACAGATCACTAATCCAGTGTGAAGCACATGTACACTATATATTTATATAATTAAATCACAGCACTTTAACAATCACACAGGGCCTTGTAGCGAACTGTTTATCCATCAGGAGAAGAAAGTAAAGCTTCCGGCAAACCACACATCAAAATAAAAGCACGATTCAAAATAAAACTAGATGCCTGAAACTGTATAGTAAAATGTAATATTCGTTGAGGTAATATGGTAACATTGATAATAATAATAATGAATCATATCACATATTTTTTATTTTCTTTGAAAAACATTTTATTTATTGTATTTTTTATTATTTTGAATATTTCAAAATTATTTATTATTATTATTTATTTTTTTACATGTCAATAATGTAATTTGTTTTTTACATCGGATGGGATGCCAGCAGGTAGTACAGCAATCAGAAGACTTTCGTGAGAGGTGAAGCTTTTTTTTTTAAACATAACAATAGCCATAACAGACACTCCTATTCAGACAAAATTAGATTTCTCAAGAAAGTTTTCCCGAGTTCGCCGGGGAAAAAGTATGTAATTTTCTCCTTATTTTACCAAGAGTTTTGCTAGAAAAACACAGGCATGTTCGATTTGTAAAAGATTCATGACAAAGTATGTGTGCGAAACACAAATTTGCCAAACCCCCTCAAAGACAACTAGCCCTGTTTTAATAGAGCTTATGCCAGTATTATGTCTGATAAATTGTCACAGAGTTGGAATTTAGCAAGCTTCAGTCTAAATAACTGTAAATTATCATAAGGGGTGACAATATACGTAAGTAGCCAAAATATTTTGTCAACTAATAGTCGAGAATGTTTATTCCAAAGACAGACAGAATAATTGAAAATCTCTGTCAGTTTTCTAAAAGTGCTGGTGGTCTACACCTCTTTCCAGAAGTGATAATGTAAACATTGAGGAAAAACTGGTCTTGGCAAACAGCTTTTGTTGTGTCATGTAGCTTTTTATATCAGATGTAGACACCATCATTCACATGAGCTGTCTTGGAACAAAACCTGACCTGCCTTTTGGAGTTTTGTATTGTGGTGCATGTCTGTTAGCTCTGAGATGATCTATATGCTAGTGTACACCTAAAACTCAAAGAGACAATGTCTCTTCATTGTTTCTCTATTTTAAGCCATTTCACTAGGTTTTAATAGATACACTTGCAAACCCTGAACTTCACAAGCAGTAAGCCAGGATCTGAGAGCAGTGCTGTGCAACATCAAGTATCTCATGGCAAATATTATTTGACACAGCACAGCGTAAACAAGTTTTGCCAGTGTAGAACTGTGTGTTAAAAGCACATATTTCTTCTGGGTTATTATTGGTTAAATAGGTTTGTGAAATGTACTGTTAAATTGAATTGATAAAATATGTGGACATGAAACATGATGGCTTGTTTTTTTTGTTCTTTGCAGTTTGCCGGTTAGCCTGCCACAGAAAGTGCGAGGTTAAGGTAAGGAATACAGCATGTTTTAATTGTCCTGTTAGACACTAACATATCCTAATCAGGCACAATGCGATATGATTCCAGGTACAGGATATGTAATATACAATATCTGTCCACAATTAATGTGAATTTTTTTATTTTACTGTTATGAGGAGTGGGATTTTGGTTCAGTGATTTTGCTTGCTGCGGTCACGTGCAGTTAAGACAAAAACTCGACGTTTAAAATTTACACGAAAGTGATAGCTTTCAACAATTGTCTCTTTATCTTTTCACGCTTGGTAAGGACACAGTATAACTTAACCATTTAAAATAATTTATTATATATATATATATATATATATATATATATATATATATATATATATATTGACTGTAATATTCTTGAGGTCTTCAACTTTTCAAAACAAAGTTCTTTTTTATTTTGTGTCTTCAAAACAACCCGATTGCATTGACCTTTAAAGGTCTGGTTACTTTAGTCATATTTACCATCATATTTTTCTCTGGAAGCCAAACAAATCTTCTAATAGATTTTTTTTGCTTTGATTGTTTGGACAAGCCCCTTTTTCTTGGGGAATGTTAATGTTATGCTCTAAAAACAACTTCATGCTGTCACAGTACATGTTTGGCTTGGCCAACTCTTTTCTTGTTCTAGATTTCCCTCCCCAAAATAAGGCCACTTTACTTTAATGGGTTTCTTGTATGATTGGGCTGTTTTGAAGGTAGGTTTGAAAGGAGACTAGGAGTGATTGAAAATGGTTGGAGATGTTTATAGGTAAAGGAAGCAAGACTTTTGGGGATTTTTGTATGGAATGGATGAATACAGAGCTTCTGTTTCAAAGCCTTGTGTGCAGCCTTGCTGTGTACTGCCTACAAGGCTGTCTGCAGCCTATGAGCTGTCTTCTAAGGGGCCGTTCATACCGAACGCATTTGTGCACTTAAAAAAGATAGATGGAGCGCAATTAATAGAATAGAACACAGGTTTCTCCAGATGTGTTTTAAAAGTTGAAGTTTACCTTAACACAGCATCTAAAAAATGAGGTGCTTCTGCACGAGATACTGAAAAACAGCAAGATTCAGCACAGTGCTCAAAGACACCCATCTAGTGCATCCAAAATAGCGCCGATGGACACAAAAACGTGTTCAGTGTTAACAGCCCAAAGGCAATACCCTAACTGAAATGGAACCTCATAAGTGACTGATTTTTAATGTTGCATGTTGGCAGACACTCATACAAATGGCATGAAGCAAACAGGATACTCGACTTTGAGTTTTGCGTTAGCACTTTGCTCAGTTAATGAGTAAGCATACAAATTCATAACACACAAATATTAGGCATAAGGGTCCATTTTTAATTAGATTGAACTAATCAGCTAACCAGTCATTTCCATGGCAATGAGTTGTGGCTTTAAATTTCCATCTCACTATGAATACATTCAAGAATACATCTTAAAGGCGGCATAATCATAATCATGCTGTCTGCCTTTTTGAATAGCATTCGGAAGTGCATCTATGATGTCTTACTTCCTACATAGGCAGCTCAATAGGTTTTGGAATAGTGACACTGATTATTCCACCCCATGATCCCCATGAGCTCCACATGGCAGTCGTTATAGTGTATGTTGATGGTGGTGTGTGTGTGCACAAGTGTGTGTTGGGCAGCGAGTCCTACCTACCTGCTGTGCCACTCTTCGCACCCACAGGAAATTCCAGAGGTGCAAATGGGGTACTTGTTTGCTCTGCAGATCAGTGCAAAAGTTACTGATCAAACATCCCTGTGCACTGTACATCAGAAATTGTACGATAGAAATTGGAGTGTTTTCCAGTGTTATTAGTGGTCCATCCATCCATCCATCCATCTTCAACCGCTTATCCGAAGTCGGGTCGCGGGGGCAGCTGCTCCAGCAGGGGGCCCCAAACTTCCCTATCCCGAGCCACATTAACCAGCTCTGACTGGGCGACCCCGAGGCGTTCCCAGGCCAGTGTGGAGATGTAATCTCTCCACCTAGTCCTGGGTCTTCCCCGAGGCCTCCTCCCAGCTGGACATGCCTGAAACACCTCCCTAGGGAGGCGGCTAGGGGGCATCCTTACCAGATGCCCAAACCACCTCAACTGACTCCTTTCAACGCAAAGGAGCAGCGGCTCTACTCCGAGCTCCTCACAGATTACTGAGCTCCTCACCCTATCTCTAAGGGAGAAGCCCACCACCCTTCTGAGGAAGCCCATTTCGGCCGCTTGTACTCGCGACCTAGTTCTTTCGGTCATGACCCAACCTTCATGACCATAGGTGAGGGTAGAAACGAAAATTGACCGGTAGATCGAGAGCTTTGCCTTTCGGCTCAGCTCTCTTTTTGTGACAACGGTGCGATAGAGCGAGTGCAATACCGCCCCTGCTGCCCCGATTCTCCGGCCAACCTCCCGCTCCATTGTCCCCTCACTCGTGAACAAGACCCGAGGTACTTGAACTCCTTCACTTGGGGCAAAACTTCATTCCCTACCTGGAGTACGCACTCCATCGGTTTCCACCCCATCGGTAAATACCAAAATTAGTGGTATTTAGTGTAAATGTATCTGTTAGAATGTAATATTGGCATACAATAGGTCAGTTTTTTATCAAGATAAATACTGCTGTTATATGTGTAAAGTTGTATTTTTAGAAAGATTTTGCCTCCCTAAATTGCTTTGGTGTAGTATATTAAAGTGGCTAACTACTTTTTAAAAAGGGTAGCTTGACTTTAGTGTTACTACTTTAAATTAGTCGCTTTTGGATAAAAGTGTCTGCTAAATGAAGAAATGTAAATTAGGAGTAGCTTGTAGCAAAATACAGTTTTTAAAGCAGTTTGTATGTGTTCTCTTAAAGACCATCAAGGAAGATATTGTGTCTGATTCAGGAGCACAGCAGTGACACCCTGAAGCTCTCTTGATTAAGTGGCGATTAAGACTCAAAAATGCTCTAGAACTGTTTAGAGATGTGTCATAACTTCCCCCACCAAAATCACGGAGGAATTTCCGCCCTTGTTCCTAAGAATGGCTGCAGTTTGTTTCCTGCCATTAGATACCAAATGTAAATAATGTTTAATGATTCAGAGCTTGCCTTTTGGAATCTTATTATTTTTTTTTTTACTATAGTTTTTTTGCTATTTATGAAAGAATAGTATTGTGTTGTCAGTGTATTACTTTACAACTAATCATGCAAGTAAAATATAAAAATTCTCTATGTGTGATAAATAACAGACTTTAAATCCTAGTGTCTTATTTTTGTCTTATGTCTGTTTTTGTTGTGTTGATCTTTTAAATTTTTACCTTGTTTGGTGTGCTTTCTTGGCCAGGTCTCCCTCGAAAAAGAGATTTAATCTCAAGGGACTTCTTGGTTAAATAAAGTTTAATAAATAAATAATGGCAATTATACAATCAGAATTAAATTTTGTGTTGCCAGACGTCAATAGGATAAATCCCCAATCAGAACTTTACTCATGCACAGTTTAGAAATATTCTGCCAGTGTTTTATTTGCGCAATCTGTCACGATTGAGAGCTGACACGTGCTCTCGAGCAATCTCTCCACTGTGAAATGGCTGGGTGTTGTAAAAAACACTGACTAACAGGTATGTTGGAGTTTAGTGATGGGTTGATCTGGGATGGCTTAAGGGTGAAGAAATGATCAGAGAATGTACATTTTTGGGTGAAATATCCCTTTTAAAATAAGAGAACACAAGGTAAGATACTGCGATGACTAGTGTGCAGTTACAACGTGTGTTAAAAGCAGATTTTTACAACAGGTTTTCGTCCCTCAAATGCTTGTGTATGTAGAACTGCTTTCTTTACCTCTATTTAAGCATCCTTAATTGAAAAAGCCCAAACTTCCATTACTAGTTTGCTTATTGGAGTGGTTACAACAGCTTCTTTTACTGATCTCATGTGGATTCTATTCATAAACATAACAAATACAAGAAAAAGCTTGGAAAATAGACAAAACATATATTGCCATATTTATTTACTATATGTTCCATCATTCAAAATTATATTTGTATGTTTTTTGTGGAAGTTACAAGGATAATATACAAAGGTCCATGTCTTGTGGCCTGTGAGGTATGCATGATGTAATAACATCTTCTAATGTTCATATTTGGCAAATGGACATTAGAAGTCTTGGCAGTGTCCTCCCCTGTTCTTGATTCATGTAACTTGCACAATTTGAGAGTATTTAAGAGTATTCAGTGGACATGAAATCTAATAATGTATATAGGTTGTCACGATTAAATAAGAATTATATGGCAATAACATGATTATTAAATGAAAATGATACCGGCCGCGAGGTCACTGGCAATTTTTGCGTGATTCCCCCCCTTACAAAGGAAAGTTTGACCCAGCCATCCCCCTTGAAATTCTTTTTTACAAATCGACCTCTGGTCATAATGCTTCAGATGGACAGTTTCCCCACTAAAATGCTATGCCATAAATCTCCCCTTCCATATTTGGAGAAGACTTGCACGTGGCCCCTGTGTAACCTCTGCCACTTAAAACAAATGCTCAGACCATTTGCATTGGCCAGACTTTGCGGCGATCTGGCTCTGGTCCCCTGGCTGATGGAATGATGGAAGAAAAACAGTACATGAACACAGATATGACATTGCCAACAGACATGGGCTGAAGTACACTGTGCCTAAAATAGAAATCAGAATTTCAGTTTAATTGCTCTTTTGGTAATGGTTACAGGTTTCTGATTCCAGAAAGTACACTGCAAAACATATTCACATGCAGACCCTACTGAAAAATAAGAACAATTAATTAGCTGGTAAAATGGTTAGTTTATAGGCATTTTGGCACTTTTCAGCTCGTCAGACTAGGAGACCAGCTTGCCCTATTGTCAATCTCTTTTTCTTTAACTAACGCAATTCCTCATTTCCACAAAGCCTGCTTTTACAATGGGTCGGAAATGAGCGCGCACTTCTGCAGTTCACAGAGGGTTCATTGCGCACTGGCATGGAGCAAGTTTAGGCACTAAAATTCCAAAGGCTGGAAAATGAAGTGACAGTCTCTGGGTAATTGTAAATATAGGCAAGTGAGGTTAAGTGGGAGAGTAAATTATTCATTAGACTCAAAGGCCAACTAATTTGATTCGTGAGTGCGGCCAACACAGGTGAATAGTGCCAAGGCACTGCTGAGAGAGCCAGCGTGTTACAGTCAGATGGTAATTACTGGACATGCCAGATTAAATCAATGTGCATTACAAGGTGTGAGAAAACATGCAGTCGAAGACCTCAGACCTGCAGCTTCATTTTAGGTGGACGAGCTAAAATCTGTTCTGTGAGCACTTGACCAATCCACACTAATTGCTCTTTCTATTGAACAGTAAAACACAAAAGGAAAAACTTGTCTATTTTTTTCTGCTCTAGATTCAATACTAAGTAAATAATCAGAGAATTTAGATTTTTGTGTGAACTAACTCTTTATTGTATGTGCCCGTCATTATAAGGAAAGACGAAAAAATCATTGATCATTCTATAAATCGATTTAAAAAAAGAATATCTGCAATAAATCGGTTATTGGACTTTTCCACCACCTTGGTTATTGGTATCAGCAAGATCCACTGTTGGTCGACCTCTATAGATCATAATGTGAAATTTGTGTATCCAAAATTACATAATAAAGCCAAAACAAGTTATTTTTATATTATCTAGACAATATGCACTTTGTATTGAGCTTCCAGCTTATCTTTTTTCTACCTGATTTTAAAATATTTGAGAAATGTTTTCAGATCTATTTAAATTTATAACACTTTTCACAATACATATTGTTTTAAAACAGTTTAATACAGAATAGTACCATAAACCAATTTGCAAGCTCAAGACAACAGTGATAATTAAAAACTTTTTTAGAAATATTCCAGTATTCCAGGGTTCAGCAACCTTTTTGACATGGAGTGCCATTTTTTTATTTTCCTGGTCAATGGCTGGGCCGTCTCAGATTTTGAACCCACGATGTGGGTATATGTTTTCTCTTTTGATCATTTTATATAATTTTGCGTGTGACCATGGTTTAAAGAGGGTGTACCTGTATGCTGGGTTGGAAATCTCAAGTTTTAATAGTGGTGTTTTCCTTATTACATGACGTTTTCTGAAAGCAAAAAGGACTTATGAAACACAGAATGAAGGCTGTCATCCGCATAGCTTGACCAAAGCAAAGCGGGCACGTTTACTCGTGCGGTTAACCAAAAGTGAAGCGGCTTGTGATGCGCTAATGGCTTGCGCGAGCGAGTCTGTTTGGTACCGGTATACTACAGTCTCATCACATTTGTACTTTTTGTTTATCCTCCCATTCAGCTCATGAAAACACGCATGACGCATACGTACATGATTGTATGAAGATATAGATTGGAATGCAGGTGCAGAATTTCATATGAATAAAATATTCTACTCATCTCTCGCTGTTGCTGGCATGCCAGTGATTACCCCTCTGCTTGCCATAGGTTGCTGACCCCTGCTGTATACAAACTGTTGTTGAACATACAATATGTATTTTGCAAGGAAGGACAGATGAACATTTAGTCCTTATTGTTCAAATACATTTTGTAAAAGATTTTCTGCTAAGTTAATACAGTTCCCATAGTGGTCCCATTGCGGCCCCCTGGGGGTCCCCAGACCCCACTTTGAAAACCCCTGTATTAAGCTACTTGAGGATAGGAGAAAGTATTTTAACATCAAAACAATTACACACATCACCCTGAAATGCTTGTTTAAATGGTGCTGGCTCTTGACAGAGCAAGAAATATGATCACAATGTTTAAGAAAAACTTCCTACTGAACCTGTGGAGCAGCAGGCTTCAAATATTCTCACTGCTTTGTAGCAAACAGGAGAGTCAGTCAGTTTGGTCATTTTGGTCTATGAAGCAAAACCTTTATCCCAATTTGGTGTTCCACAAAGGCTATGGAATTACTGCGCTCTAATGCCATTGTTAGTGTTCCAGCTGTGCTTTCTACAGTACTATGTATAGAATCTTCTTTTCCTACTTTTCTGAATACTTTTACGTCTGAACCCAAATTGCTGAAACGTGGCTTCATATTATTAAAATGATGAAATCGTTAGGCCAAAACGCACTATACACAAGTATGTGAAAACAGACGATTCTAGTTATGCATGATTGATTTCTCCTGCTGTTATGTTCTGAAATGTGTCGGAGCACAATTCTCAACTCAAGTTTATGTTGCATTCTCAGTGTTGCCTCCAGGGGTGCTATTGTAATACTCACATTATTGTTAACTTCTACAGGCAGTTTTATCTTACAGATCAACTACTGTCATGGCAGAGCAACAGTTTGAAGAGATTCTTACACTAAATTTTAGCTGAAAGGTAAGTGTTTATATATAGCTTCCTATACAATACACTAAGTTTAATGGCACAGACATTTTGATGGTAAATCAATCAACCCCCTTGAGTACTGAGGATTTAAAGTGCCACAGCAATGCAAGAATACATGTGACTGAGGCTAACATCTCCTTTTGTGTTCGACGAATAAAAGAATGTCGCATTTGGAACAAATTGAGGATGAGTAAATGGTGACATAATTGTAATTTTTATGTGAACTATCCCTTTATATGTTGGGCTTTGGATTTAGAACTGAGCTGGAGGGGGACTTCTCTATTTAGACAAGAAAATATTACCACATGCGTCATGAGTAAGGTTCAGGCCAGCTTGCGGCAGGAGGCAAATGAACTAACTTTGACCACCGTAAAATGTCTCTTTCCTAAACAGCTAAGCACTCTTTCCCAGTCATTTCCCGTTGTTTCTTTGGACACTGTAAAAGACCGGAACACATTGTTAGTCCTGGCGTGATGTTTTGAATACATTGCATTGTATTTTATGATGCTTCACCTCATTTCCTCAGTGCAGTGTTCTTTGGTTTCAGCTGAGGTATCAAAGGATTGACCCGCTGCTAACAAGAGACTTATAACCTCACCATGTTTATTTACTTTGCCATTTGAGGAGAGCAATTTTGCTCCTTAGTTGGTTAGACCTGCTGGAGTTTTGCTAGGAGCCAAATGCCTCCTACTGTGTATTTGGCTGCACAGGAGCAGGGGTGTAATGCAATTTTGTGAAATGCACTTCATGGTTATACTTATGTATTATTTTGGGGAATTTGTACTTTACAGGGGTACTATTAAAACTAAATGCTTGTATGCTTAGCTAGATTTTAGTTACTTAGTTTACATGTCAACTTGACTTAAATCTTTCCTCTCGTCTGTATGATCTCATTAATATACTCTGTTTAGCTATTTGTAAGCTAATATTCCTGACATTTAAGCATACATTTTTATACATTTGGATAGACACTAAAACGTACAGACATTTTGAAAGCATCTAAAATGTAAAACTTTTTATGTACTCCATGACGGCACTGTTATATCTCATTAAAACATGCTGTATACATCACAGAATACGGCATGTCGCAAACAATTATGAGGCAAGTGAGAGCCAATGAGAATTCAACATCACTGACGTAAAACTTGTGTTGTGCTTTTTGAGGCGGCAGTGTTTTAATTTTGAAAAAGAAACCAATGCGGGCTGATGGGTACGGCGGGCGCTATGGCAAATGGACACAGATTGTTGAATAAAATGCTTGAAATTGGATCTTCTTCACACGAAGCAATCTGAAGATTTGGATTACAGCGAACAAATAAAATGTATTACTTTTATGATTGTTATATGGTGCTCTTGTGGGTTATTTTGTTTTTGTTTTTTATTATTTTTGAAAACCATAGCAAACAAAATAAAATATGAAATGCCTGATTAAACGATTACAGAATTTGTATTCATTTAAAAAAGTTTACGTTTATTCTTGTTTACTGTGATATAAACCGTAAAAACATTGATTAGGGCTGCAGAAATCACACAGAACCGAATGAAGCCATTGTAATTTTAAATTGGGTAAATACATCAATTACATTAAATAAATGTGATGGCATTTAACATTTAAAGCTACACTATGTAACTTTGTGCTCTCTAGCCAAAATTGAAATTGCAAGCAATTTGCGGAAGATCTCTTTACCTCTGTCGTGTTTCGGCCATGCTCTTCATGCAGATTAATCTCATGATTTGAGCTTATTGCCTAGGTGAGATCATGACTGGAAGGTATTCAGAGCCGGGGTAATGATGTGCTATTTTCATGTTGCTGTTATTATGTTAATAAATTAAACATTTAAAATGAAATATTACTTGCTTTGGTGAAGATAAATAACACTCTCTTTTGTATATTTTGAATGAATGAATTTGACATGTATAGCGCTTTTCTGACAGTACAGTCAAAGTGCTTTTACACTGATAACAAACCACCACCAGTTACCAGCATATTTGAATGATTATTCAAGTGTTTTATCTACTATTAATGTTTTAATTGTACTACATTTATCAATTTAAGAGGTGAAACTTGTGATATGTGATATTAGTCTTGTCAACGAAATCACTGACGGAAACGTTCATTGACGAAGGGGTTTTTGATTTCGTCAATGATAACAAAGTCGAGACGAAAAAGGCGCATCTTGAAGATTATTAAATTATTTGATTAAAGCATACTGTTGACAAAAATATGATGATACTGTAAGATATTAACAGTGCAAGATATAAACAGAAGAATAAACTTCTTGAGAATCTGTAAATAGGCCAGAAATTAGCTGCGTGAGTGAACATGCTAACACATGAACTGCTTTAAAATGGGATAAGTACCTTATTCAAACGCATCCTATTTATTCACACAAGATTCATCAATATATCCACAACAATTATGGAGCAACTTACAGCCGTAAGTATATGAACTTTAGTATATAAACCGTTCATACATTTTGTGTTTCGCTACGTTTTCTGCTTCAGTTGTTGTGGTGTTGATTCACATTGTTTCTAGATTATTGTGCAGAGTGACCAGATGCATTTGAAATAATAAAAAAAATCTTCATTGGCCAAACAAAATGTACTTGATCACAAAAACCCAAATTTCACAGTTGTTTGTCCCTGGCACAAAATGACCAGCTAACATCATTTCACTAATAATATAATCAGCACCTGGGAAAGTGAACGAGTACTAGTCAGGTGAAATCACTCTATCATTCTGATTGGATTATAAGAGCAGACTGATTGCTATAAAAGCAGGGAAGATGTGCTTCCAATCATTATGTTGTTCGCAATGGTTACCTCTAAAGAAAGATGTGCAGCCATCATCGCTTTGCATCAAAATGCCCTCACATGCAAGGAAATTGCTGCAAAGAATATTGCACTTGAAAACATTTAAATCTTTTTACTGGATACATAAAATCCATTTATGGATCATCAAGAACTTCAAGAAGAGAGGTTCAACTGCAGTGAAGAACACTTCAGGACATCCCAGAGTGTCCAGCAAGCACAAGGACCGTCTCCTCCTGAGGAGTCAGATAAGGAATCGTGTCACCACCAGTGCAGAACTTGCTCAATATTGGAATTGCTTTTCTACAACATAGATACATCATGATCGGTAAACACAAGGGTAATGTTCAGTTAAGGACATTGTTTTGAACACACATTATTTGTGTACTCAGTCAATAGTGGCAATTTGTTCATTTTTAACCAAAATCTTACATTGTGCAGCTTTAACTAATCTCATTTGGTTAAAAATGTGTATATTTTTACATGATGTCAAAACGTTAATATTGTACATTTCTGTATCTATGCAAAGTAAGCAAATGTACTTTTGCTAGAACCAAACTTCACATAAGAAAACATACAAATTCTCATGAGATCACGTTGCACATACATGTACTTTCACAAAGGAATAATTCACCCAAAAATGAAGACAGTGGTCATTTATTCACCATTATGCTGGTCCAAAACTTTCTTTATTCTGTGGGGCACAAAAGAAAATGTTGGGCAAAATGTTAGCCTCAGTCCTCATTCATTTTCATTGTTGGAAAAGAGATACAATGCAAGCGAATGTTGACTAAGAATAACATTCTGCCCAGCATCCCCTTTTGTGATTCACAGAAGAAAGAATGAGTTTCACATGGATTTTGAACAACATGGTATAGGTTTTTATTTCTGGTTAAACTATCTCCTTAAATATAATTTCTCAGTGCTTTTTACGCTTCTGCTCAGAAGCATGTTTTTCCATCATAGTTGGGGCTCAAAATATATACTTGTTTCTATTCTAGTTCTCACCATGTTGAACATACTGAGCTTTTAAAGACATAAATGTCTGAGTGAGGACAAACGGAGGAACTAGGTGTTGACAGAACAATGATGGGTCGTCTTCCAAAGCTGAATACCCTGCTAGCCAAGATGAACATGGGTGACTCAGAACTGGGTTTGGTCATTGGGGAGATGACCTGGGTTGGGAGGGTGTTTTCCCCTTGTACAGGAAAAGCTCCACCCCGTCCACTGAACGCTGGTGTCAAGTACACATGGTTCCAGGCTGAGAAGCACATGTGCAGGGAAGGTTTCCAAGTTGTTCTCACATATTCAGTGTGACGTACTTCAAGTGATTTGGGTTAAAAAAGAAAATGCTCTGGGTAATTTTGTATTTATTTCTCACTTTAATTTGCTGACAAACCTAGAAAGCTTTTCAGTCTTACTAAAATTAAACGAAGAACAAAGTATGTATTCAGCATATGTATGTGAAATCGATGTTGTATCTGTGTATTTTATCATTCTAATGCTGTCACAGACAATAATGCTACCTGGTATCAGAATCACGTTATTATACCTACATTTTGTATGTGGCTTATTGTACAGTACATATCGCAGCAGTTGTCTGATTAAATGAACACTAGAGGCACTAAAACAACAAAAGAACAACAAACATGAGTAAAACGGCAGATTATCAGTTCATAAACACTTTTCGCTCTGTTCCTCACACAATTCTATCTTATGACATTTTAACATTTACTGTAAGGCGATGCATTGCAAGCTTGTGCAATCAAATTGCACAGTAGCTGAAGGACTGGGGTACAACAAAACAATATGGTAGCTTTAGCAATTGCATTTCTCATCTCACATTTGCTTATCTGACACTGTTAGTTAGATTTAGGTTTATGGTTTAGGGTAGGGAGATTCATTTTGCTGATTTAAAACACAATAGCACAGTAATCTTAAAAACCTAATCTGTTTGGGGGAAAATATTATTTTATTTTAGAGCCACACAGTGGACATTTTACCTCCGAACTGCCACAATATTAAGTGTTTGGAGCAACATAATATAATTTATCAAAAATGATGCTAGTCATGTCATTTTCATGAGATCAGGATGTAATTATAGCAAATGTAGTTTTGTTTCACAGGCCTGTCTTTTCATATATTGACAAATTGAGTGATGTTTTCTGGCTAGATTTATCACCGTTCTTTATCAGAAGAATCTGATCAAAGTAAATTATACCATCAAAATTCCCAATTACAGCTTATATTCATATAAATATGCATCCCAAAAAGATTCTGAAATTGGCACGTGCTTAAAGTCATTCATTTTTTTCAAAAGAAAATCCTGTTTCCCACTGATAATTACACTTTGTTGTGTCACTCAAGTTTTTTCAACGTAAATATGATAATTCCGACTTGACATGAATGCATAATTTTATTGTGGTTGCATCACTTTTAGGAAAATAATAATAATAAAAAATAAAAAAAAAACTGTGTTATATTTAGCATCTTCAAAGTAGTCACCCTTTGCCTAGAATTTGCAGACATTTTAAAATGTTTGACACTTCTTGAGGTGTCACCCTGGGTTGCTTTTTAAATGGTATTGAAGTTCTCCTCATCTATGTTGGGCACTTATTGGCTGCTTTTCTTTATTATTTGGTAATCAATTTCAAAAACTTATTTCTTTCTTTTATTTTTTATCTTTGAGTCTACTAGCACCATTGTTAACATTTTAAAAAGCACATGATTCAGTATACAGCATGGTTTGGGAATTTGCTTATAATGTTTAGAGCGTGACAGAGGTGTGGTTGACAGGAAGGGTATTTTGTGGGTTCTGGGCAGTAAGCTCTCCTGTATACAGACTTTCCTTCTCATAAGGTTTTACAGCAATGGTGGTTTAGTACAAAAACAAACTTTCACACATTTGGAATTTAGTGAATAAGACTCTGGTCCTCTGGACAATCAGCATCATTCAGCACACTCTAGGGTACCAGATAAGAGTGCTGGTGTGCAACAATGACTTGCGCTTTTCTGAGTTTGTAGTTCTTGTTGTTCACATCAAAGCTTTGCAAAGATTAGAGAATATTTATGTGGCATTAAGTGTTGGTATCTTTCTTTTAGCTGGGCCAAAAGGCTGTATGACCAAAATCTTTCATAATGGTAATTGCATATGTTGCTATTAATTTGCTGGATACTCAGAAGAAAAAGACACTACATGCACAAGAGTTGCACACTCTAATATTTCGTTGGACCGCCTTTAGCTTTGATTACGGTGCACATTGTTTTGAAAACCTTATCAATATTCATTGTTGGGATAACCTGGTCATTCAGTACATTCTGGTAGTCAGCTGACTGCCGCATACCTTGCTGATTGAAGCAACCCCAGTTCAAAACACTGCCTCCAGAGGCTTGTACAGTGGGCACTAGGCATGACAGGTGCATTGCTTCATGTGCTTCCCTTCATGCCCTGACATGTCCATCGCGTCAGAATAGGGTAAATCTGGACTCATCAGACCACATGACCTTTTTCCATTTCTCCACAGTCCAATCTTTATGCTCTCTTAACAAACTGAATTAGTTTTGTCCCGATTAGCCTCATTATCAAGTGGCTTTCTTCTGTGGCCACACAGCTGTTTAGTCTCAATCCTGTAAGTTCTCGTCGCTTTGTGCATGTGGAAATGCTTTTACTTTCAATATAGCCAGGAGCAATTTATTACTTATATGATCTCCGATCTCGATCATTCAAGATTTCAAGACTACATGTCTTCCACGAAGCTGATGGTTCACCACTATCATTCTAGGTTTTGACTGGACAGTTCTTAACCCAATTCCAGTGATTTCAGCAATCTCCTTAGCAAACACAATACAATCTTTTCCACAACCACGGGATACGTCTTCCGACAAGAAATGAGAAGCTACACGCTGCATCAGTTAGGGGTCAAATAATTGTTGCCAGCTGACACATATTAATCACTACAATAATTACAGCATTTATTAATCTTTGTTAATGTTAGTTAATAAAATATTTTTTTTCATAGTTTGTGTTAGTTCATAGTGCATTTAACTAATGTTAACAAATACAACTTTTGATTTTTAAAATGTAAATGCTGAAATTAACATTAACTAAAATTATTAAATGCTTAATACATAATGTTCATTGATAGTTAATATTAACTAATGTTGTTAACAAATGGAACATTACTGCAAAGCGTTACTGTTGTTTCTACTGTTGTTAATCATTTAAGTTGAATTGATACAATTTTTTATCAAACAATAGCTCAGCTCAAATAAAGATGCTAACTGATTCTAGGTCAGTCATTAAACTTATTACATGGCTTTTTGGATACTCGATTCTGATTAGTCAAAGGCGCCATCCAGCGATCAGAAATTGCTCTGTAACAACCGCAAATCCAAGCAAATCAATGTTTCATGTACATTTATAATATACATATACAGCTTCTTAATTCTCATTTAATTCTTCACAGGAATGCATATATACCTGCACTTCAGCTGCACATGCTCAAGCAGAAAAGGGTCCAACTCTACCAAAGGGGACACAGATCACCCAAATGGTGACATCACAGGAAACCACTATTTGCAAAAACCATTAATAATAAAACAATATAATTATAAAAATAATAATAATAAAAAAATCTATTAATTCTTAATAACAACTATTTAAATGCCCCCATATGTTCCCTATGACCAAGAAAACATGATTCAATGATTCAAACAGCAAGGGAATTATTCAAACAGCAAGGGATTGTGGGTAGTCCCCATAGCCACAAATTGTACTCAAACTTTTGAGTTATTAACACTTAAAAATCTTAAGTATATGGAGTTGTGAGCCCAAAACTTGAGCCCAAAACTTGACATTTCAAGTAATACTTAAGACAACTTGATTTCTGCAGTAATGACAGCTTTAGGATTTACAGTGTTGTGTTAAAAAACACTAATTTTATCAAATTGATTGTTCAGACTCAGAATTCTGATAAGTTACTCTCAAAGTTGTTGTAAAACCAATATACACACACTTGTGGCCACACAATAACTGGATTCTAATAATGCAATAAGTTACATCAGTGCTTGGCAACTCTTCCAACTATTGTAAACTCTGCCTTTTGCTGTGTGTGACAACACCCCTTTATAACAACCTCATGATCAGTCACAGGGTTCCCACGGTCATGGAAAACCTTGAAATAAGTGAATTTTAATAAAACTTTTATCAGGGTATTTTTAAATTATTTCCAGGCTTGGTAAAGTCATGGATATTTCTATAGTTTATGACATTTTACTAGTTTTCCTCTGCTCTTTTTTTGTATTTTGTCTATGTTGTTTGTATGTAGAGGTTTTATTTTCTTTTTGCAATGCTCCATGTTTCTTTGTTGCTCTCACATGTAAATAACGTACCTGTCATTCATCTATTTTAGTAACTACTATCATACCTACCAGCTACTTTATATAATCTGTTACCCATTTTGACAATGGCTTTGTTGATTCCTAACACAAGCCTGAGTGTTTTGTAGTTGTGCTTTTATCTGACTGCAAATTATGTGGCCATGCAGTAAGCTGTGTCGTCATGCCTCATTTGGAGACAGTACTCAGCAAGCTGTACTTTAGAAGTGGCTTACTGTTCCCTGCAACCTGTCAGTTTATGAGGCTGGACGGAGCCTTTACTGTAGGACAGGCCATTGATTCTCAGGGAGCTTTTACTAGCACAGTAGAGGGCTGTTGTCTCCTACTCTTACTCCTGGCAGAGTCTTTCAAGATCATTTCATATCCAGTGGTCTGTCTCTCATCCTAGCAACTTATTTCAGAAAGGACTAAATTTACCCTCTACCCACTTTTTGGAATATAAAATAATATACATTATGTTTTGAAGTGGTTTACTTTGCTTTACAAATAATATTTGTACATGTTCAGAAGAAAATATGCGTGTTGCTTTTCCATGTAATACTCAGGGCATTGCTATCTGGTTGCAAGGGTGGTCTGGGTGATTGCTAGATGGATGTTTAGAGGTTACCAAAGCGCTGTGTCCCAATCACCCATTCACATACACACTCATACACCATTGGCGGCAGAGCTGCCATGCAAGGTGCTAGCTTGCCATTGAGAGTTCAATGACTTGCCCAAGGACACTTCGGCATGTGCAGTCGTGTGGACCGGGAATCGAACCACCAATTCTGCGATTAGAAGCCGACCCACTCTACCCCCTGAGCCACAGCCACCCCAGTCAAAATACTCTTTTAAAATGTCAACTTGGAGTTATATATTTAATTAGCGTGACATTAAACAGTTTGATATACATTTATATTAAATAAATACACTACCGGTCAAAAGTTTGGAAACACTTTGTCACGAACACAGAGAGCGCCTCCCTCTCCAGTCATCGGAGATCTGATTCACCAGAGTATTGATCGCTAGAGCTACATTTCCCATAAACCCGCATACCTAGGTCTGATTACTCTACAGCTGTTCCCTGTTTCCCACGCTCTATTTAAAGCCGTTCAGTTCATTCATTCATTGCGAAGTCTTGTTTGCTCCGGCTACATTACCAAGCAAGTTACCCTCTGTTTACCCTTCTAGTTATTCTGTGTACCGTTCCAGCCTGTTGTTTAGACCTTGCTAGTTTGCCGCCTGCCTTGTTAATCTCTTGCCTGTTCCGTTCTACGATTGTTTGCTGCCTGTCCAGACCTCTGCCTGTTCTAGTTACTCTTCTGCCTGCCTACTATATTCTCTGTTTGCCTGCCTTTGACCCTGCCTGTATGATTTGTGTTCTGTTTATAATAAATCACCGCAGATGGATCCCAACTTGCCTGAGGCTTCATTACAGAAGACTTTGCCACACCATGATCCAGCGGTTATTTCACGCATGACGGAGGAACTCACAGCCCAAGCTAATCAGCTGTCAGCGCAACAACAACAACTCGTTCGGCTTACGGCAGCTTTTGAGGAGATGATGCGCTCCATGCAGGTACTACATCAGCCGGCACCCGCTATAACTCAAGCCAGCTCGGCGACGACCGCCACGCCCCTCTTAGTAACCTCCGCGAGTCCGCGACTCACGCTGCCCGAGAAGTTTGACGGCTCACCGTCGAAATGCAAGGGGTTCGTCATGCAATGCTCCTTATTCCTCTCTCAGCAACCGGCACTTTACCCCACTGACGAAAGCAAAATTCTGCTCATGAACTCCGTCCTCACTGGCAGAGCGCTCGACTGGGCGACCGCATTGTGGACCAACCACGGATTTGCTCAATTTACCTTCGAATCCTTCCGACAAAGTCTGATTGATGTTTTTGATCACCCTGAGGGCGACAAGAACGCTGGCGAGCAACTTCTGGCTCTCCGCCAAGGCAAGCGGACAGCTGCGGACTACGCACTCTCCTTTCGAACCCTCGCAGCTCAAACCGTCTGGCTCGAATCCACGCACAAACTCCTTTTCCGGCAGGGCCTTGATGCAGAACTCCAGTCCGAGCTGGCTTGTCGTGACGAAGGTATCTCTCTTGAGCAGTTCATAACCTTGGCTATCTGCATAGACAACCTTATCCGTTCCAGACGCCCAGCCCGGTGGACGACACCTCTCTCGCCGGTGCCCCAGACAACCCACACTTCAGAACCTATGCAGGTCGACCGGTCACACATCTCTCCCGAGGAAAGGGAACGCCGTTACACCAACCGCCTCTGTCTCTATTGCGGTCAAGCTGGACATCAGCGCGTCAACTGCCCGACGCGTCCCTCACAAGCTTCACGTCCTGGGGTGAGTCTGCTCGTTTCCTCTACGTTGCCAGGCACCTGTCTCGAGGTGCCCATTAAAATAACCTTCCGGTCAACCAATACTAACACCCAAGCTTTGATTGACTCGGGGGCAGCGGGGAATTTTATCGATGAGTCGTTCTGTGTACAGTATCAAATTCCTCTGACGGCGTGTAATCCTCCTTTGACAGTGGCGGCGCTAGATGGTTGTCCCCTGGGATCCGGCAGAGTGTGCTACACCACCCGTGACCTCCTCATGCAGGTGGGGGCACTTCATACTGAAATTATTTGCTTCTACGTCATCCAGTCTCCTCGCAACCCTGTGATTCTTGGCTTTCCCTGGCTCCGACTACACAACCCACGAATTTCCTGGTGGGATAATCAGCTCACGCAGTGGGGGGCCACCTGTTTTATGAGATGCCTACGCTCCAGCCGACCTACCCCCGTGGGGGCTGCCCACGTCATAGGGAACTCCGACGCTGTCTCTGCGATTCCTCAGGCATACGCCGACCTCAGTGAGGCCTTCAGCAAGGCCAAGGCGTCACAACTCCCACCACATCGTTCCAGCGACTGCGCCATCGAGCTGCTCCCCGGAGCCTCACCGCCCCGTGGCAGAATCTATCCCCTGTCAGAACCTGAATCCCTCGCCATGAAGTCCTACAGAGAGGAGGAACTGGCCAAGGGGTTCATCAGACACTCCACCTCTCCAGCCGCAGCCGGCTTCTTCTTCGTGGGCAAGAAAGACAGCTCGTTACGCCCCTGTATCGACTATCGTGGCCTGAACGACGTCACAGTGAAGTTCCGATACCCACTGCCCCTGGTTCCCTCAGCCCTGGAACAACTGAGGTCGGCCAAGATCTATACTAAGCTGGACCTCTGAAGTGCCTACAATTTGATCCGCATCTGGGAGGGGGACGAGTGGAAGACCGCCTTCTCCACCACCAGCGGCCATTATGAATATTGGGTCATGCCATTCGGCCTGTCCAACAGCCCCTCAGTGTTCCAATCTTACGTGAACGACGTCTTCAGGGACATGCTCAACAGGTGCCTTATTGTGTACATCGATGACATCCTAATTTACTCTGATTCCCTCGAGGAGCACATCATCCAGGTGAGAGCTGTCCTGAAGCGTCTTATCCAGCACCAATTGTATGCCAAGGTCGAGAAATGTGAGTTCCACTTGAGGTCTGTTACCTTCCTGGGGTACATCATCAGCCCCGAAGGGGTGGCCATGGACGATAATAAGGTCCAAGCCATACTAAACTGGCCTCAACCCTCCACAGTGAAAGAACTCCAACGCTTTCTGGGATTCTCCAACTTTTACCGAAGATTCATCAGAAACTTCAGCACCGTCGCCTCACCTCTCTCCAACCTGGTAAAGGGGAATCAACACAAGCTCCACTGGACCCCCGACTCCCTCCGGGCCTTCGCTCAGCTAAAGGAGCGCTTCACCTCTGCACCCATTCTGCATCACCCAGACCCCGACATACCGTTCGTCGTGGAGGTGGACGCCTCGAACACGGGCATTGGAGCGATCCTCTCCCAACGCCAAGGTAACCCTCCTAAGCTGTTTCCCTGCGCCTTCTACTCCCGCAAACTCTCTTCAGCCGAGCAAAATTATGACGTCGGCAACCGTGAACTCCTGGCTATGAAAGCCGCGCTGGAGGAGTGGCGACATTGGTTGGAGGGGGCCCGACATCCGTTCCAAGTGTTCACAGACCATCGAAATCTCAAATATCTTCGCTCTGCCAAGAGACTCAACCCCAGGCAAGCCAGATGGGCTCTTTTCTTTACTCGCTTTGATTTCACTATCTCTTACCTCCCCGGGTCCAAGAATGTCAAGGCCGATTCTCTTTCCCGACAGCACGAAGCCATACCTCAAGGTTTCAGCGCCGAACCCATAGTTCCTCCCGAGTTGGTTTTAGCCCCTATCCAGTGGGACCTCATGGCGGACATAACTCGGGCCCATGCCTCCGCTCCTCCACCGCCCGAATGCCCGCCTGACCGGATCTTTGTACCTCCCAGTCTGCGGGAGAGGACCATGCGCTGGGTACATGATGCCCCGTACTCCGGTCACCCTGGCATCACTGCCACCATCCGCCTGCTGCGGAACCGCTTCTGGTGGCTGACGCTGTCGGACGACGCGGCCGACTTTGTTAACAAATGCCAAGCCTGCAACGTCGCCAAAACCCCCAAACAACCGCCAGCCGGCCTGCTTCAACCTCTACCCATACCTCGATGTCCCTGGTCGCACATCACTGTGGACTTTATCACGGATCTCCCCAACTCTCAACGCCATACCACCATTCTAACCGTTGTTGACCGATTCTTCAAGACCTGCCGTCTTATCCCGTTGCCCAAACTGCCCACTGCCCTGGAGACTGCTGAACACCTTTTCCAGTATGTCTTTCGGTACTACGGACTTCCCGAGGACATCGTCTCCGACCGGGGCCCACAATTCACGTCCCGGGTATGGAAAGCTTTCTTCCACCGCCTGAACGTCAACATCAGCCTCACTTCCGGGTATCACCCGCAGTCCAACAGTCAGACGGAACGCCTGAATCAGGAAATCACAAGATTCCTCAGAACGTACTGCCATCACAATCAGGCGGATTGGAGTCGCTACCTTCCATGGGCCGAGTATGCCCAGAACTCCCTCTTCAAACCCTCGACCAACCTCACACCATTTCAATGTATTCTGGGTTACCAACCCCCTCTCTTCCCGTGGTCCGGCGAACCCTCCGAAGTCCCCGCCGTCAACGACTGGTTGCAGCGCAGTGAGGCAGTGTGGGACCAGGCCCACGTCCACCTGCAGCGGGCAGTGAATCACTCCAGAGAGCAAGCCAACCGTCACCGCCGGTCCGGTCCCAGTTACATCCCTGGCCAATGGGTTTGGCTCTCAATCCGAGACATCCGTTTGCATCTACCATGCAAAAAACTCAGTCCTAGGTACATTTACATTTTACATTTATGCATTTGGCAGACGCTTTTATCCAAAGCGACTTACAGAGCCCTTATTACAGGGACAATCCCCCGGAGCAATCTGGAGTTAAGTGCCTTGCTCAAGGACACAATGGTGGTGGCTGTGGGGATCGATCCAGTGACCTTCTGATTACCAGATTACCAGTTATGTGCTTTAGACCACTACACCACCACCACTCCATAGGTATGTGGGTCCCTTCAAAATTCTTAGACAAATCAATCCAGTTTATTTTCCGTTTACAACTCCCTGCTAATTACCGTATCTCTCCTACTTTCCATGTTTCCCTGCTCAAACCGGCTGATGCTCCGAGGACTGAGGAGGGGGCGCCTCCCAGGCCCCTCCCCATGGTTGTGGGCGGTGAGGAGGCCTTCCTGGTACGCACCTTGCTCGACTCCAGGTGTCACCGAGGTCAGATCCAATACCTGGTGGATTGGGAGGGGTATGGCCCGGAAGAAAGATTCTGGGTCAGCGCCAATGACATCCTGGACCCCAACCTCATCACCGAGTTCCACCAGATCTATCCGGAGAGACCGGCCCCTCGACCTCGGGGAACACGTCGACGCAGGTCGCATCCTCGCGTCCGGAGCCGCTCACAGGGGGCTCTGTCACGAACACAGAGAGCGTCTCCCTCTCTAGTCATCGGAGATCTGATTCACCGGAGTATTGATCGCTAGAACTACATTTCCCATAAACCCGCATACCTAGGTCTGATTACTCTACAGCTGTTTCCTGTTTCCCACGCTCTATTTAAAGCCGCTCAGTTCATTCATTCATTGCTAAGTCTTGTTTGCTCCGGCTACATTACCAAGCAAGTTACCCTCTGTTTACCCTTCTAGTTATTCTGTGTACCGTTCCAGCTTGTTGTTTAGACCTTGCTAGTTTGCCGCCTGCCTTGTTAATTTCTTGCCTGTTCCGTTCTATGATTGTTTGCTGCCTGTCCAGACCCCTGCCTGTTCTAGTTACTCTTCTGCCTGCCTACTATATTCTCTGTTTGCCTGCCTTTGACCCTGCCTGTACGACTTGTGTTCTGTTTATAATAAATCACCGCAGATGGATCCCAACTTGCCTGAGGCTTCATTACACACTTACTCATTCCTTATTATAATTTGTTTTCTTCACATTTTAGAATAATAGTAAAGTCATCAAAACTATGGAATAACATAAATGGAACTATGGGAATTATGTTGCGACTAAACAAAATCCAAAATAAATCAAAACTGTGTTATATGTTAGCATCTTCAAAGTAGTCACACTTTGCCCTTTGCCTAGAATTTGCAGACATGAACTCTTGAGGTTTTAAACAGTACTGAAGGAATTCCCATCTATGTTGGGCAATTATTGGCTGCTTTTCTTTATTATTTGGTCCAAGTCATAAATGTTTTTATACAATTTTAGATTTATTATGAAATAAATTGTCTACAAAACTAATTTAAAACATACACCTTCAGAACAAAAGATTTTTAAGATCATGAGAAATATTTCAGTCAAGTGTTTCAAAATGTAAAAAAAGAGGTCAGTAGTTCTGTCAAGGTCTTTTTAGGCTGCACGGGGGCTCAAGTGAAATAATGAATCATCTAAGTGAACTAATTAATTCACATGAATTGTCCGAAATAGCCGACTCACTAAAATTAACTTGAGTTAACACTGAATATGACGAACCGTTTTTTTTCCCAGTTTATTAATATGACCTGTCCAAAAGAACGGATTCACTTAAAGTTTTGGATTTTCCAGTACTACATATGACAGAGGGAGGCTGTTGTGGTAGGCACATTGTTCAGTGGCATCATTGATGTGTTCGCAAACAATGTGACAAATGTAGCGTTTTGGGACACCACAGAGCTACTCGATGGAAAATAAAGCCTGTTGCTGGAAAAGCTACACTTTAATGAAAACAGCTGAGCTAGTGTCCTGCTACAGAAAAATGTAGTTAAGTTAGTAGTGTTGCATCTTGTAAAGCTCCCCAACATTGGTTGCAGCTTTATTTTAGACAAAATGAATTAATATGACAAAATCTAAACTAACTGATGTTTCTGGAACATTTGCTTTTTAAGCTTGGCAATTAGGCATTTAAACAGAGCCATAATTTTCAGGTCATTCCTATACCTGTTGCCAGTGGGACATACACTTCCATGCTTCCAGGCAGAGAGAACAGAGAGAGGATTTAGCTTTTAGTTTCATCCATAAGACTCCAGTGTTTCCCACCCTGGCTGCCCTGAGTCCCTCCTCTCTGGCCCAGCTGCCAGGCTTTGATTCCTGTCCATGCTTCTCGGGTTTTGCACGTCCACAGCACTGCAGCAGGCTCCAGTCTTCTCCTCCAGAAAACAATGGCTTCACACGGGTCCTTTCTATTAGGGTGTGCCTTTCGACGGTAATCAAGCTGTTCTTATCCAGCCCTCCTCTGATGTACACATCCTACGACTGTGCAACAAGCCTTTGTGACTCTAATTATGGAAGGTAAACAGTTTTATGAAGTCAATGACAGATTGAGGCATTTGATGTTGATTTCAATACTGTTGAAGAGTGATAAGGCTTCTGAAGTAAGTGGATGCCTTCTGATTTTAAATAAGAATATTTGCGATTTAAGGTTTTGTTTCAAAACCTAAAATAATATAAAATATAATAAAACTTGCTTGGTTTTGAAACAGAAAATTAAAGGGTTAAATGGCACAATCTTAAAGGTCTGTCATTAATGATGGTCACTAAAAAAATAGCGTCAAAGTGAAAATCTAATGTAAAGCTTTTGAAGCCATTTGAACACAGTGACCTCATACACTGATTTGATTGGGGTGATTTTACATCCAATTGAATTATAAGTCACAAGGCATGAACCGTGTTCTCCAAATATAGTCATCTCGCATAGCTTTGCAAGAAAGATCAGGCATGTTTTCACAGTGAGTTAGGAAGGATTCTGTTGTGTTCTGCTTAGAACTGGGTGATATAACAAACATTCACTGTATATTTGCGATGGTTTTGCTGCCAGTTACTCTGCCCCTTCCGATATGTACGGCAAGCCTCGTGCGCTGAGTGCACGAAGTGTCCAACATTCCACACTCGGTTTTGACGGTGGAAAAAGTGGACCATCCAGGTACTTGTAGTACACTTCTATTTGTTACATTTTCAGTGTAAACATAGCTCGCACTACTTTCACTAAAAAAATGACGTAAAATAGTGCAGAAGTGTATGCGGTTTGGGACGCACCTACTGTCTATCTAGCAAGTCACCGGACAACGAAATCTAAAAAACGGTTGGTCAAGATTATGAAACTAATTCAAATCAGCAATAAAACTGGATAATATTGAAATCATAAATTGTGATTCTTTAACTCATTTTACTCTAAAACACGCAATTGTCCCATCTTGTATAGTTAATGCACATGCACATTCTCAAATTGATTGACTGGTGATATTTATATCTAAATGGTGATTGGCTCTTTTACCTGTAATGCAGGACTTCCTTTCTACATCCATTGACCATTGGGAGCTAGAAATTGTTGTTTGGGCGTTCAAATTTCTCCCATTCATTTAAATATAAGTGGCCCATTTCTGCAAAATAGTGTCTGTTGATATATTGATGCATATAAATTAAATTGTTTAACTATCATTCTTTCTTGTGTTAATTTAGTAAAAAAAACAGTGTGGAAAACATGTCTTGATTTTTTGTAACTTCTGTATTTAAATTATTGTACTAAACATTTTAAATCAAATTTTCTATAATGGCTACTCACTATTTTAAGCCATTTAGTAGGAAATATATAAATACAGAAAATACATACTGATTACAAAATATATTTATTGTACAGCACTAGTTCTGATCTTTTGATTTCCCCGAAAAAATGTATGTAACTTATGTACCACAAATTCCATTCTTTCCATAATTCCTGATTTGGTGATAATGAATGTTGTGTATTTCAGTGTACAGTTGGCACATATATGCCTCATGATCGCCTGGTAGTACTCTAGAAGTACACAGCTTCTTTCATGTTTTTAAGGCTATGCTTGACATTCAGCTCATTCCTGGCTGAGTTCATGATTAGTTTCTTCTCTCATGGAGCAGGATCATTTACCTCAAGAGACACAATTTAATATAACCTGAACATATGTTCCTGACTAAATTACAAGAAACACCAGATCTTGCATTATAGGATCTGATGTTTAGACATGATAGATAATCTTTCAGTTTTTCTGCACAGATTTTAGGGCAAAATTTCTTTAGAATGAACTTAAAAATGGCAATGGGCCCTATTTTAACAGTACTAGCACTAAGCACACTGCTATGCGAAAACTCATACACACAAAGTTAATTGGCATGGCCATGAGATTTTGGTATATTCATGCTAAGTCTAGGCGCAAGTGGGTTTGGCTAAATTGCATGCGCAAAGTGCTAATGGACTGGGTCAAGTGCAATTTAATTCTGAGGTTCTCCTCTGTTTAATGCACCGTCTGCTTCCTATTAAATAGTCCATTCCCTGTCAAGCACCAGCTCAAACAAAGTCAGCACATTCATAAGATATTGGTTGTGTAAATGAGCTGTATGCAATAAATTAAAATAATGGATTGATGGACTTATCTTCTTTTGTGTATTAGCAACTTTGTTGTTGAATGGCAGGCATATTTATATCTCCCTCCTTTTATATGCATGGAGAACATGGTTCTCAACAGGATTTGGATTTAGGCTTCTTTAAATTATAGCGAATATACAGGTGAAACTCGAAAAATTAGAATATCGTGCAAAAGTTCATTAATTTCAGTAATTCAACTTAAAAGGTGAAACTAATATATTATATAGACTCATTACAAGCAAAGTAAGATATTTCAAGCCTTTATTTGATATAATTTTGATGATTATGGCTTACAGCTTATGAAAACCCCAAATTCAGAATCTCAGAAAATTAGAATATTACATGAAATCAATAAAAAAAGGATTTTAAATACAGAAATGTCGGCCCTCTGAAAAGTATAATCATGCATATGTACTCAGTACTTGGTTTGGGCCCCTTCTGCATTAATTACTGCCTCAATGCGGCGTGGCATGGATGCTATCAGCCTGTGGCACTGCTGAGGTGTTATGGAAGACCAAGATGCTTCAATAGCGGCCTTCAGCTCTTCTGCATTGTTTGGTCTCATGTCTCTCATCTTTCTCTTAGCAATGCCCCATAGATTCTCTATGGGGTTCAGGTCAGGCGAGTTTGCTGGCCAATCAAGCACAGTAATACCATGGTCATTGAACCAGATTTTGGTACTTTTGGCAGTGTGGGCAGGTGCCAAGTCCTGCTGGAAAATGAAGTCAGCATCTCCATAAAGCTTGTCTGCTGAAGGAAGCATGAAGTGCTCTAAAATGTCCTGGTAGACGGCTGCGTTGACTCTGGACTTAATAAAGCACAGTGGACCAACACCAGCCGATGACATGGCTCCCCAAACCAACACAGACTGTGGAAACTTCACACTGGACTTCAAGCATCTTGGATTGTGTGCCTCTCCATTCTTCCTCCAGACTCTGGGACCTTGGTTTCCAAATGAGATGCAAAATTTGCTCTCATCAGAAAAGAGGACTTTGGACCACTGAGCAACAGACCAGTTCTTTTTTTCTTTAGCCCAGGTAAGACGTTTGACATTTGAAGCCCATGTCCAGGACCCGTCTGTGTGTGGTGGCTCTTGATGCAGTAACTCCAGCCTCAGTCCACTCCTTGTGAAGCTCCCCCACACATTTGAATGGCCTTTTAATGACAATCCTCTCCAGGTTACGGTCATCCCTGCTGCTTGTGCACCTTTTTCTTCCACACTTTTCCCTTCCACTTAACTTTCTATTAATGTGCTTTGATACAGCACTTTGAGAACATCCAACTTCTTTTGCAATTACCTTTTGAGGCTTTCCCTCCTTGTGGAGGGTGTCAATGATGGTTTTCTGCACAACTGTCAGGTCAGCAGTCTTCCCCATGATTGTGAATTCAACTGAACCAGACTGAGAGACCATTTAAAGGCTCAGGAACCCTTTGCAGGTGTTTTGGATTAATTAGCTGATTAGAGTGTGACACTTTGAGCCTACAATACTGAACCTTTTCACAATATTCTAATTTTCTGAGATTCTGAATTTGGGGTTTTCATAAGCTGTAAGCCATAATTATAAAAAATTATATCAAATAAAGGCTTGAAATATCTTACTTTGCTTGTAATGAGTCTATATAATATATTAGTTTCACCTTTTAAGTTGAATTACTGAAATTAATGAACTTTTGCACGATATTCTAATTTTTCGAGTTTCACCTGTAAGTATTATTGATCAAGTGACATGCAAATCATGGCTAGTATTAAAAGTGGAGGTTTATCAGCCTTTCAGGTTAGGATGTGGATTTGTGTATGCACTTCACTTCTACCATTCAATTTAGCTTTAAATGACACCTTTGCCACTTTTGCTGTTACTTAGAAATAACTCTACAACAACAGGTGAAAACAAAATATTAATATAATTTAGATGATAAATGCAATTGTAAATTCTGTATAAACAAACAAATTAAAATAATTGAAAAATAAGCAATGACCTCCAGAAGTTTGCACCTAGCGCAGTTATAAAAATAGAGCCCAACATGTTATTCGCTCTCATGACCCTCTGGTAGTATTACATACAGTGATCTATTCTCTCTGTCTTTATTTATGTGTGCTATAAATGATCTTGAGACATCATGTAAGGATTACTGCAGTATATGGACTTTGACCCATCACACCCTGCACTGGAGATAATCATTTGTCTCGATAGTGAAAGTGAATCTGCACTGATTACTCTATGCTTTGCTATTCTGTTATTTGAGTATAATTACATTCAGGTTGTGAGGCTTGGAAAGGAGGCATAAGATGAGCAGAAATCATTGGTAAGATAATTTATGTCTTCTCTTTTTCACTATCACTCTCACCTCTCCTGCCCTCTCTCTTTGTCACTCTAAAAAATCACAAAGGAGTCTTGTTACACATAAATATTTGTTGAAGCAGTGCAGTTCATTATTTAGAAAAGTTCATTTTAACAAGCTCCCTGAACGTTTCAGCGCATATCTTTTGTTTATCTGTTTGCAAAAAAGCTGTTATTGAAGGATGGGGCAATTAAAAACTATTCTATACCCTTTTGCAAACCTGCAATTTGCAATGCAAAGCACTGTATCTCATTTTGCATGCAAAGTGTGCATTTACATAGAAGTCTTAACAGCACAGCAGAATATATATATTTCAGATAAAGGGGAGAAAATGGCCGTTGTGGTGAAGTGTTTTAAAATGGATTTTGTCTGCAGTCTGGGTCCTCCAAAAGAGGAGACCAAAGCTCACATATCTGATCTGGACTTTTCATGTCAGACAGTGGAGTATTCTTCTTCTTTTCATGATTTATGTGTTTCTGCTCAACTCTTTGCAATGCAGGCTTTGCTTTTTACAGTTGGGAAAACAAACAGCTACACACAAACTCTGTAAGATGGAGTAATCAAGACAGGATGGAAAGTATGTAAACAGCAGGCCAAGTGAGGAACAGTATGAGCCATTAGTCCCAGGACTAACTGCTGAGATACAAAAGGATACACATATTAGACTGGCAATTAGCATAAGTTTGTAAAATGTTTTATTAAAAACAGACTATATTGGCATTGTTTTGCCATGAGAGATATTAGTTCAGAATGCGTAATGAGTTGCTTTCATCTGTTGCGTGGAGTTTGGTTGGGTGTGTGCCATTACTTTGGTTTACAAAGCACATATACTGTCTTTATACAAACCAGGGTTAAGGGTTTTCAACTCCTTTTTCTGACTGCAACTCCTCCAAGAGATTTCAAGCTGCATACACTAAACCAAAGTCCTCATGTCTGCTTATGTGTTGGGCCACTAGTATTGACTCAACACACCTTAGCAACCATCAAACCAAAACCTAAATCTCTCTGTCCATCCATCTGTAGAAAACATAGCAACAATGCAGAACACCTTATCAATTGCCTCACAACACCATAGCAATCATGAGAACACCTTAGTAACTACCTAGCAACCACCAGAATACCTTAGCAATTCCATAGAAACTCTCAGCAATGCCCTAGAAATCTAGAACACCTTGGCAGCAGTCTAGCAACAGCCTAGCAACAGCCTAGCAAAACCAATCCGAACACCTTTTTGATGACCTAGCAACAACCAGAACACCTTAGCAACTATTTAGAAACAACCTAGCAACCATTCAAAACACCTTAGAACAGTAGTTCCTAACTGGTTTTACCTGGGGACCCATATTTTACATTGGACATCAAGTTGCGACCCACCATAGGAAAAAACATAACCTGTATTTAATGCATCCTGGATCGCATTTTCTTTTATCTTGCATAATTTTGTTCATGAATGTATCACGTGACTTTTTGTTGATGTCAACAACAAAAGATACAGAACATTTTCTCTTCCCCCTTTTAAAAGTTGAGCAGCATATTTATTTTTATGGGCCCATTTATTTGGTATCTAGTTTATTTCCTAATTTCAAACATCATTCAAACAAAACATTCTCACTAGAACACCTTAGCAATTCAGTAGAAACTTCAAAGCAATTCCCAAGTAAGCACCCATTACACCTTAGTAACTGTCTAGCAATAGCCAAGCAACCAATCAGCGATCACCTTAATGACTGCTTAGAAACATTCAAGAACACCTTAGCAACTCCATAGAAACTCCCTTGCAGTACCCTAAAATAGTGTTGTCAAAAATACCGGTACTCCGGTACCAAGTCGGTACTGAAACAACATTTTTGTTACGATACCAGAATTTCTGAAAGTACCGGAGTACCGAGAACAGAGTCGCGAACTTTTGAATGCTCATAACAAGCAAAAGATGACGACAAGCAAAGTAGCTGCTGCTGCGGAGTCTCAACTTAATCTTGTCGAAAAGAAAAGTGGAAAAAGCCAGGTTTGGAAATTCTTTGGATTTGAGGCTGATGGAAACATCATAGATCAGCAAAAACCTATTTGTAAGCGGTGCTTTTGCAATTTTATAAGGAAAGGAGGAAACACATCGAACTTAATAAAGCATCTGAAAGACAGACACCCGGATTAATTCAAGCAACCAAAGCAGGTTAGTTTAAAAGTATATTATCATTTGCTTTGGGGCTGAAACGATTAGTCGACATTATCAACAATGTCGAAAATAAAAAAATGACGAGAACAATTCTCATTGTCTAATAGTCGTTTGATCTCATTTAACGTAAAATTAAATCATATTAAACTGTTATGACTCGTGAGAGCAGCACTGCAGTTCATGCCTGACGGAGGAGAGGAAGAATTACACAGATCACAGTCCAGATGCACTCTAAAATTTCACAGCTTCATCTTATGTAGATCACAAAGTATTAGGGAATTATAAAAAAAAAAAGAAGCAGTCTCGTTGTTGAATTTATAACTGCTTTACAAATGCAGTTATATTTAATGTGTTATAGCTTTATTAAAGAAACAAATAATACAGAAGCAGGTCATGTTAATAACTTTAAACTCAGAAACTGGCATTTCTCTGTGTGGTAAACGCCTCTTCAATGAGTTGCGCGAAAAGGGGGAGAGATTGAAACTGCACCCGGCTGAGAGAGACTCTGCTTCGGGGTCGCTCATCCCTCGAGCGTGTACACTTAATGCAGCTAGATTAGAACACGATGGCTCACGACTTATTTAATCATAATATATGTAACTGTGCATTTCTTATCATGAAGAAAATGGCAATATGCAGCTTTATTAATATGAGAGCATTTTGAGCATTCGTTTGGAAATAGTTTTTTGTTCATTCTATTGTATGCTTGTTTATTTAGTTTTTTCTTTAGTACTTGGTAAAAATGTAAAGTAAAAGTTGAAATAAATCTTATATAAGTGTTCAAAAATACTTTAAGCATACATTGTACAGTTTTGTTATAATTCAAAAATAATATATTTAAATTAAAGTGTTGCTCAATGGCATATTTCTGTTCTTAGTTCTGCTGTTAATGTTTTGTTAACTTTGTTAATAAAAGAGTGTTGTTTAGTAACCTGTTTTTGCTTTGGTACCGAAAATGGTATCGAGTACCGTGAAATTTCAATGGTATTGGTACCGACTACTGAAATTTTGGTACCGTGACAACACTACCCTAAAACAGCTGCGAGATCAGGGGTACAGTGTGAAAAATCCTTCAAACGTTCCAAAAATTCAAAAATGTATCTACAACATAATAATAATAATAATAATACAAATAATAATACTAAAACTATATAATACATTTCTCAATTATAACAAATAGTAAGAATACTAATACTCCTACTACTAATAAAAACACTCTCTCGCTTGCAGCTCATTGGACGTTTGATTCGATAAAACAATCCCTTCTGTTTATAATCAACGAAACTGTCTACATTGCAAGGGTGTGACATTGGTGCAATCTAGTTTTGCCTCATCACATCATGGTGTATTTCTTTGGGCTTGGAAGGTTGAGTAGTTATGACAGATTTTTGGGTGAACTATCCATTTAACTACCTGTTAAATTGTTTGTTAAAGGTGTTTGCCAAGAACAACATTATAAATGTAAGTCAGCACATGTTTCCAGGTCTTGCTGGAAAACAAGTGATTGAAGAGAAGGGTTATAATGTAGGAGATTTAGAAGAGATTAATGTAAAATTTGGATGTTTAAGGATTACGATTCCCACAAACCCTCAAAAAAATTTGCTACTGTCTAGCAACATTAAGAACCACAAAGAGCACCTTAGCGACTACATCTACAGTATTTATCTGTCTGTCTCTCAGTCTGTCTGTCTACTACTTGTGTATCGAGCAATAATGCAGAACACCTCAGCAACTGTCTAACAACCAGTCAGAACACTGTAGCGACTGCCTGTCCTTTACTTTCACTCAAGGTTCAACATTCATACTTTCCTTTTCTACATAATTATTATATCCATATGCTGCTAAAAAATCTGCAGTCAGTTTTAGTGCTCGTTCTGTTTGTCAGGTGTGTTATGAGCACATCAGAGCTCCGTGTTCTCAGCCCCAGCAGTGGAGCATGCAATGTTGATGACTAGATCTCTGGATACGATCATCGTGCTGTAATAAATTCCTCTCAAGCACTTAGCTCACCTTCATATTAATGTTTGTTTTTGAATGCTTTGTGTGATATTGGCCTACTGTGTTTGATTATGCGTTTTTATTAGTCCAGCCCTTGTTTGCAGCCTAAGAGCGATCAAAGTGTGACGTGTGAGAAATAGTATTCCCTGAATCTTCAAAATGTGCTTGAATTCACTGCAGCTGGAGATACTACCCGTAATGTTAATGTAAAATATGATTTTTATACACAGTGATAAAAGGTAGCTAGTTTGTACTTAAGCCATGCATCAGGATCTTTCTTTTATAAGGCCACTAGAACAAGGACCCTGAAGACGCCACCTGTGTGCTCAAATTTTAAATTTTCAAGAATTCGGTTTCCGTCATTAGTATGGGGTTGTGTGTGTGTGTCTATGCTGGAACCTGATATGTGGACATAGGCTTTACTGCACCAGTCTGGCAGAGAGTGTGAGTCTGCATGTTTTAAGTATGGTATGTGTGTACATTCAGTTGTTTCGAGTGGTTTTGGGTTTCTGTGGTGAGCCTGGACTATGAGTATGCTTGATATTGTGTGACCTCATTGAAATGGTGTTCCTGGAAGAAACCGTCTTTTGTAAGAGTTAAGAGTTGTAAAAACGATTCTATTCCATATATGGTGTCACTGTACAGCTGGTTTTACAATGTCTACCAGCAATGCATTTATTACATTTGAAGGATTAGTTCACTCAAAAATACACATTTGGTCGTTATTTATAAATCCTTCTGCCGTTCCAAACCAGTATTCTTTTTTCTTCTTCTGTGGAGCACAAAAGGAGAAGTTTTGAATACTCTTTAAGCAGCTTTTATTCTATACAGCACAGTTCATACTGACCATAACTATCAAGCTCCAAAAAGGCCAAAAGACAACCCATAAAAGTATCATGAAATTTGCTCATACAACTTGCACTATAATCCTATATATAAAGGAACTATATTGAAGTGTATTTCTCTTGATGCATTTTCTGAAGCAGTACAATAGCTTTGTGTGAGGAACAGACAGAAATGTAATGAGTTATTCACTGATAATTCTTTTTAACTCTAATTTTGCAGTTTGCAGTGTCACGATTGGACATGTGTCATGCGAGAACGAGTGGTATTTGGTGCCGGTGATGTCAAACCTGGAGCGATGTGTCTAAACGTGGCATTTTTGAATTAAAAACAAGCTAGAGTGAGATTTTAGTTTAATTATGGGAAATATATAAGTAAACAAAACATGATTTTCAGTCTGTTCCCCACACAAATCTATCAGAACACTTGGATTATAGTGCATGAGGCTAATAGACTACTTTTATGGTGCTTTTTCTTTTTCTTTTTGGAGCTTCACAGTATAATTCACAACCCACATTCATTGTATGAAAAGAGCAGCTCAGGTATTCTGCCTAACATCTTATTTTGAGTTTCATGGAAGAAAGAAAATAATACAACTTGAGGGAGAGTAAGTACAGAATTTTCAATAAATAGGCGAGGAAGAATGCTTTATTAATAGTAGCATCTACAACGTTTGTACAGTTGTTGAAATGCAATGTCACAGGTTATTGGAGAATGTCATCTTTTGCATACGTGAGGATTGGAAGTTATGTTCTGTCATAACCACACGCAGCTTAAAGAGAGGCTTCAGGAATTCACGCTTTGTTGAACGTGCAAGTGAATGTGTTCTCCATATGTGAAGCAAGGTATGACTATGAATCCTGTGGTGGGGGGCCGGCTTGCACACCTGCCTCTCTTTGGAGTTTCTGATTGGCCCCTGCATGTTTCAGCAGGACGTTCCTCTCAGGAATCACGGGAATGTTCTCCTGTAGCGAGCTGGCTGGAGTGTCTAGTGGACAGGAGAAATTGTTTTGGATTTGGTCCCTCTCGATATCTCGTGCTATGCTCAACTGGGCAATTTTATTTCCTTACACGTAGCTCCAGGCATTCAACACTATCCTGAGTGTTATCTATGGCCATAGCGATGCTTATTACAGGCAGCACCAAGAGTGTCATAAAAGATAAAAAATTCAGGACACTGGAAATATGTCAGACTCATAACATGCCAACATCTAAAAAGAGAGCTTTGGAAACTGGCCTAAATACTTTGCTTACAAACAACAACAACAACAGACACACAAAACACTACCTTTATAATCTAATTCGTCAGCTTTGATTGTTTTGATAATGTATCACTAACCACATTTACATGCAATTATAATCAGAATTTTGGTCATATTCCATGTAATTGTTATACTGTATATACGAATTAACCCGATGGCCATGATTATCCCATGTAAATAAAATGTTATCGTAAAAGTTTGTCTACATACATACATTATATACAGTACATACTGTATATACTCTATAAACATAAATATCTCATTATTCAGCTTCTTCTTAACGTTATGATTATTTCAAAACTACCTTGAATTCCATCTGAAGAGTAATTGGTAAACAATTTCCCTCTTTTATCTCATTTAAGCAAGACTTCAGCATTTTTCTTTTCCACACTAAATGTTGTCATAAATAGCTTGTTTGGGTGTGTGCGGTACCATTTCCATTTTAAGTCAATGGGTGCATTTACATGCATAGCAATATGCTGATATCTACAAAAATAAAATCTAAAAATGCAAGATAACCACGTTTACATGAGATTTGTTTCAATTGAGATCCATCATCTGATTATTCTGTGCTTTTGATGACAAAATGTAAACAGTCATGTGAATGACACTTGGACACATTGGATCAGCCAGGAAGAAAGGCAGTAAAGGTTGTATTGTTTTGTTTTTTTCCAGAGTGAAATCAGGGTAATGAACTTTGCATGTCGTTCGGTTTATGCTTTTATGACAATACCCTGAACAAGGAAAGTCGTTTAATATGATGACACATCATTGCCAAAAATCAGAGTGCATTATAATTATATTATTATTATTATTATTGACACTCGCGCATGGTTGTTTACAGTTATGTGAGGAAACTTGAAGAACCCACAAGAATGTTATAGTTTTGTGTCAATAATGTGTGCAAGGTTTTTTTTTTCCGGTTTTCTCACATGGCTGTAATCTATTGCATGTGCAAGCATCAATAATCCACGCCCTCATTTAGAATAATCTGAATTCATTAGCATTAGAGCTAGGGTTGGACAGAATTCCTGAGCATACTCACCCATTGTGAATGTTTTGGTTTGTTTTTGTGCTTGCTTAATGGGATAGTTTCACTCTTTCTCCACTCTGCTCCTCCTCATTCATGAGGCTTGTCATTAATGCTGGATTCTGCATCCCACACCATACCGACATCTGGTAAGCACAACTGCAGGGACATTCCGTCCAGACATCTCACTTTGAAGCTGGCATCTTCTGTATAATTATTTTGATATCGCCAACAAAATGACTCATGTTTTCCAATAGGAAAGGTGCGTTCCTTAAAAAGACCTTAAATTGTTGCCTTTCTTGAAACTACCATCAGGTATACCGATTAGATGGTACAACTGTACAATATCACTCCGCAACAACTGACTGTCTGGACAGCAACAGAGCTGTTTTGTTTTTTTTCCCCCAAAATGAATCTGAAACATCAGTGTCCTAGTTTAAGTATGTTAACCACAGTAATAATTTGTGTTGGAAATTGAGAACAAGTTCTTATTCAGAACTCAAAATAAATCAAGAAACATTGCTGTTTTATGTTACTTAGAATCTTTTCCTCTGCTTTAGCTCTCAACTCATTTGCAGTCACGTTTTTAACCCCACGTCATGATTGTTCATATGAAACGCTGGAAATTTGCCATCTGCCATCAATGCCAAACCTTGTGCTATGCATCAAAAAATAAATAAATGTAAATATAATCAATATTTCTATTTAACACAAGCACAAATACAATTTCCGTCTATTCCTCACAGAAATCTATTGTATAGCTTCAAACTTAGAAGTTTTCAGTAGAAGTCACACAGTATGGATACTTCTACGGTGTTTTATTTATATATATATATATATATATATATATATATATATATATATATATTATTATTTTTTTGTCTTTTTTTTTCTTCTATTAAATGGAAAACAAAAGCTTTAATATTTTGTTTAGGACCTAATTTAGTTTTTTATGGAAGAAGATAAATAGTATAACAACATGAGGGTAAAGCGGTCATTGAAAATGAAATTACGTGCTTCATTGCAATTTTTCCCAGCATGGGGGCGCCAAAAGCGAGTGAAATAGTGTTGCGATCAGACTATGTTTTTAGTTGAATATTAGATGGAGGTTTTAATGAGTAAAACATGCATCCCTAACCTAAAACTTACAGCTAAACCTAACCAAAATTGCCCAAAATGCAAATAAAGAGGTGAACAAAACAGACATTCTTACCCTAAACCAACACCTAACCCTAACCAATAGTGTGCAAAAAGAAAATGTGGCTTGGGAAGCATATTTTCTAATGCAACCACATCATTTTGTGTCATTTATATTACACTATTGTCTTACATGTCAGCTTGCGTGCTTGGCTGGGCTCGATCCTCTGTGTTCCGAGTTCAGTTCAGCTACCGCGCAAGCTAATCATGTGTGAATGAAGTGTGAAATTTAAGGTAGATCTGTAATTCAAGTGTTAAAATAGTTTTTCAAATGTTGCGTTAGAGGAAAAGTGTGTCGTTATCATGTCATAGCAGTTTGTGAGAAATAGTGCAAAAAATAAATGTTTATAAAGTCAAAAGCAGCCGGTGTAATCGTGATTTGTGTGAAGGTGATACAAACCCACAGTAATGTCTTTAGTGTTCATTACACCAGGAAACTGCAGCAAAATGTAAAACACTCATTCTGAGACTAATCAAGAGTATTTGTTCCCCCTTAAAATATGATTTTATAATCGAAATATGACACTTATGCCACCTGCATTGGAACAAGAATTTTGAAATTCTTGACAATTTGTATCCTTTTGGCTTCATTGATGTTGTTTTGGCTGTGATATCTCTACTCCTACTGGTGTTTAGAGACTGTATGTTGGGGAGGAAAGTGGTGTTGTGTAGGCGACCTGAGCACACACCTCAGAGCAAATTGTGTCGTGCATCAAACTCAAAGACATCTTCACTCCAGTTCTGAATTTAAAGAGAGAGAGAGAGAGAGAGACGGTTAATATATTAATGCTTTTTTTGTGTGTGTGTGTTGTTGATAAAAGATGTTATCTGCTGTCGTTATCAGAACTTAGAAATACCAGTTTGTTGTTTTGGTGCTCAGCTGCTTTTTTAACAGTAAATGTCTTTTCATGTACATAGGATAATTACATTAGATATTTTGTTCTTTTACAAATGTTATCTAACTGTTTGTCTGTCTGTCTGTTGCAAACAATAGCCCCTTAAAAACCACCTATTAAGCACCCATTACCCAAAGTATCTTCAAACTTTGTCAAGCCAAGATTCAAAGAGTTTCTGGATGAACGTTCCTTTTCAAGTAAAAAAAAAAGTCTGTATCCCGAAGGCAAAAGATAACAGTGCTAAAGCTGTCAGTCACCTCTCAGCAACTGCTTTGGTTCTGTCTGCTCTCAAACAGCCTCGAAGCAAGCATTAAATTCCATGATGTTAGTGATGCCCGTGCGTTTATCTGCATGTTTTCCTTAAATGTGAGTACGAGGGACCTTTTTGCAAGCCAGTACAGTATTGATATTCCTCAAACATTGTGGTTAGGGGTTTGCCCTAAACTATTTAACCGAATGAAGAAGCAAACATTTTACGCCAATACCTGTTATAGTGTTTTGTAAAATCTTGTATACTCAGAAGCGTTTGCGTTCACTGACTAGCATAGAGCATATTTCGGGGTAGCACTATTCTTTTGCTGCGTTGCAAGCACTTGTACTGTATGTCCTTTAGGAACAAGTCTACACATCTATGTTCTGTTTTGGAATCCACCACATTTTAAGGAACGTGCTGGAAGTGCTGGAAAGTCTGGCTGTATTTAATGGAAAATATTCAGTGGTTCTCAGATCAGCTCTTTACAGCTACACAACTCATGCTGACTGCCGAATTAGGGGCTGCTCCTCAGTGTAGCTCAGCCCACCTTTGAGCTTGTCAACTCATGTTTAACCTGTAAACTGAGAACTTGATAACAACAAGAAAACGAGAGATGGGAGGGGTGAGCTGATGAGAGAGAGAGAGAGATATAGAGAGAGATAGAGAGAAGCTGCAAGGCTGTCAAAACCAAGTCCATCCAATTGAACTTGTTGGGAATTCCTGTATTCTTCAAAACATATATGTTTTTTCCTTGTGTCATCACAATGTCTAATTGAGTAAAAAAAATAATACTTGTCCAGTATATAGTCAGTCATTCAATTTGACAATTATTGATACCAGCTTTACTACCAAAACAATAAATAACACTGAATAATTAGTTAACTATGTAAGAATTGTGTCAAGTTATCAAGTAATTATCCAAGATTAGTGAACCATCAGTAAAAAAGTAAACAGCAATAAAAACAGCAATGAATGGAAATAGATACAAAATAATGGAACAAAAAAATAAAAATTAAGAAAACAGTGCTTTTTTTAACAGCTTTAAAATATTTTGACAGCAGTTTCAAGTATTCAGGTAAATATTTAGCATGAAATGCGATATGAAATTATTGCTGGTCTTCACTCTATGATTATAAAACTTTTTAAAGCTACTAAAGTTATCCATCCAAAAGCAGTGAGTGTTTCCTCATTTTCTTGTTATGGTTGTTTGATTAGCCTCATGACACACTAGACAGCAGCAGGTCTATTAGCTTACACTTACAAGTCAGACAGTTTGATACAAATCCATCTTTTCCCCCGCCCCACTGTTTACATTCACTTAAGACAAGACGGGCATTTTTATGTAGGAATTTTAAAACGTATTTGATCATTTAGGCATTTATACGCATCACCACAATCGTTCTCGAAACGCTTGCATGTTCACCACATGCACATAAACCTATTGCTTGCTAATTATACAGTTATGCACTGTAGATTATTATTAAGAATATTAACTTTGTAATATGTGGCACAGGCCTAGACTATAACTAGTTTATTTTTCATTATTGAAGTTTTAATCAGGCTATTTGTCTAGCTGAAATAAAAAACAAGTGTTAATTTTGAGCCTTAATTACAAATATATAAAATAATAACTAATAACAACAACCCCATTATTATTATACAGGTAATATTTCTCTAATCATTTCTTAATTTGTATGAGGCATTGCATTGGGATTTGGTTAAAAAAAATGCTGTAATTTTCTGTGTGAACAAAAGCCTTTGAATGAGCACCTTTGAATTCCAGTGTGGTAAAATGCTCTCATCTCCGCTTCTCTCCAAAAAAAAACATGGTGTAATGAGATGTTTGATTTGTAATTGTATAGTAACTTGTAGTGGTCAGTTAAAGTGCATTTAGAGCGCTGTAAATACAATTGAAAGCAACGCATCCGTTATTCTGTGCATGAGATGAGATTCTTGGAGGGAACACTGACAGAACCAGCTCAGTGTGCTCAGAACAGAGCTCTGCAGAGCAGCGAGTGCAGACTGTTTGCTTGATTCAAAATAAATTTAAAAAACCTTTGCAGTTTAATATTCATAAGGTTCATTTTATTTCAATGGATCGCTCAGCCCTACACAATGCAATAGAAAGATGTGTTGTTTTTGCGTTATTTCGTGGAACACGTTCTTTTTATCTCATACTGAATTCAGACTGCAAGCTCATAACTTGGGTATCATTCTCTTGCTGTGATTCTGGAGATTCAGTAGCGGTGGAGTGCCGGAAACACTGACGTGTTAAACAATTCAACACAATTAATCATGTCCCGGACCATATAATTTTATATTTTTACAGTCCTAGCAATTCAAGCTTGAAGTACCACCTGTTTTCAGCAGGGGGCAGTAAGCAAAACTCCAGCTAGATTAGCAATGCACAGCTGTACATAGAGCAAACCAATCTCAGAATTGCTTGACACCGGTAACAGCACAAGATGGTTCAAACACAGCTGGACAGAATGCAATTTCGAATGCAAGGATCTTGAGACGTTTTAAACTACATTTACTTCACACCGTGACCTAAAAACGCTGTATATATAATGCAACACAACCAAATCGAGACACTCCATAAGCGTCCATCTGACGCAGGTGTACATTGAATTGGCCTTAGAAAAGCCCTTATCATAAATCTGTCTCGGACAGATTGACTAATTCAGTTGCAAGATGGATTGTTGTGTAGGTCAACGATAGCTTATGTTCAACAGCATGGAAATAAACAATATTTTGCCTTCTAAAGCCACTTTTTGGATTGTTTTATCAATGCTTTACTTGTCAGCTTAAATAATGTAATGCATTTTAATTATCTGAATTATTATTTTTGTATTACATATTATATAAATGACGAGTAATATATAAAAGATTAAATTATTACAGAATGTTATGCATAATTATGTCCCAACATATTTTGAAATGTCTTAATTTAGTTTGATATGGTCATTTATTAACTCTAAAACATGTAAATTGTCTGATAGAATGTTTGAAAATGTTCTTTTACAAAATCACCATTTAAAAATGAAACAGGCACATTCTTGTTACATAGAATGACCCACTCTGTATATGTTTCTAAGGATCCCCCCTGTCTGTTCTGTACATGCTTACAGAGAGAGAGAGAGAGAGAGAGAGAGAGAGAGAGGGGATAGAGTTAGGAACAAAAATGGGAGGGCATAAGTGAGAGGGATAAGGGGAATGGCAGTAGCCCGGAGCCAGACTTCCTAGATTGCCGTGCCGTGCACTTGTTGAGTTTGTTGGTGCTATGCCTGAGGCTGACCTGGTCTCTTAGTCCATAGCCATATATAGTGTGAATATCTTTTATGTTTCTTGTTTTTGGCTTGACCCGAACAGGCAATGTAAGTCAATATTTGAAGCATTGAGCCTTTCCCGCAAAGCCAAGGAGGTAAATGTTTTCGAGCGCACTCCGACGTGTCCGAAGCTACTCCGACATATTTGCTGGCTGGATTATACTGCATTTCTAAGAGACGTGTACAGCTCTGTCTGCGAGTCTGACCGGGTGAGACTGCAGTACTGTCTGCTTGGAGGAGAATGCAACATTTGGGCTACACACACACACACATTCATACTCTGCCATACGCTCAGAGGATGGCCACTGCTGTGTTTCAGGTAAGGAGACAGACGTCTTGCTTGTTGGCGATGAGAAATTTCACAGATATCCTGGGAATCTTAATCTCATTTAGTCTCGGAGCTGCAGTGTGTATTTGTGTGTGTTGTGTGTATGTGTGTGTGTGTGTGTGTGTGTGTGTGTGTGTGTGTGTGTGTGTGTGTATGCTGCAGTGCAGAGTAGACAGTTTGTTCTATGTCAAGACAGAGACTTAGTGTGCAAGTCTGTGGTTCTCAACTGGTTTTGCTTCAGGTTATACATTGGACTTGTATGTTGAGATACGACACAGTATCAGAATTGTTTAGTAGAAATGTAAACAGAAATGTCCTTAAAGGACTAGTTTACCCAAAAATAAAATGCTGTCATTATTCAATCACCCAAACAGCTGTTGTTCCAAACAGCTATGAGGTTTTAGGAAAGCATTTTCTCCTCCTTTGTAAAAGTTGATAAGCCTATTTATGTTGCTATCCTAACTATGCACAGTTACATGTGTTTTTTTAATTAATTGTTCACAATTTGTATTGCATTTTTCCTGCTGTCAGCAACCAATCAGCATAGACCTGAGAACAACTGATGTTAATATTCTTAAACGTGTTTAATGGATGGGAAAGCTCAGACAGCTGTGTGTTCTGTAAGGGTGAGACGAGACTGGTAAAAAGCTCTCATAGATTTCTGTGGTCAGTGAAAACCGTGGAACCGCTGTGGTGATGCTGAAAAGAAATCACAGAAGAGACATAACTGACGTTTAACCCACACTGGGTCTGGAATGCGACTGCAATACTGAAAGCAAAAAAAAGTACAAATGCTTTCAGAGCATTTCAGTGATGTCGCCAATAAAGGGATTGTTACCAAAAATATAAATACATTAATTCAGTCATTTAGTCAGCCTCATGTCTTTCCAAATCTACATGATGTTATTTTTGATGTGAAACAAATAATAATAATAAAAAATGTGCATGCTCCTCTTTTCCATACTGGACAGTTTAAAAAACACAAAAAAGTGTCATAAAAGTAGTCCATATGACTAATGTGCTATATTCCAAGTATTCTTAAACCATACGATAGCTTTGTGTGAAGAACAGACCAAAATTTAAGTTGTTGTTCACTGATAGTTAGTTCCAGTGAACTAGTAACCACTGCGACCGGATCGTTGAGTCAGTGAGTTGAACTTAAGAACTATATCAGTCCAATTCGTGGACATCATTCAGACCGGTTTTGTGAAGTAAATCAAATTATACATTGCAAAGTTTTTTATTTGTTCTTTTTCTCTCTTGAACTCTCACATTTGAAGTATTTTACTTGTGTACATTCCAGATTTAAAAATGACACACAAGTCATATAGACTACTTTTAGGATCCTGTATATTTGGGTTCTTTTTATGCTTTAAAGTGATTCACTATCAACTGTTATTGTATTGCAAAGACTAACAGCAATGTTCTTTTAAAATGTATCCATTTCTGTTCAACCTTATAAAAGAAAGTCATACTGTACTGGAACAACATATGGGTCAAAAAATTGATAGAATTAGCATTTTTGGAGTAAACTGTCCTTTAAACATCAGATTTGACGTTCATATATCAAATATACTGTATGAATCACCAGAAGAAACTTTTTTCCAACATTGTTGAAATTCTAGCTTTGATGTAAAGTGGAGAGTTCATTAGTTAGTTCTGTGAGTGTTGTTTTTGTTTTGAACAAGTCATGTCTTGAGTGGGCTGGTGTAGGTCTCAGTGTGGTCCCACAGCGAGGTCATTCAGCATTGATTTGTGTCTTTGAATGCTGTATCATCAGAGCTTTTCTTTCTACTGTAACAAGTGCGCCTGACAGGATGACAAACCTGCTGTTAAATGCTGAACAATAGCTGTCCCCCTGCGGCACTGACTAACACTGCGGCATGTGGCTTACGTTCTCTCTCACTTATCTAGGGAATGAATCTCACGAAACCTGTCAAGAACATGTCCGGGTCATAGTTCACCCCAAACTCAAAGGAAAAAAACAATTGTCCTGCTGGAAAAACAATCCTCAGAGTTTGGGAACATTGTCAGCCTTTTTCTCTTCCCAGTCCACCTCTGATTAAAACTATCAGCTGATGGAGCTTATAGGAACCTACGAAGATTTGCAGTCACTCAAACAGGGCTGATTAACAGACCATTTTGTTAGTCCCCCACTAAGCTGTCTGATCTGCGATTACTTTCAATTGTTTGATGTTGAAAGGTGTTTTTTTTCCTCTAAGGGAAACTCTGTGTTGCTTCCAATGTTATTGGCAAGCCCACACAGAATCTGCACATGCAGAACTCCGTAGAAAGTTCAATTCTGCTGAAACGTACAGAAATGCCCAACATTCATTTCGTTAATTTGATTAATTATTTTGGCTAAGCTAATTCTACCACAGCAGCTTGCATTAGGTGCATCTCTTGACACCAGTCTTGAAGCTGCAGTAAACTTTATACTAATAGTAAAATATTAATCTCGTAATTTTTAAGAATATCAGGGTCATTGATTAAATAGAAATTGTGACAAATGAAGATTGTAATTAAACAGAAAATCTATATTTTTATCCAGCTTTAATAAGGCTTTGTTCACACCTATTTATTTCTCAAATCCAATTTTCTTAGACTGACTGTTCAAGCTGCAGGTTATATGTAGACAGACCAGATTATTTTGCAGCCACTTTTGCTAGCACATCCACATTAGTTGTCATAGTAACGTGCAAGCTTGCATATGTTCTCCATGCGTGACTGTGTAGCAATGGATGTTTATCATGAGGGCAGTATCCAAATATTGACACATTCTTCACAGAAAATGACTTATAAAACAGGAGAGCTGGCATATGTAGGCCTAATGTTTATTGCTACTAAGGTTTACAACTGTCCCATTTTTGCCAGACGCCCTTGTATATAACCCCAAAAGGGATGTCTTTTGTCCTGTATTTGCGGGTAACAAAACGTCCTTCAATGCTTTGCTTTTCCCCGTATTGAAGAGTAAAGGGTCGGACGGCGAAACTCTTGAAGACGACCCCCGTTCTGTATTGAAGCACTCAAAATTCTCAAATGTCCCGCTTTTGCGTGTAACGTTTAACTGTATCGTGTTGTGGTGGCTCACATCTGGTGTTGGTTGCCACACCTTAGTGCATCTCTTTGGGTGAATAAACCCAATTTCTGTATTATTTTAACTGCTTTGTCTGCCCTGTAACATATACTTGACATACTGTGTGCATTCCATTCAGAAGTGCTAATCCCTATTCCCCTCATAGACTTTACCTTCCACTGTCGAGGGCTGAAAGATGTATTAAAACATGGAGTCATTCTAAACTCTTTTTGTTTTACATTATTGTTTTCCCTTCAGAGTGCCCTGAGAACGATCATTTATGCCATTTGGAACACAGTATATGTCTTCTCGTTGCAACACCTGACGAAAAAGGGCATCGCACACAACGAATGACGAAAAAGCACATGAAAATCTAATCTGACCATTCAGACTGACATTAACAAAAATCTGATTTTAATTGGATTCCAAACCACCTATGGGTGTGGTTTGTATCAGGCTTGTAAAAAAAAAAGTTTTTTTGTGATTTTTTTTTTTCCTAGTTCAGACTACAAAAGCCTAAACGGATTTTAGTCAGATTGGCTATGTAGCATGTTTAAAGGTATTCCACAGAATTCCATGCATAAAATGCAAAATAAGTCTTCAGATTACCATGTGAGCCCAGTTAGTCGTAAGTTAATGGCTGACAACAACTTAATAGTAAGACTAAAGTAATATTTGAAAATAATCTGTCCATTATTAAGCAGATAAGAAACAATCTCCTTTTTATATACAACATTTATGGTCCACTTTTGGCCTCTAGGTCAGCAAAAAGTGAAACTCTAGCAACACGGTTGAGCTGTGAGCAGCTCTCTTCAACATTCCTCCTGTTGAATTCGATTGTGATTTAGGGGCTTCTCAAAGCTCCTCTGTAACTGCATTTCCAACATTTCCCTCTTACTCAAAGCAAGGGAGATGAATCCACATCCAAAGCAATCTAACACTGTCCGGTGTGGAATTCTGTGTGATAAATGTCTGTTTGAAAAAGGACTGTTTTGGAAGTTCAAGGACCATTTGTATTGCATGGCTGGAAGATGTATTCGGACTGTTTTCAAACTTGGTCCAAACCCAAGTTTGAGTCCAACCCCCTTCTCCGTTCAGGTCTGTTTTCATGTTATATTATATAGGTCCAGACCACAGTTTGTTTGCATCATCAACATACAAGCAATTTATACACTAATACGTTTTTGTTTGAAAATGCAATGATTTTGGTACATTTATGCCTCATTTAAACTGGGACGGCATTTTCTCTACTGAAAACTGAGGGTTTTGAAAACACCCTGTGATGAGGAGGAGGGTGTGGCTGGGTCGTTTGACTGCACGGCCGGCGCTGAATCAGCTGATCAGTGGGAGAGTGAGATAAAGGGGAGCCAGAAATGCCAGTTTGAGAGAGAGAGAGAGAGAGAGAGAGAGAGAGAGAGAGAGAGATATGCATGCGGCCACATTGTATGTGTGTCTGTGTTTGTTTATGTTTGTTTAAAGTTAAGTTTGACATTAAAACTTTGTTTACTGTTCAGCCGGTTCCCGCTGCCTCCTTGCCCGTCCTTTAACTGTTACACACCCGGTTAACTGATTAGTTTGGAAAATGATGACAGTAGGAGCCTAAAGTGAAAACAGATTATCATAAAGGAATTATTTCTATAGATTTACAACCAAAACTTTACATTATTTTACAGTACATCACTTGCATTTATCTGTCATGGATGTGTTGCAAGTGATGCAAAGAATGCCATTTGGTCTCAAAGGCAATTCATTCGGAGGCAAGCAGCTATAAGAAATGCAAATCAGTAGCTGTTCTTTCCACAAGTTTAAACTCACTATCCCAGATAAGCTGCATCCAATGAACATGTTCAATTTGACCAGCAAATTATGCGATAGCGCAGTTTGGTTTATGCAGTCATGTGGTTGTGAGCATTTGCAACATTTTTAAACAGAAATTACAGCATTGGAGGTAAATGATTGGACTCATAACTTGCCCATAATTGTGAAAATATTTTTTTCCTGTTTGCTGTTTAGCTCTGTTTACATTCTTTTGCCTGTCTTCCCTTGCACCACACTCCCTGAGATCTTTAATCGACCTCAAATTCATACCTTGACAAAATGAAATGTTTTTGGGATAGATATACATTTTTCTTTCTTGGAAACGGACACATATGCGAAACTTTGTGCTCAACAGAATAGCAGATTATTCTCGTGTTCTTCAGATATCTTATCAGGGGAGCACTAACAGTTATTACCACATAACATACGATTTACTTTGTTTGTGACTGCCCTTCGTGTGAGGTATTGCAGATGTTTCAGTTACATCTGGAATCTGTTAGTATGGAACTCCGATGAAAGCTCGGCAGATTTCCATAGCATTTGTACATCCGTTGTTTAGAAAGGTTAACAAATTCCTCATTCCTTGCTTATTAGTTTATTAACTATTTTAGCTAATTTGAAATGGTTTCAGCTACCAACTCAGCTCCGTTTAGAGGGGCGTTCACACTGAAAGTGGTACAATCGCTGGAGATGGCCATGTTTTGGTGTTTCTGCTCAACTGCAGAATCAAACTGTATCACTGTCTGCACTCCCATTAGTTGTCACCACATCCCATTGCTGCTCATTTGAATAAAGTTGAATTCTGCTTTACTTTGTTGCATTGACAACAGTCTCTGTAGTTAATGTTGCTGGAAATCGACAACTCTTTTTGAAAATAAATGAGTTTTGATCGCTTTAGAGCTAACTTCACTAATCAATCATCACTTACTCAACCTCATGTTCCAAACCTGGTTGACTTTTTTGTTTTGTGGAACACAAAACCAGATGTTAGACAGAATGTTAGGGCATGACAACCTCAATTTCACTTTCATTGTAAGGGGAAAAAAGCAGTATCAGCTTTCTTCAAAATTTCTCTTCTTGTTTCCCATGGAAGAAAGAAAGTCATACAGGTTTGGAACAACACAAGGGTAAATAAATTATGATATCATTTTCATTATGTTCTGCAGGGTCATATTACAGAAACATCCTAACCTTGCAATCATATATTTTTTCTTTGTTACCATGGCAATTTCAGTTAGGATCTCATTTAGGAAAAAAGCTATAACAGAACAGCGTTTTCTAAGTGTTAGGACTACAGTTAGGATTTGCTTCTGTAATATGAATTTGTGAAAAATCTTAACTGAACAGATCTTAACTTAAGACTTAAGATAGGAAGTTTTCGGTAATATGCTTATTTCAAGATGTTCCCATTGTCCAGGGTTGTTAAATCCGAGTGCCAGTTAACAAAATTCTGACAAAATAGCCCAAATGTAACCAAGATGTGGCTGTTTTGTTTGGGGCCTGTCTTTTCACGAGGTCACAGCAAATTAGCAGCAATCTTTAAGAGGTTTTAAGGCATTAGCATGTTGAGGTCTGTCCCCGCCAAACGGTTGGAGGTGGGGAAGTTTGGGAGGAGATGCTGACAGAGGCAGAAACATGCTCCACGGACATTCCTGAATAGAAGTTTGATTTCAGACCCCTGCAGCATCTCCACATCCTGCAGCAGTTTAAACGGATGAATGCCTTCGCTTTGCGGAAACAAAGCACCATCACTCGTGTGGATTGTTTATAACCGCAGTGTGGCAGGTGGCATGTTCGGCACACTGCGAATCATGGAGTATCATGAGGATGGGATAACATGCAAGCGGGAAAAAACAAGGCAAATTTGGAAAAAAAAAAAAACAGAAACTGAACTTTGGATACAAATGAGTCAAATATGTTTGTGACCGTTCAGTTGAATTGGTATTTATTTATACAGTATTTCCTATGTTTTAAGTAAGTGATTGCTGTGAGTTTTTCAAACACCAATTCTGATATCGATATTGATATATTGCCATCAGCCACCTTGATATATTAATGATAGACCAATATATCTGCCAGGCCAATTACTTGACCAATGTTTGGCCATTTGTAGATTATTGGCCAATAACAGCCAATAACTCTGCCCAAAAGGCAGATTAACAGAAGTGGTATTTCATGTTTCAAAACTGAATGCATATTTTTATGATTTTATTGAACATGGTGAAAGTAAATTTTAATTTAAATATTCATAAGTAGATCTGATTTGCTGTCATTAAATTATTATTATTATTATTATTATTATTATTACAGCATTTTGTCAGACACGTTTTGTAAGTGAATTTTGAGAAAATTATTTGAAAATATTTATTTTAAGCAACTTTGTGTAGGTCAGATTAGTTGTCTTTAAATATTATTATTATTATTATTATTACTATTATGTATTGTATTGGTCAAATATGAAATGTTTGTGAATTTTAATAATTCTGTGTAGTTCTAATTTTTATCATAGCATTTTATATATATATATATACACACACACACACACACAGGGTTGGGGAGTAACAGAATACATGTAACGGGATTACGTATTTAAAATACAACATATAAGAAACTGTATTCCCTACAATTACAATTTAAATAATTGGTAATTAGAAAACAGTTACATTCAAAAATATTTCGATTACTGAAGAGATTATTTTGCATTTTATTGTCATTTTTTCATTTAATATTTAGTCCTTTCAGATGGAAAACATTTATACATATAAATGATGCGATCCAAAGTGCATTTGAACAGCGTTCAATTTTTTAACAAGTGCAATTGAACATGTGTATTTTGTTTTTAATGCCAAAACAAGTGAAAAAAATCTACCAGTGCTGAAGAAGTAATCCAAAGTATTTAGAATAACTTACTAACTTTGAGAAATCTAATAGAATATGTTACAGATTACATTTTACAGCATGTATTTTGTAATCTGTTGTGGAATACATTTCAAAAGTAACCCTCCCAACCCTGTTTGTGTGTGTGTGTATATATATATATATATATATATATACACACTCACCTAAAGGATTATTAGGAACACCATACTAATACTGTGTTTGACCCCTTTCAGCCTTCAGAACTGCCTTAATTCTACGTGGCATTGATTCAACAAGGTGCTGAAAGCATTCTTTAGAAATGTTGGCCCATATTGATAGGATAGCATCTTGCAGTTGATGGAGATTTGTGGGACGCACATCCAGGGCACGAAGCTCCCGTTCCACCACATCCCAAAGATGCTCTATTGGGTTGAGATCTGGTGACTGTGGGGGCCATTTTAGTACAGTGAACTCATTGTCATGTTCAAGAAACCAATTTGAAGTGATTCGAGCTTTGTGACATGGTGCATTATCCTGCTGGAAGTAGCCATCAGAGGATGGGTACATGGTGGCCATAAAGGGATGGACATGGTCAGAAACAATGCTCAGGTAGGCCGTGGCATATAAACGATGCCCAATTGGCACTAAGGGGCCTAAAGTGTACCAAGAAGACATCCCCCACACCATTACACCACCACCACCAGCCTGCACAGTGGTAACAAGGCATGATGGATCCATGTTCTCATTCTGTTTACGCCAAATTCTGACTCTACCATCTGAATGTCTCAACAGAAATCGAGACTCATCAGACCAGGCAACATTTTTCCAGTCTTCAACTGTCCAATTTTGGTGAGCTCTTGCAAATTGTAGCCTCTTTTTCCTATTTGTAGTGGAGATGAGTGGTACCCTGTGGGGTCTTCTGCTGTTGTAGCCCATCCGCCTTAAGGATGTGCGTGTTGTGGCTTCACAAATGCTTTGCTGCATACCTCGGTTGTAATGAGTGGTTATTTCAGGCAAAGTTGCTCTTCTATCAGCTTGAATCAGTCGGCCCATTCTCCTCTGACCTCTAGCATCAACAAGGCATTTTCGCCCACAGGACTGCTGCATACTGGATGTTTTTCCCTTTTCACACCATTCTTTGTAAACCCTAGAAATGGTTGTGCATGAAAATCCCAGTAACTGAGCAGATTGTGAAATACTCAGACCGGCCCGTCTGGCACCAACAACCATGCCACGCTCAAAATTGCTTAAATCACCTTTCTTTCCCATTCTGACATTCAGTTTGGAGTTCAGGAGATTGTCTTGACCAGGACCACACCCCTAAATGCATTGAAGCAACTGCCATGTGATTGGTTGATTAGATAATTGCATTAATGAGAAATTGAACAGGTGTTCCTAATAATCCTTTAGGAGAGTGTATATATATATATACATTTATACTGTATATGATATAAATAATCCATACATATCATCGCTAAATATAATGCAATTTAATGTCAGCAAATAAAATGAAAACAAAACAGCTGAAAAGACATTAACACTTAGTACATGCCATTTATTAAAAATTAATCATCTTGAAAACAGATTTAGTTTATCATGCATTGAAAAGGCTGTTGATAGTTTTGGAGCTGAGACAAAGGGGTACAACCTCTGTTAATTGACCAAGCGGATGTGGTTATCATCAGATTGCAGATAATTTCAAGATACCCAAATACCTGCTGATTCAGCATGGCCAATGTGTCAGTCTATCATTGGTAAAAGGGATTATAAAACTACAGACATCGGTCAATGCAGTTTAAGGAGTAGTTCACACAAATATAAGAATTATGTAATCATTTACTCACTCTTATGTCATTCCAAACCCATATGATCTCTTTTGTGATGTACAAATGGAGTGAACAATCTTGTTAATGGCTAAAAACTCTTAAATATAGAGACAAGTGAAATATAGTAAAAGGGCAAAAAGTTTCTGAATAATCTTTGGTATCTCCTGTTACAGAACATTACTATAGACATGTTCAGTAATTGCTTCTTTGGCTTGTACACCGCTGCCCTAATGATGTGGCCCTTTTGATTGAAGTAGATTACGCAAGTGTTACTGCAATACATTTGGTGGTGCATTATATATTATTATATATTTTGTTCCTTTTTTTATTTCTAGATATAAATCAGAATGCCCACAGTAATTCCAACAGTTAGGCTGAAATATAATGATCTGTGGCAACAATTTACTTACTTTTAAAGTTCCAGACTGATGAAATTAGATGGAGTCACTCTCAGACAAACCATAGCTATGTGTATGTGTGTGTATTTGGAACAGATCTTGTAACAAAATGCAAGCACAACCCCATACAGAACCTTCACCACAGAACTATGCAAAATTGGAACACTCTTCATTAACAAAGTTCTACACAACCCCTGTCCTTTGTGTGTCCCCAATTTTGTCTAATTTGATCAGTCCCTCCAGTCCCTTGGTTGATTTCTTGCAATTTCAACCAATCTCCACATTATTTTCAGTAGCTTGAAATGTTTTTTACATTTATGCAAATTTATAAATAAATAAATATGAGGAAATCCCATCACTAAATGTCTGACAGCAGCAAAACAAATGCTTGAAAATCTTAAAGCAGTCGCAATATATCCAAATGCACAGCTGCCATATGTATTATCTTCATAGTAACAGTGTAAGTGTCTCCACCACGTTTTGCGTCCTCTATCAAAATCATTGTCTAAATTTTGCGGCACCGCAGACAGCACACATACAGTAACATCACAACTTGTGTCAATTGTCACCCTGAGTGCTGCGAATGAGACACAAATACCTGCGTTTATACACAGAATCCCTAACATTCACTTACAATCCCCATTAATTGTGTATTAAAATGTGATTAGAATTTTAAGTGTGTTAGGTAACAAATCTGAAAATGGCAACTTATGCTGAACACATATTTGCTGAAAATAAATGTTTTTATTGATATAAAAAGGTCACATTTATACATATGTACAACAAATATTTTAAAATATGACAAAAAGTGAATATATGATTTCATATATGTAACATTTTTAAACACTTGTGCAGTTTAAATTTGTACATACATGATCAAATATATGAACTCACATTTTTTTTGTTTGTGTATCATCAGATTTCTATATCAGACAATGTAATAATTGCAAAAGGCCTAATTATTGAGTCCTCATTTGTGTTTTTAGTTTACAGATTTATTGCATGTGTATATTAATCTGAGATAAATTTTCTTGCATTGTCTGAGGCAAAAATGAAAAAAATGGTCTTCCAATACCCACAGGTATCTCCTAAATGTATGGTATTTTTGTGTGTATTTTTTTGTTCTTGCTAACTGCATATTCAGTGGTTTTGCACAAAAATATGAAATATTTATATGTAATAGCATTTACAATGTAATTAACACAATTAAAGAGGTGTATAATGATTATATGTGAGAAACTTTGAGAAGTCATTTTGGGCTAAAATCAGGGAAAAGTGTTGTGATTTCCTGGTGGTACTGTTTGCTCTTACATTCAGCTACCAACAAGAGTGTAGCCCTTTCAACCAATCAGATTTTGAGTTGAACAATCTATGATTTTGATAATGAACAAAGATTTTGGCGTCATAGATAGCATCAACTCTGGCACGAATGGCAAGAAAGACAACCAAAATTTGCAATTACAAGTTCTCTGCCTACGATGAATAACATTTCCATTAATTGATAGTCAGCCCATAGACTTAACTATAGCATACAGTATATTTAATCTGCACTATTTTGATGTACCTTGTTTGCTTGTGTTTGGTAGATATGCATTTTAAGGAAAATATAAAATGGTTCATTAAGACTTTAAAATTTAAAACATTTTCTCTTAGGGGGTTACCCCTGAACCCTCATACAGGATCGTTCCTATGTGTATAAATAAATGGTAGAAGATCCCCCGTAGTCCACTACTTTGGTTGTTTTGGGCCCCAGTGTCCTCATACTTGCCTAGATATTAAGAGTCTTTTTGACTGTTTGATTTATTTATTTTTTCTTATTTTACAAAGTACTATCTCTGCTGACTTGGAAATTTATGATAACTATGGCAAAAAAAATCCATTCAGACAAATCACATTGTCATTTGTCTGAATGGCTATGAAATGATGGAAGATATTAACTTTGGTGGGACGAAAATGTCATGTTTGAATTTGAATTAAATACCCCTGATCTAAAATAATATCACATAATTAAAAATGTAAAGGTGGTTAATTCTTCTTTTGTTTTTTTCATATGCATTGTCTCTTAAAAATTTTAAATAATCATAGCATCTTCACAATTGGCCTAACAACTAGATTGAAATTGCTCAAGCGTGTTTTCATTTAATACATCTTGTGCCCAGGCATTTATGATTAAAAACCACAACATATTTCCATTTCCATTTATGCCCTGATGAAGGCCTTTGGTCTGCCAATGCACATTTACTTAATATTTATAGCCCAATAAAATAAATGGTTTCCAATATTGGAGATATTTCTTTGCATGTTTTATTTATTTTTTTAATTTATTTTTTTATCTTGCATTTATGCATTTGATGAATGCCTTTATCCAATGCAACTTACAGTGCTTTCAAGGTAAATATTTTATCAGATCAGGGGAAATATAACCCTTAAACTAGAGGAATATTACAAAACTTTACAGTGTTGCAGTAACTGGGCACAAATGTTGGTCTCACCAGTGAGCAGGGAGCAAGCAAGGAATGGGAAATGAAAAAAACCCAGAGTGGATTTGGATCAGCGTGATTACAGAATGTATGATCACAAAGTGCAGAGGGGATATTGGTGTCACTCCAGTGTGCTTGCAGTTTTGCTGGTCGTACGAGGTCTTGATGGGAAATGGAGTTGGGCTATTTCATGAGAAAGACCTCTGCCCTCGCCGCCCCTCCTGGTCTTCATGAGTTTGTGGAGGTCTTATCAGGGCATGTTCTCCCTGTGGAATGTTTATAGAAAGCAGGCCTGTTTCAGGGGTTGCTGGCACAGAGTGGTTTTGCGTTTGTTTGCCTTTGCATTTGATTTATGGGCCGGGCAGTGGAATAAAGGCAGGAAGCCCTGCACCCCCACCATCCTGCTGATTTGTTACAACACACAGCTCTAAAATCAAGGCTAGAACCAAAGCATTAGCCAAAAACAATCATTATTACATTTTTCATGACCATTTTCCATTTGATCTTTACATCAAACCAGGCCAGTGTTTGCAGCCGTGACTTTAAGATTTAAGTCAAGAGTCAAGTCCAGTTTAGTCTTTGACTGCCCTGTACTTCAGTAACAGCCTACTTCATATTTGCGACATATCCACAAAACAATCTGTGCTGAAATGTGCCACTCAAACAGAACAGTCTGAAATCATCAGGGAGCTTGTAAAAACGAAGTTACTCGTTTCTAATGTTGGGATTCTTCAGAAGGATCTGCAGCGCGGCAGGTGCAACACACAGCCAGAAACAGTGCAAGGGTTTGGTGAATTTTCTAGACTAATATTTTCCGGATCTATCTAACTTTCTCATTATTACTTTACTTTGGCAGGGGGAAAGTTTCAAGTTATAGAATAGAATCACTACATCTGAATGTTGGTTGTTATATGTAAATGTTTAAGGTTTCTATGATCATAAATCCAAGAATTTCAGAACCAGGCGTTGTTGGATTGGGGATTACATTTAAAAAGTAGCAGCTTGTTTTCAAATAACATTAAGTCTTCTCTCTCAAAAGATAAAGATCATTTGATATTCCTTATAATATGATCCCTTCATGGGTTAAAAATAAGATAACATAAGTAAATCAAGTTGTGAAAGTCGTTTTTGGTTGCCTTTAAAACTACTGTAGAATTTGTTCTTAACTAGATGCAGATTTAATGGAATAATCCAAAGTAAAGTGGTGTAAATGATTTGCCTGCTGAATAATCTTAAATCAGATCATCCCATAAGTACTACCTTAATTGTAGCTTTTGGATTAGTGTGCTGATCTGTACATGTATATGAGAGAAATACATCACTCATGACTGTTGCATTGAGGCAGGATTGAAGATAACTCATCTGTATAGCCTCAACATGTGGAATGAATTGTGACTGCTCCTTACTTGCTTGTAAAGGACATTTTCTCTGGCCAATAGCTCATCAAATTGTATGTGCTAAATAAATACTGATGGTTTGGGCCTGTTTCAATCTGCCTTTTGGTTTTACTTAAAGCAAACAACAAACTCTTTCCCTGAAAGGTTAACAATTCCAAGGCATGCTGTAGATCGTTGTAAAGGGAACAGTGGAAAGGAGGAGGCGAGAACCGGCTTGACAATATAAATAATATGTTAATGTTAAACTGAAACCAAAAGACACAACCACACATAGGTGGGACAGCTGCCTGTAAACATTCTCTCTCTGTCGCACCACCGTCCGCATTCTGCCTTTATCCCTCTCGGAGACTTGATTAGCCTGATAAGGGACCGGGTGTGTAAAATCACGACCCGGACCCGCCCTCCGCCCTGTCACATTCCTCCCTCGTTCTCTCAGGCCGTAGTGCCCCCGGCATGATGTAACCCCCCGTCCTCTTTCCCTGGGGGAGGGCGTGCCTTATGCCCCATCTGCCGGCAGGTCATCCCCATCTACCTGAATCTGGGAGGGGGAGGGAAACAATAATGAAAAATAGCGGGTACTCCCTGTAACAGTGCAGTACCCCACCAACAAAAAACACTGTAAAATGTAAAAGAGAGGGAAAAGGCCAACACAGAGCGGCAGTGGGAGAGAGAGGAGAGAGAGAAAGAAAAAAAAAACACTTACTCGCCGGTCTCTCGCTCTCTCTCTCTCTCTCTCTCTCTCTCTATATATATAGTATAAGTGCATTTTCCAAAAATTTGTTTTTAAAATCTTCCAGTAATCACGATTGACTGTAAAAGTCATTGAAATGTATTCGCCAAAGTGTGTGGAATCCTTTTGCTTAAATGTTAAAAGTGTCTTTATAAAAAAAAAAAATTAAGTCTTTATAAACATCACACATCTCAAGTCTTTTTGGGCAAGCAAGAATGTAAACATTTATGTGATAGACCAGGAGAACATGATTGTAAAAATAAAAAAAGCTTGCAGATAGCAGAATGTAAACATGTCACTCAAGCAAACCCTTGCTGAGTTTTAAAGCGAGCACCTGGACTGATGCCTTTATTTACAACCAAACATCTCTCTCTCCCTTTCTCTTTCTCTATCTCCCTCGTCCCCCCTGGTTCTTTGGTGCCAAATGCAAATATTCCATCTGCTTATATACACATGATTGAGCAGGTAGAAGATACTGTCTGCGTACCAATGTGTTTTGAATTCAGCATGGTCTCCATTCTTTTTCTCACCTCAACTAAATGTTTCCCAAACTTAATTTTTAGTGGATTGTTAAAGGTTTGTTAAAGATTTTTCACCCTCATGTATTTCTGACCCTGCATTTTTTTTCTTTCCTCAGTGAAACACAAAACAGAGATGCATGATATCCGAGCTGCTCTTATAAATTATATCAAAATTTGTATTTGTGGGAGAACAATTCCTTTACTTAGGTCAGTGTAACTACCACATGATGTTCACAGGGTCCCAATTAGTGAAATGGACAGGGAAGTGAGAACAGCAAAGCTCCCAGTACATGTGATATGGGCTGAAGCAACAGATCTTGGTTTAATTTAGTTAACACTGGCATGCGAGGAATGTAAAAATGCAATTATTGTTCATTATATAATATTAATGTTTACGCTGTAATGTTATCAGCACACATTCTATCTCTTCCCTTCACTGTTTTTGTTTCCCTTTTTTTTTGCACGTAAAGATTACATTGACTGTGGCTTTGCCAAGATGCATTTTTCATGTAGCTTTTCCCCCTCGCCACCCCAGAAGCGCCCTGATCCGGCACAGCTGATTAGTCATCGCAAAGACAAACAAGAAAAAGCTTGAGATTGGGCCGAGACAAGATGTAAATTATGTAAATGTATAACTTTTGTCAATGGTAAAGGAATATTTCGGATTCAATACAAGCTCAACCCACAAAAAAAAACATTTGTACAGTAAAAATGCACAATAAGGATCTTTAATCAAAGTGAATGGGGCCAGTACATAAACATTCAAATATACACTGTTTCTTAAGTATAGCCACAAGTTGTAAACATTATACTTGTTAATGTGATTTTAGTGTGATAAAATTGCTTACTAACCTTATCTCTGTACAGTTATATGCAGTATTACAAATTTGTTGGTATGACGATTCAACGCCTGTAAAGCCTTTAAACTGGTAAATGCTGTAATGCCAGTTAATCATGATTTGATCACATTAAAATCATGTTAACACATATAATGTTAACATCTTGTGGTGATACTTTTGAAACATTGTGTTTTTAATGTTAATGGACTGGCTCCATTCACTTCCATTGTATGTGCTTTACTGTAACCACAATTTGTAAAGTAAATTTTTGTTGTAATCAACATTATGCCACAAATGCTAGCAATTTAGCTTACTGTAACTTGTATTGAAACTCGAACATTTCTTTGAAAATACTTTCTCTTGTCCCAGCTTTCCAAACCAGTCATAGGTTCATTTTTCTGGAAGGTGTAAATACCTTGACTTTGTGGTGCTTTTCTCTGTTTGTTTAAGCTGTTCAATCAGCCCAAAATGACAACTTTGTTTCAGCCGATGGCACAATTTTGGGGCGGGACTATCTGTTTGGTAGAGAAATGGCAGATGGAAAAACAGTCAATTTGTTGACATTTGTGGCCCAGAAATGACACTCTTCGACTTTAAAAGAGCTTACTCACCTTTTTGGGTAACCATATGTTTGTTAGTGGTATTTTCAGAGTAATGGTTGAGCCTATATGGACCATTAACCAGATGTTGCACTCAGAATGTGTCAGAATGATTTACATGGCTTAACCTCGATGTAAATACTAGGACCAGAATCTCTACTATGTCTACCAACATAATGAATACAGCTCATTCAGGATCTTGACACTTCAGGGTCTGGGGGTCACATTTCGACCTGTTTCATTATGTTTCATTATCAGCTTATTTTATTAGTGGTGCTTATCATTTACTCACCCTCATGTATGACTTTCTTTCATCTGCAGAACACAAACAATGATATTTAGAAGAATATTTCAGCTCTATAGGTCAATTTAATGCAAATGAATGGTGGCCAGACATTTCAGGCTACAAAAAGCACATTAAGGGAGTATAAAGTTAACCATACTGCTACGGTGGTTAAATCCATGTGTTCTGAAGCGATTCAGTTGGTCTTGGGTGAGAACAAACCAAATTGTAACAAATTTTCACTGTATATATTGTCATTACAATCTAGGCATGATCATGACTTCAAGCTCGATTTCACTTTCTAGCACTTGACGCATGCGCAGAGCCCTAGGTGTCGCTATAGGAAGTGTAATCGAGCTTGAAATTCTGATTGCCAAGAAGACTGCTAAAGTCAAGATTTATATTCTGAAAAGGAGTTATATGGTGGTCCATTCTCACCCAAAACCATTTGGATCATTCAGTAGACATTGGTGAAGCCATTTCAGTCTTCTGGATTACTCTTAAGCTGCATTTATGTGCTTTTTGGAGCCATTCACCACTATTCACTTCCATTGAATTGACCTACACAACAGAGATATTCTTCTGAATTTTTTTATTTTTTTGCGTTTGCGTTCAAGTCACAACAGAATGATCATATTTATGGAATGAGTGTAAATGAACACCACAGTCCATAAAAATTGGAACATTGAAGGAGGGAGTTGAGTCATATTAGTGACCAAAACAGAGACTTGTCGGGGTGGGCTCTTTTCATTTGGGCCTATAAGAAATCACCCAAAACAACTTTGCAACAGCACAGTAATAACCTGGCAACCACATACAGTACTGTAGCAATGCGCTAAAACACACAGCAGTTCACATTGACAACTGCATAGCATGACCTGGCAACTATCCAGAAAATACTTGTAAGCACATACTGTAGCAAGGGTTGGATTACCAACTGGGCCAATGGGGCCAGTGCCCAGGGGCCCTTGACTTCCCAGGGGCCCCTGGGCTTTAAGGTTGCGCGATCCAGTTTGGCAATCCCTCCGCTTGAAAACCTATCAACAATGAAAACTAAACAAAATTTTTTATAAATTACATTTATTTTAATGTTTGAATTTGTATTTATTATTCATTGCAATGAACTTGACATTTCTTATTTTGCTTGACACCTCCTGCCGTCAGAATAATGTTGTTATACATGCACAGATGAACGAAAATTCTGTTTCATGCAGATATTAATACCTGAAACACCAGGGAAAACCACAACATATTCCAAAGTTAATGTAGCCTACAATTTTATCTTCATCTGGTATGGGAAATATGAATAAAATATATTGTGACAGGGCCGTGTCGTGATTATACACACCAGGTCCCACCCCCGGCAGCTGACTGTCATGTGTGTGTGTTTGTGTCTTTTGTTTAAGTTTTTCATTAAACTATTATTTATATTGTCAAGCCGGTTCTCGCCTGTAAACAAAAGACATAAACACACACATGACGGTCATCTACCCGTAAACGATCTCTCTCTGTTGCGCCACCATCTGCAGTCAGCCTTTATCCCTCTCGGAGGCTTGATTAGCCTGATAAGGGACCGGATGTGTATAATCCCAGCCCGCCCTCTACCCTGTCACATATATACAAATGGCCATTTCATTTAATTTTGACGCACTTCCGGTTTAAGCTACGCCCACACCTGGCTCTATCCTAATACAGAGACAGATACAGATAATTTGAATGGCTGTAAATCTTCTCTTGATGTCAAATCTCATTCAAACATTTACATCGTAGAATACGGCATGTCACAAACTGTCACGAGACACTTGAGAGCCAATGAGCATTCGACAACACTGCCGTGAAACCGCTGGATGGAGACGGAAATCGTTGAATAAAAGTCTTGAATTTGGGTTTGATCTTCACAGAAAGCAGTGTGAAGATTCGGTTTATGGATTGATTTTATTGTTGTTTTATGGTGCTTTTTGTGGTTTATTGTTTTTTGGCATATGCTGAAAACTCCTTTTGTGTCCCATGGCACATCATTTTTACATTTAAAGAGTAGTCTTAGTTAAAGTGATATAATCCTTTAAAACATTGTATAGGGCTGCAGGAATCACACCGAACTGAATGAAACCATTAAAATGTCATATATATTGTCAACTGCATTAAATAAATATGATGGCATTTAACTAATCTCATTGATTATAAATTAAATGAAAACTTTTGAAAAAAGTTTACGTGCCGTCAATATGTCAATATTGTAAGTTTCGGTGTCTATGCAAATGTAGGAGAATGTACGTTTGCTAGAACCAAACTTTACCTAAGAGTACATATGAGTTCTCATAAGATCACGTTGCACATGAGCAGTATACAGATGACGGAACACGTAATCTGGAGCGCTTCACTTATGATTTTGATTCAGATTCATGATTTTGAATGATTTTGTTCAATTCAAAAATCTCAAATTTAAAAGATTCAACTCCAATGATTCTTTCAATGAATCACACATCACTATCGCCGATCTGCACGCATTTTTGCACATACAGCTGTTATTTTTTTGCAGTGTTATGCAAAAGTAACGTAAGGGTCTGGAGAAATTTATCAGAGTAAAAGTATAAATTTTCCTTTCAAAATGTAGTGAAGTGAAAGTAAAAGTCCAGAGAAATATTTATACTCAAGTAAAGTACACATATGAAAAAACGATGAAACATGAAAAATTATTTGTACTTTGTTGCTATACACCTCTGTTGAAGACTGAGCTTGTTTTTTGTTCATGCCACCAAATACTTTTAAGTTATGTTCTGAAAGTCCAACCACCTGTTGGCTTTAATGCCTGTTTGCACTTTGACAAACCCTGTCGGAATTTCTTGCTGTATGAATGTCCTTTTATGACCCATCTAAATGGATTAATATCAGTGCTTCTTTATAAAGCTTTCTGATATGGTTAATTAGTTATGAATGTCCTTATTTTCCAGCCTTTTGCCTATATATGCTGACTTATATCTTGAAATGTATGTATTTGCTTTGAAATCGCTTTTTTTTTCAATCAAAGGGAACATCATTTTAACCAAAGAGCACAACGAGTGTGTCTACATGCACACCAATACGCTGATAATATGCAAAAATCAGCTTATTAAAACTAAGCAAGTTAAACACATGAGATTTAAAATCATCAGATTATTCTCCGGTTTTGATGTTAAAACATAAACTGGTGTGCACATTTGAAAGCACAAATGAAGCAAAGGATCATATTTTTTTCCTTTTCCATATTTTTGGAATGCCCAATTCCCACTACTTAGTAGGTCCTTGTGGTGGCGCGGTTACTCACCTCAATCCGGGTGGTGGAGGACAAGTCTCAGTTGCCTCCGCTTCTGAGACTGTCAATCCTTGCATCTTATCACGTGGCTTGACTCACAGCATGTGGAGGCTCATGCTATTCTCGGCGATCCTCGCACAACTTATCAAGGGCCCCATTGAGAGCGAGAACCACTAATCGCGACCATGAGGAGGTTACCCCATGTGACTCTACCCTCCCTAGCAGTCGGGCCAATTAGGTTGCTTAGGAGACCTGCTGGAGTCACTCAGCACACCCTGATCTCGTGACTCCAGAGTGGAAGTCAGTGTCCGTACTCACTGAGCCACCAAGACCCCCCAGCAAAGGATCGTATTGTATCGTCATGGCACTAATAATAAAAAATGCATTGGAACGGGGAAGGTTACTATCCCTTCAACGGAAGACACACTCATGTAAAAAAAATACTGATGCATGTTTCAGTGCTGTTTTTCACTAAATTAACAGAAAAGAAAAGAAAGAAAAGGAATAAATTTGATCTTTTTAATGTAAATGCCACAATAAAATTATACAAAGTAATTAATAGCTGCATTTGCCTAATTATATTTTAATTAAAACATAAAAAAATGGGTAATGATTTACAATAAGGTTCTATTTGTTAAAATTAGTAAACACATTAGGTATCATGAAATAACAATGAACAATATTTTTTTTAAATAACATTTTTAAATCTATGTTTATGTTTGTTAATAAAATAAAATTGTTCATTGTTAGTTCAAAATGCATGAACTAATGCTAACATATACAACATCTGAAATAAAAAAGAAAAAGCTATTACTTAATGTTGAAATTAATATTAATGAATCATTGCTGTAAAAGTGTTACAGAACATTTTTTATGTCAGGCCTTCCAATTTGCATGACTATGCAAAAAAAAAAAAAAAAAGAAAGGAAAAAGAAAGATTTTTCGGAAATGAATCAAACTTGCCAACTTCAATGCCTTTTTTGCAATTATAGTTCAATTCAAAGACCCTATTAAAACATTTTGGTCTTAACACTCTCATGCTGACGATTTGTGAAAATAGGGAAAGTAGAGGTCGCAAAAATAATCAAATGATGCACTCTTTAGGAAATGAATTGCCAAATCCAAAGCACATTAAAATCATCTGGATAATCACTATGTTGATTTTATATCACCAACAAAATGATCACAAATATATTGTGATTATTCAATATATTGCCCAACTCTACTTCTGTTGCCCTTTCAGAATAACCTTTAAAACATTTCAGGCATTCCAGACATCTTTAGAGGCATGAAGGCATGCGGAGTCGGGCCAGATTTCGGGGGAAAAATAAGGTGTTTGTTAGTTATGGATAGCAGGTGGATGAGCTGTCATCGACAGGTGCCTGCAGGCAGAGTTAAGCCAGGTGCTGAAATCCGGTGTAGAGATAGACCAGGCATGTGATAGGAGATTTGGAAAGACTTATAACAGAGCTCTGAAACTGGCTTAAGATTAGAAGGAGATTTTGGTTTATCAGTGAAGTATCATGAAGTTGTACAGTGGTTTTATTGGGTCTGGATGTACATTTTTGTGGTGGGTGGGAAAGGACTGTCTGTTATTTTCGAGACCTGCCTTGGAGGAAGAACAATTTATTATTTATTTGTCTTTTTAGCAAGATACACAAGATACAATTAAGTCAAAAATTCTGAGAACAGTAGTGTAGTCTGGGGTTTTTGCATTATTTTCTGATTTAATACAGAATCTTTCATTTTCCATTGATATTTTAGATTTTTTTGTTTTTGTGTTTAGTATATCCCCCTTGTGCTTTAATGACAGCATGCACTCGAGCTGGCATGAAAACCACTGGTTTGTCAAAACCTGATGATCCATGTTATCCAGCATGATTTGAGAATGTTCCAAAGAGCATTTTGTGTGCTTCAAGCAAAGCAATCTAGTATTTAATTTCAAGGAGCTAACATGCTTAACACATTTGCTTACATTTAGTGACCTAGAAATACTGTAGAATCTTACTTTTCATTTTACATAACATTTCTTGAAGATTTTTAAATCTTTTAAACATTTTATGTAGTTTATATATTGGTTTAAATAAATTTTGAATCTCAGATTTTCAGTCTGGTCTCAGACTTTTGAACACCTCGGTATATGTTCTGCCATATGGACGTTAAGATGTATTATCCAATATTCTTAAAACAGCATGTCCATGTTTGTACAACTTATCTGAAATTCGAAGATAAACAAATACCACATTTTGAGATGTCAGCGAGCTGGGGTTTACAGTTTCACCCTTATCGGTTCCCCTGTTTATAGCCGTTATTCCAACGTTTGTGTTTGGAGTTTGTTAAGATTTGACGAAACATGTAGTGAGCAAAAGCATAATATTTTCAGTGTTTATGTGCTTTATGGGTCCAAATCCACAGCTGGAATAACAACTTTCAGTATGAAGTTGAATCCAACATCTGCACTAATCAAGCTTAAAGTCTCAAATCCCTTTTTAAGATGAAAACATCCTGTTCATATTGTGAAAGACTGATTATTAAACCCTTATGAGAATAACACAGAACTTTACCATTACATGAAAACATTAAGGCACAAAATATGGAATGATAACCTTAAGACTAGAGGGCGAATGGCAGTGTACTTTGCCGATACCTATAACTAAGGTTGGGGAATAGTTAGATAACCAATTAATCGACCAATAGGTTGAAGGGTAAGACTTAGCCTATAGAATTGTAAAAAATATTATTAGTCTTCCATACAATGAAGGGCACAGACATTGAAGCTCCAAAATAAATACAATCCCAAAAGCAGTTTATTGTGCAACCAAAATCCATATAATAACCAGAAAAATTAGGATTTGGTAGGATTCGTAATTCTGAACTTTTAACCATAACCATTCAACAAGCCTGAAATACACAGGCACTCTAATCTTAAAATGAAAGAGACTTGGCTGCTTTACAATGCTCTATAGTACATGTAAGAAGCTTTTTAATGCCTTTATATTGACCAGATGAATAGATTTAACCAGCAACTATAGATTTGATAGCTTATAGTTCTAAAAAGCGACTATCGGCACCGATATCGGTTTTACAGATTAATCGGTGCCTATAGTCGCTTTTTTGAACTATTAGTCTACCTTTACTTAAGACCCCATCTTTTGTGCCTTTTAGTCTGTCATTTTTTTCTCTGAGGTCATCTATTTGCTAGTTTGTCCTAAACATTGAAAAATTCACTTTTAGTGCAAGTAGGCATTTCAAATTTACACTATTTCCCTTCCCAGAATATGGACCAAAAATATAGAAAACTCATAATGCACTACATAGATTTTTGTCCAGTCAAATGCTATCTAGAATGACAATGTCCCTCACCCAGCAATGAACCAACAGGAAATCATGATGCATGGCTGTGTTAAAAAACAAAAGGCTATAGGCTAATACGCACAGCCATGCATCATGATTTCCTGTTGGTTCATTGCTGGGTGAGGGACATTGTCATTCTAGACAGCATTTGGACAATAACCTGCGTTCATCAAACTATATCAGTCTATACCTAGATATTTTGTTTTCTGAGTGGTTCCTGCCAGTGCAAAAGTTGGCTCCACAATGCTAGGGTGTTTTGGATGGTTACCAGGGCATTGCTGTGCAGTTGCTAGGGTGTTCTGTATGGTTGCTGCAGGTGGTTTCTGGGGTATTTTGGGGTGTTTTTCAAGATGTTACGTACTAGCCCAAGTCAAAAGAACCTCAAGTTCCTAAGATGTTCTGGTCCTTTGATATGGTTTGGGTCCCACGTTCAACATAAATCATTTTTTGTCCGTTTTATCTTCGGCCAGGTTAAAATTTGAACTTCAATCACTTAGAAAAGAAATAGCACACCCGTCCTAAACATGACACATGATTTTAGGTATTATTCATGTCTGTAATGCAAACAGTGCAGAATGAGTTATGCAATAAAGTTTAGTTTCTACGTTTAGGAATTTGTTAAAGTCTCTAACCCTTAAGTATGAGCAATAGGAGGGAATAGTGATGCTTGGACAAGGACACCTGTTAAACTGTAAACTCTTAGTAATGTTAGTTAAGGCTCAGTACAGTACCTCTTTCATGAAGACTTTGTCAGTGTCATTGAAAAACCTGACATTGACATTGGGAAAGGTAACTTGCTCCGTCTGCATTAAGACAGGCAATTTAATGGGGCGTGAAAATTTAACACAAATGCCAGATGATTCACAAGAATGCATATATTCAGCTGTCAAAATAAATGGTATGAGCTGATGGCTTCCAGACCATGTCAAATTCCTCACCGTCATCTGAATCAAATTTTGTAAAGACATGCTTGAACTCTGGGAATTCATAAATAGATGTCCTTGCAATGACACAAGTGAAATTCAACCCATGTTGCCTTAACTTTAGTTATCTACCACATTTGACCTAAAACCAGTGAGGTTTGGTTAGAAATAAACATAAGTTTTATGTTTTTAGGTGCTAAATCAACTTGTTATTGGTACATACTGTAGTTCATACTGTTTTAAACACATAAACACATTAGTGTGCTCTGTGCTGTATTTATTTAACAGTACACTAATGATCTTTATCGAACATAGACATAGGATCATGGTCTGTGTGCAAAGCATGAAAAATGCAGTATACTTGAATAGGAAGACATCAATGCATGCCCGAATCCAGTTTTTGTATGACTCCTTGTCTACTGGTTGTTTTTTTAAGGCTGCATAGATGTAAACTTCATTTACTTTTAAAATCATTTCATCATTTATTTATTTTTTTGGGCATTTTGATTACGTCTCTACAGAGAAATAAGCATTGCATGCATTCAATATTTGCTTGGTGATGAAGCTCAATTAAATTTGTTCTACATCATTACACATTGGATGACTGTCTGAATTTTGTTTACTTAGGAGGTGCCTCCATGCAATGTCAGATGTCTGTTTAGTCAATTACTGACTGCAAATGCAAGCCTTTGTTTTCATACACAGTGGTAGAGAAACTGTAAGGAGACTTCCTGTTTGCTCACAACACTAATTCTTCATGTCTAATTTTGCCTGGAAACTTTGCCTGTTTTTCTTAATGTCCTAGTACAGCCCATGCCAGTGATTATGGTCCGCCATCCTGTTTGAGAAGCACAGAGCTCATTTGTTCATAGAGGCAGTGATATTGGTTGTGGCAGCAGACTGGGCAGCAATCCTATTATACTGGAACTCAGCAGATTGTGAGCTCCGACAAAGCAAATCGTCTTTAAACATCAGTGACTTCTCAATCCTCATTATGAAACTGTGGAAAAAGTGTTGAAATTACGTTAACATGGCTTTTGTTCTGGTTTCCATTTTCCAAACACACACACACACACACACACACACACACACACACACACACACACACACACACATGTTGTGTTTCCATGTTTTATGGGGACTTTCCATAGACATAATGGTTTTTATACTGTACAAACTTTATATTCTATCCCCTAAACCTAACCCTACCCCTAAACCTAACCCTCACAGAAAACTTTCTGCATTTTTACATTTTCAAAAAACATAATTTAGTGTGATTTATAAGCTGTTTTCCTCATGGGGACCGACAAAATGTCCCCACAAGGTCAAAAATTTCGGGATTTACTATCCTTATGGGGACATTTGGTCCCCACAAAGTGATAAATACACGCTCACACACACACACACACACACACACACACACACACACATGTTGTGTTTACATGTTTTATGGGGACTTTCCATAGACATAATGGTTTTTATACTGTACAAACTTTATATTCTATCCCCTAAACCTAACCCTACCCCTAAACCTAACCCTCACAGAAAACTTTCTGCATTTTTACATTTTCAAAAAACATAATTTAGTGTGATTTATAAGCTGTTTTCCTCATGGGGACCGACAAAATGTCCCCACAAGGTCAAAAATTTCCCCATAAAGTGATAAATACACGCTCACACACACACACACACAAACACACACAGACACACACACACACACACACACACACATTTTGTGACTCATTTAGGATCATATTTGATATTATTTAGGCCACGAATGCATATAATTTGAGAATAATTCATGATTATTTATTAAATAAATATTTCACCTAAAAAAAAAAATAAAAGAAAGAAAGAAATTATGCTGTCATTTAGTCTTCCCTCGTGTTGTTCCAACCTTTCATTATTTTCTTTCTTACTTAAAATACAAAAGGTGATATTAGGCAGAAACTTTGGGCTTTTGTTTTCCAAACAAGTAAAGTGGAGGTTATAAAAAAAAAGACAAAAAAAAGCACATTAAAAGTATATGAAAAGTACTGTAATCTATACAATTCATGGACTTTATTTCAAGTCTTCTGAAACCATTTGATAGCTCTGTGTGAGGTAAAAGCTAAAATGTAGGATTCACTGATTGATAGCCGTTATTCACGGATAATCTTGCTCTCCACCAGAGATATCAAATCTCATTATTGACCCCAAACCTGACATGAGGGGAAGATTATCAGTGAATAACTAATAAAAAAAAAATCCTCACATAAAACTATCACGTCTTTAAGACTCTGAATATAACAAACACATCTTATGGAATACTTTTGTCATACTTAAATGGTGTTTTATTTGCCTTTTTTGAGCCTTGCAGTATAAATCCATTCTCTGGCATTCTGCCTAACATCTCTATTTGTGTTTCACAAAAAAAAAAAAAACAGTGTCAATTTGCACCCCAGTGTAAATACTCTACCACACAGAGGAGCTATTTGCATCCCAATAATCTGGTGGAACCGCAGACATGTACGACCAACTAAACATAGGTGTCGCTGCAGTGGCGTGAGGTGCAAAGATGGTGTGTGATTGTGTACTGATGTCCTAGCGACCTCTGTTCGAATCTGTGTTCTACTTAAAAATAATAATACTATTTAAAATAATAGTTACAAATTAATATAAATGTTATAGATAGTGTGTCTGCGAGACTCTAAATAAACACAATAAATACACTGCAGTGATGCCCATACTGTATCTTAGTATTTAAATATGGGTGCAAATAGTATCTTACACTATTTGCACCAGGGTGCAGTTAGTATCAACCATTATTTACACCATGATTGGGGTGCAAATCATATCTGCCACTATTTGCTCTGGGTTGTAAATGGCATATATGTTTTTTTGCATTAGGGTGCAAATAGCATCTGCCAAAAAAAAATAAAAAATGAGGCTGGAATTACATGCTAATGAGTAAATGATGACAGAATCTCTTTCTTTTTATTTTTTTTGCTCGACTATTTAAGGTCAAAGACTGTCCTTACATCTGTGTCTTTTTTATTTTTTGCAGGTATCATCCTCCTGTGTTCCTGTTACCAACTATGAACTGGTAAGAATGTCTGTGGTTGTTTTGATAACCCATTTTTTGATTGTTTTTTTAGAACAGTCATTGCTAAGAATGTGCTTTGTTAATCAGATTCAATAATAAAGGGAATTTTGCCTATTTTGGAGGCCAGAAATTATCATCCCACAACCATTAATATTTATAAGAAGGAAATAAAAGCTTGAGGTCTTCAGCTCAGAGTTCTCTCAAGACTTAAAAAAAGCCAGGGGGAATAGCAAAGAATGAGCGATAGCGTACTGAACATTCCTTTTTTGGTTTGAATTGTGTTTTTGCACTCCACAAGATCTCCTCTCTCTTCTATGTACACTTACCCTCGCCATGCAAGCCAGAATCCCTCATTATTCTACCCGCATTACTACCCGCGTCCTCGAAATGGAACACATATTTTTAGTTGTTTTTCTGGGAAATTTTGGCTTTCACCAGTTGGAAGGGTTTGTTAATTCTCCTCTCTCCATCCTCCCCTTTTTCAGACAAAAGTGTGACTGAAAGCAGGCATGAACCACTGCTGTCTGACATAATACCCCGCTGACACCAACAACAGACACTTGAAATCTGATGGCTCATTTAAAGCTGAGGTGTATCATTTCTGCACCACTAGCATGGCCAAACGAGATTGGAAAGATAATCACTGGTTTCAAATGGATTCCAGAAAACTCCCCCCATCTTCCATTGGTTGTACAAACAATTAGTCCCACCCCAAAGTCACAACATTTGTTGAGATATGAGATATGTTTCTATCAAAGTTGAGAATTTGGAATTCAGAAAATCAGCATTTAACTAAAACAGTGCGAATAAAGCAGTGTTTCCATCCCATGCGTTTAAGAGAACAAAATAGTCACTTATGGGGAAATTGGTGCAAAATAGGAATGAAAGTGAAAGTTAAAGCCACTGTGGCTCTTTTAATAAATGTAATAAATCACTTGCAGTTTTCTTTAACATCCTTGCAACACACACTGCCATCAAAATCAGTGAATTTTTAGTATTCTTTGACACAACATAGTGTGCAGGTTCCCTAGTTTGGTCCCTAGTCTCTAGAACTCACACACACTCCTGCCTTCTAGCAAGAACAAAGCTGCTTAACTCACTGTGTTTACAATGACTCAGCTCATTGAAGCCAAACATGTCTCATTGTTATGTCATTTTTTTGTGAATTCAGTACTATTTCTGCGGTCATGCTGAATGTTTTCATAGAGACCGGTTTTTCCATACGCCATGTTTGGTCAATTCTTCACCACTGAATGCATCGGCTGACTGGTGGTTAGTGTCAGTGATTTAAAGGTAAACAATGGAGGATTCCTTGTTTATTTTTTTGTTTTGTGTCTCTACAGTAATGATTTAATTTCAGAGCTCTCTGTGTTTTGGCTGAAACTTCAGAAAGTGACAGGGAAAGGAAGGACATGTAAAGCATGTATCTGATTTGACATGCAATTAAAGCAAATGTTGACTAAGGGGAAACATTGTGCGTAGTATGTCTTTTCGAGCTTCACAGAAGAAACTAAGGGATTATGAACAACATAAAATGACGACAGTATTTTATTTTTGTGGTAAAGTGAAGTATCCCTTCTAGGTATTGATATTCCATAGGTGTTATCTCACTAACATGCTCTCTATATTGGGTTGTGTTATGAAGTCTTAAGTCTTTCTCTCTCTTCTGCCACTCAGAGCTGTCTGCTGTCCTCTTGAGCCATCTGGCTTGTGTCTGTTTCACCCCAATGTGATATTAGCCATAATTGGTCATGAGAAAGTGAAACACATGCTGGGCCTCAGCTGATGTTGTGCAGACCAGCAGTAGGCCCAAACATATTCTATGCAAGTATTTGAACACAGACACTCCTAGCTCTGTTCCAAAATATGTCCGAGCACAATTTATAGTGTAACACAAGTATATTTTGAATTCCCAGAAGCTGGCACAAGGGGCACTTAAAAAAAGAATATCTATCTATCTATCTATCTATCTATCTATCTATCTATCTATGCAGTAAAATTCTGCATTTATAAAGGGACAGTTCTCTTTTTTTGGCAACTATTGCCACAGCAGCGCAACAGTTTGAAAAAAATCTTTCTGAACAAGTTAGTTAAAGTTGGTTTAAACTGTTGACATATTTATAGCTACCTGAATAATAACAGGGCTGGTTTAAAGGGATAGTTCCCCAAAATGAAAATTCTCTCATAATTTACTTTCATGACTTTCTTTCTTCAACAGAACACACTAATCACTATAATTGTTTACTTCCGGTCGCTCTCCTATACCCATCCAAGAGTGGAATCAGTTCACACTGCATCTCACGTGATGTAAGCATGCTAACATATTCAAATGAAAGCAAAAACAATTAAGCTTTCTGTTGTAAACAAATTAAGATGCACATAAGCCAACGTGTTTACGTCACCCGAGAGGCAGTGTGAACTGCTTTCCCTCATGGGTGGGCATTGGATAGCAACCAGAAGTAAACAATTATAGTAAAAAGGACTTACATATGGATCTGCTTTTCACCCAAAGTGATCATATCGCTTTATAAGTCATTCATTTAACCACTGGAGTCGTATGGATTACTTTTAATAATAATAATAATAATAATAATAATACATTTTATTTATAGGTGCCTTTCAAGATGTTGCGTTCTCGTTTTCTCAGTGCATAAGATGTGTTATGCAATACCAGAGTCTATTCTGAGGGCTCCTTTGTGACGTCCTGCCCTTTTTGTGCAAATTAGCCCAGGGTCAGAAGTTGCTTTGGGATGTTTCTGTCCAAAGGTTCTCACAACTCCACATTCTGTAGCTGAATAACATCTTCGGAATTTGTTCCATAGATCTATCATGGGATGGAAGGCAGGCACAGACCCGTCATTAGTGTAATGTAAACACTGAGTGCCACTGAAATTCACAGCATCTCGGCTGTTTAAAATGTTCTCTTCTCTGCTGTGTTTTACTGACAATTTGCAGGTGGTCATTAAAAGGTTGAGAGAACAGCAGCTGTTGCTGATGTGTTTTGAGGTTCTCATTAGTACTTGTACTTGTTTCTCACCTATGTTGTAATAGTCATTGCAGTGATTCCTACAGAATGCTGTGTTTTTGCCGCAGGGGAGATACAATATATATATACTGTATATGTATAGATAGATAGATAGATAGATAGATAGATAGATAGATAGATAGATAGATAGATAGATAGATAGATAGAAAGATAGATAGATAGATAGATAGATTCAAAATAATATTTATTATGAATAAATATATGTATAAGAAGGTTAATATTATATTAATATTAATAATATTACGTCATTTCTACGACACTAGTGCCACCAAACGGAATTGCAAAAATAAACAAAATAAATGGTTTCAAAACAGCTTTCTGAATACGCCCATTGTGTGCTGTTGTTTGACCCTTAGATAGTCATGAACCCAACACACGTCATTGGTTGAGTAACATTGTTGGGGTGGTTCTTAGCGGATCTCTCTAAACAGACATAGGAATTTTATAGTGCCACTGAGACAAAACATTTACAGTTTTCAAGAAAATGTACCTCTGAATGACTGACTTGTAGTAGTCTCTACATATTAAAGGGATAGTTCACCCAAAAATAAAAATTCTCTCATTATTTCCTCACCCTCATGATATCCCAGGTGTGTATGACTTTTTCTTCACCAGAAAACATTTGAAGAAAAATATCTTCGCTTAGTAGGTCTTTAAAATGCAAGTGAAGCGGTTATATTAATGTCTTCTAAAGCGATACTATCACTTTTGGTTTGAACAATATAAATATTTAAATAATTTTAAATCATACTTCCGGTGAGCAACAGTACACGTGTGTGATGTAATTGTATTGGCATATGAACTATGCGAGAACAGCCAGAAGACTGTTTACAAGTGAGAAGGAGGAACGCTGTACAGTAGCTTGGTTGGTTTGGTTTAGATCAGTACAAGTGTTTCTTGAAGGTGGGTATGTAATACAAGAGTAAAAATGTATTGCTTTTTAAATAATGCATTAAGAGTAAAAATATTTTGATATCATAACATAGCAGTGTGTGAGTATTAGAGCAAAACATTAGTGTTTAATATTTCAAAATCAGCAGGTGTAGTCATAAGTTGTTTAAGTGAATAAAACGCAGAGTTAGCAGAAAACTGAGGCGAAATGAAGAATGCGGCACGTAAAAGTCACTTTGCACAAACGTAAACAAATTATATTAACGTACATTCTATGAGACTAGGTTGCACAAAACTAGTAATGAAATTAACTAAAACTAAACTGATATTTATAACACATTTTAAAAGGTATTAAAATGCAAATCTTGTATTAGAGTCATCGTTCATGAATAATTTTTTTATTTCGTTTTTTATTTTTTATTTTACTGGAATCAGCAAAGACAGTGCAACAGAAAAGCACATTGTCTGGGCAGATTTGTACAGTGTGGCCTTTTTTTCTCATCATGATTGATTTAGTCTTCAAGCTCACAACTCAAGTAAAATATCATAACATTTTTCATGACATTGAAGATTCAGCAGGAAACACTGTCGCCAGATTCGATGATGATTTAGCCAACTTTCTCCCGTAGTTGTCGGTGTTCAGTTGAATTTTATTAAACGTTGTTGTTGATTCAGCCATGCCTGGATGTTAACCAAACACATTTAAATCATGCTGTAATTGTTTAAGAGGTGCTGGAGACAGCACTGAGAGAACATGTCCTTTTTAGGTGCTCTGCGTGCTGGACTTCTACACAGAGCTTCTGATCTTCAAGCCAAACAGCTGTCTGTCTCTTTAAACAAATCATTTGCACACTTTATGAACCAAAACACAGTTATCAGATAATCCCAAGTTATGAGGGATTTAAAGCAATGTTTCAAGGCTTCTTTGATAACCTTTCGAAGTCCTTAATGGCATAAAAACGAGAGGTCAACAATCAGGAGGTCCAAAGCAGTGGCGTAACCATTGGTGTGAAAGGGTGTGCAACTGCCACCCAAAATGTAAGCTTGCACACCTAAATAAAATGACAGTTTTTTTATGCTTAATTATAGCATGCAGGGGTGTAAAATGCATCATTATTATGATTAATCTTCAATGCATCGATTAAAAAATTTAATAATCAATTATATTGACTATAATGATACCCAATGTGCTACAGAGGCCATCTCTTCCCCAATTATGATATGTTATCCAAATTGTAGAACTTTTGGAGAATACGCTTGAAAAGGTAGTCTATACTGTACTGCGTTTTATTGGTTCAGTAAATATTCCCCTGATGATATTCTAAAACACTGATTTTTGAATGACGAATTATTGAGCCTCATATCTGTGTTAACTGGCCTACCTACTCCATTTAATTTCTTTATTTTTTAAATCCATTTAAACACGGAGCTTAAAAATATATAGCCAAAAATAAACAGATGCAATGGTTGTTAATGGTCATTGGATTATATTTCACTTAATTGTGCTTTAGTTCGTGCACACCCAGTTTTCTCTTGGCACACCCAAAGCCTTGTTTCTAGCTACGCCACTGGTCCTAAGTGTTTTTTATTGCTGATGTTAAGCTCATTTGACACTCAAAAGCATCTGTGGAATAATGTTGATTACCACAAATCATTTTTTTGACTAGTCCCTTGTTTATAAAAAAAATAAAATAAATAAAAATACAAAATTAAATTAAATGCGGTCACAGTAAGATGCTTACAACGGAAGGGAATGGGGTCAGTCCATAAACGTTAAAATACACACTGTTTCAAAAGTATGTCAATAAGACGTAAACAATAGAGATGCTAACATTCACTGGCGTTTACCAGATTGCAGGGTTTGCATTAAAACTAAGTTTTAATATTGCATATAACTTTACACAGAAAAAGTTAGTTAGTGATTTGATCACACTAAAATCATTTTGACATGTTTTATGGCTATAGTTTTGAACGCATTTTAATGTTAATGGATCGGCCCCATTCACTTCCATTGTGCATTAATGTAACTGCAATTTAAGTATTATTATTATTATTATTATTATTGTTAATAAACAAGGCACAGGAAAATTATTGGATATTGTAATCAACTTTATGCTACAAATACTTTTAAATGAGCTTAACTTTTATTGATACCTGAATCATTCTTTTAGGACTTCCATGTAAACTCCTTATTTGTGAAATGAAAAACAGCAAATAACTTAACTTTTATGTATGAGTTACAGGTTTGCTTTTTATACATACAGTAGTTTAGTATTATAGTTGGTGTTCTATTTAATTCCTCATAATATGATCATTTTTTTAGCAACTAAGCAGTAGTTACACCACACTGGAGGCAGGAACATGCACTTCCTTTGGCCACCAGTGGGGGGCAGCAGAAAATATAGAGTTACTGTGGGCTTCAAACACCTTCCTTTTGTGGTTTCCTTTTCCCCCCAGTAGATCTGCTCTCTGTTTGAGCACAAATCTGATCTAAATCTGAGTGTCACTGTTCTGTAAGCAGTTGAACTAGGGCCAGTGATTAAATATCTGTGCACTCGAGACAGAGCAGGCCATTTTTCCCTTCATTAGACAAACAAGCACATGGTACATTGACAAAATACCTCTTTTAACTGTGTGAATTTTTGAATTTTTTGTCAAAGGAGGTGACTTAGGACAAATAGCTGCTGATTCCATGTGAATTTGTATTCCAAAGGAAAAATAACATTTCAAACCGAACTACTGACTGTGAAACATAAAGCTATAAGTTAACCCACATGAAACTGAAATGAAGTGGGACAGAGAATGACTTGTTCTAAATGCAGTGACTGCAGCAAAACAAAAGCTGAGTATTTCCGGATCCCAGAGGAGAGGTTGAAATACCACATTGGGAGGGAAGGAACCAGAGTCATGAAATCAACATGGACACACCCTTAGCTTCACTGGGCTCTGAGATTTATTGATGTTCATCCCCATCTTTCTTGGATACAATATTTAAAAAATCCTGAAAAAGTTGGAATTTTATATATACATACTGGTGGCCAAAAGTTCGGAATAATGTCAGATTTTGCTCTTATGGAAAGAAATTGGTACTTTTATTCACCAAAGTGGCATTCAATGGCAGCGGTGATTAGGCCCTTTTTACATCAGGTGCACCCCATCATCTGTGCCCAAAAGAGGTTCATTAAATTACACTTCTCCTCTCTCCTGTCTACTTCCATTGTGAGCCTGGCTGAAGGATGGCCTTCAGAGGCGGAGTGACGATGACGAGTGGGAGGGGCAGGTTGTTCTGCCACAAATGACTGTTTGGTTGACATAATGGTTCCTCCAAAACAAAACATTTAACAAACAAATAAAATACGCTATACACTCCTTTCAAGCTATTTCAGAAAAAATACATTTACCAAGTTATATATTGAATGTTGTCAAAATGGTTGAAAATATTAAGGCATACGTGAACTAATAAAATGTTAAGATAAATATTAAATATATTGCCCAGCCATACTCAACATTTTTTCCTAGTCAAGTGACAATATCAAATCAGTGTAGAAGAGTACACTTGCATTGATATTGGTACTGGTCTGTGCATATTTAGGATATAGGCCTAAATATTAATTATAATGTTGTAGTGCATTCATGGTTTCACATAAGTACCGGCTGGGTTTATTTTAGCCACATGTCATTTTAAAGGAGGCTCTGTTCACTTAGTCTGTGCCTTCCTACTAGGAAACTCCCTGTGCTTTTTTCTTCCTGCAGTTTTTACTTATGTGGGCTGTGATTTGTGTTCTGTGAATCGTTTAATGCGAGTGGTAGGATCATGAGTCGTGTTGGTCTGGACCAAATCAAGTTGGTTACACATTAGTTTCTTTTTGATCAATTTGATCACCCATCATTGCACAGATCTAGCCCTTGTAAATCCTGTCAGGCAGCCCATGTTAGTGTGCTTGCTAAGGCATGCATCAATATTAATATCGCTTGTACTTGGGGTTAGGAATTTTTCTAAACTCCTAACCCTATATAGTAATCTATAACTAAAAAAGTATCACAAACTTTTATAAGAAAACAACATCTTAATCTAGCTCAAGATGGTTTACTGGTTTTAGTCTCCCTGCCTCATCAGGCTGGTCTGCTTTGCATGTTTTAGAGGGGTTTTGGGCATTTGTCAGCTGGTCATGCTTGGAGACTTAAACTCTTAAACAACTTAGAAAACACCCTTTTTCAGATGGGTAGATATATGGAAGAAAATACGGAAGACTAGTCGATTGCTAGAAATGTAAGCGTAGTGTAGTTCTAGTGGGAAGACTAGCTGCTGTACATCATCGCACCATTAGCGGGGTAATTCCCAGCCAATCACATGCTTTATAAGTCTGCTCACAATCTATCAGATTGCTGTTTCAGTGTGCTAACACGGCAACCTCCACCACCCCACCACCAGTTGAGTCCCATCCTGCTCGGGGGTAGGCTCCTTGCCCCTGCCTCCTATCTCCGGCAGGATATGACGGTTCCGAGTACAACTTATTCGGACCGCCAGACGGGGCCTACGCCAAAGAGAGTCATTACTTTTCAGTTTGTATACTCATCAAATAAATGTCATCTTAAATCTCACTTCAGTCTGCAAGTCTTCCTGATAGAACCACCGAGACAGTTATTATTAACAAAAGGATGAAACTGACCTCTACCCGAAAAATCAGACACACTGTATAGAATCTTTGTCCTGTAAGCTGTGAAATGTCTGCTAGAGCTGAAAAAAAGATCAGTTCTTGTTAAATTTTCAGAACTAGTCTAAACCACATAAGCCTGAAGGAAGTCCTGCTGTGCATGTAAGACTGTAGCAATTAATTTACTTTGGCAGCGGAAGCTTGATGATTTAGAATCTTTGCCGTTGATGCACAGAAATTGCAGCTTTTATCCAAGATTGTGGTAAATTCGAGGGTTGATGAATCCAAAATATTACTCACCATTGTTACTATGGCACAATGCGCTTAACCTCAGATCTGTGTAGATCTTAAAGGGATAGTTTACCCAAAACTGGAGATTTGATCATCATTTAGTCACCCTCATGTTGTTCCTAACCCTTATGAATTTCATTTGTGGAACACAAAACAAAATATTTAAAAGAATGTCGCAATCACTGATTTTTATACAGTAGTCGTTGATTGTGCCTTTACAACCCTATAAAGATTAAAAAAAGCACACCAAAGTGTGCTTTTGCCATGCAACTTGCCCATCATATTCCATGTCTTCTGAAGGAATACAGTCACTTTGTATGATGAAAATACAGTTCACCCCAAAACAAAAATGATCTCCTCATTTCTGCAGAACACAAAGATTTTTGTATACAATTTCAGCTCTGTAGATCCATACAATGCAAAGTCAACAGGGTCCAAAACTTTGAAGCTCAATGAAGCACATAAAGGCAGCTTAAAATGAATCCATACAACTCATGGTTTAATCCATGTTTTCTGCAGCAATATGATAGGTGTGGGTGAGAAACTGATATTTAATCCTTTTCTAATATAAATATCCACTTTCAAACAGCCCAACGTTTCTTTTGTACTAAGAGTTATTTTGTTTTTGGCACGCATATCGCCACATACTGGGCAGAAAGATTTATTGTAAAAATGGATTTAAACATTGATCTGTTTCTCACCCACACCTATCATATCGCTTCTGAAGATATTGATGTAACCACTGGAGTCATATAGATTACTTTTATGCTGCCTTTGTGCTTTTTTTAGCTTCAGCATATTGGACCCTGTTGACTTGCATACCATGGACCTACAGATCTGAGATGTTCTTATAAAGATCTTCATTTGTGTTCAGCAGAAGAAAGAAAGTGATACACATCTGAGATGGCATGAGGGTAAATGATGAGAAAAATTTTTGGGTGAAGTATTCCTTTAAGTTGTTAGTCACTCTCAAATAAATGACCAACTCTTGTATACAGAGTCAAAATCAAATATGGTAACATGCCAATGACAACAAACCTCTTTGGTTCTTGTGTCATGACGTCATGGTGTTTGGTAACAAAACCACAAGAATGTTATTAACGTGTCTTTGATTTGAGAGTGACTAACATCTTCATTTTGTTCTGTTCATCATGCAGAGTTATGAAATGCCTTCAGAAGACTTAGAATATGATGCACATGTTGCATGGACTATTATGACAGTTTTCATCAAGCTTATTCTATTTTTATTAGCAAGGTTCGCAGACTTCAGTAAAGTTTAATATTACATTTATATGATGAATATGAAACAGGATGTAATGTCTCACTTTGTCGTAAGTCCCGTCTGGCGGTCCGAAGAGATTGTACTCGGAACTGTCAGATCCTGCCAGAGATAGGAGGCAGGGGCAAGATGCCTACCCCCATACTGGGCGGGACTCAACAAGTGGCGGTGGGTTGGTGGAGGTTGCCGTGTTAGCACACTGAAACAGCAATGTGATAGATTGTAAGCAGACTTATAAAGCGATGACTGACACGTGATTGGCTAGGAGTTACCTAGCTAATGATGTACAGCTGCAGGTCTTCCTGCTAGAACTACGCTGTACTTACATTTCTAATTGTGGTATCTCTATTGTAGACATACATATAAAATAAATTAAAAAAATGTTATGCACATATTACACAGAATCTGGCAACACCAGATTGTTTTAACACTAGACACCCAAACATTAATTTTGCAAATAGAAAATATTAAAATAGAAGAACAGGGAGCCCTGCAACAGATGTCATGGCCCCCACAAAGCCCCCCACTGAACATCATGTCAGTCTGTTATTACATATAGAAACAGAAGCAATTAAGACAGCCTAAATAGACAGAAGAACTGTGGCAAATTCTACAAGAAGCTTGAAACATCCTATCTGCCAACAACCAAGAAAAACTGTGCACATGCCTGAGAGGAAAAAACTGTTCCTGTGTCGGTTCTGGTGCTCAGAGCTCTGAAGCGTCGGCCAGAAGGCAACAGTTCAAAAAGGTAGTGGGCAGGGTGAGTGTGGTCCAGAATGAATTTTCCAGCCTTTTTCCTCACTCTGGATTGGAAGCACCTAAATGTTTAGGTGCTTAAAGATTCCCTACTTCCGACCATAGTTTTGGTTTTCAGAAAGAAAACAAATGGTCAAAGAAAGATTTAATTAAATACATTAACTGAACAATATAGATAGCAGGGCAGGAGAAGAGATTGCAAAAAACTGAGGGCAGTTGAAGCAAGATGAGAAAAAGTGGACCGGAGAGAATGGTGTTGCAAAATGTGTTACGTTTTAACATTTCGGCAGGGCTCAAGCAGGGGAGGAGAAAGAGTCCCAGCTGGACCATGATCAAGTGTTTTAACACAGATGCAGGCAGGAATGCTTGACAAATGCATTGCAAGCTCACATTTCTATTGAAGATCCTTATGTGCATTCTTGCAATAATTTTCATTTACATTAGTTAATACATTTGGTATTATGAAATAACAATACAGTATTTAGATTATCTTAGTTAAAGTTCATTTGTAAGTATACAACTGTGCAATATTAGATCATAATGCATTAAGTAATGTTAACATTTATTAAAAAAAAATTAAGTAAAGGAAATTATTAGTATCCTGTATATGTAAATAAAAATTTAACAAGATTAATCTGTGCTCTTAAAGTAGTAGTTCTCAATTTTTGGGGTGGTCACGCCCCTTTTCAAAATATAAAATATTTTACCCCAGCCTGTAATTTAATCGAAGAAAAAATTATAGCGTTTTCCTTTAGCTTTGTTTTACACTTACGGCAGGGCCGTAACCACAATATGCATTGTGACAAGCCCCCCCCCCCACCCCCAGTAATTTATCCTTATTGCTGTTTTGCTGCAGTCCATTATGCACCTCTGTCTAATTGTCATTAAGTTGTTGCAGTTTTTACCCTTTTGGATCTCTATTTGTTCTCCATTCTGAGAGTTATGCATCTAGAGATCATGCTTTCTGGTTTCCAACAGATATGTAATGAGGAAAGGTCTCAAGAGTTTACATGTCACTGTCTTATTCGCATCTTATCTATCTACTTTTCAGGCTCCCAGCAATGACATCACTCTGAAGCATGTAGAGACAACAGTGAGTATTTTACACCATGTTTTATTAGCATATTACCGTGTGTGTATGTTTGTTTTCTTTATATTAGCATGGACAATGACATATATGCTCCTTACAGTGTAAAGTAATTACTGACATCTGCAATTGCCTCAAAACATAACTGCTTTAAGACATAAATATTTAGGTCTTCAGCTAACACCATTGCTATGCAGCTGCTGTAGTCTAAACTTCACCAGTCTAAACCTCTCAGAGTGCTTAATAACCAAATTATTGGTTGGATTAGCTTAACACAGGCTCACGGTGGCCATGAAGAGTGCCCAATTGCTGAATGGGATGAGCAGCCCAGTGAAGGGAGAGTTCGCACAGAAATAAAAATTCTACCATTATTTTGCCAGCCTAATGCTGTTCCAAACCTGTAAGTTGTTATTTTGTGTGAAGAAAAGGCAAAAAAAGTTGGTACTTTCTGACAGTTTTCCCATTTCACAGCCGAAGCTCTGTAATGCAATTCGGGTCTGCATTAAAAAAAAAAAATCACGTAATATGACACCAAAGGCCTTTTGTTCGCATGTGTCATAACCGAATACATGTGTGCCACTTCGAAAATGTGAAATGGATAATGAGATTTGAGAGCTGAGGGGAAGCAAAGGTTTTCAGGGACTACCGAATTAAATTTCGGTCTGTTCTCATAAACTTCAGAATACTTGTAATGCAATAACATTTATGGTGCATTTATTGTGTTTTTTTCCTTTTCGAAGCTTAATACATGTAGTCACTTTTAACTTTTGTTCTGATCAGTTCTCCTTGTGTGTTCAAACAACAACATCATGTGGGTTTGGAACAACATAGTGTAAATAATGACATAATTTTCATTTTTGGGTGAACTACTCCTTTAATCGATTAGAAGGGGCAGAGGTCCATATAAAAGTCATACTGGGCTTAACCATGTGTGTTCGCTTTGGCTAGAACCACTCCGTCCACCCTGTTACTCATCCCGTCATGCCTGGGTGAAGAACACTCATCTCGCCCAGACACAGCTGATGACTAACTGCACAGCTGATGACTATCTTAAACATTTGTTTGGAGGTCTCCATTTGAGCATTTATATTCACCTATACAGACTCTTTATGTCTCTTATGATCCCTCTGAAGCATCATTAGATCTTTTAATTGCTACAGTCGTGCGCTAAGTGGCTTGCAGACGGAAGTGCTGTAAAGAGCAAAAACTTACAACCAAGGACGTAGGAACGATCTGAAAATTAGAGTGAGGAGCTTATTATAAACCTTATCAGCTTCGTGCATAACTATTAATTATTAGGTGCCAGATGTTTTACCTTTGCACCATGGTAAAACGAAACTCTTAAGAGATAATAATTATTTCCAAAAAAGTGTGGATGGTTGCGATTGTAGACATTTCTAAAAGTTTTAATGGAAGCTAATCCCAAAACATTTTAGAAAGAAATTCACGAAACAGTTGCACAACTTTGGCATGAAAAACAAAACTGCATCTAAATCAGGCCCATTATGGAATATTATATGCCACATTCACAAAATCAGCACTATTTGCCTGGCAATATTATTGCAACGCTATTACCATCAATGCAAACAAGCTGATACTGCACGTGTAAATAAGCAATGCTGTCAGTGGGCATAATTCTTTCTTAGTGACTTCTTCTGTATTTTAGTTTTATTTATAACTTATGTGACTTGATTGCGCTTTGTTGTGTCAGTATAGGAACTTTGGCACAGTCGTCAAAGTTTAAATTGCCACGTTTTAAACACACAATCCATGTAGCTTGCTCAGTGTTATGATTCACTTACAATTAACCATAAAGAGCACTATGAAACATTGCCTTGTTCTTATATAGCTTGAGATAGGTAGTATCCGAATACAAATTGGGCATTATTCTCCAAAACCGAGAGAAAGCTGATAAAAAACCTTGCACAATTATGTTTTCTCATGCAGGATATATATATATATATATATATATATATATATATATACACTCACCTAAAGGATTATTAGGAACACCATACTAATACTGTGTTTGACCCCCTTTAGCCTTCAGAACTGCCTTAATTCTACGTGGCATTGATTCAACAAGGTGCTGAAAGCATTCTTTAGAAATGTTGGCCCATATTGATAGGATAGCATCTTGCAGTTGATGGAGATTTGTGGGATGCACATCCAGAGCACAAAGCTCCCGTTCCACCACATCCCAAAGATGCTCTATTGGGTTGAGATCTGGTGACTGTGGGGGCCATTTTAGTACAGTGAACTCATTGTCATGTTCAAGAAACCAATTTGAAATGATTCGAGCTTTGTGACATGGTGCATTATCCTGCTGGAAGTAGCCATCAGAGGATGGGTACATGGTGGCCATAAAGGGATGGACATGGTCAGAAACAATGCTCATGTAGGCCGTGGCATATAAACGATGCCCCATTGGCACTAAGGGGCCTAAAGTGTGCCAAGAAAACATCCCCCACACCATTACACCACCACCACCAGCCTGCACAGTGGTAACAAGGCATGATGGATCCATGTTCTCATTCTGTTTACGCCAAATTCTGACTGTACCATCTGAATGTCTCAACAGAAATCGAGACTCATCAGACCAGGCAACATTTTTCCAGTCTTCAACTGTCCAATTTTGGTGAGCTCTTGCAAATTGTAGCCTCTTTTTCTTATTTGTAGTGGAGATGAGTGGTACCCTGTGGGGTCTTCTGCTGTTGTAGCCCATCTGCCTCAAGGTTATGCGTGTTGTGGCTTCACAAATGCTTTGCTGCATACCTCGGTTGTAACGAGTGGTTATTTCAGGCAAAGTTGCTCTTCTATCAGCTTGAATCAGTCGGCCCATTCTCCTCTGACCTCTAGCATCAACAAGGCATTTTCGCCCACAGGACTGCTGCATACTGGATGTTTTTCCCTTTTCACACCATTCTTTGTAAACCCTAGAAATGGTTGTGCGTGAAAATCCCAGTAACTGAGCAGATTGTGAAATACTCAGACCGGCCCGTCTGGCACCAACAACCATGCCACGCTCAAAATTGCTTAAATCACCTTTCTTTCCCATTCTGACATTCAGTTTGGAGTTCAGGAGATTGTCTTGACCAGGACCACACCCCTAAATGCATTGAAGCAACTGCCATGTGATTGGTTGATTAGATAATTGCATTAATGAGAAATTGAACAGGTGTTCCTAATAATCCTTTAGGTGAGTGTGTATATATATATATATATATATATATATATATATATATATATATATATATATATATATATATATATACACACAGTAAAATAGCAGCCCTCATTTCTTAACTTAAATCAAGGAGTTCTTTGAAATCAGTGGGATTACGATAATGTGATTATTTCAGACTGATTACCCCAGACTCCTTAAAGGGGTAGTTCAACCAAAAATAATTTACTCACCCACATATTTGTTTACAGACATGTCTGACTTTGTTTCTACTGTTGAAAATTAAGTATTTGGACAGTATTAGACAGAATGTTAGGGAATGACAGCCTCAGTCACCATTAACTTTAATTGTGGGAAAAATAAATAAAATAGAAGCAATAGAAATTAAATGAAAAAACGATGCAATGTAAGTAAATGGTGTCTGAGGCTTACATTCTGTATTGCATCTCCTTTTGTGTTCAACATGAGAGAGAAAGTGATTTGAGTTTGGAACAACATAACAGTGAGTAAGGAATTACATCATTTATGTTTTTGGGTGAACTATTCCTTTAAAAGTAAGTAACTACTTGTTGTGCTGTGGATGCAGCATCATTCAAAATCAAAGGTTTTCAATTACAACTGCCATTGTAAAAATTCACTATTCACAATCAACCATGATTAATTTAATCCACGAGTCAAAGTGTCCAATAACAAGACTAAGATGAAGTGAGTAGTATTCAGGTGGTCATGTGATTCTAAAATGGCAGCCCCCATGAGGGCATCCATGCCCCATGTAGGATAAAACAGCTTTTATAAGGTTACTGATATGACTAGAGTCCTCATCTCATGTGAGTGCTCATGATTTATATATATGTTTCAAAATTACAATTAATTTATTTAAGAGTAAATCTTTTATAAAGAGGAGAGAATTACTGAATGCACCTTTAAGTTGTAGTTCCCTGATTCCAAAACACCTTGGAAACAGGTTTACTGCTGTGAATAAAAATTTCTTGAGTTTGTAATTCATCATGTTGTGTTGTTCTTTGCATTTAACTTTTCTGTAAATTATCCTGAATATAGCTCTTGAAATGGTATTTTTGTGGCTATGACGGGTTGTGCTTAGCAATATCTAAGTATAGTTCGCCATGTGTGTCCATAATTAAATCAGCATGTCCCTTGAGGCATCATGGGAGACACACACTGCCCTCATCCTCAGGGTCTGTGATGGTATTTGGTTGTGGTTATGGTAACATCTTTGATTCACAACGGCAAGGCCTTTCATTCTCAAAATCTGTTTGTCATATGAGGGTATCCTGTGTCATGCTTTATGTGTCCTATTCTAACTTTCAAAGCATGAAAATGTATTTGTCTTTTCTTAACTAGGAGTCATCTAGACAGTAATGCTCCTTCTTAAGCAGAAGCAAAGATAGTCATACTTTGAAAATGATTTGGTTGGACTGGAGTAGTTGGAATGCAATTCGCTTTTTTTGCCATTTTACAGCGTGATTATTTTTTTTCTACTTTTCTACTGTTTTAACTGCGTGTATTTTACCACACGCACCCGTTTTTCTCTCCTTTTTATAATTTTTTGTCCACTTTTATACATCTCGCATCCCGACTGTGTGGAATTGTTTTCTCCACTGTGTTTTACATGGATTATTGCATCAATCTCAAACCTCTGCGGATCAGGAACCCCATCGAGCCACATCGATCTCAAACACTCGCTGCACAAGAACGACCATAACAACAACAATAACAAACAATTGTGGTAAGTTATGACATCCGCTCATGTTATTTCTTCCTTCATTGCATGTCTCATGTTTACTAAAGCTTCTTCTGTCAGCAGTGAGGGATTTACATGTGATAAATGTAAGGAATTACTGAGGCTGATGGAGAAGGTTATTGGGTTAAAGACACACATCCGAATGCTAGTGGAGATCTGTGAGAAAGAGAAGCTGGTAAATACTGTTTCGGATTTGGGCAGTACAGCGAGCAACACACACACTTTGGTTCCAGCTGTAGAGCCCCGCATCAGGGCTTTTGGGTGACATTAAAACGACACCACTCTACCATTCCTATTAGGATTTCAAATCGATTCTCTCCACTCAGTGATGCACCCACTGAGAATCATTTTGAAAGAGCCTTGGTCATTGGTGTTTCTATTGTAAGGAACGTGGAAATAGAGACTCCAGCCACCATTGTTAAATGCATTTCCGGGGCTTGAATGCTGGTTAATGCTTAATGTAGATTTACTCAAATTTGTGTTCATGTCGGCACTAATGATGTCCGGCTTTGCCAGAGGGAGATCATTAAAGATATTGGTAAAGCATTGTGTGAACTTGCAAAAACGATGTCAGACACTGTAATATGCTCTGGCCACCTCCCTGCTCATCATGGTGACAAGATGTGTAGCAGATTAGTGTCACTGAATGGCTGGATGTCTGAGTGGTGTCCAAAGAATACCATAGAATTTTTAGACAATTGGGAGAGTTTTTGGGGTAGACCTGACCTGCTAAAGAGATGGACTCCATCCCTCCAGGGAAGGTGGTGCTCTCCTCTCTAGTAATTTGGCTTATAGTCTTAATAGTGATAGAATATGACTAACTGGGGCCCAGGTCAGGAAGCAGACAAACTGGTTAATCCAAATGTCTGCTAGCTGCCTTGAGACATCACACAGTTCACATAAACTACAACAAATAGATACTGTATCACCTAGATATCATATTGGGACTGTGTCTTTTCCCCGAACTACCAAACACAAACCCCTCAATAAATAATTTAGAAAAAAATTGAATTAAGGTCAAACTTGAAAAAAATAATTAAAGAAAAAAAATAAAGATAAACATCATATAAAGGTAGGGCTACTAAACATTAGATCTCTTTCAACCAAAGCACTTATTGTAAATTAAATTTTAACAGATCATAGTTTAGATGCGCTCCACTTGACTGAAACCTGGCTTGTTTCATAATTCATTAAATAAGCAGAGAGTTGAAATCAAAGATTGAATTGCCATGAATTTGAAATGAAAACCTCTAAAAATAAGCAGCTAAAATATATTTTGACTCTCGATGGATGTTCTGTTGTCGTCTTTTACAGCGAGGAACTTAGGTGTTATATTTGATACCAATCTGTCCTTTGAAAATCTAATTTACAATGTTTGTATAGCAGTATTACAAAGCTTTGAATGGTCTAGCTCCACAGTCCTTAAGTGACCTTCTGTCATGCTTTATTCCATCACATTCATTATGATCACAAAATTCTTCAAAATTCTAATATTTCCTAGAATAAAAAAATCCACTAAAGGAGCTGCATCATTTTCCTCTTTGGCTCCTAAACTATGAAATAGTCTCCCTAACACTGTTCGGGATGCATACACACTCTCTCAGTTTAAGTCTAGACTAAAGACTCATCTATTTAGCCAGGCATACACCTAATTTATCCATCAACTCACAATTAGGTTGCTTTAGTTAGGTCTGCCGGAACCAGAAACGTTTCTCATAATCTATAACTCTGCAATAAATGTAATGGCATCTACGCTAATATCATTCTATTTGTTTCCTGTCTCAACCCCGGTATTCATATTCTGAGGTTACCAGTGCCGGCCGGATCCAGCTCTCTTCCTGCTTGGTGTCGGACTCCACTGCTACGTATCACTGAGTGATGATGACAAACTACAGTCGGTGTTAGCCAGACATCACTTCTGTCTTTTAAGATGGACTTCAGAGGATGAACTGATGCCAGCTCCAACTGTAAGACATGGGATACTTCATATGCCACTGCCTGAACCTTGGATTTAAGATAGACCTCACCAAAATGACCCGCCGGTTGAACAGCGATGCACCTCACTGATCTCTGCCAGCATCACATTGGTCTAATGATGGACTACACTCTTGAAATGGAATACATAGACTATCAATTAATTACCAACAAAACACTTCATCAGCCAACTAACAAGGACAATTGCATCTATGTGAACTTCTGCAGTTAATCCAGGATGAACTTCAAAGACATTAGTCATTAATCTTACAGTTCATACTAAATCTTTGTTTAAACACTGGCTTACTTAGTTTACAAATTTTAAACAATGACTTGCACTTCACACAAATAACAAATATTGACATAATAGTTATTCTGTTTAGCCAGAGGGGATCTGGCCCCCACAGTGAGTCTGGTTTCTCCCAAGGTTATTTTTCTCCATTAACCAACATCTTATGGAGTTTTGTGTTCCTTTCCACAGTCGCCTTGGCTTGCTCACTGTGATTTAATTTTATACACGATTTACAATCATATTTAATCAAATTACACAATGAGGACTCTACGACTTCATAGATATTACAGTTTCATTGTCTGTTAAAGCATGATTTTCTGTAAAGCTGCTTTGAAACTATATGTGTTGTGAAAAGCACTATACAAATAAAAATGACTTGATTTGGTTTATTATGCCCCTGGGCTTTGATTTAAATGGGTCATTTAATGAGGAATCAATCTTTTAGAACTCAAAACTTCCTCTCCAGTGACTTTTTTATCATTGAAACTGAGCTGTAGAAAACATATGAGCACCCATATTTACACATCAACACGTATTTGGTAGGTTTGTGAACTGAAAAGTGTTTTTCTATTATTATTTATTTATTCATTTGCATTATGGAACAGGATTGTTTATGAATTTTATTTTCATTAACGGTTCTCGAACATACATTCTTGTGCCGATGTGGACGGAACTACACCCCACTACTAAATCAGCAGTGCAAAACATTCAGTGTTACCAGTGTAGTCCGATTCCTGAAATAAAACAAAAAAATACTCTTATGAACTGGTTCTTTTGAATCTACTGTGTGAAAAATACAGCTTGACCAGTGTAGTCCGGTTCCTGAAAGAATGACTCTTATGAGCCAATTCTTTTGAATCTGCAGCATGATGCATACAGTTTGACCAATGTGTCTGATTTCTGATTAATGATTTTAATAAGCCATCCTTTTAATTCTACAGCAGGATACTTACAGCACGACCAATACAGCCAGAGTCCTGAATGATTGACACTTATGAGTTGGTTCTTTTGAATTTACAGTAAAAAACATACAGCACAACCAGTGTAGTCCTATACCCAAAGGAATCACTCTCATAAGCTGGTTCTTTTGAATCTAAAGCTTGAAGCATACAGTGCAACCAGTGTAGTTTGATTTCTGAACAAATGTTTCCTCTGAGCTGTTTCTTTTGAATCTATAGAGTGAAATTTGCAGCACGGCCAGTATAGCCCAATTCCTGAACAAAAGACACGTATGTGTCCTTCATAAGTTCTTCACCACAAAACATACCAAGCTTCCTCTTCAATGCATGCCTCTCATAAGCAAGTTCTTTTTAGTGAATGAAATACAATCTGAAATGCTTTTTTCTCAAAAGTTTTAAATTAATTGATAATGGAGCTGTTAAGGATTCAGAATTGTTAAGAGGAATCAGAACTAGATTTGTTCAATTTGATTCCCATCCCTACTATTGGGTTATTCGAAATTTGACCCAGCCAGTCGCAGTGAGGTGTAATAAGGGGGAAATAGTATAGATACTAATATTCCTAAAGTCCAGGAAAATTAACAAGTGTAAAATGTGAAGAAAGTCTGTCAAACCTTGTGCTGTTCCTGGCTGTGTGTAGCACCTTCCACTCTGCAGATCACTTTGAAGAATCGCAATGTTAGAAACAAACAACTGAAGTTAATGTTAACAGATGATCATTTCAGTCTGATCTTAACAGTTCAAGCAGTATATTTTAGAGCAGATTGGATTTTGATCCAGCCACGATTTCAACACCGGTTTTATAGAAGGATTGGACTGTTAAAAACAAATTGTGACTTCACAGCAAACCTGCAGCTTTTTGCTCATTTCACATGCAAAGAGAGCGTTTACATATGTCTTAAAGACACAGCAGCAAATAATAATAGTAATGATACCAATAGTGTGGAAAATGGTCATTTTAACTAAATTAGGCTGGAAAAAAATGCCAACATTATAAAAATGTATGAAATGCAACTTTAAAAAATACAGTCGCCTAAACTGATGCTGTAACTTTGTATTCATGAGGAAATGGTGGTAATGGGTCATTGTTTAATAGCAAGGACACAACTGTGAATTGTTTAAGATGTGGGGTGGATTGTGGAGGTCAGAATGATCAACTACTCTGGTCATCTGCTGAGTGTGTGACCCAAAGAGAGAGCATAGGCTAGATCACAGATCCAAACAAATGTGGAAAGCAGCAACACTCATGCACAGCATGGGAAAGAGGGAGGGGAGAGGTGCGGAGGAATGGGAGGGGCTGGAAAGGAAGGCGAGATGGAACAACATAAGGCAAAGAGAAACTTTGTGAGTGGAAGAAAGCTGTGGTCCGCTAGATTTTGAAGCCAGGCATGTGGCATCCTCAGCCTAGCACAAATCCTATATAGAGCTGGAAACATAGGGCACAGATTGGGAGAAAAGGAATGCAAGGAGAAGGGGAGTATTACTTCCCAAACATGAATCCCAGTGGCTCTCTACGGAGGCGCTTGTCTTCACTTCGTGATGCCTGGAGGTGGAGTACAGGTTACCTGTTCAAGGTAGGCCTTCGGAATTTTGTGGTTTCTTTAGCTTTTTGTAGGTAACGTCTTGAATTGTACTGGGTTGTCTTTGGGTGGGTCAGCTTTTTCTCAAAATCTGTTCTTTGCTCATTTATTTGTTGGGCCCACTCAAAAGCAATGATTCCAGCTGGTTTTGATCAAGCCGGGCTGAGACCCCCTCCAACATACCACCCCCCACCACCACCCTTTCTTGGCTGTCCTTCTGGGGGTCGCAATTATCGGCTGATTAAGGGAATGTTTTTGGAGCCGGGCAACAATGTGGCAAGGGATGGAAGCTTGACTCGGATGGATAGGGAGTTTGAAATGCCAGGATGTGTTATTCCAGTGTGTTTCTCTTGCTGTGAGAGAGCGTTTTGGCAATGTCTAGTTCAGTTTGTTTAACAATGGCTTTTTTGTGAGGTTCTTTGTGTTTTTATGATTTATTCATAATGGCCTGGCTCAGCAATCTATACTCTCGAATGTTTATTAGCTGCAAAATGTGTTAATGTTCTTTTACAATGTGTTTATTTAAAAGCTTGATTGGTCCTAAAATACAATACGTGCAAACATCATTGTTCTAAATTGCACTTGATTTTTGGAAAGTAAGATTAATTCAGGAAATTGAGAAGGAAATTTATGCATTACAATAATGATATGCACTTTTAATTGTTCACTTATAAGAATACATGAAGTAAAATGACAGGGTTCTTAAAGCCATGTAGAAGTAAATATTGGAATGTTAAGATTGTGTTGAATAGTCTTGAAAGTCATTGAAATTAAAGGTGATGTTTTTTAAGTGTTAAAATGCTTTCTACTGTAAGTAAGCCATTCGTAGGTTGACCATTTGAGTGGTTTTAGGGAGGGACTATCTATTTGTTAGACCAAAAGTAGTTTGGGGAGTGTTCAAGGAGTGTTTGAAAACAACCATTTTTGTCATTTTGTTTGGTGACACGAGTGGTTAAGAATTAACACACTTCACGCTCTATTTTTGTGAATGCATAAAGCATAGCGCTACGTGCATTGAGCGTGCACTATATCTTATTCAGTTTTCATGAATGCGCTCATTCTAAGTGCAGTGTATGTTCCAGCGCAAATTGCAAGTGGGTGTGGATGGTAGTGTTTGCGCTATCTGTGGGTGTATGCGTGCATTATTTTATGTTAATGAAGCGCCACAATTTGCGTTTTTCCTGATAAGTTGGTCATTGTACTAAGACATTTGAATAGCAGGTCTGTTTTCAGCATAAAGTCTAAACTCAGTTGCAGCATTTGCAGTTTGGAGATTCTGCCAGCAATAATAAAGTTCATGTCTAAACATGTCTACATTTCATGTGGAACATCAAATTATGTCCCTGAAAATCGCCGTTTTATGAAACAAAGATAATGAGATTTGAGTTCAGGGTTTATTTTTCAATGGTTATTATTGTTTATATTTACAATTTGATTTATGATCTAATTTGTATTTTCCACCTTTTGTCGTAGAGTGATTTTTAAGTCAATGCAAAAGGGGCAGGTGAAATAAGTTGGAGAGGGTAAAATGTTTGCATTTGGTATGATTTCTTTTTTTGAGCACTTTATTTAGAAATATGTTTGGCTTAATTTTTTCGTGTTTCAATAAATGTATAATTTTTCAAAATCAATTGGTAGAAGTGAAGTGTGTGCCAATACAATCACTACTAGCAATGATTTGTGTCAGTAGATGAAAATTAATAATACTTTCTATATGATATTTTCTATAATTGAATGGCGCGTACATCCAAATTGTGATGAGAATGACATTTTCTATTCTTATAAAATGAGCGTGTCACTGTCATAGAAATATTCTATTCTTCTAATTCATTGTCTTTGTTTATGTTGCTGGCGCTTGAGGGATAGACTATATAATAGGACACAGATGGTGAAATAACTGGTGAAGAAACTCAGAATTCAACTGCACTTGACCCTGCCCATTAGTGCTTTGCGTACAAAATTTCACCAAACCCATCATGCTTCAATGAAAATACCAAAACTTCATGGCCATGCCCATTGACTTTGTTCTAATAACTTTTGCCATAGCGCTGCACTTAGCACTAGCTCTCTTAAAATGGGGCCCTTGGAAAGTCAACAGATGTGTTGGAAATTTCTAAAGTGAATATGTTTTTTTCTGGTTATTCACTACTCTACTATATTTAATTGCAATTACTCTATTCACTGACATTGAAATCTCAGGACATTTTAGTTATTTGAGACTTTTGTTCCTGAAACACAAACCCTGGAACCCTTAAAAAATAACAAATAAAAAAAATATATAATAACAAAATAAACAAAAACGTTTCCCCCATTTCCTTTAGTTATACTATAAGAGTGCTACTTATGCAAAACCATATATAACTGCACATGAGAAAGTCCAGGAAGTACATTCAGTGTCTAGGAAAGGCCCCAGTACTGTGTGGAATTACATGTTGGATTCTGGCTTTACTTAGTTAGCATTGTTCCCTTTTTAGTCTTGATGGTCATAGACTAGTATGTCATTTATATGGTGAATGTAAACCACGCATCTTTCTAGGCTTTTCCTTCTTTTGAGAAAGACAATTAAAAGAATAGTTTGCCCAAAAATGAAGATGACTGACTTTCTTCCATGGAACACAAAAGGTGAATAATAATAATAATAATAATAATAAATGTATCATAGGGTTTATTTGCCACAATGCCATAAAGTTATTAGTGAATCCAGTCTGTCAGGATCGAGAAAGGAAAAACAACACCATAAAACCACAGAAAAGAAATCAACATGACTCGTAATCTCAATATCAAGTCTTATAATCATAATGTAATTAAAAGTATAAAATATAATTTGTTAAATTGTTAGTAAACGGTAAAACAAAGTAGGTACTTTAATAATGAATGATACAAAACACACATTCTGAGGCAACATTGTGTAATAGAGGGTTAAGTTGAATAGAAAATGTAATGTCATGGTTTATCATTTTGATAACCTGTCTTTCCCCAATTAAAATATTTCCTCTAACTACAATTTTCTTCTGTTTTAGGGCTCAACCAAATCCTCCAAGAGCATGGAGTCTCGACGCAGACCATCCAGGTAAAATATGTAATTCTCTTCCCCACAAATCCCTTTAGATACAGTATATTATCCCTGCATTGCAGTAAATAATGCCTTAATATACCATCTATGTTGTTATATGCTGCTGTAGTGAATATGTTAATAGAATTTCTCAATTTAACTACATTTAACATTGTGATGTTGGCACAAGGTCTGCTACACTTATTCTGAGTGTTTATGAGTGTGGAGAATAAACTTTAAGACATAATTTTAAGTTTTAAAACAATACAGGAAGTTATGCATATCCTAATAGTTTTTTATCTCCCACATGTATTACATAAACAACAACATGTTTGTCTTGCATGACGATTTGTTATAAATATATTCAGCCCCACCCACTCATGGGAAAAACAAACCCCAGTTAGTATAGTTGCCTATTCTTATGTATTGGGAAAATTAAGAGAAATATCCAGTAGCATTATCTTTTGAGAGCCCTTGCTTTCCTGCCAAAAGAGCATTGCTGTATTCCTATGGGATGGCACTCTATGTACAGTTTTACATGTTAAAATATAAATATATAAATGTTTAAAAGAAAAGGAATGTGCTTAAAAAAACGATTGAATTACCTAAACGGATAGTTCCCCCAATAATGTAAATTATATTGTCATTTACTCACCCTCATGTTGTTTCAAACCCATATGACTTTCTTTCTTCTGTAGAACACAAAAGGAGATGTTAGGCACAATGTAAGCCCCAGTCACCATTCACTTTCATTGTATGGGTAAACATTTCAATACAAGTGAATGGTGACTGAGGTTGTCAGTCCCTTACATTCTGCTAAACATATCCTTTTGTGTTTCATGTAACATACAGGAAGTCATACGGTTTTGGAACAACATGATATGTCTTTTATTTACCACATGCTAAGATAATCTGAAATCTATTGAGGGTTGTGCAAGTTTTTATGTATTTATTTATTGTGTGCATGTGTGTGTTTTCCCAGATACTCTGCTGTAAATACAATATTTATATATAATGTACATTTCCAGTCCTGTGTTATTTGCATTTGTTGATCCAAGATACATTGGGTCCAATCTGTATTTCGATTCAAATTGTCCTTTGAGAATTGCATAACTAGCAGTGGACACAATGCAAGCAGTGCACAGAAAACTAGGACTAGATCCACATTTTATTAAAGGCACAACTGTTCGACAAGGCCAGAAGGATTTAAACATGAAGCATGTAAACTTGATAGAATGCACAAAAAAATCTTAAATAATCTACCATTGTAGTTTACCAAGGATTGTGTTTTTCAGAAAAGTAAAATAGCTGAAATGGAACCTCGCAAGTGTCCTATTTGCAATACACTACAAAGGCAACAACTCTACTCACATTTGATCTCAATCTAGTCTGACATTTGCATGTTGCTAAGCTAACAACAACAACAATAACCAGAATTTGTTTTTATTCCACACACCATTGCTGGGTAAAATTATACAGTGTGTGTGTATATATATATATATATATATATATATATATATATATATATATATATATATATATATATATATATTTATATATATATATATATATATATATATATATATATATATATATATATATATATAATAGTGGTGGCCAAAAGTTTGGAATAATGTACAGTTTTGTCTTATGGAAAGAAATTGGTACTTCTATTCACCAAAGTGTTATCAACTGATCACAAAGTATAGTCAGGACATTAATAATATGAAAAATGACTATTCAAATTTGAATATGATGTTCAGAACTTCTTAAACTTCTTCAGAGATTTCTCATAAAAAAATCCTCCATGTGCAGCAATGACAGCTTTGCAGATCTTTGTTATTCTAGATGTCAGTTTGTCCAGATACTCAGGTGATATTCTGTTTGAAAATATTAAGCTTCATTTAACAAACTAAATTTCAACTGTGTTTGATATAATGAGTATATGTTTTATTAGATTGTACTACTAGCAGTATAGTTCATTACAAGTAAATGTATAATCTATATTTGTATTGCCTTTTCCATGCTTTTTGAATGGAATTGTCCCAATTGGGGACAATTCCATTCAAAAAGCATGGAAAAGAATGAATTCTCCTCAAAAATGCCACTCACATGCCAAAAAAAAATAAAAAATACTAATTTTTAAATAGCCTTCATATTAGGAGTATGATGAATAAAAATACTGCATTTGATTGCAACTGACTACATTTTGGAACAGAGAGTTGGATTAAAAGACTGTAGCTCTCCTAGTTTACTTGAATCTGATTGCCCTGCAATCCAGACCTGGCAAGAGATTGAGGTCAGAGATGGGGGACCTGATTGTGGTTACATCTTTGGCAAGCTTGTACCTTACCAGCTATCAAATTGTTTTCTTTGGTCTGCCCTGCTGCACACATGGAATGCAGGAAATTTTTGTATCTCGTTTGTTTATCTCTGAAATCAGTCTCTCCCCAATGTACTTTATCCAATCCATCAGATATGCATTTAATGGACTGTTTGTTGCTGATATTTGAAATGAGGTCTTCTGAAAATTAAAAAAAAATTAAATAATCATTATTATTTAGTGATGTCATGTACTGTGAGACACAATATTGCTAAGAATAGCTTAAACCATCTTAAGGTGGTTTAGCTGGCCTACCAGCCTGACCAAGCTGGTTAGGCTGGCCTGTTTGAATGGTTAGGGTTTGGGCACTTTTCAGTTGGTCATACTGGTAGACCAGTTGGTCGATCAGCTTAAACTAGCCTAAAGTGGCTTAGCTGGTCTACCAGCCTGGCTAAGCAGGTTATGCTGGTCTGTTTTTTTTTTTTGTTTTTTTAGAGGATTTTGGGCACTTGTTAGCTGGCCAGGCTGGTAGACCAGCTGGCCGACCAGCTTAAACCAATGTAAGGTGGTTTAGGGGTTCTACCAACATGGCGAAGCTGGTTATGCGGCCTTGGTGATTGTTTTAGCTGATTTTGGGCACTTATCCACTGGTTAAGCAGGTAGAACAGTTGCTAAGCCAGCTTAAACCAGCCTAAGGTGGTTTAGCTGGTCTGCCAGCTTGAAAAAGCTGGTCTTTTTAATGGTCTTAGATGGTTTTGAACACTTTTCAGCTAGTCATACCGTCGACCAGCTTAAACCAGCTTAGAGTGGTTTAAATGATCTACTAGCCTGGCCAAGCTGGTTAAACATATCTGTTTTGATGGTTTTAGAGGGGTTTGGGCTCTTTTCAGCTGGTCATACTGGTAGACCAGTTCATCCCTGCTTTAACCTTAAGGTGGTTAAACCTTATTTAAGGTTAGGCTGGTGTATTTATGATGGCTTTAGATGGTTTTGCACACTTACCAGTTAGTCAGGCCAGTTAAACTAGCTAAAAAAACAGCTTTGCCAGGCAGGGAGACCAGCTAGACCTTCTAAAGAGCAACTTGGCCAGAATAAAAGACCAGGTAATCTAGCTAAATAATAGCTGAGAAACTAGCTGAGAACAATAAACCACCTTATGCTGGTATTTATTTTTTCTGTAGGGTTTTGAATCAATAAGCCTTCAATGCATACTGAGGGCTCCTAATATGCAATATTTCCAAGTATCCAAACACTAAGCATGTATAAAGTTTATACATTTTAATTTTAATTGTATTGTTACAGTTTTTCCATTGTTGCAGAAATGCATTGTTAATTCTCTAGATGTCTTTCTGTTGTTCTCTTAACATTCCCTCTCTCATTTGATTATTGCAGGAGCTTGAGTTTGATCCAGGCCATGGAGGAGAACTATGAGGTGGACCTGGTCTACATCACAGAACGGATCATCTCTGTTTCCTTCCCCAGTACAGTAGAGGAACAAAGCTACATTGCAAACATAAAGGAGGTGGCCACCATGCTACGCTCCAAACATGGAGACAACTACTTGGTGAGACCTCATTTCTCAGTTGACCCCTCACTAAGCTCTGCCCTCCATAGTTACTGTTTCTCACTCAGACAAGATAGAATTTTCTGTGAATAGTGCAGTTTTCAGTAAAATGTGATATAAACAGGTAAAATTTAATTTATTGTAGTCCTGTGTAGATTAAAGAAAGTGTATTTTCCATCCATCCATCCACTTCTATAGACGCTTGTCCTATGCAGCGTTGCGGGTAGAGTTGGAGCCCATCCCAGGGCTGAATGCAGGGAAACACCCTGGACAGGTGGCCAGTCCTTCAGACTCTCAATCTCACTCACACCTACGGGCAATTTAGGGTCTCCAATTTACTTAACATGCATGAATTTTTGGACTGTGGGTGGAAACTGGAGCATCCAGAGTAAACTTGAACGGGGGAGAACGTGCAAACTCCACATAGAAAGGCCCAGTTGAGCCAGGACTCAAACCTGGGACCTTCTTGCTGTGAGGTAACAGTGCTTGCTGTGATTAACAATGGCAGAAATAGTGCAAGGTTTCTACAATATTCGCACTCATAGCATTTAATTTACTCTCACCTCTACTATGATCTGAATCAATAAGTAAATTTTAAATCCATAAGTTATCAACATTATTTCACCTTGGATCTAATGTAGGTGCCCTTAGTTACTGATTTTAAATGCACTCATTTGAGAATGAGGGCTGACATGTAGTTTAATCCACAGCATGCTCTTCTAGAGTTATCTAAAAGTTTTTTAAAGGAAAAAAATATATATTTAATTATAAAACTTTACTAACATTCACGGTCATAGAAATGATCTGAAAGTGTTAATATGTATATATATATATATATATAAACATTTAGATCTAAAATGTAGCAAACATGCATGAATGGTACATGATACATCAGACTAAAGAATCAAAGTATAAAATATCCCCTCATGTCAGTGTAAAATATGATCTTACCTCAACAATTTTATAAGCTATGTCTACACTGTTGACTTGGTGACTGATTTATTTATTTTTTCTAAAATAGATATGCCACCAGCATCACCGTATATTTAAACAAAAAAAAAAATTTAAATTAACAATTAAATTAAACATGACCATTATGAAATAAATCCCAAATGTCTGTTCCCTTCAGTTTTTTGGCTGGTGGTTGTGCATGAGACGTTTGTGTTTTTTTTGTGAGCCATTAATTTTTTAAGTGAAAAAGACAATAAAGGCAGTGGCATATGAAGTATCCAATGTCTTACATTTGGAGTTGGCATCAGTTCACCCTCTGAAATCCATCGTAATAGACTGAAGTGATGTCTGGCTGGCATCGGTTGCAGTTTGTCAGCATCACTCAGCGACACATAGCAGTGGAGTCCGACACCAAGCAGGAACAGAGCTGGATCCGGCCGGCACTGGTAACCTCAGGATATGAATCCCGGGGTTGAGACAGGAAACAAATAGAATGATATTAGCGTAGATGCAATTCAATTTATTGCAGAGTTTTGGATTATGTGAAATGTTTCTGAGAAATGTTTCTGGTTCCGGCAGACCTAACTAAAGCAGCCTAATTGTGAGTTGATGGATAAATTAGGTGTATGCCTGGCTAAATAGATGAGTCTTTAGTCTAGACTTAAACTGAGTGAGTGTGTCTGCATCCAGACAGTGTTAGGGAGACTATTCCATAGATTAGGAGCCAAATAGGAAAAGGATCTTTCTCGTTTTGTGGATTTTGATATTCTAGGAACTATTAACAGGCCAGAATATTGTGATTGCAATGAACGTGATAAAATATAGAGTGGTAGAAGGTCACTTAAGGACTGTGGAGCTAGACCATTCAAAGCTTTGTACATAGTTAACAGAATATTTAAAATGAATACGAAATTGATCAGGTAGCCAATGTAACAACGCTAGAATGGGGCTAATATGATCATATTACTTGGTTCTTGTCAGCACTCTGGCAACTGCATTTTTAACCATCCATCCATCCATCCATCGTCAACCGCTTATCCTGTGTACAGGGTCGCGGGGGGCTGGAGCCTATCCCAGCTAACATTGGGCGAAAGGCGGGGGACACCCTGGACAGGTTGCCAGTCCATCGCAGCATTTTTAACCAATTGAAGTTTATTTATTGAACTTGCAGGACATCCTCCCCGTAATGCATTAAAATTATCTAGTCTTTAGATCATGAATGCATTAATTAGTTTTTCGGCATCAGCAACAGAGAGCATGTGTCGTAACTTAGCAATATTTTTGAGGTGGAAGAATGTGTTCCAAACACTGGAAAGGACAGATCGGTTGGTATCAAATATAACACTTAAGTTCTTTGCTGTAAAAGATCATGTAACATTATATCCATCGAGAGTCAAATATATTCATTATTATTATATTTTAGCTGCTTATTTTTTCTTAGAGGTTTTTGGTCCAATAATTAATACCTCTGTTTTGTCAGATTTAAGTATAAGGAATTTCTGGCCATCCAATTTTTGATTTCATTGTTATTTTTAAAAGTGAGAGGTGAGAGGGACATGTTCCCCCAGTTATAATGATTGTGGTGGTGGTGGCGTAGTGGACTAAAGCACATAACTGATAATCAGAAGGTCACTGGTTCGATCCCCACAGCCACCACCATTGTGTCCTTGAGCAAGGCACTTAACTCCAGGTTGCTCTGGGGGGATTGTCCCTGTAATAAGTGCACTGTAAGTCGCTTTGGATAAAAGCGTCTGCCAAATGCATAAATGTAAATGTAAAATAAAAAAGGCAGCTTTAAAAAAAAGAGTTAAAGCTGCCTAAAAATATAGCGAATGGCAACATTTGATAAGGTAGGACTGGTCAGTAACATTTTAAGGCTTAAGACTTGTATTAGCAGTAGTAGTCTGATTATTAAAGAGTGACAAAACAAATTAAGTAAATAAAAATGAAATAACATTGTTTTGCAGCTCTTTAACCTCAGCGAAAAGCGATATGATATCTCCAAGCTGAATCCCAAAGTAAGTAGCATTTAATCTTTGACTTATACAAGATCTATTATAGAGAGAGGTTTGTTCCACTGGTCTTACTCATGCTCTTTGTTTTTGTGTGTACATGAGGTTCTGGATTTTGGCTGGCCAGACCATCATGCTCCAGCCTTGGATAAGATCTGCAGTATCTGCAAAGCCATGGACACATGGATGAGTGCTGACAGTCACAATGTGGTAGTCCTGCACAATAAGGTAGTGTTTCGGTTGACCTTGTTTACTTTGTTTGTTTGTGTGATGTGAAGGAAATTGAATGGAACCATGTTTTCTTAGGTAACAATAACAACAAACACCAGCACCCTGCTGAAAACAAACAGCTTAAACCAGAAAAGAGTGGTATGCTGGTCTGAGCTGGTTTTGTAAGGTCCATGAGCCTGGCCAAGCTGGTGGTCTGCTAGTTTAGTTGTTTGTCTTTGCTGTTTTTTAATAGTTTTTTAAAAACATTTTATAAACGTGCTAGTTGGATGTCTTTGCGTCACTGGAGCTCCATTAGGCGCATGTCAAGATAAAAAGAGCCTCAACTGTTAAAAAATGCTTGATCGTGGTGTTGTGTCTAAACAGTATCTAAAAACAAAAATCCCGGCAGACCATCCTGACCTGTGAAAACCAGCTTGGTGGCTAGCCAACACCAGCAAACAATTTAGGCTGGATTAAATGGTAACACTTTACAATAAGGTTCCATTTGTTACCATTAGATAACAACATTAGAACCAACAATAAACAATACTTTAAAACATTTCTTAATCTTAGTTTATGTTAATTTTAACACATACTAATACATTTTTTTAAATCAAAAGTTGTATTTGTTAACATTAGTTAATGCACTATGAACTTACATGAACTAACAATGTATTTTTATTAACTAGCATTAACAAATATTAATAAATGCTGTTAAAAAACACATTGTTCATTGTTTGTTCATGATACCTAATGCATTAACTAATGTTAACAAATGGAGCCTTTTTGTAAAGTGTTACTGATTAAGATAATTTGTTTAGCATGGCACATGTAGGCTATGTTCCAAAACCTAGTGAGCTGTCTAGATAGCATATTCTTTTTTAGCATATTAAGGTATCGTAAGGATGTGCAATGTTGCCGCCTTTGTAGATCGTTCAATATAGGTTACTTGATGATAAATATGCTCTATTAAAAAGCAGCAGCCTGTAGAGTCAAAAAACAACAAAACAGATTACTGTGATTTAGAAAAGAGCTATAGTCTGATTTGAGAACTATTGTTTAAACAATCTTTCAAATAAATTATTACTGTAAATAATATGCATACTTCTCGGTCAGTAGATGGCGTTCTCAGGCTGTTCTTAATAAACAGAGACAGCATGAGTCCATACATGTTGGCACAAGACAGTCTGATTTATGATGCAGTTTCTGGGTCTTGTAGTGGTTTATACTTAAGAAAACATTCCTTATTTCACTTGTACAATTAGTACTTTCCCTTGTTTTGAAAACCTCTGTCTGACCCAGTCTTGAGGTTCAGAAAAGTAAAAATATGATTTGAATCGACCCTTTCACCACCCTCTGACCTGGTGAAATCCCATTGCTGGTTACCACTTATAAACATAAGAATGATGAACAGCCAATTAGCTTTGCTAATGAAAGGAATTCTATCCGCACATAAATGTCAGACAAATATCCTCTTGTGGACTTTGTGGGTTACCTTCTAAACCCACAGTTTACAGTTCTTAGTATCATATTCCATATCAACAAGCCCCTGGGACAATGGTGCAATCCCATATACTCTGTTCCAAAACCTAGTGAGCTGCCTTGCTATGACACATATGATGCTGCCTTAAGACTAAAACATACTTCAGTATGTGAACACAGACACTTCTAGCCACACAAGCTTGATTTGGTGCACTGTTGCGTTCTAAAATGTGTCAGACCGCAATCATAACACAACACAAGTACGTTGCATTCACAATGTTGCCTCATTGAACACTATAGCTGACATCAGTGTGAACTGTCTGCGTATATGGTGAGTTTTCTCTTTTAATTCAACTACCGTCATGTCAGAGCAACAGTTTGAAGAGAATATTGCTGAGCAAGTAAGTTTATAGTCAATATATATTTATAGCAATTTACCTGAATATTAGCACATGCAGTTTAATTATGATGGTATCTCTATCGCCCCCTAGAGTACGCAAGAATCCACATTGTGAATGTTCGACCGGACCACATGTTGGCAATGTGTTGGCCAATCATGTGCATCTGCGTACGCATACTTGACTTAATTATGTTACTGGCCTTAGAATTGGTAGAAAGGAGGTATCTTACCATTGGAACAGCCCTTACATTTTGAGTGTGCCTAAAATAATGCTTACTACGTAGGCACTAGGCAGCTGACTAAATTTTTTTAATAGAGCTTTAGTGTCTGTTAGAAGTGTATCTTTGCCAAGTGAGATGCCCATAGAGGGTGTGATTTTCTTTAGAACATATACACTGCCCTTTTAAGAGGAAAACAAAAAGGCTGAATTGTTAAGGCAACCTGTGTTGTTCTTTGTAACAGTGAATCATGAGCTTGATGGTTCAATGATGGAAATGTGCATTCATTCAAAAAGAACACAACTGTGTAGCTGTTCAAAAGAAATCAAACCACAAATGTGAACTATGTTGTTTTAAGTTCCTTGCTGACCTGTTGCATCAAACGGTTTGGGTCAGTTCTGTTTTGCAGTACCTTTTGTGCCTTTGCTCTATTTTCTTTTTATTAGAATGTTTGATATATTATCATATAGATTTCTGTAGTGTTATCAAGCAGGATGGTGTGTTTTAGTATAAGACAAAATGAAGAATACCACAAAACATCTCAGTATTCATAATATCCATTGCTAATACTTAGATACTTGTTTAATAATGTTGTGGTAACTGTTCCTGGAGGATGATTCATGATCATTAAGGAAAAATCAGTAAATTGATTACCAATTAAAAATATTCCCAAGTAGAGTTTGAAATATGTCTATTTTTCCCGTTTTCCACATTAGAAGTGCATGGCACCAGGGGACATGGCAAAAATGGATGTGCTCAAACCAAAAGAAAATTACTTTTTAAAATACATTTATTTTGATTTATGTGTTTCAAGAAAACTAACTAATAATCTTGTATGGTAACACTTTCTAACAAGGTGCCATTTGTTAACATTAGTTAACAACATTAACAGTTAACTTGAACTAACAATGAACAATAATCATTAACCAAGATTAACCATTAATCTTGGTTAATGTTAATTTCAATATAAACTAAGAAAAAGTAGATTTTATATATAATAAGAATATGAAAGTGTACCGCATACTACTTCATGGCTATGTGCCTCTTAATGGCATTATCCGATAATCTGCTGTCTCTGCCTCTATCCTTGTAGGGAAACCGAGGGCGAACAGGGGTGGTTGTAGCGGCGTACATGCACTACAGCAACATATCAGCGAGGTAAGACCATTAGCCAGCCGACTTTGTGTATTTATTGAATTAAGGATGAGCACTCGTTAGGGAGAAACCCTAATCCCACATCACAAGATTGGACAAACCATAGGTAGCACATGAGCAGGGGTGTGCCAGGAAAAACAACTGCAAAATCACATCACATTACAAAGGAGGATTTGCCTTCAGACTCAAATTAAGTGCTGATCAGATTCATCCCTGATGCCAAAACTGTATTGAGGCTATTTTTATTTTATTTTTTTCCACCTGGAAGCTCCCTGTGTATTATAGGGTGAACACTATGTACTGTACATGATTAGATTTAAAAGGATATTTCACAAAAAAAAAATAACAAAATCAGTATTCGTTTTACTATATCTCAAGACTCACCTGTATGATATTCTCTTTTCTGTGGAACAAAACATTTGTTGTTTTAACAGAATTTTCTTAAGAAAATGTGACCATTCACTGGGAATCTCCTGCGCTGCAGCTCTTAAATCTTATTCACGTTTGCGCATGTATTCAAAGTGGCCTCATCAAAACGTGTCACACCTGGTTTGAGGCCAATGACACCAAACATCATTGGTTACTAGATTGGAGAACCAATCACTGCTCACCAAATTTAAGAATAATATTTGAGAGCTGCAGCAGAGGGGAAGATTTTCAGTAAATAACAAATAAGTTTTGAGTCTGTTCCTCATACTAGGCTGTTGTATGGTTTCCGAAAATTGTAAAGGGCCATTCAGGCCGAATATGTTCTAAAAAACACTGCACTCCTGCAAGAGACGCTGTATAAAAACAGTGAGATTCGGCACAATGGTCAAAGAAGTTCTTCTAGTGCAAGTTCTACATAGAAGGAAAAAAACAACTGAATAAGAGAATAAGCGGATGCATAAACATGTTCGGTGTGAATGGCCACAACAAATTAACTACTGTTATGCTGCTTTTTGTCATTTTTGGAGCTGGACAAAACCCGGTCACAATTATTTTCATTCTATGGAAAAGAGCAACATTCTACTAAACATCTGCATATATGTTCCACCGAAAAAAGAAAATCATTAATGACAGAATTCCTTTTTTGGGTGCATTATTACACAGAATGCATTCTGATGCGAAAGCATGAAGTTTAGGAAAAATGTATCCCAACATCTGAAATAATACACATTTCTTTGCCAGTAAATAATATTTTATTTGGTATGCAGTGCGGATCAGGCTCTGGACAGGTTTGCCATGAAGAGGTTTTATGAAGATAAAGTGCTTCCTGTGGGTCAACCCTCCCAGAGAAGGTCAGTTCAGCTCTGTTTCCTGTCTGAACACTGTTGACCTCTTATCTTCTTGTTTTATGAGTTGGATCTTAAGTGTTCAGCTACTGCCATTGTTTATATTTATTGTCTTCATACCCTTAAGATAACAGTGACCCAAATGTACAAACGATGCTTGTGTTTTTGTTAGTTTAATGGTGCAGTGTGTTATTTCTATGAACAGAATTGTATAAACATGTTGCTATAGCATGTTGCCTAGTTGCTGTAGCAACCCTTGCCCCAGGATATTTTTTACACTGACACAACTCAAAGGAACCCACCCCCACGTCTCTACGAAATTCTGTTGCTGAGTCATGTTGCTACACAGATTTTAGGGAGTTCTGGCTGGTTGCTGGCCGGAGTAAAAAAAAAAGCCCATCCACAAGTCTCTGATGTGGAGAAATGATCCCTCTGATCCTTTTTTAATCTTAAGTATTCGGAAGCTGTACATCACTATAGAAGGAAAATCCTTGCTGTTAAAATGGATGCTAGAAGGGATGTTATAACGCAACACAAGTGTTTTAATCATACTCGGAAATCCCATATCTTCATCAACCGAGTAGGGCAACATAACTTTGGCAATGAACACGCTTAAGTGCTTAAGTTATTGTTATATGTCGTTCCGAACTAGCACTGAGTTCCTTAAAGATGATAGAGAGTATGTCTGTGTGGAGTTTCGGGCTCACCTGCGGCTCTACCCAAATTGTATGATCCAGATACATCATTAAACTTGAGATGAACCGCAGTGAAAATATTTACCGACCTCATAAACACAAATACATGCAAGTGATGTCACCGTATAGGAATCCAATGGGAGTGTGACACGCGAATGCCGTTGCAACGTGTTTATGTAAGCAAGCGATGCTATAAATCTGTCGCTCCTGTTTATAATCAAGAAAGCAAAGCAGTCAACGTTGCTAGCGCGGGATGTTGCAGTGATCTAGTTTTGACGCCTGTATAACGTGAATCTCCCTCCCAAACTCATAAAACAGTGCATTTGACAAGAAAGGCAGAAAGAGCAAACATGTTTTGTGTTAAATGCTGCCAGAACCAATCTGGGTGAAGAGAACCTACTGCAGGGTGAAGAGAAACAATTAAACACCTGTTCATCTCTTTAGAGCTTCATCTGACATATACAGATATTTTCTCTGCCATGTGAATCAGTTCATTTTAATAAGTATGTAAAAAATTATTTTTCAATGCATTTTTTCAACATTAAATGGTCAGTGTTTAATGTAACTGGTGAGTATTGTGTAACATGTTGAATTTCGCCATTTTGTCACTTGCAGTGGCATTTTCGCCCCAAGCCCCCATTCATTTATGAACCTAAGTCTCAGACTTTTGAACTTCACTGTTAGGGATGGGAATTGTAAGGAATTTAATTATTCCAGTTTCAGAAATGTGGCTTTAAAGTTCATGGAGGAAATGCTTTGTCCTGTTTATAAAACCTAAACTTCTGTGCTAAGGGTTTTGCAAAACAGTCTTCAAGTGGAGATAGACCCATCTCATGACCTTAAATGGTCTTCATGTCAGTGCTTACACTTTTAGAAAAAAACAAATCTTTTATTTTGCTTCAGGTATGTACAGTACTTCAGTGGTCTGCTGTCCGGCCACATCAAAATCAACAACAAGCCCTTGTTTCTTCACCACGTCATTATGCATGGGATCCCCAACTTTGAGTCCAAAGGAGGTGAGCTAAGATACAGTATATTTTTATTATATTTTATAGTATGTTTTTTACAGTATTTGTCAGGTGCTGCTGGATGTGTTGAAGGCAGGTTTCAGTGGCCATCTTAATCATGCAGACCGCCTGCTGCTTCTCAGTCTGGAAGACTTACAGCATACTCCTCTATAACACATGACGTGTTGAGCTGAGTACACTCAAAAACACCCTGAGGGACAGAGACCCCGTTCACCCCTGTTATTAACATCCATCTCTGAAAAATCTGATCACAAGTGGCCAGAGCTAAATACAGGTGTAAAGGGGTCCAAAACGTATTGTGATCTGATCACTCAAACAACATTTGGAGGTAGTCAGATGCCCCTTTTATACCTGATATTAAGATGTGTTTTGGGCGATCTGTTTGAAGCGTTACAATGCTAAGGACAGATGTAAATGGGGTCCAAAACGTTTTTAGATTTGTCCACTTCAATATGGTGGGAGAAACCGTGTGAGTAATACACTGATGTATTGATAGATGTATGTCATCATGAAATCAGAGACCCTCCACTCAAAATCCAAACCCAAGTGGCCAAAGGAGACTCATTACAACCAGGTGAAAATGGTGATGTGTCTACTTGTGATTGATTGCTCAAAACGCATTTTAATACCAGGGGTAAACAAGGCCAGAAGCACATGTGACCATATAAAATTTGTGGTGTAAAACTATTTAGTCACAGGCAACAATGGATGACCGCATACTTAACGTGACTGATAAGTCAACCATTGCACTAAAACAAGAGTTTGAAACTTTACCGGTTATGTGTGGCTTTCAAATCATACTTTTTGGATAAACATCTGCTGAATGAATTAATGTAGATCATTTGAAGCGTGCACATCAGAATTTAATTTATTACAGCTGCTTGACTGAAATAATAATGAACATTCTGCCAAAAAAACTCAAACAAAACATGGAAGTATATGTGGAACAGTGTGCCAACTTCTTGTGCTTTATTAACATGCTTTAAGGATTTTAATATAAGGTATAAGCAGAACCATATAGACTTGATCTGCTCCAAGACAAAGACAGCATGTGTGCATATAGACCAGCCCTTCTTTAAAGTTCTGTTTCCACTTGTAGAACTCTTGTAAAGCCTTGTTTTTGCTCTCCCCCTCTGTCACACAATATCTCAGGTTGCCGCCCTTTCCTGAAGATCTACCAGGCCATGCAGCCCGTCTACACATCTGGAATCTAGTATGAATCAGTCCCATGTTTTGTTTTTTTTACACTGTATTACTCACACTACCCTGGTATGTAGCCCAACCTCCAAAGTGTCCAATCACAGGCAGCCATTTGCACCATTGCCCCTCCCACTTTATCTGGGAGTGCTTAAAAAAACACTCATTTTGAGGGGCTAACATGTGCTTCTCCTATACATCATTGAACTTCCTAACATCCTCCATGCTCTCAGAGTCTAATTCTGTTATTATTAGTAGTGATGGGAATATTAAAGGAATAGTTCACCCCAAAATACAGAATTTTAACCAAATAATTTTGGTTCCAATATGTTTTTTGATATTTTGTTGGCACCCAGAACATCAGACCAAAAGCGTTCTTGTAAAAAAAACAAAACAAAAAAAAAAACAAGACACAACGCAGCACATATAACAGGACCATCCTGGTCTCATAGTGAAAATGTGACTCTCTATGCTTTTTGCAAAACTTGTTTTACATGTCTCCAGGTATAATTCCCTGCAGTTTCCATGTGAAATGAACACTAGAGATGCTACAATCAACAAATGTTGACTTTTTAAACACTTATTTTTCTTTCTATTACTCAGACCATTTTATGATACCGACACACTTTTACTCTAATTCATCTTTTGAAAAACTATACATTTTAATGCTTCTATTACAGACCCACCAACATATATACATGTTGAACATCTCATTTATATTTCAAAACACTATTGATTAGGGCTGCAACTAACGATTATTTTTATATTCGCTTATTAGAACGATTATTCGACTATTAGGGCGATTATTGCAACGATTAATCATTAGCTCTTAACTGATTATTCAGCTTGTGCCTCGAAAAGGTTGTATTAAACAGGCTTACTAACAATAAAGAGGACAAAATATAATTTTAAAAATACCTCTAAATGACATTCACTGAATTAAAGGGAAAAAAACTACTTGGATTTTTATAGTTTAATTAATAAACAATTTCACTGCAAAACATCCTATTGTTATCAAGAGTTTTTGTCTCGTTTTCCATTTAAAATGGTCTAAAAATCCTTAAAACAAGATACATTACTTGAAAAGCAGCATATAAGATATATAGACTTGCTTTAAGAGAATGTATCTTAAATATAAGTGTATTTGTACATTAGTGTATTTTTCACTTGGTTATACTTCTGTGAGTGCGGTAAAGACCTATATTCAAGATCTATTCTCTAAAAGCAAGTCTAAATATCTTGTATGCTGCTTCTCTGGTAAATGTATCTTGTTTTAAGGATTTTTAGACCATTTTAAATGATTTAATATTATATTCAAAATTCTCAAATAACAATATTTTATTATACTGTAATGTTTTAGGTTAGGGAGGTACTGTATGCTTTAAAAACTTCTATCTAAAACTCACCTTAAAACCTCGTCTGAATATTACACAATTTTACTCACTTTTGGCACCCCCAGCTTGACGTTTCACCGGAAAACTGCAGCCAAATGTGTTATAATCACGTAAATTGAATTGCAAAAATGTTTTTTATGTCACGCAAATTTCATTAGATCAGGCTGAACAGAATTCAGGTGTCTCAAGATGCACGTTTAAATGTTGATTATTCTCAATCATGTAAATTAAAAACTTGCCAGCCTGCAATTAAGGGAATTCTTCAAAGCCTAAGAGATTCTGAATTTGATGTAACTTCAGGCCACACATACAGTATACAGAGAAAAAAAATACATGCTTAGAGGCAAGAAACCATGCATTGACTGGGCATCATTTTGTTTGTTAAATGCTTGTTTGGTTGTGTTTAACAGTTGTGTTTCTGTCTGGTTTTGACAGTAATGTCCAGGGAGACAGTCAAACCAGTATCTGCATCACCATTGAACCTGGACTGCTGCTTAAGGGAGACATACTGGTAAGAACCTGTTAAGAACATGTGCGGGTCATATTTAACCCCAAAATCAATATACTGTATACATGCATATACATACAGTATATATGGACCACAATAAGTGATCAAGTATATACTTTAAATGCAATGGAAGTCACTTTGCATCAAAGCGAATACCAAATCCAAAAATATAAATGTATTTTATGGCAATGAATTACCCTCACCCTTCTTATTGATTATTAAAAATGTGTTATTATTTTATTTCATAATCTTTTGTTTTAATTAGTTCAATGTTATTTAAGCAACATTGTAGAAGTTGTTGTACTTATCGTAATTGTATTACAATCATATTATGGTAATTTTTACATAAAAAAAAATAAATACATACTACAGTAATTTCAATGCAATGGGAAAAACCCACTGAGAAAAAACAAAACAACAAAAATGTAATCTCAAAAGTTAAATCCAGGCGCTGGATACAGTAATGAGGATTTGGTCGGGGAAAAAACAATTGCTTAATTGTTTTGAATATAATGTCACAATACACACAATTTTATTGGTTCTAAAATATACAGCATTTTTTTCATGCATAAAATAGTATTATTTTTTTGTTCACTTTTGAATTATTTTTTATTTTTTCTCTGTTTAATTATGACTATAGAAACTGTAGAAAAGTGTGCTTTGTGCAAGTCCTTACTCCATTTATGTGCATTTCTCAGAACAACATGCCCAAAGCAATACATTAGGATGTCAAAATGCATCCATCAGAGCCATTCCTGATAAAAGCCATTTCTCTCAGAGATTGCAAGCATAGATTTATTTGCATTTAACCCCAAAAAGCCTTTTGGTAGAGGAAGCCAAAAAGAGCTGAGTGCTTTATCGTCTGCACTAATGCTTGTAGAGCTGATGGGCTCATTTTAGGAAGTCCTTAGCAAGCAAAATCAATCAAGTGGATCTATCAAGAACTCTAACCGCAACATGAATAGCATCGCATTTCAGGTAAAGTGTATTATTGATCAGTATGTGGTTAGCACTAAGACTAATGAAATCTTTACTTGAGAATAAAATGTATGTTACAGAGAATGAAAAGAGGGGGATGGGATATTCAGATACTGAATCAAACTAGAGACCTGGGCTGGGCAATAAAGCTGAAAATAATATTGCCTGATATTTTTTTAAAGTTTGACACAATTTTATGTTCTGTATTTGCTCTGAAATGGCTTAAAAGGGTGCTTCCCTTAAAAGGATCTTTTAGTTTTTTCAATCAGAAGAATTACATATTTTCAAGCAAACATACAGTACATTAGCCAGTTTGACACATGAAACCAATTCAAACTGACAAATTGCCTTTACTGGTAAATGCATCACATCTACTATTCACAGACGCAACATCTATCCATCTTTTATCCATTTTGGATAAATGGATGAATCAGACCCCCATCTGTGTGCCTGAGCCTCTGTCTTGCAGTTTGGGGAAACCCAAACCAGGATGTTTTGCCAAGCCCCATCTTCCTCAATCCTGTCGTGTTTGTTTGGTTTCACTCTCTGAACTGAAAAGCTGTACATTTTATGTCCATCTGCCCCAAGTTAAGTAGCTTAATTATAATAATTTTGGGCAACCGAATGTGGGATACAGTTTCCTTAGTGGCTTGCGAGGACATTTTTATGTCCTGGTCTGGTTTTGGAGAGGCTCTGCAGTCTTACAAACTTTCACTGTACTGACATCTCTGGCACTACTGCATCATGGTAAGCCAAGGCGACAAGGATCCAGAACTTCTCAAAATATCTATTCCAAGCCCACAAATAGAACTTTCTGGTCAGAATGTGTGTTCGCTCAAGTCCTAAATTTGGGGGATTTGCCATGCTTGTAGAGGAATGTTTCAGGTTCAGTAGAAGTTAAGCTCTTTTCACAGCATTTTTGGTAAAATGTTGATTACAGCAGAAAATAATTTCAACAGTTGTTGTAGTATCCTGTATAATAAAGTATCTCAGCTCTGTAGGTCCATACAATGCAAAGAATGGTACACGCTTTGTAAACTGCAGTCTTATGGATTACTTCTATGTTTCCTTTATTTGATATTTGGAGCAAGAATGTAACATCTGGGATGGCATGATGAGAGAATTTTATACAGTATACAAGTTGGCATGAGACTCCTGATAGAATCGCTTACTGGCCTTGTCTGTGTAAAGCTGTAGCCTTTTTTTATCTTCAATACCCTGACCATGTAATGGTGGCAAAGCCTATACAGTTTTGTAAGATATGTTGAAGGGTCCTTTCAGGCTGAACACATTCTTACATAAAAAAAAAGAAGGCTCTTAAGGATACCAGAAAGGGACTGTTTACATGGAGCAAATTCTACTCAAATAAATTACATCTGTAACACACAACCAGCAGTTCATCCACCCAGAACAGTTGTCCCTTCTCAAAAATGTCGACTTTTTGGTTCCAATACTAAATTAGTTTTTAGTGGATGATTGATATTTTTTAATAAATAACTGAATAACAAAAATGAACAAAAATACCAGCTTCATATTTCTGCTTTTAATCTCTCTGGAACACTGGCCCTGTTTACTTCAAATGGATGTGCCTTACTGTAACTTGACGTTTTTAAAAATGTAATTTGCCAATTTTCTGTTGGCAAATATTTGCCAAATGATGTCAATAGAGCTTGCATTGAAGCCAAAACATGTATTTAAGGTGCCACAAAGCTATAATGGTAGTGCTGCTACATGTAGCATGATCTTCATTAAACTGCAGCACATTGTTTTCCAAAAATACAGAGCTATACCTTCAATACCTGTAAATCCCTATAAAATTAAACATGAGTTTGTGCTAGACATAAATAAGTCACAATCTGAGACACAATCCAATTGGAAGTGATGCTCATAGACTAGATAATAATCTTTCTATGTTGGCGTAATATTTTCTGTGCCGTTCTTGTTGCTATAATGTGATATGTGGTGTCTTCTATACTCCACAGCTCAAGTGTTATCACAAACGGTTCCGGAACCCGTCCCGTGATGTCATATTCCGAGTCCAGTTTCACACCTGTGCTGTTCATGACCTGGGCATTGTCTTCGGCAAAGATGAGCTCGACGAAACCTTTAAAGGTATGCTGGATTTGTTTTGGTTGTAAGTTTTAAGCTTTAAAAAAGTGACATTCTCAGCTTGATTGGGAACAAAGCTTTAAAATGTTATTTATTTTTTTAACACAGATGACAGATTTCCTGAATATGGGAAGGTGGAATTTGTCTTTTCATTTGGCCCAGAAAAAATCCAGGGTAAGAACTCTAATTTTCACCTATTAAGCGCATCACAGAAATACCATAAATAGTTGTAGCTCAAACAGGACCATAAACTGGGCCCAGAAGCCTCTGATTATCTATAGATGTGTCTGTCGTAGGAATGGACCACCTTGAAAACGGACCCAGCGTTTCTGTGGACTACAACACCCAGGACCCTCTGATTCGCTGGGATTCATACGAGACCTTCAACCAGCGTTGTGAAGACTCCATGGAAGGTATGTACAACTGTGATCGCATTAACATGAACCCAATAATGTGCCAAGTTGCTGCATTACTTGGCAACTCTAAATGGCCTATAATTTGAACTATATTAATTTGCAGAACAAATTTTATTTTGATTATTAATATGCAACTATTTATTTAAAATGGGTAGTTTTTATCATAACACTGTTGCCATCATTTTATGAAAGCAATAAGCCACTCAAGGCAGAGTGCTACAGTGATTTTACTACAGTTTAGCTGGTTTGAGGCACTCTGTTATGAGTAATGTACATGTGAACCCACTTTAAATGTGGTAAAATCCCTGTAAAACTCTTTTTTGGCTTATCCAATCGGAATTCACGCCAAGTCTGATCTTGGGTCATCCATCATTTCGACATCAAATCATCAGCATTCTCAGTGTATTAGCGAGTTATGCGACAGAGCTTTTTGTGTATACTGCTGTGGTTATCTGTGCGTGCGACACAGAGACTGATTTAATCACATGAGTTTGTAGTGCTGCTCTTCAACAAAGCCTATGTGTCGTAGAGGTCAAGTTGAGATCACATTCTCTCACAAGTACAGACATGGACAACACCACCGTGTCACTGGAGTTGTCTTCACACCCTTGTGGTGAGCTACGAGCCTTTTATGTTAACTTGTGGTATAATTCATATGATACATATGATTTGTTGTCCTTTTTTGAGACATCTTAATTAGCAGGTCAGCTATCAGGTGAGGGAAATTCAGAATGTGGAATGCAAGGAAGATGGAATTCTGTTGAGGTTTGGAAGTATATTTCTGGAAAGAGGTTAGGTGTTTAAAGTGTCTTGGCTGATTCATTATTATGAATGTTTATAGAAGCCTGAATATTTTATGTTTCTTAGTCTTGTCATCAAATTGAATCACACGCTCCTGTCATTTTTACTTGATTTGAAATAAATGTTAGTATTTAGTTAATGTTAGTGACAATATCACATGCAAACTAAATCAGCTTTTAAATCTGGTCCACTTTGCACCTTATTTTGGTCAAGAACTGCCCACTTAAGTAAAGATTGTCTGACCAAAATATTAAGTTACCAACCCCAGCTTGATATGTTTTTGAATTGCACTCATTAAAAAATAAATACTTTACATTAACTGGGCTTGCATTTTTGGGGGATGCAATTTCATATGGTTGTATATTTAAGCTGTAAATATTTCAACTGAAAACATTTTGCACAAAATTTCATAATTAAAAACTGGGCTTCACAACTAGCTGGTGCAGTCGGGTGTTGATGAAGATCAAGGGTTTCCAAGGGTTCATTTTTAGGAGCTGCAGTCAGCTTTGCACAGATTTAAATTTGACGTTGTGCTCCATCAATCTATTTGAGATGAGGAGCTATAAAGTATACCAACCTCTGGACCAGTGCCTGCTTTAAATAAGGCAATGTGAAATAGAGCTCTTGATCTCTTTGCTGCCTCTTTTACGAGGGGTGAATAATCTACCTCTCTGGTCAAGAGGCTAGAAACCCTAAAACCCCTCTAACTGCCCCTGTTTGTGTGTAATGCCACTGTTTGTGATTGGGAAGATGCCACATGCTACACTGCATGCTGACATCATATGCTTGTCTTAAGTCAGAGGGGGTGAATGGAAAGGGTACATTTGCACATGAATTTAGATGGCTATCACAGTCAAATATATCCATTGAGCAACAGGGGGAAGTGCACAGACACTAGAGAGATGAAAAGCAGCCAGACAACAGGCCTTTGTATTGGAGCTCATGACTTCTATATTGTATTTTCACAGGGAAATCTCTTCAGTGAATCATTGAAACTAAGTCATAATTAACACCATCCTTCCTTCCCCAAATGTTTTAATAAGTGTTAATTGTGCGGCTCTCTAAGCAAATATTTCAATATGTGATTCATTTAAATAATTAAACCATTTATCCGCCATATCATATAATTAATTTGATAACAAATTTGAATCAATATGCAGCTCTTATTAAAATGCGTTTACCTTTTCCTGTGGCCCTACTGATCAAACTCTGCAGATTTTCAAAGAATTACAACATCTGTCATTCTATCATTGTTAACTCTTGTTTGTTTGTTTGTTTATTAAATATTTTGCTAAATTGATAACGCTTTTAGTTACCAATAAGTGTGTTTTTTCCCAAAATCAGCACAGAAAATTTGGTTTTGGCCTGGCACAGACTGATTTCTGCAGCTGAATTTTTTAACCTGTTGAAATTCACAGTGGACAGACAAAAACTAGAGAATTATTCTTAAAATGTACTTTGAAAAAACAAAGACACAGTTCCCCAAAGTACTAGAGAAAGTAAACGCTAGTAAACTGAAAGTAAACTCACACAATCAGGACTCAATCAGAACTGAGCACCATAATTAGACATGCCAAGAAAATGAGAGCGCTGATAATAATGCTTTATCTTTTCTTGGCTGTTAGTGGCACAGTAATTGATGACTTATCTGCTCCCACCTTAACCACAGATAGTACTTCTGTGTTTCACAGGAGCTACTGGCAAGGTTACAGTAAAACAAGTCATTCCCCTGGCCACAATGCTGGGCTGTAATCCATCACAGTAGGATAATGTCCACAATCAGAATAGTTAGTGTTTTTATTAACCATTCAGTAACTGTTTTACAGCCAACATGAAGCCAACATCATATTTAATAAATAAAAGTTCCACAATATTATGCATTTTCAATTGAAACAATATATTCTGCTCAAAATGATAGAAGATGGGTTTTGAATTTATCAATGTTAAAAAATACGCCTGTGGCAGGGCGGAGGGCGGGGCCGGGTCGTGATCCTACGCACCCGGTCCAGTATTACGCTAATCAAGCCTCCGAGGTATAAAGGTCGACTGCAGGGTGTCGTGCGGGAGAGAGAGATAGTTAGCGGACATGTCCATCATATGCGTTTGTGTCTTTGTTTTAAGTTTACCATTAAACTATCATTTATATTATCAAGCCGGTTCTCGCCGCCTCCTTTCCATTGAATACGTTACACTGGTGCCGAAACCCGAGAAGGAGGAGGGATACGCCGTAGTAGAGTTCTCACCACTACCGTCCACCCCAACGGAGCAGCCGCGGCCATCTGCCGGGGGACGAGGAGCCCAGCCGCCTGAACGAGGACGATGGCCGCCGACCGCGAGGGGAGAAGGGGCTCTTAGCCGACCGCCTGGAGCGGTCAGGGCCGCTGCCAAGGGCGCAGGAGTTCCCTACTAGCCGCCGAAACGCGGTGGGGTTTAAGACCGCCGACCGCGAGCGGGGAGGGGCTCACTGGCGACCGCCTGGAGCGAGAGGAACGCTGTCAGGGGCGGGGGAGACCCCTTCTGTTCCCCGAGAACGCGGCGGGGTGTTCCGTCCGCCAGGGGCTGGAGGACTGCCTCGGATCCGCCCGGAGAGGCGCGGTTGTAAAGGGTGGAGGGGTGGCCGAGGACAAGCTGTGGCGTATCGGAGAACTGGCGAGTAGAGTTTATTTTTTATTTTATTTTTTTCATCTCTCTCTCCTCTCTCTCTCACTGTCGCTCTGCGTTTTAAATTTTACAGTTTTTGGGGGGTACTACACTGTTACAGGAAGTACCCCCCATTTTAATTATTTCTGTTTCCCTCTCCTTGTCCCCTCCCTCGTACAGGTAGATGGGGATGACCTGCCGGCAGATAGCGCGGAAGGCGCGCCCTCCCCCAGGGAAAGGGGGGTGTACGTCAGGCCGGGGGCTCCCCAGCCTGAGAGAACGAGGGAGGAATGTGGCAGGGCGGAGGGCGGGGCCGGGTCGTGATCCTACGCACCCGGTCCCGTATAAGGCTAATCAAGCCTCCGAGGTACAAAGGTCGACTGCAGGGTGTCGTGCGGGAGAGAGAGATAGTTAGCGGACATGTCCGTCATATGCGTTTGTGTCTTTGTTTTAAGTTTACCATTAAACTATCATTTATATTATCAAGCCGGTTCTCGCCTCCTCCTTTCCATTGAATACGTTACAACGCCCTTGATAAAAACAAACTTTATTTGTGTGTGTGTGTGTGTATATATATATATATATATATATATTTATATACACACACACAGTGTTTCTCACAGGATTTTGTGAGACTATGGGGGATGAACCTCCGACCCTCTAGGGGTGTCCGGGGGCAAACCGTAAGAACATTTTTAACATTTTAAAGTTCAAGTCTTCCATCTTGTGCACTTTTAGAGCAAAATTAAGAGGCAAATGTTGTGCTCTTGTAAACAATTTTGTGCTCTTAAAGCTGCAGTAGGCAACTTTGAAATCAGTTGAATTGTGAGAAACAGCACCCCCAATTCTTCCCCATTTACATGATGCTCTTCACCCCCAGCCAGGGTTTAATTGACAGCTGTTCACAAACAGAGCCAAGGCCTGCCTTGCCAAAAGTGATTGGCTAAAATCTCATCTGGGGTTTGACGTCTCTTAAAATATTTTTGTATGCTCATTGTGAAAAGCAGGGTACAAATCAGTTTCAGCTTTGTATCTTTTAATGTTACCTCAGACTTTTAAGGATAGCTAGCTAGTGAAGCCGTAAGAAGTGTAACATTATGCCAATTAACCTAGTAATTTACGTTAATCATCATGATTGTAACTTCGGCAGTAATATTATCTGTTTTCTCTTGTACACTGATGATGATACATTGTGTGTGGAGTACTGTATAAATGCAATGGATAAATTGAATGTTAGTTAATGTTACTTACCTCAAAGATTTGTCATCCTCCTCAACCAAATAAGGTTAGACGGATCAGGAATACTCCAGTGCATGTCTGTGAATGTGTGTGAGCACGTGAGTTTATAGCAGCGGGTGAGGAGCTGACTGAACTGACTGGCGCGTGAGAAAGAGCGCGCAAAACACAACCTTTTATTTTATGTTATGAGACTGAGAAGTGCAAAAATATTTTAGATAAGTGTAAAAAGGTTTTTGGTTCATTATGAGACCGTGGGGGGTCAAATTAGACTGTGGCAGGGTGCTAGAGTCTAGACAATTAATGGGCAACACTGATATGATATATATATATATATATATATATATATATATATATATATATATATATATATATATATCTGAATCAGTATTTGTGCTTGTTTTCAGTGAAAATATATAATGATTCTTAAAAACAAGATACTCTTATTTGAGAAGCAAAATTACATGATATGTTGCATGATAATTACAAGATATAAACTAAAAACAAGCTCTTTGCAAATCAGTTCATCATCTTTGAGGGCGGCCCTAAATCTTGGGGTTCAGGTTTGAAAGACTCAAGGGGAGCCAGGAGTCAGAGCTTGTTTACTGTGGCCTCCCCAGATTTGTTCAGAGCCCTGCCCACAGCATTTTTGGGATTGTTGAGAAAGAAAAGTGTGACGACTGGGAGATGGGGGGATTGGAGAGGCACTGATAGAGGTGGTGTGTGAAAAGGAGCCATCTTTTCCAGTTTGGATACCGAAAAATAATTTTGTAATCAGTCACTAGAATTCAGACTGTTCTGTGTGCACACAGAAATCAGACTGCTTATAAGTCTTATTGTCTATGTTGGACCATAAAAGAAGAAGAAGAGGTAGAAGAGCTTTGTGGAAAGATATGTGTTGATCTGAGGTAAAATTCTTCTCTAAACTTACTTTGTCAATTGTTGTGTCAGCCATGGTATGACCAGACCAGTAACAGATGATGTTATTTTTGCTGGAAGGTCAACAGAACAATGGTTTATGCATTAAATAACCATATCATAAAGCTTATTTGTGGATAATCCAATGGATATTTTACACACATAAGGTACTAATATTCTCAATTAACTAACATCCGATGGAGTTTTTTGTTCCTTGCCACAGTCGCCTTTGGATTGCTCGCAAGGGGCCTACAGACATATCATTTTTAAGGCATGATTTGATTGTCAATCAAGTTTTACATTTAAACGGCACAATGAGGACAGACATTGCATTATCATTTTTGTTACAGCATATTTTTTCTATAAAACTACTTTGATACGATGTGTATTGTGAAAAGCACTATATATATATATATATATATATATATATATATATATATATATATATATATATATATATATATAAAATAGTTGACTTACATTTGACTACTTTCTCCTAATATGTGGAACTTTACATAAACCTAAAGCTACGATTATTCATAAATTAATTATAAGTCTGGTGTCAGTAAAACTAATGCTTCACATTATGTAATGCTGTAGTTGGGACTCTAAATTCTAACTGGATGAGCCACTTTTGAGGACTCTGTAATCTAGCTGATATACACACACCTCTTAGTGTAAAATTCTTTGTTGCAGTGGTAAGTTGTAACATGGCTTGGTAACTGGTAAACAATGTGTACGTTTACATGGGCAGATATAATCGAACTACCACACATTTTTGCATTGTCTGGTTTTTGAGTTGCCTTCATCTCTCTGTCTAAGTATTCATGACACTATGCACAATCAAATAGTTGAAAAAAGCTTGTTAGCTGAGGAATTGATGTAGACATTTGCCGGTTGACCTTTTGCATCATAGTAGCATGTCAATGAAGTCAGCTACAGCAAACCCACACAACAGCCACAACAACAACAACATGGACAATTTTAAATTCTGTGCACGTTGATTTTGGTGCAGATCAGGTGTACGTTATCCGTACTGGTAATGGTGATGTTTGAAGGCAGATGATGACATAATTTGCTCCTGAGTTATTTTTCTATGCAAGGTCTTCTCTGCTTCACTTTCATCCTTATAATCTCCACATAAAGCTTAATAACGTTTAGATTGAGGAGAGATGTCATGAATAAATAGACCATTAAGAAAATAAACACTTTATTGGATACACCTGTACACCTACTTATTCATGCAAGTTTCTAATCTGCCAATAGTGTGGCATCAGTGTGATGCATAAAATCATGTAGGTACGGGTAAGGAGCTTTAGTTGATGTTCACATCAACCATCAAAATGGGGAAAATGTGAACTCAGGGATCTAAACAGTCAAAATAGTCTCTACACAACTGGGCAGGGGTGAGGACATTGGGGGCCCAGAGACAGCCAAAGTAGTGGGGTCTTTTTCTACCAAAAGATTCAAATATTTCATCAAGACTTCATCAGTCGAGGGCACTTAAATATGAATATTAAAAGATGAGATCAGCTGTTCGTTTTGAAGCTGAATGACTGCAGTCCAGTTTTTGTTTTTAAAGATTTATATCTAGGTCCTATATGGGACACAGCAGTCCTTCTGACAGAAAAAAAACACTGTATGGGGGTTCAGGAGTATCCCCTGAGAGAACATTTATAAAAATATAAAAGTCTGAATGGACCATTTTTATATTTTCCTTAAAGTGTGGATCTGTTAACAGCAAAAAAAAATCTGTTGTTTATTATAAAAGGCTTGTAACATGCTGTAACAAACATTATAGTCTAAAGGCTCCACGTTAATATTTTTGATGTTACAATAATCTCACCTGCAACTCGTACGCACAGTAAATTACACTTATGCACACCTCATATCTATAGCGGGAAGAGAGGCAACACACGCGGAGCGGCAATAAAGCGCATAGCGCTGGACACAAACATGTCTCTTGCGCTGAACATGTTTTATTCCTGCTCTGCATGTTTGCACGTATTCTTATAGAAGCACTTAGCCAGGTGTCAGATAACGAGCACAAAGATTTAGAGCTGGGACCGGATTAAATTGTCCTGTGGTCTGAATCCACCTCTTGAGTACCCCTGCTATATATATATATATATATATATATACACACACACACACACACACACACACACACACACACACACACACAAACACACACACATACACACAGTATAAATGTATTGATTTGATTCAATTCTGTTTTATTTTTAGTTATACTGCAGTCACAAGGTCTATTTTGCTTACATTCTGTATAAAAACTCTCTCAGCTAGGGCTGTAAATTATACAGGGAATATAACTTGGTACATTCCGAAAATTACTAATTAAAAGAATTAACAACAGGATCCAAACTAGGCAGTTCAATTATAGATAATATCAGGATTGTTCCATTGAAGATTGTGATTAAAATGAAAATCAACAGATTTACCCAACCATACCTGCTCTGTATTTTGCCTTTAATCCATATCTCTTCATTGCCTTTGATATTCCAAACGTAGGATTGTACCATCCTTATTTTTGATGAAGTTAAAGCATGCACTTTTAACTGTTCGAAGTGCATATCTCAATGTGTTTTCAAAAGGCAAAGTGTTAACATTTAATTTGATTCAGTGGGAACCTACCAGATTATCGTCGTGCATTCAGTAAAATTGCAATATTTCAAATTAATCTTGCTGACTGCATTTAATTTCACCATCTCAGACTCACAAGTGTGCAAGTAAAGTGATTTTATCCACTAAGCTTTTTGCAGGCATTGCTGATTTCCTTATTATGAGCCTATGTGCAGTTAGCATATATTTACTTTAAGCTCTTGAACAGAAATCTACTATGGTTGCAGGACTGTGTGGCATGGTTTTATAATTGCATTTTTGAGTTCAGCTGTGCAATGCTGAGTTTTATTATGGTCTGTTTGTGTGGCTGGCAGTGTGAGAGACTAACTGTTACGTAATAAACGTGTCTATACATCAAGCTGGCTTCAATTAAACCTTCCTGTGATGGGCGGCAGGGCCTCTCCATCTCAAATGTTGTTTAATTATGTGGCTGGTGTGGCTAGAAACCAGTAGCTTAGTCAGAAGAATTAGACAGTTAACCCTTTCAGCACGCTGTAGTTTAAAGCTTTGCAATCCAGACTGTCGGAATTTGAGTGGCATTAACAGACAGACCAGACTGTCATCACAATGTAGGGCCTTTACTGTCACCATCTGTTAACACATGACACCAGAGGTGCACATTTTGTGTTACCGTCTGATGGATTTAACTACCTGAAGACTGTTTGTTAACGTGTGGTCTTCCAGATGTTTTTGTTTGTGTTGCTTTGCCACAGTGGCGACAGCAATGGCTGAACACTGTGCTGGTCTAACTTGAAGAGGGAGAATGGGATCCAGACTCAAATTTGTGTCACATATGTCTTCTACAGGGAGATGTATAAATGTGTACCATAGTCCGATCTGCTGTGTGAGCTAGCATGAATGCAAACACATCATGTCACACTAGAATCTTACATAACCTGTCAAGATCACGTCCAGATTATACTTCTCCCAAAATCAGAAGGAAAAATAAGAAATTGTATTTAGCACAATGAAATTGATGCCTTTTTTAGGATTAAGATTTGTAGCATTGTCACAGTATTTTCTTGAATAATGAATTCAATATTTACAATTAAGCACATTTCCACTGCAGTACATATCATAGTTGTGTTTATTGTTTTGCCTTTATACATTTATTTTACATTTACGAGACATGGAGCAATTTGTATGAAATTTTTTACCTCTGCATAAAAAATTAAAGGCAAATATATACCGTAATTTCCGGACTATAAGCTGCAACTTTTTTCCCACGCTTTGAACCTCGCGGCTTATACAATGACGCGGCTAATATATGGCTTTTTCCCGCTTTCAAATTTTGTGCTGAAAAAAAAAAAAACATTCTGTGACGTGCTCAGTTTTTTGGCCGAGTGAAGCTTTCATTAGACCAATGAAATTGCCGAACGGGTTAAGGTCAAAACAACTTTTTTTGTTTACTGTTTAGATTAAATCGAGCGCGCTCAAACATCCCATCATTCTGATTACGGTAGTAATTTTGTCGCCGTGTGTGGCAGCGGGGGCGTGGTCAAGCGCCCGTTCGGGGGAGAAAAGCTGTAAGGGCGCTATACACCTGCGCTAAATTATGTCTAACACCGGTGTCTAATTTCAAGTGCCCTGCTTCAGGTGTCCTTCTTGGGAAAACTGTCACACGATCCACTGATTTTTATTTAAAAATCAGTGGATGCGGCTTATATTCAGGTGCGCTCAGTAGTCCGGAAATTACGGTATATAGAAGTTAGTTAAATATACTTATAATGATTTAATCATTATGTATATTGAATTAGTGGTAATGCTTTACAATAAGGTTCCATTCGTTAACATTAGTTAATGCGTTATGCATCATGAACAAACAATATATATATATTTTTTTTATATGTATCTTATTGTAAAATGTTACTGAATTATTGTTAGTTGAGGGGCTTTCTCAGCAAATATGTATATATGCGATCAATTGTGATTAATTCAATTAATTAATTGGTTTATACCATGTAATTTATTTGATAAAAAATTGTATAGTTAAACAACCCTATTATATGTTATTTCTATATACCAAGTGCCATGCTATTTATATACAGTTTGCTCTGAAATACAATATATTTATTTATTAATTTACTTTAATTTTTTTAATTATAATTTTTCATTTTTTATTTACATTTTAGGGTGGAAATGTTACCTGTAATTGTTTTCATGATATTCACCCTAATGGAAAAAGCTCTTTACTACAGTACATCCTACATCTTGTGATATGATATATTCACATTCTAACCTAGATTGCAAAACAGATCAGGCTGCTGCATGTACACGATACATCTCCTTATTGATGCAAACAGACTTTGGATTTCTCTCTTCTCATCTCTGGGATTAAACTACTTTGACTCCAAACTCAGATGTTGCACAATATCAGATCTTAAGAAATCTCTGAATACATAACACTGAGAAAATTCCTGGATTGCTCCTCCAGTTTTACGAACACAGAATTCGTTTGTTCAGCGTGTCTCTGCTGCAAGCCGCTGCTTGAGGCTTTATATTGGGCCTTCAGGACAATTCACATTTAGCCAATTGTTACATTTTACCTTTGACCTTTGCCTTCACACCCATGGCCATGCTTGCAGCTGCTGTGCAGACCCTCTCTTCTGTCACTTGTTGGAACTGTGTTTGTCTTTAGTTCTAACTAGCATGGCAGAACCATCTCCAAAACACATGGAATGGGGGGGCATTTGGTTTTTGGGGGAGGGCACACTTTATAATATGAGTCTTTTATAATGAGTCTGCCAATAGCCACACCAAAATATTGCCTATTAAGAAAAACTCAGGCTGTCATTTAGTAAATAATACACATTTATAAAATAAAAACAAAATTTTTCAATAGGTTTCCTGAGTGTAAGCCCTCTAGAGGACATTGGGCTTGGTTCTGGAAATATAACTCGCTTTTAATTCTTCTGTTGGGATTTCATAAAATCCTTAATAAAAGACTTAGAAGCCATAAACCAAACCAACCAGCTCTGAGATGAATCACAGATGAATCACAGCAACTTAGATTTGAAGCAAAAACTCTATTTGAAAATCAGACAAAAAACAAAGGTACAAGAGTATGTCTTTGAGGGAATGAACTACAATCCCATAAAACACTGTAAATAACGTAATGAAATTAGGACTCTGGAATAATACAAAACTATTTGATTAAAGTGATTTAGTTTATGGTTTGAAAATTATATATTTAAATTGTATTGCAATGTTTACATTTTCTGCTATGAGAATGAATGGGATTTTTACGCTGAAATAAAAACTGAAATTGGCGGGTGTTGTATACTGTTCCTGCACAATGGTTCAAATTTACCCAAGGAAAATATCTTCAGTTTACCTAATCATTTTTGGTAGATTTACTTAATAATTAACAGAAAAATATTTTCTGTTACTCTAATAATATCGAATACTCTAGTAATTTCTATCACGCTAACATCAACAGACAAAATGATCAAAATAATGGGATTAACTGTATCCAATCAGAATAAACAATTTTCCCAAGCACTCTTCCATCTGCCATTGGTTGGACAAACGGGTAATCCCACCCCAAACCAATGCTATTGATTGAGCCGATGTTGCTTTGTCAGGCTGGTCAGAATACTGAAACAAACTGAGCAATGTTTTGATAGTGGCACATCATTTTATTTATTTATGTAACTTTTTTTTTTAAGAATCAACGAATGCATTGATTGTTTGTAGTTGTCTCTGCATATTACGCTGGGTAAGAAAGTAGAAATGACACACTTAACCTTAAGGTTTGGGCCCAATATGCCATATGGTGCACTAATAGTCCGCCCTTGACGACAGCCCTGTACCTTGTAGAAGAGCAACGCTGTCTGGGAAAGAGTGGGAGGACACATTAACTGGCTCATTAACACTCGGCCGCCTCTCTCCTGGACTTTACAAGACAAGATTGACTAATTTCTCCTACATTCCAGAGGCATACGCACATAGCTCAGCACAGGTCAGATATTCCCCCCTCAATAGCTCTCAGTGACCTGTGACAGATGGTTGCGGTGTTGATATTTACGTGGCCGAGTATCCAGTTCTGTTCACAGTTCGCCCATTAACACTGATTAAGAAGCCCTTTGGGGTTTCCACACCAACTTTCTGGTTTGAGTGCTTGAAACCCCTTTTCCACCGAAATGGTGTCGAGGGATCTGCAAACCTCTCTCAGAACTGGCCTGTGTTTCCATTGGCTTGAGAGGTGAACAATGATGTAACTGAACATGTTGCTAGATGATCTGCCCACAAACAAGCATTGCACATCTCAGTCTAAGTTTATGAGTTTATTGTTAGTTTTGAGAACTTTTCTTAACATTCAAAGTCATTGAATTCAAAGTGTTTTTTTTATGCCATCATGAGCTGGCTTTGATGTAAAAGTCAGATCTTATTTGATTAACAAAAAAATGCATGAAGATCCATTAATTCATATGATATTTATGAATAGAACCATTTAATTTCAGATGGACAGACATATTGCACCGCTCGCTTCGAACGTAGATGTTAAATACACTGTTAATGAGCAACATGACAAAACTAAACTTATCCTGTTCTAATCAAGGCACAGATGCAGTGTAAATAATTGATTTATTATGCTGATCAGTCAGCTTTGTTTTTAATGAGAGGATTCTTGAGCGTGCAGAGCGTTGTGTGGAGCGTCACTGAGCTTGTGTCGAAATGCATATCTCAAACCGTGTAGTGACAACAGTCATTGTAATGGGAGAGTTTGTTGTGTTGCTGGAACAGTTTTGTTTGTCATGTTAATAAATAACCCAATGTCAAGCAATAAAGTAATTCATCTAAACTGTTCTAAGTGTTTTGGAGGTTTAGCCAACATAAAGAATATGGCATGAATAGCATATTTGAGGGATCACCGTCATTGTTATCGCGTCTGCTCTAATAAGGACCATTTGCCACGCAGCTGGTATTGGTAGATTTAACATTGTCACGAATCGCTCAAACTCCGATAGCAAATGACTGTTTTTAATATCCAAAGTGCAACCGCTGAGGCCAAAAATGATCTAACGATGATCTTACATGAACAAGATGGCCATTGAAGCTCTAACGGGATGAATGGTCCCCTGTCTAGCCACCAAAGGGCTTACTGAACGCAGTAACTTGGTCAATTTTAATCGGCTGTTAATAACTTTAAATATGTCATATTATTTACTCTACATGAACTAATAATTTAAGCAGTAATTCAGCAATAATTTAATTTATTCTATACCATAGATATCCATTTAAAATCATTTTTAATATATAATACAATACAATATAATGCTTAAAAGATGCTTAAAAGAAACTGGAACGCAGTTCATATCCACCATTGAAATCTGCTACTCTGAATAACCACACGGTTGCTTACCTTGTGATGTCATGGTAATTAAATATTTGAATCAACATTAATAATCGCGATTATAATATTAAGGGCAATAATCAACTATTATGATTTTTGCAGCCCTATGTTGGAGTCACATGCAGAGCAGTGTGCATGTGTCTCGTTCAGTGTTTGGCTTTAGCACAGAACAGTCTTCTCAAATTCTGATCCAGTAGGTGCACATATCCAAAACAGGAAAGTATTCCCAAACATGTCAACTCAGTTTTGCCACAAGTGAAGTATTCTAAACATAAATTCCTTTTATGTGGCTTTGTTCTCACTGCACCCAATTGCGATTTGGTTTTGAAATCTGATATTTAGGACTGAGTATCAATACTGTAATTTTGCATTTAATTTAACTGGATCCAACTGTTCAAACAATGAAGTTAACAGGTTGCCAGTTAGATGCCAAGAAACTTTAGAGAATAGCTGTTATTGTTGAGAGGATGGAAAACTGGAAGTTTTGGCTCTGCTCATGTTCATCATGACATCTCAGAATCTCTGCATCTCGTCAACTCACATGAGACAGCATAAGCATTAAGGACATTACTTTGTTTACATATTTATACATAAACGTAATGTGTTCGCTCATTCACCATTTAAAGGGATAGTTCACCCAAAAATACAAATGTTGTCATTATTTACCCTCATGTCAGTCTTTCTTATGCAGAACACAAAAGGAGATTTTTTTATAAATGTAATCCCAGTCCATTGAAAACTCACTTTTAAGCTTAAAAACGTGCTCATAAGTATAATAAAAGTAATCCATGCGACTTGTGCATCATGTTCCAAGTCTGCTGAAGGCGTACAACAATAGGGTTTGGTGAGAAACAAGTCGAAATTTAAGCAATATTTTCAGTGAAAATTTGTACGTGCATTGTGCGTTCATGAGAGAAGCTGGATGGATGTATATACTGCTGCACACGCATATTGTATGACGTTATGGTTGCGTTGTATCCAGAACAATAAAAAAGCTACTTCAAACCGAAACACATTTCCAAAATAACAGATTTTATTCGGATTTAAATAAACTGTGAATGGTTTAAATCAGTTTGTGGCAGGGCAGAGGGCCAGGCCGGGTCATGATCCTACACACCCGGTCCCGTATTAGGCTAATCAAGCCTTCGAGAGGGATAAAGGTTGACTGTAGAGGATCGTGCTGGAGAGAGAGATCGTTAACGGACATGTCCGTCGTGTGTGTGTTTTGTCTTTTGTTTCAGTTTATTATTAAAATATTATTTATGTTGAAATGCCGGTTCTCGCCTCCTACTTTCCATTGATCACTTTACACAGTTTCACTGTTTCAACTTCAATTCCTAAGCATATACAGTACATTGGTGGCCAAAAATTTGGAATGGTGTACAGATTTTGCTGTTTCGGAAAGAAATTGGTATTTTAATTCACAAAAGTGACATTCAACTATCACAATGTATAGTCAGGACATTACTGATGTAAAAAACACACCATCACTATTTGAAAAAAGTAATTTTTGATCAAATCTAGACAGGCCCCATTTCCAGCAGCCATCACTCCAACACCTTATCCTTATCCTTAGCTACATTGCTAATTTGGTTCTAGAAATTCACTTTGTCTTTGTGTTTGTTTTTGAGTTGCCACGGTATGCAACAGACTGGCATGTCTTAAGGTATAAGTACATCAGAGTCTCTCATAAGTACATCAGAGTCTCTAGTTTGAGAAATCATGTCCTCAGCTGACAGCTTCATTGAAGTTTCATGTACAACAATAAAGAGAAGACTCAGGGGTGCAGGACTTATGGGAAGAATTGCAAAGAAAGACACTTTTGAAACACAAAATGAAAATGTTAGAATGGGCAAAGAAACAGACATTGAACAACAGATATTTGGAAAAGAGTGTTATGGATCTTAACCCCATTGAGCTTTTGTGGGATCAGCTAGACTGTAACATGCACGAGAAATGCCTGACAAGACAGTCACATTTATGGCAAGTGCTACAGGAAGTGTGGGGTGAAATTTCACCTGAGTATCTGGACAAACTGACAGCTAGAAAGCCAAGGATCTGCAAAGCTGTCATTGCTGCACGTGGAGGATTTAAATTGTAATAGTAATTTTTCACGTCCTGACTATCTATGCATTGTGATCAGCTGAATGCCACTTTGGTGAAAAAAAGTACCCATTTGTTTCCATAAGGGCAAAATCTGTTCATTATTCTGTACTAAATCTGTACAAATTAGATATATATATATATACTGTATAAAGAATAAAATCAGAATTTTTCCTGATATCTAGGTAAAATTATCTCTTAGATAAATCTAAGAAGTGACCTCATATTCCTTACTGTTTATGGGAATTGAGTTGAAGTGGATGGGTAGATGTACATTAACTTTTTTATTTCCTGTGCTTTAATCACAAAAGGCTTTCTCAACACTTTCATATCTGTCTTTATTAAAGAGTGCCATCAAAAGCATATTTAATGTGCAGCACTTACATTATAACAGTGAGGTGATTAGCACTTGTAGACTCTGTGACATCACTTTCTCTTCTTCAGAAGTGCTTACAAAGTGATTTCCAATGACCCCAACTCTGTTCAGAGTTACTGTGACTGCACATTTAAGTTTCACATTTAAGTAGCTTTATTGGGATGAAAAACTTTACATTGTTAAAACAGTATGATCTCTCTCTCTCTCTCTCTCTCTCTCTCTCTCTCTCTCTCTCTCTATATATATATATATATATATATATATATATATATATATATATATACACACATCATATACAGTGGCGGCTTGTCAATAGAGGGCTGGGGCTGCCCCCATCAAAATTCCAGAAATATACATGAATACAAAAATTATATAAAATGGAAATAAAAATAAAAAAAATTTAATAGTTTACTCGTACAATCTGCAGGCTGGTAGTAAGAGCCTCAGCATTTAATAAAAACTGGCTTTAATCGGTTAACTATTTTCTATGTTTTTCAATATGTTTCATGCGGTTTAATGGGCGAGGACGGACAGATGGATGTCTATCTGAGTCCTTAAATTTTCGGGCAGCATGTGACCTGAAGCTGGTCTCTAATTGGTTTCTTAAAGATTCTCTTCCGGGCGCAGGTCGCTACGTCCCTGGCTGAATCAGAATTGGATACATGTTATTTTATCCAATCTGATTGGTTCTCGTTACCTGTCATTCAACTTAATGCTCTATGCTCTGCGAGTAGCAGGCGACTCCACCAAAACTTTGCTAAGATGATCACTTTCGCAGAGATAATGGCAGCAGCTAAACCAAACTCTGTCATTGATTTACAAAAAAAACCTTTCACAAGGCGTTCGCTAAAAAAAAAAAAAAAAAACATTGGTGAGCCAAGCAGTGGTTCTTGTCCAATACAGATGCGCTGGCGCTTAGTCCAGTAGAGCTGAAAGAATCGCAGCAGAGGTGAGTTTGTTATAGAAATTAGTCAAATTACCAATTTACATTATTGTTGAGCTGCAGAGATGTCCTGCCCACATACCATATTCTACAGACTCAAGAAAACATTTTTGTTTGGTATAAATCCTTACAAAAATTATAATTTTAATATTATAAAACAGCATCCCAAAAATAATAAATTGGCAACATAAAAATAAATGATTAAATGAAATATATAGCCACCAAAAACTACTGTCTTGTATGGGACAAAAACTGAAATGGCTCTATTTTTATTTTGAAAGCCATTGCAACTGTGACAACTAGTGGCCTACTCCAGGTTACTACCTTACATTTATACATATATATATTTAATTAACTCTTTAGGTCTGTGACACCATCCTGGGACACACTAGGGAGCGTTTCTCCTTCACAGACCACCTTGTCTGTGCCACCTTGTTGCAGGGGACAGGTTTGATGAGTACAAGGATACCTTTCCTGAAGATGCATTGAGCAGCACCATGAAAGCGTACCCGATGCTCAGTGGAAGCAAGCTGAAGACAGAGCTCAGTCTCATCTACAGCAAGGAAGAATTCAAAGCCTGCCATGGTGCTGTGGACCTATTCCAGCTGTTTCAAATCAAATCAAATCAAATCAAAGTTTATGGAGAATAATCTCGAAGAAGTCTTTTCCTAAACTGTGACTCTCCTAAAAGTTCTCATTACCACACCCATGACCACGGCTGAAGCTGAGAGGTGCTTCTCAACCTTGATAAGAATAAAAACGTTTCTCAGAAACACCATGACCCAGGAGAGGCTGAATGCACTGGCATTGCTCTCCATGGGAAAGAGACTTGTTACTGAGATGACTGACTTTAATCAAAGAGTCATTGAGAAATTTGCTGGCCAGAAAGAAAGGAGAGCAAAATTTATGTTCAAGTAGTCAACATGCTTTTTGGTACTGCTTTGTATTTATTTTCGGCCACAAAAAAAGCGCCCCGCCCCAAATAATTATCACCAGCCGCCACTGATCATATATCATATATACATGAACAGCTTAGGTTGGATTTTGATGGTCGAAAATGCATTCACCCTGAAATCTAGTCATGGAAATGTATGAATCTGTTTTAATAGTTTTGGAAGCAGGTGTTAAAGCGATGATCTCATCGCATGTGTTGTTTTATAGCAGCAGGTGTTTGTCATACATGGATATCAGCCGTGACACATTGTCAGGATTTCAGTTTGCTGACTGGTCATCTGTTTTTGACCAACACAGGCACAAAAATAAATTAATTTCCTGCAGATGGAGATTGTTAAGTTTGTACAGTCCTTCCTGTCTTACGTGAACTTTCTTTTTTCTCGTCCCTCATCGTTTTATCTTATGACCTTGAAAGCTCAGTCTACCTAGCACAGAGAGCAGCATTGTATGGACTCAGAACTACCGATTTGTGCAAGTTACATTTTATATGTACATTTACTTTGAAGCACTTAAGTTTAGATAAAAGATCTATTTGTAATCAGTAATGTAGATGATTAATGAACAGCTTGAGCAATGACTAGGCACTAAATCTCTAACCCCACTCGAGTTAAATCATTGAACATGTGATCTCACTCATTTTTCAAGGGACCTCTTAGCATTTGTGAAATCTTACCTGCTCTGTTATTACAGCTACTGTAGTAAACTGTCCATTACTTGCTGCTTGAATCATCTATCACAAAAGATTATCCACTGCCGTCGCCGGCTATGAAACTTGAGCCGTGAAGTCATGCTTGTAAGAGTCTTAAAGGCGAGGCTGAATGTATAAACTAATTCATTCAGATGTTGTGCATTAGGCTGCATTTTGGAACGTTTCATCATACTGTTGTCACAACATGTTTGTAATGTCCAAAACACATTATTAAAGGGATAGTTTACCCACAAATACAAATTCTGTAATCAGTTTCTTACCCTCACGTGTATGACTTCCTTTCTTTTATGGAACACAAATGGAGATGGAATGATAGCCGTGTATGAAACAAAGATGCAATGAAAGTAAATGTTGACTGAGACTCATATTCTATCTAACGTCTTCTTTTCTGTTCCACGGAAGAAAGAAATATGGGTTTGGAATGACATAGGTTTGAGTAAATATTGCTTATAGACATACCTTTGCCATTGCACTCCATTGAACCGTTTAAAAAAAAACAAGAATGCATCCTATGTGACACTTTCTCTGACTGGCACCTCTGTCCAAAATCCCAGCCTCCAAAGACATATCCGCAAACCCAGTGTCAGCAAACTTGAATATTTAAAATGTCTGACAGACAGAGAGCACCTCAAAGTCTTCTAATTGGCTGAATAATAGTTTCTCTTATTCAGATAATTTGTTTTGCTGTTTACAGAGTCTAGTGCTGTCACAGATACAGGAGTCATTTCTCAGGACACCTATTTAAAAATCTGTCAGGTAGTAGAGACATTTTCTGTGTGCTATATTTATTTTATTTTTTATTAGTAGTAGTATTGTTTAGAGTCCCAAACATTAACATTCGTAATGTGAAATCAGGTAAGCCCACTTTTTTGCCCACTGGCTATTGGAACATTTTTTAAAAACACATGCACAGACACCTTTGAGCTCTTGCAAACTCAAACGTACAAATCAATATTAGAACCACAGCTTGCTTTCTTTATCAGAGGTTTCTTATACAAGCCCTTTACACTTAAAAATGGCCAGTTTTCAATTTTTGCTTAAAACCAAAGGACTCCCCAAGAAATCATTATTTTCACAATAATTTTTTTTTTTTTATGTTTTATTATTTATTAGATTTGATTCGATTTATTGTGTTTTTGTATTTTTTATTTTTTTGCTGCTGGTTTCTAATTCAAACATTAAACTCCAGATTTGGCTGAGCATATCCTGTGTGTTCAGCACTCTGAAGAGAGCATTTACATGCAAACAAATATTTCTGTATTAGTTGGATCGTGGTTGTATTCTGATCATGAATGTATCATTTAAAAACATTAACCTGATTGCAATAATCTGAATGAGCCAAAATTCTGATTCTAGAAATCGGAATAAGTAGTCATATGCCTGTATTAATCGAAATGCTGTGTTATATAAACACTGTATTGCTAGCCAGTAGACAGCAAGTCACTTCATAGGTTTTGGAACATAACTATTGTGTTTATGGATGCATGTTACTCAGTTTGGCCAGTGACAGCACACGGCAGTTAGTGTGCAGCTGTGTTATTGGGTGTCACTCCTAAAAGAGTATTTGAGAGAGAGAGAGAGAGAGAGAGAGAGAGAGAGAGAGAGAGTTTCTGTTCCAAAACCATGTGTACTACACTTCTGTCTACTCCATACATTGGCAGCAACCTTCTAAAGAAGCATCCTGAATGAAACTGAGTCTTATAAGTGACTGATTGGGTACATAGTGCATCATACAAATAGCACACGGGAGAGAAGATTTTGCTGTTAGCATGAGATAAACGTATGGTGTGATACTTTAATATGCATAGAAATTTTTTTAATACATAATGATATAGTAAAATATTCCACTTTTATTTAGATTCAATTATTTTTTTTATCGATACTTCACAGTATTGAATGAATTGTATGTATTTGTATGTTCCCAGTTCATCATTGCCTTCTTTTTGTGAAAGATACAGTACATGCAATGCTGCCTCTGTATTTGGGGATATTTTATATCCTTTGGAACAGCCTTCATGAGCATGCATATGATGCCTATGTAGGCAGATCACAGAACCGAGCCAGGGAGTTAGTGAGGGATAATGAGCCCACCCTAAAGAGAAAGCCCCAGTGATGTCACTATGGTAGACACCAGACTCACAGCTGGGTGAGGATAAGTTCACGCCCACTTTACTAGGGGTGGTGTTCATCCATACGGAGTGTAACAGTCCCGTCATCTTCTACAACTCAGCTCTATCCGAGTTAGAATTGGTGGAGGAGGAGGGAGTTTTCCAAAACTACTCCCACTGCTTGTGAATGTTGAGCTGCTGGGGCAAAAGAGCAGGAAAACACAGACTTTTCAAAGCTTTCTTCATGGGCAATTATAGAGCTGTGCAATAAGGCAGGTAGGCACGTTTTCTCTCAGTTCTTCTTGATTTTGAGGTGAAGCCAGAGCTTTTCATATCTTTAACAGCATTTTACCATGTGTTTGTATCCTGCTATTTTTTTTTACGGGTGATGATTAGGGATAAATGCAAGCTGGTCTTGATGTGATATCACCCATGTCTGCAAGCAAGTGATAAAAAGTGTGCTGAAATAGAAGGTGATTCTTTTTCAAGAGGCGTGTCTGATTCCACATTAAGATGCCTGACTGACTCTAATGACTTCTGATGTCAGTATTAAGTCATGAGGTATTTTGAGGTGCAAATAAAACATGAGATCTGAGATGAACATTCAGATGTCACGGTTGAAGTTCTAACCTGCTGAGAGGTTTATATGAGGTGCTGCTCTCCTCTCATGGTGGGTGTGCTATTTTGGAGAACTGGGAGATGTTTGGAGCAGCTGTGGGATTGTTAGGGGAAACTCTGGACAGAGAGAAACAGTGAAGAAAGGGGGAAAGGCTCATTTTTTTCCTGGCTGTGCTGTTGAGGGGGAATTCTGGACCCAGGACTGGTTTGACTGAGAAAAAACAAACATACTGTTTTAATCTCAGCATTGACTTTAGGTCAGATCCCTAGAAGATGAAGTCTGATTTTGGTTCATAGAGATTTTGGGATGTCAAAAGAATGGGTACTTAGAAACCGAGTAGACGCACAAAAAAGTAATGTTACCAGTCTTTCTATGGGAATGGAAGTACGGAGTACAGGAGGGCTCTCTGACTGACAGATGGCTGCTTTCTGATGTTCACGTGGATTTGTGTGCGTGCTCTGTAAAGATACATTTCAGGCTGCCAAATAGACTTTAGCAAACCTTGAGTTAATATTAAATAAACATTATATACAGTTTAATATAGTACAATCATCTGTAAAACCTGTGCAATTTCAGTCTTGTGCTGAAAAGACTCATTCTGGTGCTCACTGTGTTACATGCGCTTACACGAATAGGAGAAAACAATTTAAAAACCGGCACACCTTGACTGCTGATACTTCAGTCTGATATCTATGAAAGCTGCACAATTAATTACATTGAAACTGAAATCATGGTATGATGTAAATTATTGTGCTCCCTGTCTCCACTGGGATAGGTTTGATTGATGCAGATGCACACGCTCGTTTGCTCATTAGTGTTTAACGTAGACTTGCTTACTTGCAACAGTTCTGTGAAATATGTGGCTGATTACATTATAAAATATAGAAAATGTACGTGATGCGTTGAAGTGAAACAACTCTCACGCATCAAACAGAACACATCCTCTGTCATTACATCTGAAGCAGCAACCACTCCACATTAAACTGTATCATTACTATGATTTTCTTTGAAGTGTTTATAGTGCTCTCGTGCGCTGGACATCTTGGGTTGTGTTTTTTCCGCTTCAACTTGTCTCCGTTGTTTTTCAAACGAATTTCAGTGAAATGACATCACTGACGGGCTTCTCCATGCATACCACAAATATCCAACTAATCGATAATTTAAATCGTTGTTGATGATTTCCATTATCGCTAATTAGCGATTGTATTGATTAGTTGTTGCAGCTCTAATCAGCTAGTGTACTCCAATCTCCAACCCTGCTGTCAACCAGTAGGTCCCACTGCTGGCTGTGACATGGGGTCAAAGGTGATGGTTTAATATGTTGCAAGTAGACATCTACAACCTAAAGGTCACCAGGTCACTTAAGATAACCTGTGTGTCTATTTTTAAAGAGCTTGAGGGAACTGTTAGACTTAGCTTTAGACTGCATGCCCATGGACAGCTCAAAGTCCATTCACAGACTGTCTGGTACATATTGCATTCAAAACTGGCAAAAATTTCAATTTGATATGCTGATAAGCAAATTCCATGAGTTCAGTTTGACTGCATGTTTTTTTCCCCACATGGGTCTATTATTGTGGTATTAACATTTCCAGATAAACCCTCCCCCAAAACAGCAGGTAAGAACAAAATGAACTGTGATTTGTTGCATATCATGTCAGTAAAACAAACTCATGGGCGGATCTTGGCCAGAATAAGGTGCAAAGTGGAGTAGACATTATGCGGATTGTCAAAGTCTGGCTATGTGAGACTAGAGAGCTATAGTTTCTCATCTTCAGCTATTAGTGTAGAAGAATGTCAAATAAACAGCACTGTTGGACACGGAGTATTATGGCCACTGTTCCAATTACCATAGCTGCATTATCAGATTTGCGGCTTGATAGATCCAGCATCAAGACACCATGGGAAACTCAGCTTGAGTGTTTCGGTCAGAATGAATAGCATTTAGTCATAGACTGTGGTTCTGAATCTCCGTCTCCCAAACATACCAAACAGAGCATGACTCATATTGTTCCCCCTGGTATTCCTATGTGTTGTTGATATCAAAAGGCCATTGCAGAGTGAACTTTCAAATAGTGGCTAAGTGGTTTTGGAAGGTCTGAAATCCATTATAGTCTGTTGAAACAAGAGCCTGATTGATAAAGAGAGAGTTCACCCAAAAATAAAAGTTGTCATCATTTACTCACCCTCATGTTTTTTCAAACCCATACGACTTGCTCCGTGCAACATAGAATGAAATGTGAGATGGAATGTTAGCCTCAATCACATTCCCTTTCATTGAATGAAAAAACAAATGCAATGAAAGTGAATGGTGAGACCATTCTTCCTGACACCTCCTTTTATGGTCCACAGAAAAAAGAAAGTCATACAGGATAATTAGTCCTGTCCGAATAGAGCTTTAGACACCCCAAAATAGGTGTGTTATGTGTTTCTTTAAGTGTCGAAAGCATGTGTGCTTGTGTGAGTATAGGAAATGATGCCTTAATTCCAAGGAGTCAGGAAATGCCTCCACCTTAACTTGTGCTGCTATTTTTCCACTGTTGAGTCACTACTTTGGACAGGAAGCATGGTGCCTCTCACAAAAGGTGCAAACTGACTCATTGCACAAGCGCATGTTTGAGTACACGTGCATATTTTAAGGGAGGAGATCCCTCATCTGACTTCCAAAATGTTGCTAGTTTTGAAATAAACTAAGTGCTCACTCGTCAATTTTTTTACACTGTACAAAAACAAAATACAAAAAAAAACAAAAATCCCAGCAAAACCTCATTTTTACTAAAATATTTGACTGCAGAATGCCACAATTGACCAATTAGGATCAATAAATCTAACTATTGGTTGAAGATTAGTGTCTTATGAGATTTCTGTTGCCACTGTTTTATAACATTTATATTACACTTTAATTTAGTCATTTAGCAGATGCTTTTATCCAATGCAACTTACAAATGAGGAGCGTGACAATTTGTCATACAGAAGTCAATAATATCTGCAGCATCGCACTGCCAAGTTCCCAGAGTAGCAAGTAAATTATAGAAGCTAGCGCAGTTAAAAAAAATGTTTACAATTAAATAGTAAGTGCAATTAGTGTGGACTTATAAAGTCAGTTGAAACTTTACATTACAGTGATTTGACTATGATTAATGGGGTTTTAGGTATGATGTAAAGTGGTTTATTGCTTTTGTATACTAGAAATAGCTGTATGCATTAACACATTTCTTTTTTTCTCTTCAACAGATGTAATTCACACACAAGGTCCATTGGATGGTAGTCTCTATGCTAAGGTTCGGAAGAAAGAGTCTCTGGATGAAGAAGTTACAACCAGTGGTCTCCCAGCCCCTGTTGATCACTCTTTACCCGCTGTAGACCACACCTTACCCCCGGTTGACCATGCTTTATCTGTAAGTAGTGACTCTGGCAACTCAACTGCTTCCATCAAGACCGACCGCACAGATGAAGTTAGTCAGCATCTGGCCTTGTTGAGTCAGACATCATCCCAGCCCCTCAGCCCAGAGGAAAAACAAGAGCTGGAACAGTTGCTCAGTGGATTGGAAGCCCCCATGCATCGGACAGGTTATCCGAGTGGCTCTAGCAGTGGAGGAGTAGGTGGAGTCTTACACCTCGTCCCCGCCCAGGTCCACGTCAATGGCCATAACAGCATAGACAGAGAGACGGACATCCTTGATGATGACCTCCCCATCAGTCAAGAGGGGAACAGTGTGGACAGTCTTGGAACGTTGTCATCTTTCGAGGGCCAAGCAACTCCAGCGGACTTGTACTATCAGTCCGAGACGGTCATTAATGGGCAAGATGTTCCCTACTTGGAGAAGAGTGCCCACGAGCACAAAGTCCTCAGCTCTGCTTCTGTCCAGGGTCACTTAGGTGCCTCTAGCGGCTACACAAACCAGAACGGCAGCATTTACCGATCACAGTCATTTGGGGCAACTCCTAGCACTGAGCAGAAGTTCATGCCCAAAGCTCCCACACGCACCACCAGTAGTAGGGAAGCTGTACAGCGAGGATTGAATGTTTGGCAGCAATATGGTGTCCCAGAAGTTCCAGTTACAGAAGGGGTCAACTTCAGTCCTGTACTGCAAACAACACACAGCCTACCTGAGTTTCCTCACATGGCATCTCGTCAAGAGATTGAGCAATCTATTGAAGCCCTCAACATGCTGATGTTGGATCTTGACCCAGCACTTACCCAAGTGCACAAATCCCACAGTGCACCATCTGGAGAACATAATGTGGTCACCACTCAACCGTCTTTCTCTCAAACCCAGGCACGGCCATCCTACCAGGCAGATGTAGCTGTTAATGACTGGGGAGGAGCCTCTTCAGCAGGCTATCCTCTAGTCTATCAGCAGATCTCATCTGTAGCCCCAGAGCCTCCACAACAAACCATCAACCAGCAGAGACCCACAGCTATATCCCAGCATGGTGCTTTGCAGTCTGAGGCTGAGGGTCATGTCCCTGCTACTCTGCCCCAGTCCATGGTGCCTTCCTCCACCTTTGGATTTCTACAGCTGAAACCCCTAAACATCTACCCCTCCAGTATCAGCTCATACTCCCCAGAGCCACAGGAGAGCCAGCATAACTACTCTGCCTCCTCATCGCCTCTGCCCAAAGATACTGAACCAGAAGATGCCAAATACAAATTGGAGGGTCTGGTAGCTCATCGTGTAGCTGGTAAGATCACCTTTAAAAGACCAACTAATAAGTTATTAAGTCTTTTGCAAAAGGGTATTATTTTAATGACACATTGATCAACCCTTTGGGGTTACGAGACAACATTTTTAACACCTTGGCAATATCACCCCTACATATTTTACCCTACAGTTGCCCCCAAATTATTTGGATACAGAGGGTCTTGTAACTCACTGTGTAGCTGGTAATATCACCCTTAAATACTAACTTATAAGTCATTTAGTTGATTCTTTTATCAAAGTCACCTGGGGTTAATTCCCTTGCCAAAGGGTACAACTTTGATGATGCTTTCATTGAACAACCATTTAGGCTTTCTTGCCTAGATTTTTAACCTCTTGTCAAAATCACCCGAATATACGGTATATTGGGAACAGTATTTTACCCTACTGTTGCTCCAAAAATAATTTGGACACTTTTAGAAGTCACTTCATTAGATACAGAAATATCAAACCAAGTGGTATCTGCAAACAAATGATGCTAAAGCTTTTCTCAGGACTAACTTAATTTATCTTAGCAATTTTTGCAGTATCTTTCAAGCAACTATTGTTGAGGTTACTTTTGTTGGAAATATGAAGTCAGTGATCCTCAAGTTCATCGTTGTCTTAGCAAAGTAACCAACAGTGAAGTTCAGCATTTTAACTATGGGCAAGTTTCACTAATGTTTGACAAATATCACAATACTTTTTCTGAATTAAGAACAGTATATCTACTTTATAATTTAAAACCTTATAATCTTTAGGTTTAATATTGATAACCTTTTGTGATTTATTTATTTTATTGTGTAAACTTGGTGCATTTTACTATTTATTAACATTGTCTGTTGAGCTCGGATGTTTGAAAAGATTTTATTTTCCTTGTTATGTTTTGAGCATAATGTAAGTTCATTGCTGACCCAACACGTTTGTCACAGGCTTAAGTCACAAGAAATTTAGTTTTTTGTTTGTTTGGTTGTTTGTTCAATGTTGAGTTTAAAAGAATAGTTCACCCAAATGAAAATTCTCTTATCATTTACTCACCCTTGTGCCATCCCAGATGTGTGTGACTTTCTTCTGCAGAACACAAATGAAGATTTTTAGAAAAATTTCACAGCTCTTTTGGTCCATACAATGCAAGTGAATGGGTGCCAAAATTCAGCATAAAAGTAATCCATATGACTCCAGTGGTTGAATGTCTACAGAAACAATTTGATAGGTGTGGGTGAGAAACAGATCAAAATTTTAGTCCATTTTTACTATATATTCTCCTCCTTGCTCAATCAGGCTGCAGTTTAACTTTCACTTTCTCATCCTCCTCCTTGTGTTTTTGGTGATTCACATTCACTATGCATATGCCCCCTACTGGGCAGGAAGTATTTCAAGCAAAAATGTACTTCAATATTGATCTGTTTCTCACCCACACCTATAAAATCACTTCAGAAGATATGTATTTAAGCCCTTGAGTCATATGGATTACTTTTATGCTGCCTTTATGTGATTTTTGGAGTGTAAAACTTTTGGCACCCATTCACTTGCATTGTATGGACCTACAGAGCTGATATATACTTCTAAAAATCTTAATTTATGTTCAGCAGAAGAAATTAAGTCATACGCATCTAGTATGGCATGAAGGTGAGTAAATGATGAGAGAATTTTCATTTTTGGTTAATCTATTCTTTAAATTACCTATGTTATTACTGCAAAGGACAACACTTAATGCCAGTGGATTTTACAACCCAAAATGTCACAAGCACCATATATGGAAGATTTGCTAAGAATGTTTCTGCCAAAAACTTCAATAGCATCCAGTTATTCTTCTAGGACTGATTCAGTGTGTCTGGACTCACTGTTGCCCCCTAGTGTTATTATCCAATCATTGGTGTCATTCACAGCTGTTTCAGAGCTATGAAGTAATTTCCTCTCTCTGTTAGTCTAGAAGAGCTCTTTTCTCTGATGTGGCCTCTCTTTTTCCAATCAAACATGGCCAGAGGTGCTGTCTTTGCTAAATCAACCTCAGATTCACAACCTCAGGAAGCCAATGTTAACCCTGAGGGGAAACTACTTTGATAAGGCTCTCATGATCAAATCTTTCTGTTTTATTACAGCACAGCAGTTGGAGTAGTGTTGTTGACTCAGCATAGATAAGTGTTCTGATAACGGAAAGGACAACTAGCGGTGGAAGCTGCTCTTTTTTGTAACCTTCCCATGAGTCCTTGCTCTTGCCACACAACTTAAATCACTCTATTTATCTAATACTTGTCTTTGGTTATCAGACCCGTCACTATCTGTGATTAAGGAAGCACTTTGTCTGGATTTTCCATTCACAACGTGCCACCAGAGTTAGGGTTTGTTTATCTTTCCAACTGAAGTTAAGGAAGGCTTATATCACTCTATAGGGCTTATTGATATATCAAATATTTGCAGTGATTTTTGTGGTGACATAAAATTAAGCAAAATTGTGAATTGTAATGTTTTTAAGGCACTTTTTATGTGAACATTAAGTTTCCAAAAGACTGTGTCATTAGATAAATTTTACAATCCTTCTTTGTCTCTCGATTTTAGAGAGTGTTTTAATAGCTTTTTAACTATTTTGAACTATAATGAAGCCGTACCATAGAAGAGTTGATAAGTTTGATTCATTTTTATTCATCACATCAAACTGCTTTCAGTGATTCAATTTAAAACTCAGATTTACTTTTAATTTGGTAATAAAATGACTTAGTAACAAATTATGTAAGTAAATATACATTTCAAGATGTCATTTTTTAGCTATATCGCCCAGCCCAAACACACTCTCATCTTTGATTTATATAATTGAGATTTCGCATGCATTAACATATGCATTTGACAGTAACGTGTGTTAGCAAAGCAGGGAGTAATTTTTCCTTTCTTTTTTCCCTCTTCCATTTCCTCATGTTTCTCCTGTTTGTGGAACACTCGTCCCATCATCAACTCCACATCCCATCCTCCTCTTCACCCTCTTCCTTTTCTTCCTGCCATGGTCTGTCCTTCCTCCTCACCTCTTCCTCCTCCTCATCTTCCTGGTGGTGTGCAGAGTACACTGCTCGTATACGAGGCATCAGTATCAGGCCTGGTGTTCCTGAGTTTGGCCAGCGCCGCCGCTCTCACTCCTTCAGTGGTTGGTCTTTCTGCTGTTCTGTCCCCTGTAGCTCACCCAAAAATTCAATTTCTGTCTTCATTTACTCACCCTGATGTTATTTAAAACCCTTTGGTACTTTTATTTAATTTATTTTTGTGGAACAAAAGGAAACGTTAACAGGATGTCACTTTTATTGTATGGACGTAAAATTGCAATGAAAGTGAATGGTGACTGAGGATAACAATCTGCCTTACATCTCTTTTTGTTTTCCACAGAACATAAGGGTGAGTGGATGATGACAGAATGTTTTATTTTACAGTGAACTATCCATTTAATATCCCTTTAACTCATAATAACACCTCTACGTGCTTGTGTACTTGTTCGATACTGTATTTTACAATTGTCTCCTCCCCTTTCTCTTTACCTGCTCAGGTAATTTACATTCCAATGTAGTGTCCTTTATTGGCATGACAAAAACTACATTCATGTTACCATAGTAACTGCATATAATGAAAGTAGTGGAAAATAGATATTATAAAATGGATAGTTTCAACTCTAAACTCTGATTGGATTACCCATGTGTAAAGCAGTTGAAAAATGTCTTTACCCATGTTAACGTCACTGTACCATTGTTACATATATTAGTGCTGTCGATTTAATGCGTTAATTCTGTGCGATTAATTCTGGAAAAAATGTATGCAATGAATTGCAATGCCACCGGACCGTAATAAGGAAGATTCCTGAGAAATGCAAGCTTGTAGTACCACCTGTGTACTCCAGAGGGCAGTAAGTGAAACTTCAGCTGTGTGACAACACACAGTTTATACAGTGAATAAAACAACCTTCAGTAGACAGCACAACACGAACATACATTACGTTTGCAAATCCGAACTAAGAGATCTCATACGGAAGCCCTGAACTGCATGGTGGAAAAAATAAATAATTGAGCCTCAGTTCCTTCCTGAGCCGTAAGTCTTAATTTTTTTTCTCTCTTCATATGTTTTTTTCTCTTCAAATAATTTTTTTTTTCTCTCTTCAAAATTTTATAAGAGTATAATTTTTTAAAATATATATTTTAATAAAAATCGTCCCCCCCCGGCGGAACCCGGGGAGCGATACTTTAGGTGATTGCTCACCCCTCACCAATTTGTTTTGGATGAGCATTTTACATTGGCGTAACAGTCTAGCTCATGTTTAGACAGACCAACAATATTTGAATATTTATTTGACATTCTTCATCTGGAACGCTTCACTTCTGCAGGAGACAGTGTGTTTCAAGTCAAGTGGTTTTTATTGTCGTTCAACCATATACAGTTAGTACAGTACACAGTGAAACGAGACAACGTTCCTCCAGGACCATGGTGCTACATAAAACAACATAGGACAAACACAGAACCACATGAGACTACACAGACTCAATAACATACCTATATAAAGTGCACGTGCAAACGTGTGCAAAAAGTACGGGATAGTACAATAAATTACTAAAAATTAACAGGACAATAGGTACAGTGAGAGACCAGTACACAGTAGTGCAAAAATATGACAGTTTTTAAAAATGCCAAATGTAAACATAGCAGTTATTGAGGTAGCAGCCAGGTATAAAGTGACAATAATTAAAGTGCAACTCAGGACACGTGTGTGTGTGTGTGTGTGTGTGTGTGTGTGTGTGTGTGTGTGTGTGTGTGTGTGTGTGTGTGTGTCAGTCCAGTCTCTGAGTATTGAGGACATTCACTGTTTTAGTGGCATCTCACATTTAAAGTTCAGTTGCAAAAACAGCGTTAGAATTGGTAAGTCACTGTAAGAAGTTTTAATAAAAAGTTTTTTCTTACCCCATTGGCAAATAGTTTTTTTCTTGTGTTAAGCTTGAACCTCATTAAGTTTTATTAGATTTATCTGTAAATAGGACTTAATATCTTACTATATGTCTTTTTGTTGCTCAAGTAATTGTCAATTTTTTTTAAGGATTTTGAGATTATTTTACAGGAAACAACACAAAAATACTGAGTAAGAAAATTTGTTTTCGCAATTCATTTCTGTGAATCAATTTAAACTGTTTTAATAAATCAACCTTTAATTCAATATCTCCTTGGCATCATCACTCAAATCTTAACAGAAGTACATATTATGTCATAAAATAAAATGTTTTAGTAAAACTTTATCTAGGTACGTTTTATTAAATTGGTGCACTCAAAAATATTTTTTTAGATTTACGCATTTCAATTTCATAAAAAAAATCCATCAAATTGAATTGAGTAATATTTAATAATATAAAATAAAATAAAAAAACGAAATGTTCTAAGTTATTATTTTTTTTAAACCTCACACAATTAAATTTTATGAAATTGAAACATGTCAATCTTAAAAATAGTCAAAAATATATATTTTTTGAGTGTATTAATTAAAACTTATTAAGTATACTTCCTTACACTTCCTCATTTTTTAAATTTAATGAATTTCGTTTAATGAAATTTTACTTTCATTAAACATTTTGAATCCAATTGGATGTAATTTCTGTTTGGTCACTCTTTTAGCCTTTTGAGAGATACATAACTATCAAAATATACTGTATACTGAATGTCAGTATGCTCAAAGATTACATTTTTCTGAGATAATTCAGTGAAAAGAAATGGGATCTGCACCTAGGCCAGCTTGGATCTATTAGGACTTTGTGGTTGCTAAGGTAACAGTGCAGGGTTTGTCATGCACAGCTGTAAAGCACTGCTTGTGTGCTACATCTGTTTTGTATGTTTTCTGTCCTGACCTTGTGTGAAGTGACTCTGGGGATGTACACCACATGATATTCCAGCACTTTAAGCACTGGTTTCTTCCAAACATCTGCTGCCTTCCCAAATCAGTCAGTTTTGCATTGCCTTAGAAACAGCTTTGGAGACCATTTTCAAGCCCCACCCTTTGTGTTGACATAACCATGCTATTGTTCTGAATGGTTTATTTTTTGCGTGCACACATTCAATTATTAAATGCATCCAGGGAGTGTATGTCACATTGTTTGACTAGCGTCATGTTAAACGTATGTGTTCTGTTTTGGGTCTAAGAGACCGATGACCATTTTCATAGCTCAAAAAATATATTTAATATAAATGACTTTACCTAATTTTATGAAAACTGATTTTTAAACAAAACACTTGACATGCTTTAACCATCATTGATGAAAAATCGTAAATTACTTCTGTCTGGGGTCTCAGAGGTCCAAAATAACATTATGCAATTAATAATCCAGTTAAATTAATTAATTTGTACACACCTTATATTCATGTAATTTGTTTTATTGTATTTTTCCACATTTGTTTCCCAGGGCACGTTAGGTACTGAAGATCAGATTGTAGGGGTCCTGAGCTGTGGTCTGACCACACAGATCAATCATAGGCCACACTCAGGGAGCTAGTAAATATTTTGTTCAGCCTGTTGCCTGGTTTCAAAACACTCCGCTCACTCCCACCAGGGTGTATTAAGACTGTCCACTGTTTTAAACTGTGTGCAGTTTAACAGGCCCAAAACTTTCTGTGCTGCAAATGCTGTTTTACAGACATAGAACACTTTTCTTTATCTGTTCATACAAGGAATAGTAGAAATAATTCTACTTATTCTTACATTTCCACAGAAGAGTTGAAGGTATCTTCAAATACATGCATAGGAAAATTCAACTGCTTTTTAAAGGGATAATCCACACAAAATTTTAATTTCTCTCATCATGGACTCACCCTCATGTTGTCCAAACCTGTACAGTATGACTTGCATTCTTCTGTAAAACACAAAAGGATATGTTAGGCAGAATGTTATCGTTCACTTTTAATTTGATGGAAAATAGAAGCAACAAAAGTTAGCACAACTGCAGTATTAAAACTATTTGAATATATTGAATTAGACAGCGTTACCAACTAACTTCGGTTATCCTTTTTGTTCCCATTTCGCCCTTAGTTTTTGTGTAAGAGAGAAGACTTACACAAATCTAATTTTATTTACACCAGCAAATCTTGGTATCAAACAAGACATGGTGAAACAGTTTTTGGAGTAGCTTTGAGGCTGTTCCAGAACTTTAGCTAGAAGTATACACTATTTAATTTTTGTATTTTTTTTAAAGAGGAATACATTTGCAGAGTTGCTTTAATTTTCCAGCTTTTTGTAATCTTGCCTGTTTGAATAAGAGCGTTCTTTGTAGTTCCAATAAACGTAATATGGTGAGAGTGTTAACACTTTTGTGTGTTAATTATTTTGAAGTCACTGGAGCGGCAGTGGCTCAGGTGGTAGAGGGGGTTGTTTACTAATCGTAGGGTTGGCGGTTTGATTCCTGGCCCACTGACTCCACATGCCGAAGTGTCCTTGGTCAAGACACTGAACCAAGTTGCTCCCAATGACAGGCTAGTGCCTTGGATGGCAGATCTGCCGTCATTGGTGTGTGTATGAATGGGTGAATGAGACACAGTGTAAAGTTTTTGAATACCGTTAAGTTTAAAAAAACGCTATATAAGTGCAGACCATTTACCATTTACTTGCAGTTCCCCGTGGATTTTTTCAAGTAATATGTTTGCATTTTATTTATTTATTTAAGGATCAGAAGTGAGTAAATTTTTTCATGTTAAAATACTTTCTTCTATCCCATCTTAATCTTTTAATATGTGAGCAGGGGTCTTAATATACAGAAACGTTAAGAAAAGAAGTATAACTATTAAATCAGCCACTTGAGTCATCCTGAAAAGTGTAAACACTGGCTCAATGACATACAGACATTATGAAACTCATAATTTTTTAGGCAAGTATTGTTGTCTTTTATATATATATATATATATATATATAGCTTGATAAAAACTTGGGCTGAACAGTTCACAGTATGATAAATATGCTTTGTTGTCATTTTGTACACACACAAATTTTAATAAAGGATCATTAGACTTGTTCTAGTCGTGAATGACTGTGCTTTTGGTCCAAGGCAGTTTCTTTAAAAACAGTCATTTGGCGCCATCTACTGGTGCAAAGGCCTAACTTGCAGAAATTGTCAATGAACGAATCAATAAACGAATCTGTACTTATCTTTATGGTGAATGGAGTCAAAAGAATCACTAAAATTAATCAAAATCACCACCACTAGAAGCTAGTGGTGCAGAATTCACACTCTTAAATGAAGTATGATGAATATTCTTTTGCAGTCCTAATACCTATTAAAGATGACTTCTTTTTTTTTGGCAGGAGTTCAGTCTGGTGAAATTTCACCACATGAGGGCTCAGCACCTGGATGGCGCCGGACCACCAGCGAGAGCCTGTCCCAAGACGAGAGCCCAACGCGAGGAAGCTCAGTCCGCTCCCCCATTCGATGCATCTCACCTGAGCTGGCCAATACAATTGCTCTAAATCCTGGGGGGCGGCCCAAGGAGGTAGACCCAACAGAGCTCTTTGCATGTTTCTTGTTTTGGTTGCAGAAATAATTCAGCTGCTGACAAGCTTTATTCTTGTTCTTTTTGATGACTGTATACATGGTCCAAAATGATCTTGAGAAAAAATTTATAATTATTGCCATATTTCAGACTGTTTAGCTGTTTTATTTCTTGCTTATTAGTGAACAGCACATATAATTGTGTCACTTGTAGCATCATATACAAAATGAGCTAGTTTCCATTCATATCTGTCTCAGAAACTATGCAGAAAACATTCTTAGGGTTCTGTTCGGTGTCAGACCGAATGCTTTCTTGCGCAACGGTCAAATATGTCCGTCTAGCACTCGTGTACATAGAAGACCAATTGAGAAACAGTGCAGATGCTGGGGGAAAAAACATGTTCAGTGTGAACAGCCCTTTAGAGTTTGGCATGCATTATTTGCAGTTCCTAAAAGAATTATCGACCACTATCAAATTGTGACGTTTTATTTTCTCTCCAAAGCCAACTTTAGCTCTCATGTTGGGCTGGTCAACTGTTAATTTTGGACCCTGGGTGTGTATATTTGTTTTTATGTATATGGATATTTATCCACCTGTCTCCTCTTTCTCCAGAGACATATGCACAGCTACAGAGAAGCGTTTGAGGAACTGGATGGGGGTCCCAACAGCCCCCCTCCGACTGTCGGTGGTGAGGCCCTACCCCAAACCCCTGCCTTCCCTGTCTCGCCACAAACCCCTTACTTCAACATGTGTAAGTTCCCCCGCTGGAGGAGGAGGGTGCCATAGAGCTGTAGGATTACTGCCTTTCTTTACCAACACTTTGAAATAGAGAAATCACAGCCATCACTGAATTATGTTTTTGTTCTTTGTCTGGAAAACACTTTAAACTCAAAGTAGAGTTGGCGGTAGGAGTAAGATACTATAATTAAATCGATCTCTCAGCTGTTTGGATATTATTGCTTTTGTAGTGGTTTTAGATTGAGGCTTGTTTTGTTCATATACTGACTCCGTTCCAAAATCTTGTGAGCTGCCTACGTACGCAGCCTATTTAGGTGAACTCCAGATGCACAAGCTGTTCCAAATGATAGGTAGCACGATTCTGCTGCCTTCTAAGATAGCTTCTTTTAGCCAAATTGTAAGGCACCAGGGGGGGATCAAGTCAATGTAAATTATAAATATACTTATAATTCATAATAGCAACAAAGCCATACGACCCCATGCATTTTCAATGAGAGTAGAGCGACTTCCGGCAACAAGAGTGACAGTGACTGTTGGTGACAGAGGTCACCGTGGTGAGTGACAAGAAAATATGAGAAAAGTTTAAGTTTATGCAAATGACGAGCGACATTCAAGAGTGACCAGCAATGAGAGGGGAGACAGTGGATTTCACGTCACCCGTCTGCTGTGAATGTCAGATACTGGAGTCGATTGCAGGCAAGACGGAGAAGTTAAAAGTTTCTGTGAGCGATTCTAAATAATTTTTCTGTAACCTCATACAGTACATTGATATAGCCTAATGAAATGATGCGTGGGGAACTTAGTTAGTGAGTTAGTTAGATTCATACATTGAGAGAATGTTCATCTTGTTTATGATATGATGCAGTGAGCACTGCTGAAGCTTATATAAAACACTCTCCCCTGCAGAATATACATTTTTAGCAGCAGTAGAACTGATTAGAAATTAGAAAGATATCTTTGTTTTACCTGCAGTATAATCTGTAATCAGAATTGCTAAAGCTACTATGGCCAGATGTGTAGTCCGCCAAAAATATTAAAGCAAAAGCAGTAGGAACGCCCACCAGAGACACAGATCGCAGAGTCTAGCAACACAAAGCGACAGTGTTGTTTGCTGGATGAATGTGACTTTAATTATCAGATCTGAAAGACCATAATTCTCACTTGCTCCTCAGAAATTCCCAACGTCTGTGGGCTGAAACCTATTGCCATCTTTCAGCATTTTTGAACAATGTTGGTCTTCAATACAATGTTTCATTGTATCTCAATCACATACTTTACAGTGGTGTTCAAACATTGGAGACCACATTAGAAATCTAGGATTGCACACATTTGACTCCTGTACAATGGAAGCATTAGTTTTTATAACCTATTGCCTCATCTTCCCCTACAACATATTGTCCCAGCAGGTTTAATTTAAACCCCTTCATAAAAGTCTATAGTCTCTTTACAAGTTTAGACACACGTAAGTTTAACACACAATACATAAGCAGCTCTGTTTTCCTTGGACTTCCACAGCATTTCTTTCCAGCAGACATCTTATTTGAAAACATTTCATTTCAGCCACTTGAGCTGACATCTTACCCAGAAGACACCTTACATTCAAAGCTCTTCAAACTAGTTCTGCTACTAGTTGCACAGATCAGCATAGTTTCTGCCTGCCATAACACAAAAATAAATTCCATCACAATCCACCCTTTTATTTGGGGCTATGCGATATATCGAATATTCACAATGTAAACTCAGCAAAAAAAAAAAAGAAACTCACTTTCAACTGCTTTTAAGCAAACTTAACGTCTAAATATTTGTAGGAACATAAAAAGATTCAACAACTAAGACATAAACTGAACAAGTTTCACAGACATGTGACTAACAGAAATTGAATAATGTGTCCCTGAACAAAGGGGGGATTATAATGAAAAGCAACAGTCAATATCTGGTGTGGCCACCAGCTGCATTAAGTACTGCAGTGCTTCTCCTCCTCATGGACTGCACCAGATTTGCCAGTTCTTGCTGTGAGATGTTACTCCACTCTTCCACCAAGTCACTTGCTAGTTCCTGGACATTTCTGGGGGAATGTGGTCCTAGCCCTCACTGTCCGATCCAATAGGTCCCAGACGTTCTCAATGGGATTGAGATCCACTGACATTCCTGTCTTGCAGGAAATCACACACAGAACGAGCAGTATGACTGGTGGCATTGTCATGCTGGAGGGTCATGTCAGGATGAGCCTGCAGGACATGTACCACATGAGGGAGGAAGATGTCTTCCCCGTAAAGCACAGCATTGAGACACACCACCCGAGACTATGACGGACCCTCCAAATCCGATCCAAATCAATCCCGCTCCAGATTAAAGGCCTCTGTGTAACGCTCATTCCTTCGACGATAAACGCGAGTCCGACCATCACCCCTGGTGAGACAAAACTGCGACGTCGCAGGGAAGAGCACTTTTTGCCAGTCCTCTCTGGTCCAGCGAAGGTGGGTTTGTGCCCATAGGCAACGTTGTTGCCGGGGATGTCTGGTAAGGACCTGCCTTACAACAGGCCTACAAGCCCTCTGTCCAGCCTCTCTCAGACTATTGCGGACAGTGATGGAAGGATTGTGCGTTCCTGGTGTAACTCGGGCAGTTGTTGTTGCCGCCATCCTTTACCTATCCCACAGGTGTGATATTCAGATGTACTGATCCAGTGCATGTGTTGTTACCGTGATCTGCCACTGTGAGGATGATCAACTGACCTTCCTGTCTCCCTGTAGTGCTCTCTTAGGCATCTCACAGTACGGACATTGCAATTTATTGAATCAGTTGAAACTGTCCATTTAAATTAATCAATTTAAAATTCTGATTTTATGAATCGGTTGCTTCATTACTTAAATATGTTCACAGAACTCTCATTGTGGAATTTTTATTATATATGATTTAAGGTTTATAATATTTAATATATTAAAATATTTTAGTATATGTTGCTGCTTATATGTATTGTTATATTGGTGCAAATAAATTCACATGAATAAATATTATTATTCCTTGTTTGTGGAAAACAAGCCTTGATTTAACTACATTCCTACTTTATTTTAATCATTTAGATTCTACCTGGCAAAAGGGCAGTTTGGTTGAAATGTAGTTCCTCTAATTGAAAAAATACATCATAACATTTGTCAGCTTAATGTTATAAAAGTTCCTTTAAAGGATCTGCTCATTTGATCTTTGGAGCTTTCTGGGTGGTTTTATCCTGGGGACCAAGTGACATGCATGGGCTCTTTGGGAGTGGATAGATGCTCACATGCTCCAACAGCCAATTTCTGGTAACTCATCTCCATGGCTTCCTCCTCCTGCAGAGAATGTGAGGCTTGAAAAGCTTCCCTTTACAACCCTTCCCCTTCTCCTTGTATCATCTGCTGAAACGCTTAACGCTGCAAAACAAAGAATTGATTTGCATTCTTTGGTAAGTGGAGGATGCATGTCTGGTCCAGATGTTGGCAATGATGCCTGCCAGGCCCTGTGGAAACTCAAGCTCTGCTTTACCCAACATGCATGTGGAGAGCAACCCTAAAGAACACACACATACTCAAGAGCACACAATGATTTTAACATTTGTCTCGGGTGATGCGATCTGAAGTTGAGAGAGCTAAATAAAGGTGTATACGAGATCCAGTTTGTAAACCGATCACACAAACCACATTCAGCTTTTTCGCTATCATCCACTGTGCTAAAACCAAGTGTTTACTTTTTGCAAGTTATTTGTGAGAAAAAAACTAATAAATAAACAAACAACAAATATCTAGATAGAATACATCCATCCATCCATCCATCATCAACCGCTTATCCTGTGTGCAGGGTCGCGGGGGCTGGAGCCTATCCCAGCTAACATTGGGCGAAAGGCGGGGGACACCCTGGACAGGTCGCCAGTAGATAGAATACAGAATTTAGAATGTTTAACTATTTATTTTGGAATCATTTTTAATATAATTCCCATTCATCATGCTTATATATATATGCGCACAAGATTTAACTGTGTTTCTTTGCCTGATATTAACATGCAATGACACCAATAGTTCACGTTGGATAAATTAATTAATGTAGATCCTGTGAAGCATGCACAGTATTTTTGGAAGCAAAACTGTGCCAATTTATTATTAGTATTTTATTTATTTATGAATTTTACTTTTTTACATAATGGACTTTATCAACATTGCATACATTGAGGACAGTGTGCAAAGACAAAGTAAGTGATGCATGTACCCTCTCCTTGAAATCCAATTTTTAAGTGGTCACAGAACAGCTATTATTGTTAAGGGAATTTAAATGAAAACATATTAGTTAAATGAAAAATTAAAATTTACATAAGTTTTGATAATAAAAACTTAATATAAAAAAACTAACCTAAAATAAATTTACTTCAGATTAATATGTTTCAGATTGTTAAATTTGTTTTAATCATAGATAAATAAGATTTTTAAACCTTGACAGTCCAGCTTCATTAAGCATAAAAATGGCACTAAATAGCAGTAAAACTTGACAGCCATGAGAAATTCAACACTATTAAAAATCCTTAAATTACATCAATTGATGCATTTACTTTGGTCACCCCCAAATACTAAAACTGAAATGAAACAAACAAAACAAAAAAATCAAAAATAAATAAATGTTACAGAGTGAAAATCAATGAAAATTAAACTAGAATGGAAGGACAGTCAAACAAAACATGAAAGGAGTGCTGCTTGGGTGTGAAGACATTCCTACTGGTGCTCTGGATAAGGGATCTTCTGTTTGAACACAAAACTAGTAGTCCAAGGCACTCAAAGTTGGCTACACATTTGAAAAGCCTTTATTGAGTCATAGCTGTTCGGTAAAAAACATTCAACAAACCGAAGCTTTTCGGCTTAGATAGAAAGCCTTCATCAGGGTGTGGAAAATTACCTAGTCGGGAGGCTTTTATAAAGTGTGGCTAATTAAAATCACATAACAATGCCACACGACGTGATAGAATTAAATGAAAAGACAATACAAGATACATTTACATCTACACATATACACATACTCACACATATCCATATATACACATGGGTATGTTTAGATGTTTAGATGTTTAGAATGGAAGAACAATATGAAAATAAAACAAAAATGTAAACTATAATAACATTGATTCATGTTAATACCAGGTGTAAACAATGATCAATCTCGCCTGACCTCTTGTGATTTGTTCACCCAAGACAAATGTTAATACCAGGTCAACAGTGCCACTTAATCATAAGCTCTTCACAAATGCATCCAGGTGATTTGACTTAGAGATGTCTTCTTAGAACAAAATCCTCACTGTCTTCAAAATTGTTGCTTTCCACAGCTCTGTGGCCACATCACCATTTATTTTCCTCATTTGTGTGGGCACCACTGTGTATTCATGGTTTTGAGTCACGTGTCCTGTTGTTTGTAGCATTGTACAAACTTTTTGTTTAGGTCATGTTTTCTGTTTCATTTAAGTGTTGAAATATTTGTTTCACTGAGGTGCTTTCTGTCTGCATGATCTGTCTTGTTGTCATTTTTTCATTGAGCACAGTTACAGCAAGTGCTAATCCACTTACATGGCCTTACCGCAGAGCATGAGACATGAGCTCATTCCCCAGCCATGTCACATACTGAAATCTCTGTCTGCTGTCTTTTAAAGCTGTCTTTACCACTGCAATCTTTCAAAAACTCATTTTATTGATAAGATTGAATGTTCAAACATTTAAGATGAAAGTGGTACACACAGATTTGTACTGCACAAGGCCAGAAACACTTCACGCAAGTACATAAACACAGACATGAATGTTTCGCCAACATATTGCAAGTTTGCTCCCATTGAACATGCTTAACGTCTGTTCTTGTGTTCCTGTGGTGGTAACAGACCTCAGTACTTAATGGGGCAATAGAGTTGCCTTCATATGACTGTGCCATTAAATGGGAAGTGTTGTTATTCAGGTAGCAGGCTCTGCCGTGACATTAGTTGACCAGAGAAAACTGACTGTTCAGGAAGACTGTTGACGTTACAATATGTACCCTTGTGGTAATGCTGAGAATGCAACACATATTTGTGCTCTCATACTTTTGAAAACAGGGCTGGGTGTCGCTAGCAACCTCGAGATACAATAAACATTGTAATGCAAATGTTATAATTCAATACATTTCGATGCATTGCGATATCATGATTGGATGCTTATTTATTTCGACCTGCTTATTCATTAATTGAACTGCAAGAAATGGTATGTCTGCTTGCATAAATAAAAACAAATACAAAATTATATCTGATTGTATTGCAACAGCCTTGTTTCAGATCAAAACTACATACGAATTCAAGCTTGCGTATAGTTTGAGGAGTTCATGTGCTTGCGTACAGTATATTTCAGGCCTAAGCCTTTAGCTGATAATGCTCTAAATAATAAAGTTTTTTTTTTTTTTGTGCGTGTTCTGTCTGTTTAGGTCGATCTCCTCCGGGATTGGCGAAAACTCCTCTGTCCTTCCTCGGCCTGAAGCCCCACAACCCTGCTGAGATACATCTGAACCAGACGGGCTCAGGTGAGACTTAAAACACACAGTACCATGCATACAGTACACATGTGGTCTTTTGGCTGAACTTTTAGCTCCTGAAGCTCAAATACATCTGGTCTGTCATATATCAAAATGACCTTTCATTTCTCATCATAAATGTTTCCTTGTCTCCCTTTCTCCTCTCTTGAGCTGTGAGCTCATAAGTATCTTGAAATGGATCTGTGGTTTCTTTTCGTATGCAGTAATATTGGGATAATTGTATTGTGATCTATAAATGGGCACATACAGAGCATACATACATATGTATATATATATATATATATATACACACACACACACAGTATATATATATATTAACAGTATATACATGTGTCTATACCATATATACATTGAGAGATAACAGAACAAATAGAGGTGCACCTACATTGTGATACCTATAAATGTTGCCTCCAAAGGCAGCAAATATAATTTCTTATTTCTCTCTTTTGATTTTGGGGTGGAATATGGGTTTGTAGGCTCATAAGTAACGGGATCCTATGGAGAGGTTTGGCGAGCTGTTCAGTTTGGAACCCGCTTCTGTGCAGGGTTGATTTCAGCTTTGTTCCTTAGGGAGTTCATTCAAGGCCTGTGAAAACATAAGAGCTTTGAGTTACCGTACATCCTGTGCACTTTATTTTGAATGTGTCACAGTGGCTTTTTTGTCTTACTAAAGTTAGGTTAAAATATGTCATGTACTTACTGAAAATAAGGGATGTAGTGGTTATGTTTAATCTTCTCTTTGGTGTTTTGGTCAAGGTCTAAAATCCTGTTTTGCCTTTTCAGAAGACGTATTTTATGGTGCTTTTTTTGTCCTTTTGCAACTTGAAAAAAAATAATATTCTTCACTTTTTACTATTTATTTAAAATAGCCTGTGTTTATCTTTTTATTAATGTGTCAGTAATTTTCCCTTTCTCTTTAAATGTATACAATTTCTTATGATTTTGTTCTTCTGCTGTCCAACATAGAGAGTGAAGATGAGGAAGGTAAGAATATACCAGACATTAAGAAGCACAGTGTTACATCTAAGCCATCTCACCAACTTTCATTCATATTCGCAGTCGACTCCATCCTCCATGAAACCTCATTTTATTTTGTTGGTCAAGCAACATCAACAATGTTTCATCTGTGTCAAAGAAGTTTGGCTGAATTTTTCTATTTGATAAAGGGTTAAATGTTAGCCATCCTCCTTTATCAGAATATGTGCCACCTTTTACTGTCATTTATATATACAGCACATATATATATATTAGGGCTGCACAATTAATCGAAATAAAATCGAAACCGCGATATGACCTTGTGCGATTATTACATTTCAAAGGGCTGCGATTTAATTAAATAAATAAATAGTCTGCTCCTTTAAAAGTTTATTTGCGCTGCTCAGTCCAGTCTTATATTAAGTTAGAACATTGTTACAGTGTTTTCAGAGCGGTTCTGTGCTCCACAACTCCCTCTCATGCTTATTTTGAGCTTATTTGAATGAGTTCGTTCCGTGTACTTACGTACGCTAAATGCTTTATTTACACTAAACTGGCGCGTCCTGCGTGAGGCGTTTTTTATTATTATCTGCGGAAGCAGCATCTCTGTCTCCGCAAGAATCAGGTATCATAATAACGCGGAATACAAGATGGGGTATAATTCAAACATCTTTATTAAATGATTGCTGAGTAAACAGCATGTTAGATAATTTTGTCATCCTAAGTATTTAATTTATTTGTTGATACGCAATCCCCGTCTCGATACGGCTTAGCTGAGGGAAGAAAGAAATGACACAGACACTCAATGGTATCAAATCCCTTCTTCAACGTTTATTGTTTCAGCATTCTGTTATATGGTCCAGAAAAACCACATTCCACTGGACCCCCACCAATGAAAGAGTTCTTTACCTTATATGGGGGTGACATACATGTTTGAGCTACGTGTGAAACGTGAGTAGAGAGAAAAAACACATTCCTTAGAACATCTTCAGAACAGGAAGCAGCTGCAGCTACCCCCAACAAAAGAAGTTTAAAAGAGGCCTTCATTATTCCACATTACATCACCAGAGAAGTTGTTGAGAAGCATTAATTATTCCACACAGCATTAACAGTAACACCTGTACTGTCCAGAAACATCTCTTCATTCTCCTGTCATTTGTTTATCTCAAGAGAGAGCGTGTCACTCTTATTACACTCCCTGCAGAAACAAGTGAAAGCGGAACTAATATTACCAACATCCAACAAAATGAAAAGGAAGGAACATACATACAATAAATCTATATCATATATTTAGGTACTATAATATAATGCATTGCTAAATTAAATATTATAAAATAATAAATACAAATAATTAAATGAAATGGTGACAAACTATGCAAAATTTTCACTTTAAATTTAATCACACCAATGGGTGTCAGTTCAACTTGAGTTTGACATATATATAGATCAGTGATTAAACCTCATTCTTTAGGACTATCTTATATACAGTAAAGAATAGTTTGCCTACTAGTTTTCAAGGCCTAGAATAAAGAGTAACATTTATATTTTAAATTTATATTTTGTGTATACTGAATTATTCAATCAACCAACATTATTTTTGACAGCAAAAACTAGGCAACAACTATAGTTTTACCAACAGGGAAATTCAGCTAACAGGGACATTGAGCAGAGAGCTTACATATAACCAGTTTTGACCGAGCTGCTGATTAAAGTTAAATGATCAGCATCGACTGATGAGATGAAAAGAAATTTGGAGATCGTATCGGATGTTAAAATCATGATTGGAGCATCCCTAATATTCAAGTTGACTGTTTCAAAAACTGATGATGCTTAGTGAGCTGAGACCCTGTCACAAAATGGACAAAAACAGGTACACGGTGGATGATAACATTTGGATATGAAGAAGACTTTGTTTCAATGTTTACATATTTATTTGTTTGTGGTTGAACTGAAAAAAGGTCTCAGTTTGGTTCTTTTTAAGAGGGCTCAAGTGTGAAAACCCCAGTAGCGTTTTTGCAATTTTGTGGTAAATGTTTTGTGGAAAACATTACCATCATAATCGCAGTTCAAATCGCAATCGCAATATTTTTAAAAATAATCGCAATATGACTTTTTGTCCAAATCGTGCAGCCCTTATATATATATAGGTAGGTGTAGGTCCCCCTTATGCCACCAAAACAGCACCAACCCTCATCTCAGAATAGCATTCTCACCACAATTGTACAGAGCATGTGGTTTGCATGGTTTGGCTCCCCAATATATCTCAGATCTTCTTTCATTTCATCACAATACACCCAGAGACCTCAGATCAACCAATAGTCTACGGTTGACTGTTCCAAGGACACGTCTCACACTTAAAGGAGATCGAGCCTTCTCAGTGGCTGCTCCACAGCTCTGGAATAATTTGCCACTTTACATAAAAACTGCATTAACATATGATGATATTAAATCTCTTCTTAAAACTCATCTATTTATTATTGCATCTGGTTATAAGTAGGTATAGTGGTAAAAATGTTTTGTGCATTGTCTGTGATTTTGTTTTGTGTCCTAATTTTAATTATTATACTATTTGCTTAAACACTGTACAGCACTTTGGCCAACAGCTGTTGTTTTTAAATGTGCATTATAAATAAATATGACTGAGAACGGTTATCTGAGTTACCGAGACTTTGTCAGTTCGAACCATTCTGGCCATTCTCTGGTGACCTCTCTCATCAACAAGGTATTTCTGTCCACATAACTGCCCCTCACTAGATGTTTTTTGTTTTTGGCACCATTCTGAGTACATTTTAGAGACTTTTGTGCGTGAAAATCCCAGGAGATCAGCAGTTACAGAAATTCTCAAACCAGCGCATCTGGCACCAACAATCTTGATAGTAAGAGCATTTCCAAATTCACAATGATGAGAACTGTGTGACCACAAGAAAGCCACTTGTTAGTGAGGCTAATACAAAAAAAAAAAAAGGACTTCAATTTGCTAGGGAGCATAAAGATTGGACTGTGGAGCAATGGAAAAAGGTCATGTGGTCTGATGTTTTGAACTGGGGTTGCTTCAATTGGTCAGGTCTAGGCTCAGCAACGTTATGCAGCAGTAATATAATCTCAGCTGACTACCTAAATGTGCTGAATTACCAGGTTCTCTTACGAGAGGTTCTCTCGTATTGCGTAAGCTAGCTTACGCTACGGGAAAGATTCAACTTTTCTGAGATATTGAAGCCAAAAAATTATCCTTAATTTTTGTATCCATTGTCAACGCAGTGCGGCAGCTGCAGACCTTGAGCGAGCTAGCTAGCGAGCTCATAGGTTGCTCTGCGGCAACTGCTGCAGCCTATAGACGAGCTTGGGCGAACTCGCATCCAATGAGAGGCGTCCGCGCGCTCACTGCATCAAAGCCCGCCAAAATGGGCGTGACTAGAGTGCATATAAGCGTAGTTACGTAGGCTGGAACCCTGATTTTCATCTCTTCAGCGAAGCTCTCCGCATCGCTGACCTGGAAGCAGCGTCGCCGTTTGAGGGGCATCTAGCAAGCGTGGACAGCGCTAGAAGAAGCCGGCCGTCTCAGCCACCTTCAGCCATCCTGCGAGCTACGCCATCCGACGGCGTATCCTTTTATTCAGCAAGCTAGTTCTCACGAACTATTCACAAAAAGTACTGGCGTCTTTTTCAAGATGCCTCGCTCCACTTGCGCCTCATGTCGCCCTTCTCAGCACAGGAGACCGCCACATCATCTGCGCTCTCTGCCTGGGACTGGGGCACGCAGAGCTCGCCCTCACTGAGGGCGGATGCGATTCTCGCGAGGAGCTACCGATGTCGACCCTGCGGGCTCGACTCGAAGCGATCAAAGCAGAAACCGCCGCGCCGCCTTACCCTCAGCCGCGCAGGAAGAAGCGCCACTCACAAAGGCTGCCGGAAACTGTGGTTGAAGCGTCTGCCTCGCCGAGCCTCTCCCTCGAGCATCGCTTTCACCCTCCCCGCCCCGGGACGCGCAGTTGCCGCCGGCGGCCGCACTGCTGCCATCTCGGATGACGAGCGGAGGATAAGGGCCGCTGTTCCATCATGGCTCGGACAGCGAGGAGTGGACAGGCTCCCAAGCCTCCTCCTCAGCCCAGGAATCCAGCAGGACCAGCGCCGGGTCGAAGGGGAGTTAACACGCCTCCTCACACAGGCCGTCGACCGCCTCGGGCTCGAGTGGTCACCGCCCCTGAGCAGGCACCCAACAGACTCGGCGGCTGCTTTCTTCAAAGCCATCGCCGCTCTACACCCGCGGCCGGGCGCTGCCTTCCTGCGGAATTACATACGGAGCTTGCAAAGTCGTGGAGCAGCTCCTTTTTCAGCCAGGACCCGTTCACGCGTCTCCACCTCTCTGGCGTCGGTGGGCGGCGCCACTGAAGAGGCTACTCCTCCATCCCCGGTCGAGGACTTCGGTAGCAGCACACCTTTGTCCGCCCTCCGCGAGATGGCGTTCCAAGCCTGTGCTCCCGTCTAAGGCCTGCAGGCGACTTCCGCCTATGTTGGCGCGCCTATTCCGCCGCCCGGCCAAGCCGCATCTGCTCTGCACTCAATGGCGTTTTACAGATCCTACAAGCAGACCTTCTTCGGGAGTGGGATGAGAAAGGCAGGCACCCAGAGGCTGTTACTGATCTCTGGCGCGACAGACCTGCGCCCTTAGCGCTACCAAAGCTGCAGCCCAAGCTCTAGGGAAGTGCATGGCCTCGCTGACTGTGACCGAGAGACACTTATGGCTAACACTAGCCGACATGGGAGAAGCAGAAGCTCCACGTTCCTCAACGCACCGCTCTCTCCGACCGGTCTCTTCGGCTCCGCGGTGAGTGGCATTGTTGACCGCTTCTCAGAAGTCCAGAAAGCCACCCAAGCCATGAACCTCTTCCTGCGGCGTCGCGCTAAGCTCCTCTGCAGGCGCTCACGTGATCAGCCTCCTGCACGAGCCTCTTCACAGCGCCCAGTTCAACAATCTCAGACTTCTCAGCGTCGACAGGGCGGCCGCCCTCGATCGGCGCTCAGACAACGCCGCAGACGCCGCCCCGCGGGCCTCGATCTAAGGTAGCGCTGAAACCGAGCAGCCGAAGTCTTCCTAACTGTGTTGAACAAGCGGCGGCTCAGTCCGCCGCGGCGGACCACTGTCAAAGCTTTACCCCTGTCAGTCCCTTCTCTCAGGCTACTACAGTGGTGAATTTAGCAGCCAACAAGCCGGTGACACTGCCCGCTTGCCTGCACTCAAGCGCCGTTTTCACGGCGACCCAAATAAATCTTGTAAAGAGCAAACATGTCTTATGTGTAGAAAAAGTGCCCACAACCCAGTGTTCAGCCCCTACACACAAGCATAACACATCCCGTGCCCCTATCAGAGCACGCTCTCGCACAAGCGATTACTGAACGGCTCGGCGTCAGAGTCAATGAAAGCGCCCACAAATGCGTCGTGCGCCCATTCTCTGCCCGCTCTGTCACACGACCAGCCCTATGTGTAGAAAATGTGCCCACAATCCAGTGTTCACTTCTGCACACAAGCACTGCATGTCTCGTGTCCCCACCAGAGCACGCTCACATAAAGCGATTACTGAACCGCTCGGCGCTAGAGTCAATAAATGCGCCCACAAATGCGTCGTGGCGCCCATTCTCTGCCCGCTCTGTTACACGGCCAGCAACCATTCCTCTGTGTGTAAGTCCGTGCCCATGACTATGCTTGCGCATCACGTAACAGATGTGACTCTTTCCCCATTCATTCCAATCAGGAAGTCACTCACAAAACAGCCTGTTCATGCTGTCTGCGAGCAATCATGCATGAACACACTAAACGCGCTCACACATTTTGTTCAGCTCTGTGTGCGGCAATCAGAGCGAATTGGCCATTCACCCTCTAGCGTTACGCTTCAAAGCGTGGGAAGCTATTCCAGGGATATCCAAGTGGGTGTTAAGCACAATACAACAGGGCTATTTGCTACAGTTCGATCGCCGCCCCCTCGCTTCAGAGCCGGCTCGAAACCACTGTGAACACGGAAGCAGCGTGCATGCTTCGTTCAGAAATAGCAAGCCTTCTGTGCAAAGGGCCATAGAAAAGTGCCACCCTCTCTGAGCGAGTCGGGGCTTTACAGCCGTTATTTTCTTGTTCCCAAGAAAGACGGCGGCCTCAGACCCATATTAGATCTCAGGGTTTTGAACAAGGTGCTTGCAAAAGACCGTTCAAAATGCTTACAATCAGGAAACTCCTCGCGCATGTGCGCCAGGGGACTGGTTTATTTCTCTCGATCTGAAAGATGCATACTTTCAGATTCAGATAAATCCCGTCACAGGCCATTCTTGAGATTAGCCTTGACGGCCAGGTTTATCAATACACCGTCCTTCCGTTCGGCCTGTCCTTAGCACCCGTACTTTCACGAAGTGCATGGATGCGGCGCTCGCACCCCTACGGAGTCAGGGTTTGCGAATTCTGAACTATTTGGGCGACTGGCTGATTATGGCTCAGTCACATATGGAGCTTCTGTCTCACAGAGCAGTTCTCCTCAGCCATCTGAACAGTTTGGGTCTTGCAGTCAATTGGACCAAGAGCTCACTACAGCCCAGTCAGACCATTTCCTTCCTGGGAATAGAACTAGACTCCGTGGCAATGGCGGCTCGCTTATCTACACAGCGCGCGCGCCGTGTTCAGCGACTAGCCGCATCTTTTCAGATGAACAGCCTCATGCCTCTGAAGAAATTCCAGAGAGTGCTAGGTTACATGGCCTCAGCCGCAGCAGTACTTCAGCTGGGTTTACTGCACATCGCCCGCTTCAGCATTGGCTAAACACCGCGCGTCTCGCCGGGCTTGGACCACAGGCCGCCAGCCCATCAAGGTGACTCAGACCTGCATATCAGCTCTGCAGCCCTGGACAGTGGCCGAATGGTATCAGCGGGGAGTGACAATGGGAGCTGTATCTCGCCGAAAAGTCATCTCGACAGACGGCGTCCAACACGGGTTGGGGCGCGGTCTCGCGAGGGCTCTCCGGTTTTCGGCCTATGGTCAGTTCAGGAAAAGCTCCTTCACATAAATTGTCTGGAAATGATAGCGGTCGAGTACGCGCTCGTGCGCTTTCTCCCGGTCATTCAGGGTCACCACGTCCTGGTCCGTTCGGACAACAGATCTGTGGTATCCTACCTAAACCGTCAGGGCGGTGTCAGATCCAGGAACCTCTTCCATCTGACAAAACGCATACTGAGTTGGTCCCAGTGCCACCTGCGCTCGCTGAGGGTGACGCGCGTGCCAGGCCACCTGAGCGGCGGCCCGGACAGACTGTCCAGAGACAATATTCCCCCAGGGGAATGGTCCCTGCACGCTCAAACAGTCCAGGCGTTATGGCACCTATTCGGCAGAGCAGAGATAGACCTCTTTGCGTCCAAAGAGAACTCTCACTGCCCAATATTTTTCTCGAGCGAGGACGCGCTGGCCCAGGACTGGCCCAGGCGCCCGCTTACGCCTTCCCTCCCGTCTCGCTATTGCCACAGGTAATGCAGAGGATCAGGGAAGCAGCGTCACTTGGTGCTCCTCATAGCCCGCGTTGGGAGAATCAGACATGGTTCCCGGAGCTTACGCAGCTGTCACTGACAGCGCCGTGGCCCATCCCAGTGAGAGCAGATCTCCTCTCTCAAGCTCGCGGCACAATCTGGCATCCCCACCCAGAGCGCTGGGGCTGCATGCGTGGGTGATCAACGACTACCCGTCGCTCTGCCAGAAGGAGTAATAAACACCATCATACACGCTAGAGCCCCTTCCACGAGAAGACTCTATGCGTCAAAATGGTCTGTGTTCTCAAAATGGTGCACCGACAGAGACCTGGACCCACGGACATGTGGGGTGTCGTCGCTGCTCGTATTTCTACAAGAGCTGCTGGATAAGGGCAGATCCCCATCCACGCTCAAAGTGTATGTGGCGGCCGTTGCGGCGTTCAGCTGAACCCTGCACGGCCAGTCATGGGGTAAAAGCGAGCTGGTCATCCGCTTCCTCAGGGGAGCTAGAAGGATGAACCCCGCGCCCCCATCGGTTCCTATCTGGGATCTTTCTATAATTCTCTAAACTATGAAAGCCCCCTTTCGAACCACTTCAATCCGTGGATTTGAAATACCTTTCACTCAAAACCGTTTTTCTGACTGCCCTGTCATCAGTCAAGCGTGTGGGAGACCTTCACGCGCTGTCTGTCAGCGCTGCGTGTCTTGAGTTTGGACCAAGTGACTCCAAGGTCATTTTAAAGCCTAGACACGGCTATGTTCCCAAGGTGATCGGTACTCCTTTCAGAGCACAGGTCATTTCCCTATCGGCGCTGCCAGCACCGGATAGCGAACGCGACGCCAATCTCCTTTGCCCGGTCAGAGCACTGAGATTGTATACTGCGCGCTCCGCTGCTTTCAGACGCTCCGAGCAGCTTTTCGTTTCGTTCGAGGGCGCACCAAAGGTCTCGCCGCCTCGAAACAGACACTATCTAGATGGATAGTGGATGCTATTGCTGCTGCATACGCGTCAAAAGACCTGCCATGCTCGTTGGGCATTAGGGCTCACTCCACTAGAGGCATGGCATCCTCGTGGGCATGGTCCAGCGGAATTTCCATTCACGACATATGTGTGGCAGCGGGATGGACTTCCCCTCCACCTTTGTCAGATTTTACAATATGGAAGTGCCCGCTCTGCAGGCAAAACTACTAGCGGTTTAATACGCTACAGCTCCCCTGGTGAGCTGCACTGATGGGACACATTCCACACAGACCGGCACCGCCGCTCTGTCGTTCCCGTCCTACTATGTGCTTATGTATTACACAATCAATGACCCGCATTCTTGCCGGCCAAATATTATTTCCCCACTCATAAGGGCTCCCCGGGTCCCCCTTAATTCCCTGGGGCTCATACAGTGGATGCTTGGCGCGCACGGCGTTGACAATGGGTTCCCGTGAGCGTAAGCTTACGCAATACTGAGAGAACCTCTCGTAAGAGAACGTATCGGTTACCTAATGTAACCTCGGTTCTCTCTAGATGAGGGAACGAGTATTGCGTAGCCGGCCGTGCTTCAGCGCCACGGCGACTTTTCGCTTCAGTCAATGAAAACCAGGGTTCCAGCCTACTGAACTACGCTTATATGCACTCTAGTCACGCCCATTTTGGCGGGCTTTGATGCAGTGAGCGCGCGGACGCCTCTCATTGGATGCGAGTTCGCCCAAGCTCGTCTATAGGTTGCAGCAGTTGCCGCAGAGCAACCTATGAGCTCGCTAGCTAGCTCGCTCAAGGTCTGCAGCTGCCGCACTGCGTTGACAATGGATACAAAAATTAAGGATAATTTTTTGGCTTCAATATCTCAGAAAAGATGAATCTTTCCCGTAGCGTAAGCTAGCTTACGCAATACTCGTTCCCTCATCTAGAGAGAACCGAGGTTACGTTAGGTAACCGATACGTTATCTCATACATTGATTTTTTTCTTCCCTGATGGCACGGGCATATTCAAGGATGACAAAAGTGGTTCAGGGAGCTAGAGTTGGCCACTATCGTCTACTACAGAGTCCTGACCTTAACCCCACTGGAAGTCTTTGGGATGTACTGGAGAAGACTTTACGGAGTGGTTCGACTCTCCCATGATCAATACAAGATCTCTGCCAAATAGTAATGCACCTCTGGATGGAAAGAAATATTGTGACAGTGCAAAAGGCTGTCGAAACAATGCCATGACAAATATGAGCCATAATCAAAGCTAAAGGCAGTCCAAATAAATATTAGAGTATGCGACTTATTTTTGGCCAGGCAGTGTATATATATATATATATATATATATATATATATATATATATATATATGTATGTTATACATTGTGTAAGATTTAAAAAAAAATAAACATTTCTTAAAATATAACTACAATAATACAGTAACAAGCATTTTGTTTAGCTTTATTTGATACTACTAACTTTTGTCAGGGCTAGATATCCTTAAGATACTCTTTAGGTATCCTTATTATATCTGTCCTTTTTACTGTTTATAAATGGAGTTAGAGGGTTAGAAATTCTCTGAATACTTATGATTACAGGTATTTCTCTCTTTTTCTCTTTTGCAGAGCCTCGTAGCTATGTGGAGTCAGTGGCTAAAGCCGCATCAGTGGCAGGAGGGCCACCAGCTTCGCGCGTGTCCCCAGCATATGACAGCGACATCTTAGCTCCCTCTGCTGGACTGCCTCACACCCTCAACACTCCTCTTTCCTCCAGCAGCCCCATACAGGGCCTAGATGCAGTGTAAGTGACACACACACTGGTGTTTTATTTTAAGGCAGCTTTATATATATACAAAATCCAAAATAAATCAGAACTGTGTTATATTTTAGCATCTTCAAAGTAGTCACACTTTGCCTAGAATTTGCAGACATGAACTTTTGACATGAACCAACTTCTTGAGGTATCACCCTGAGATGCTTTTTAAACAGTATTGAAGGAGTTTCCATCTATGTTGGGCACTTATTGGCTGCTTTTCTTTGTTATTTGGTCCAAGTCATCAATTTCAAAAACTTTTTTTTTATTACATTTTAGTTTTATAATTAAATTAATTAATATGGTGGCACAATTTTATTTTTGACTACAAAAATGATTTCAAACATTTAAACATACGCCTTCAGATCAAAACATTTTTGAGATCATGCGAAACATTTCAGACATTGAACATTAACATTAAACATTTTTTAGACCCAGACTTTCAATATTAAACTATGAAAATCTGTTAACAAAATAAAAATAACTACATGCTTAAATGTATGAGAATTTAATAAGGAGTGAAATAAATAATTTCAATATTTATTGTGTGAAAAAGATTTCTTTCAACTGTCCAATAGTCCACCACACCAAACAATTTTGCCCCAATCAAGTTCTCTCAAAAGTTAGTGTACTTATGGTGAGCAGGGCTGTGCCGAGCGGCGTCTTGGCATATGTTTAAGAAATAAATGTCTACATGTTTGTCAAGCTGGTACCATTTTCCTCCTTCCCGGGTTTCAGCACCAGTGTAACAATTTAAGGATGGGAAAGGAGGAAGTTGGGACCAGCTTAACAAACACGTAGACATTTATATCTTAAACATAACATAAAACAACTTCACATGCTGCTTTCCCACAGATGCACCAAACACACACACACATCTCTCTCTCCATCTGCTGCTGTCTCCTCCTTAAATACTCCTGCCACCGCTCACTGGAGCGCGATACCGGTGTGGCACACAGGTGAAACTCATTTACCACTTATCTTCCCTGCCTCGCTCTGTCCAGTCGCCGCTCGGCCCGCCCTGCTCACCGCAGTACTTATTAACCAAGTTGACAAAAGTATTAGTGAAGAGTATGCTTTAGATTAAATATGAGATATGTGATGTTTAAAAAATATATATATACTGTATATTAATTGTGAGCAGAATATTTTTCATTTTTTCAAACTGTGCAAAAAAAGTGTGAAAATATTACTCAGTAGTGTGTATTTAAGATTTAGAATATGTTAGCGACAAAATTAGCCATACCAAAACAAAGGAGTCTTTAAAATGTAATTTCCATCGCTGTCATTTCCACCACAGAATTCTATTAAGCACAATACAGAATTTGAGATTTGCTGGAAATTACACTGTGGTGGGAATTTTCATGACTTTTAGAAACAAATTTGCATAAATCTCTACATGATGCATGTGCATACAATGTTAGTAGACAAATAAAAGACTAAAAGTAGTGAGAGTTTAAAAACCTTTCTAGAAATTTTCTAAAAATCCACAGAGCCAAAAGCCCTGAAGTTTAAGAAAAAACTCAGATATGATTGAAATATGGTTTGGCAAGTGGAGCCATGCAAATAAATGACACATTTACACATTTAAAAAGTATTTTATGATATATTTGCAATGTAAATGATAATTTCTGACTCCTTGATTTATATTCATCCATTCTGATTTTTTTTTTTTAGATATTTTGGAAAAAATAGAAGGAAAAAAATGTTTGATTATTTTTCATCTCTGTAAATAATTTTAATTAGAATACTTTACAAATGTTCTCATACTGTCTAGTCACAAAAAGTGAAATATTCCCCACATCTGCTGAAAGTTGGAACTCCTTGCAGCCCTCATTCGAATCTTCTTTGGAAATGAATGACATTCAGCGGAATGACATTCATTTACCGGAAGCAGTAAAAACAGCAGTAGACATTTATGCAGTTCAGATCACACACACTAAATCTGATTTTAATTATCATATCTTTGTTTCTATTCTTTCAGTGAAAGCATGCTGGCTGATAGTGGCGTGGGGATTAATTATTTGTCTCAGGCTGCTGCCGACTCCGTATTTCACTCCCAGCCCTCTGAAAGCACATACCGAATGCCCACACCCTCCTACCCCACATCTAGCAGCATGTTGGGTAGCTACATCACTCCCGATCTTAGACCTTCCCTGCCTGAAACCATACAAAACAATACCGCAACAACCATTCAGCCAATCACTGGGAGCCCTGGCATGAGACACCAAAATGTCCTGCCCGATGTGGCATCCAGTCATGGCATTCAGCACAAAATAGCCAATCAAGAGAGCCCTATTTTGGTCCGACAGCCAATCCCATCTAACGGCCACCCTCCAGGGCTGGCTGGTAGTCCCATGCATGGGAGACACACTATGGTGTCCCAAGGAACACAGAGCAGTCCGATGCTTTCCAGACAATACCAAGGCTCTCACAATAGTCCGATTCTCAGCCGACAGCCAATAGGACAACAAGCTGTCCAAAGCAGTCCAGTCCTCAACCGTCAACCGTCCTTGAATCAGCCGGTCATTCTGCCCAACCAAAGCAGCCCGGTTTTGAGTAGACAACCATCCGTTACACAACCCAATCAGGGCAGCCCCATCCTGAGCAGGCACTCCTCCTTAACACATCCTAGTCAGGGCAGCCCAGTTATGGGGGGGCACCCATCGATAACACATGTGACCCCGGGAAGCCCCAGTCTGGACAGGCACCCAATGTACAGTGGCTACACCACTCCAGACGAGAGGCACGGAGCCCTGTCGCGCCAGAGCAGCTCCTCCGGGTATCAACCACCCTCCACACCATCTTTCCCTGTTTCTCCAGCCAGTTACATAGATGAAGTGGGTTTCAGACAGGGCAGTCCTGCCCTGCAACCTCAGCTTCCAGAGAAGAGATGCATGTCCGGTGGCGAACGCTCCAATGGTGGTGGCCTGTCCTACGGAACGCTCAATGGGAAGATGTCCTCACCGATGTCCAGTGGTGGTAGCACTCCAAGCGTCCATTTCTTTAACACCCTGCCTGATTTTTCCAAACTCAACATGTGCGGTAAGACTTACTGAAGATAAAAACCACTAGAGACCATTCAGAGCTGAACTTAGACTGACTTTTGAAAGCCAGTTAGAATCTTGTGTTAACAAACATGATGCAAATTTTTCGAATTAGAATTTAAAGAAGTAGAATTCAATTAAATAAAATTCATCTAACTGCTTTTAGTGTGTGTAAAGGGATTAATGGAAAGGAGGAGGCGAGAACCGGCTTGACAATATAAATGATATTTAATTAAGAACTTAAGCCAAAAGACACAAACACACACACATGTGATGGCCAGTTGCCTGTATAGGCTTATTCTCTGTCGCACCACCGTCCGCAGTCGGCCTTTATCCCTCTCGGAAGCTTGATTAGCCTGATTAGGCATGTCTTTTTAAATAATCTGTTTAATAAGAACATGTCACCTTTCTATTGCCATTACAATTATGCTTATCAAAGAAGGCTTATAAAACATTATACTGTTTATGTGTCTTGTAAATTTAGAGCTTTCTCGTCGCATGCGCAGACTGTGGAGACTGCTTATTGATAGCAATTTTTTCAGTATTTTTTTTGATCCTCTGAAATAGTTTACAATGGCTTTCAAATAATGGCTTTTCAAATAATCAAAATATATTAATACAATTTATTAAATGTCCCATTGTCTTTGATAAACTGTGAAAGATGCCAGAAAGATATGTTTAAGTTGCAGTTAATGGACTTAAGAGCAGTTCAATGCTCTTGTTAATTTACAAACGTTTTTACAAATTACTTAGCTTAAGCTTAACTTAAGTGCTGCTAATGTTCTACTTAGTGCTTCAGGAATCCCAGCCCACACATCCAGGTATAAAGTGATGATTTACTGGGCATCCGGGTATAGTGTCATCTTTACTAATTTGCTTATCGCTCTGCTATCTCTTCAAGTCAGCTAACCAAATAATTTCTACTCAAATCAAAATGCATGTCCATTTGTTTATCTTTTTGTCTATTAATTGTGCAATAATGGTATAATGAGCCATCAGATGGTAATTTTCTTCTCACATAATACATAATTTAAACTCATATCAAAAATCAATTTCGATTCAGTTATTAATTTGATAAGAAGCCATGAATGTGGGATTATTGTGTTGTATATTTTTTTTCCTTGGGGGAATTGATTATTACATATAATACTTAGAAACCTTTATAAAACTTGTAAACCTTTAAAAGCAGACCTAATGTGAGCTCCAATGTTTTTAATCAATGGTATATGCTTCTGTTGAAGCCTTCAGTCCACTTTATTTCAGTGTCCTTTTTTAAAATAATTTTATATTTTTCTGACATTTCTATTTTAATTATGTAATTTGCAACACATCATTGGATTATAGTTAATTCCCTCATAAAATATGGTATGTACACAGTCTCAGATTTTCAAATAAGTTTATCTTCAAATCAAATTTGGTAAAGTTGCGATTCACCTCGGAGCTGGTTGGTTTGTTTCACAGCTTAAAACTCTTTTATGAAGGAGTTTATGAAATTCCTATGGAAGAAATAAATGGGAAAAAACATCTGAAACAAGAGACTGAAAAAGTGGGCTGGCACTGTTGTGCTCTATAACAGTTTTTAATTTATTAATATTTTCCAGATGGAAGTCCGGAGACAAGGATGAATGTAAAGTTTGTGCAGGACACGTCCAAATTGTGGTATAAACCAGATATCTCCAGAGATCAAGGTAAGGGTGCAGTATGTGCACTTCGAGGTTAATTAATCTATATTTAAACCGAGAACTGGGGCTCACAACTCCCATAAACAGTAAAATATGTCCCAAACCACCTTATACGAGGTCAGTTGCTGTTGGTCTTCGTATCTGGTTCTCCTCCATGCTGTTACTGGATTAGATCATCTGTGCTGGAGACTTTTGTTAAAAACAAGCACATGCAGTGTCAACACACACCGTTCGGCATATGTGCATAGTTAAATCTAGCAAACACCTGCATCTGTTGCCTCGTTAACATGCTGTAACAATAACAAATAAACTTCTTTAGTTAGGGTTTCCCTATCTCACTTTTTGTCTCTGTATGTGTTAAACTGCAGCAATTTGTTAACATATTATATCTTACAAGGCAGCCACAATTCTGGTCCAATTAAATAGCTCATGTAATTGCTTGACAAATGCAGAAGTTGTGACATATTGAAAGGCTCGTCCCTTTTTTTTATTTAGCATTTTAGCATTTTTCAACATTTTATTTATTATAATTGTTTTATTATTATTTTTATTTGGTTATTCTTTCCTACAAATGCAAAACACACTAGCTACACCAATGTTCAATTGGTATCAAAGTTTTTGTTGGTTTTGTCATTCATAGTCCTTTTTCTCTGAATATGAGCATAGCTGAGACAAACTCATCTGTCAAAGGACAGATCTTAATTTAAAAGATCTGATTTCAGTCATAACTAAATTTTGAAAATGCACTTTTACTGCACGGAGTCTTTAAAACAACTCTGTCTTTCTTTTTCCGTGCTAGCGATCAATATGCTGAAGGATCAAGAGCCTGGAGCCTTTGTCATTCGGGACAGTCACTCTTTCAGGGGTGCCTACGGCTTGGCCATGAAAGTTGCCTCACCGCCTCCAACCTTGCAGCCTACAAAGAAAGGTATTTAATGTGCCTCCCCTCGCCATGCAGATAATAATTTGCCAAATGTATTCCAGACAGGAGTCCGTGCCTGGTTCATAATCCAGTGCTGTCCACAGCAGACACACACACACACTAGAGGTCTGCAACCCGATCTGGGCCCGACGGGTCAGTTTTTCAAGTATGACTTAGGGTTCAGGTCGGGTTTGGGTTTGTTATGAATGAAAAATTAAACAGGCCTGCCGAACTTGTTTCTCGCACACGCTCTCACTCACAGACACGTGCGAATGGACGAATTAGGGGCTGTTCACAATGAATGTGTTTTTGCACGCATCTGTTCTTTTTTCCCCTTTTTTTCCTATTTAAACACATGTTGGATGAATGTCTTTGACTGCTGCACCACTTCTCGCTGTTTCTTCAGTGACGCGACAGAACAGGCACATTATAAACACTGTGTCAAGTTAAAAATAACTTCAAAGTATGTCACAAAGATCCAATGTTCTGATCAAGTTTAGGCTGCATAGAGGGGACTGTTGCATTGTTTCAGGTTATTTCAGATTGTTCTGCACCAAGCAAAGTTTCAGCACATAAACGTAAGGCTATGCTTTATCTTCCCTTCTGCTCTACTGTACTAAGGGGCTGCCGTGCCTTGTTCAAACTATATGTTTACTGTTTCAATATTGCCACAAATTTTGCCTATATGCTTACATTAAAAAAATTGCCTATTGCAACAGTACTTTCTAGGAGAAGAAATTATAAAGATCAATTTCCAAGAGCAATTTCGACTTTGGGTCGGGTTCAGGCTTATAATCCGACGATATCTTTCAGGCCGGGTAGGGTTGGGCCACATGGTTACGGGTTGAGTTCGAGTTTCATTTAAAGGCCCATGCAGACCTCTAACACACACTCAAATACACACACTTCAATGCATGCAATGCTTCCTGATGTTCTCTTACGAGAGGTTCTCTCGTATTGCGTAAGCTAGCTACGGGAAAGATTCATCTTTTCTGAGATATTGAAGCCAAAAAATTATCCTTAATTTTTGTATCCATTGTCAACGCAGTGCGGCAGCTGCAGACCTTGAGCGGGCTAGCTAGCGAGCTCATAGGTTGCTCTGTGGCAACTGCTGCAGCCTATAGACGAGCTTGGGCGAACTCGCATCCAATGAGAGGCGTCCGTGCGCTCACTGCATCAAAGCCCGCCAAAATGGGCGTGACTAGAGTGCATATAAGCGTAGTTCGTAGGCTGGAACCCTGATTTTCATCTCTTCAGCGAAGCTCTTCGCATCGCTGACCTGGAAGCCGCGTCACCGTTCGAGGGGCATCAAGCAAGCGTGGACAGCGCTAGAAGAAGCCGGCCGTCTCAGCCACCTTCAGCCATCCTGCGAGCTACGCCATCCGACGACGTATCCTTTTATTCAGCAAGCTAGTTCTCACGAACTATTCACAAAAGAGTACGAGCGTCTTTTTCAAGATGCCTCGCTCCACTTGCGCCTCATGTCGCGCCCTTCTCAGCACAGGAGACCGCCACATCATCTGCGCTCTCTGCCTGGGACTGGGGCACGCAGAGCTCGCCCTCACTGAGGGCGGATGCGATTTCTGCGAGGAGCTACCGATGTCGACCCTGCGGGCTCGACTCGAGCGCTCAAAGCAGAAACCGCCGTGCCGCCTTACCTTCAGCTGCGCAGGAAGAAGCGCCGCTCACAAAGGCTGCCGGAAACTGTGGTTGAAGCGACTGCCTCGCCGAGCCTCTCCCTCGAGCATCGCTTTCACCCTCCCCGCCCCGGGGCCAGCGCAGTTGCCGCCGAGCGGCCGCACTGCTGCCATCTCGGATGACGAGGCGGAGGATAAGGGCCGCTGTTCCATCATGGCTTCAGACAGCGAGGAGTGGTCAGGCTCCCAAGCCTCCTCCTCGGCCCAGGAATCCAGCAGGACCCGCGCCGAGTCGAAGGGAGTTAACACGCCTCCTCACACAGGCCGTCGACCGCCTCGGGCTCGAGTGGTCACCGCCCCTGAGCAGGCACCCAACAGACTCGACGGCTGCTTTCTTCAAAGCCATCGCCGCTCTACACCCGCGGCCCGGGCCGCTCCCTTCCTGCCGGAATTACATACGGAGCTTGCAAAGTCGTGGAACGCTCCTTTTCAGCCAGGACCCGCTTCCACGTCTCCACCTCTCTCGCGTCGGTGGACGGCGCCACTGAGAGAGGCTACTCCTCCATCCCCCGGTCGAGGACTCGGTAGCAGCACACCTTTGTCCGCCCTCCGCGAGATGGCGTTCCAAGCCTGTGCTCCCGTCTAAGGCCTGCAGAGCGACTTCCGCCTATGTTGGCCGCGCCTATTCCGCCGCCGGCCAAGCCGCATCTGCTCTGCACTCAATGGCCGTTTTACAGATCCTACAAGCAGACCTTCTTCGGGAGTGGGATGAGAAAGGCAGGCACCCAGAGGCTGTTACTGATCAACGAAGCGCAACAGACCTCGCCCTTCGCGCTACCAAAGCTGCAGCCCAAGCTCTAGGGAAGTGCATGGCCTCGCTGACTGTGACCGAGAGACACTTGCCGGACCACCATCAAAGCTTTGCCCCCTGTCAGTCCCCTTCTCTCAGGCTACTACAGTGGTGAATTTAGCAGCCAACAAGCCGGTGACACTGCCCGCTTGCCTGCACTCAAACGCCGTTTTCACGGCGACCAAAATAAATCTTGTAAAGAGCAAACATGTCTTATGTGTAGAAAAAGTGCCCACAACCCAGTGTTCGCCCCTACACACAAGCATAACACATCCCAGCGCCTCTATTAGAGCATCGCTCTCATAAAGCGGTTATGAACCGCTCGAGCATCAGAGTCAATGAAGCGCTCACAAATGCGTCATGGCGCCCATTCTCTGCCCGGCTCTGTCACACCGACCAGCCCTATGTGTAGAAAATGTGCCCACAATCCAGTGTTCACTTCTGCACACAAGCACTGCATGTCTCGTGTCCCCACCAGAGCACGCTCACATAAAGCGGTTACTGAACCGCTCGAGCGTCAGAGTCAATGAAGGCGCCCACAAATGCGTGCGTGCGCCCATTCTCTGCCCGCTCTGTTACACGGCCAGCAAACATTCCTCTGTGTGTAAGTCCCGTGCCCATGACTATGCTTGCGCATCACGTAACAGATGTGACTCTTTCCCCATTCATTCCAATCGGAAGTCACTCACAAAACAGCCTGTTCATGCTGTCTCGCGAGCAATCATGCGTGAACACACTAAACGCGCTCACACATTTTGTTCAGCTCTGTGTGCGGCAATCAGAGCTGAATTGGCCATTCACCCTCTAGCGTTACGCTTCAAAGCGTGGGAAGCTATTCCAGGGATATCCAAGTGGGTGTTAAGCACAATACAACAGGGCTATTTGCTACAGTTCGATCGCCGCCCTCCTCGCTTCAGAGCTGCTCGAAACCACTGTGAACACGGAAGCAGCGTGCATGCTTCGTTCAGAAATAGCAAACCTTCTGTGCAAAAGGGCCATAGAAAAAGTGCCACCCTCTCTGAGCGAAGTCGGGGCTTTACAGCCGTTATTTTCTTGTTCCCAAGAAAGACGGCGGCCTCAGACCCATATTAGATCTCAGGGTTTTGAACAAGGTGCTTGCAAAAAGACTGTTCAAAATGCTTACAATCAGGAAACTCCTCGCGCATGATGCGCCAGGGGGACTGGTTTATTTCTCTCGATCTGAAAGATGCATACTTTCAGATTCAGATAAATCCCCGTCACAGGCCATTCTTGAGATTCGCCTTGGACGGCCAGGTTTATCAATACACCGTCCTTCCGTTCGGCCTGTCCTTAGCACCCCGTACTTTCACGAAGTGCATGGATGCGGCGCTCGCACCCCTGCGGAGTCAGGATTTGCGAATTCTGAACTATTTGGACGACTGGCTGATTATGGCTCAGTCACATATGGAGCTTCTGTCTCACAGAGCAGTTCTCCTCAGCCATCTGAACAGTTTGGATCTTGCAGTCAATTGGACCAAGAGCTCACTACAGCCCAGTCAGACCATTTCCTTCCTGGGAATAGAACTAGACTCCGTGGCAATGACGGCTCGCTTATCTACACAGCGCGCGACGCCGTGTTCAGCGACTAGCCGCATCTTTTCAGATGAACAGCCTCACGCCTCTGAAGAAATTGCAGAGAGTGCTAGGTTACATGGCCTCAGCCGCAGCAGTACTTCAGCTGGGTTTACTGCACATCGCCCGCTTCAGCATTGGCTAAACACCGCGCGTCTCGCCGGGCTTGGGCCACAGGCCGCCAGCCCATCAAGGTGACTCAGACCTGTATATCAGCTCTGCAGCCCTGGACAGTGGCCGAATGGTATCAGCGGGGAGTGACAATGGGAGCTGTATCTCGCCGAAAAGTCATCTCGACAGACGCGTCCAACACGGGTTGGGGCGCGGTCTCGCGAGGGCTCTCCGGTTTTCGGCCTATGGTCAGTTCAGGAAAAGCTCCTTCACATAAATTGTCTGGAAATGATAGCGGTCGAGTATGCGCTCGTGCGCTTTCTCCCAGTCATTCAGGGTCACCACATCCTGGTCCGTTCGGACAACAGATCTGTGGTATCCTACCTAAACCGTCAGGGCAGTGTCAGATCCAGGAACCTCTTCCATCTGACGAAACGCATACTGAGTTGGTCCCAGTGCCACCTGCGCTCGCTGAGGGCGACGCGCGTGCCAGGCCACCTGAACGACGGCCCGGACAGACTGTCCAGAGACAATATTCCCCAGGGGAATGGTCCCTGCACGCTCAAACAGTCCAGACGTTATGGCACCTATTCGGCAGAGCAGAGATAGACCTCTTTGCGTCCAAAGAGATCTCTCACTGCCCAATATTTTTCTCGAAGCGAGGACACGCTGGCCCAGGACTGGCCCAGACGCCCGCTTTCGCCTTCCCTCCCATCTCGCTATTGCCACAGGTAATGCAGAGGATCAGGGAAACGCGTCACTCGGTGCTCCTCATAGCCCCGCGTTGGGAGAATCAGACATGGTTCCCGGAGCTTACGCAGCTGTCACTGACAGCGCCGTGGCCCATCCCAGTGAGAGCATATCTCCTCTCTCAAGCTCGCGGCACAATCTGGCATTCCCACCCAGAGCTGGGGCTGCATGCGTGGGTGATCAACGACTACCCGTCGCTCTGCCAGAAGGAGTAATAAACACCATCATACACGCTAGAGCCCCTTCCACGAGAAGACTCTATGCGTCAAAATGGTCTGTGTTCTCAAAATGGTGCACCGACAGAGACCTGGACCCGCGGACATGTGGGGTGTCGTCGCTGCTCGTATTTCTACAAGAGCTGCTGGATAAGGGCAGATCCCCATCCACGCTCAAAGTGTATGTGGCGGCCGTTGCGGCGTTCGCTGAACCCCTGCACGGCCAGTCATGGGGTAAAAACGAGCTGGTCATCCGCTTCCTCAGGGGAGCTAGAAGGATGAACCCCCCGCGCCCCCCATCGGTTCCTATCTGGGATCTTTCTATAGTTCTCGAAACTATGAAAGCCCCCCCTTTCGAACCACTGTCTGTCAGCGCTGGGTGTCTTGAGTTTGGACCAAGTGACTCCAAGGTCATTTTAAAGCCTAGACACGGCTATGTTCCCAAGGTGATCGGTACTCCTTTCAGAGCACAGGTCATTTCCCTGTCGGCACTGCCAGCACCCGATAGCGAACACGACGCCAATCTCCTTTGCCCGGTCAGAGCACTGAGATTGTATACTGCGCGCTCCGCCGCTTTCAGACGCTCTGAGCAGCTTTTCGTTTCGTTCGGAGGGCGCACCAAAGGTCTCGCCGCCTCGAAACAGACACTATCTAGATGGATAGTGGACGCTATTGCTGCTGCATACGCGTCAAAAGACCTGCCATGCCCGTTGGGCATTAGGGCTCACTCCACTAGAGGCATGGCATCCTCGTGGGCATGGTCCAGCGGGATTTCCATTCACGACATATGTGTGGCAGCGGGATGGACTTCCCCCTCCACCTTTGTCAGATTTTACAATATGGAAGTGCCCGCTCTGCAGGCAAAACTACTAGCGGTTTAATACGCTACAGCTCCCCTGGTGAGCTGCACTGATGGGACACATTCCACACAGACCGGCACCGCCACTCTGTCGTTCCCTTCCCACCATGTGCTTATGTTTTACACAATCAATGACCCGCATTCTTGCCGGCCAAATATTATTTCCCCACTCATAAGGGCTCCCCCGGGTCCCCCCTTCATTCCCTGGGGCTCATACAGTGGATGCTTGGCGCGCACGGTGTTGACAATGGGTTCCCGTAGCATAAGCTAGCTTACGCAATACGAGAGAACCTCTCGTAAGAGAACGTATCAGTTACCTAACGTAACCTCGGTTCTCTCTAGATGAGGGAACGAGTATTGCGTAGCCGGCTGTGCTTCGCGCCACGCAGTGACTTTTCAGCTTCAGTCAATGAAAACCAGGGTTCCAGCCTACGAACTACGCTTATATGCACTCTAGTCACGCCCATTTTGGCGGGCTTTGATGCAGTGAGCGTGCGGACGCCTCTCATTGGATGCGAGTTCGCCCAAGCTCGTCTATAGGCTGCAGCAGTTGCCACAGAGCAACCTATGAGCTCGCTAGCTAGCCCGCTCAAGGTCTGCAGCTGCCGCACTGCGTTGACAAATTAAGGATAATTTTTTGGCTTCAATATCTCAGAAAAGATGAATCTTTCCCGTAGCGTAAGCTAGCTTACGCAATACTCGTTCCCTCATCTAGAGAGAACCGAGGTTACGTTAGGTAACCGATACGATACCTTTATTGTTAGTATTTTCTTCTTCTGCATAATAGTAAAGTCATTAAAACTATGAAGTAACACAAATGGAAGTATGCGATTTTTCCTTCATAGTCCACTTCGATACCGCGTCAGAGCTGATGCCATGAGAACACAAGGTCTGAATCCTTATGCATTCACGTCAAATTATTGGTTGATGCCGCTTAAGTGATGCCCAATAAGAAGCAATGTCACAGACTCCATATAAGCATTTGCTTGGTGCCATCCCATTTTCTTCACTTCAAGTACACAAATTTTGTCTCAGTCCTTGTTGTTACTAGTGACCCCACCAAAGCCCTTTAGAGTGGCAACATGAAGATGACGTTCAGGATGTGTGTACCTCCGTGTACGCCATTCATTGTGGGTGAGGATACTCACGAGAGATACAATCTTGGTTTTTGCCAAGCAGAGGCCGCATTTTAGGAGTCGAATTGCCCACGTTGCGGGGTGATGGAACGTCCAGACACTTCGCACAAGGCTCACCTCCTTCACAGGGAATTCAAGCAGACTGTGTATTCCCCAGTTTTCTGGCCATGTGTCTGCCAGTGCAGCACGCCAGCTAGACCAGTGTTGAGCCAGCAAGGAGGCCTAGTATATCGAAAACGAGCAGCAGGCTGACCTTCGGTTCTCACTTTGGTTTAGCAAAAATGTTAAACAAATCAAAACTGCCTTATATTTTAGCTTCTTCAAAGTCACCGCCCTTGTCTAGGGCTCTACACACTCATCCACTCCATGAGGTGCATCTTGAGATTTTTTTGAAACAGTATCTAAAAAAACAAACTTTTAGTTTCATAAAGAATTTCATATGCAGGCACAGTTTTTTTATTTGTCTTCAAAGTTAATTTCCACCATTTAGCATAAAAGTCTAGATCAAAAAGTTCTTAAGATCATGAGAAACAAATTCAGTCAAGTGTGTCAAAACTTTGACTGGTAGCATATGTATTAAATACAATAATGCATTGCAAATGTAAACAAATATGGTAATTGTAGTAAATATAAATATGTTCTTGTCTTAATTTGTATTTATTTAATTATTTTTCATTATTTCAGCTGGAGATGTCACTAATGAGTTGGTGAGACATTTCCTGATTGAGACCAGTCCGAAGGGGGTGAGACTGAAGGGCTGCCCAAACGAGCCCTACTTCGGTAAATCACATTGAACAAAGGGTCTGATCTGAATCCCAGTGAGCTGTCTTGCTGTCTTCGGCCAACATAGTTGGCCTCATAACTGAAATGGAACCTCAAAAGTGACAATTTTGGAACCCACTTAATTGGGAGCAACTTTGTGCATCATAATTGCAAAGCACATCTAAGAATCCATGTACAATTGATTTCAGTTTGATGATAGTATGTTGCTAAGTTAACAACGTGATACTCTAGTAAGGATAAAAATACATAGCAAATAATGGGTAAAATAGCCAACTTGATTTATAATGGACATTGGTATCTGCCAATTCTACCCTTGGATTTTGCACAAAAAGGTGTAGAACACAGCATAATTCTGCTGTCTATCTTTTGGAACAGACTTAGGTAAGGCCAGTAAGGCCTGTGATGCATTAAAATGTTGCCTACAATGGTAGCTCACTAGGTTTTGTAACAGACCCACATTGCTCCCCATTACTTGAGTACATGAGCACTGGAATGATTTGTTGGATGTTTTAAGCTTGTAAAACGTTGCCCTCATCTGGTTTTTGCTCAGTACATGTGAATCTACCGTTTTTTTGTTTTTGTTTTTTTTTTGCATCCCATTAAATCAAACTGTCCCACAAAGCTGTAGAACATATGTGTCCAAATGACAATGTGGAAGCAGCTTATATTAAGTACAGCTCAAAAGTGCCCCCTCTCTGACCACATTACAGGGGGGCTGGTGAGTTCAATGGACAATGCTGTCTTCACCAATATCCCAAATTCAGCATCAAATAAAAATCAGGGTTGGGCAGCTTTCATAAGCACTCAAACATCCTGTTATGGGAATCATTGCATAAGCATGTTTACTATGAAAAACAGAAGGGTGATGTGTGAAAATTAAAGCAGGTATGGAAAAGAAATGGCCTTACTTTCTATATGTCAGGGATAATGCTCATGTTAAAAAATACAGAGATAACTTCGCTCCACTCCTCCAAAACTAGCAGTACAATCCTCAGATACATGTTTTGCCAGGACACTCACTGCTTAAAGAGGCCCATACTAAACACAAATTAAAAAAAAATTCCGGGTTCAATACAAGTAAAGCACTGTTGACCGCATCTGTAGCACAATGTTGATTGCCACAGAAATTAATTTCAATTTGGCCCTTAGGTTTTTTTTTGTTGTTTTTTTTAGGGAATTGGTTACAGTAAGGCACTAAAATGGAAGCACACTGGCCAGGCAATACAAATGAAAATACACTGTTTTAAAAGTTTGGCCTCAAGATTTAACATTATACTATACATGTTGACATGAGACTAGTGTGATAGAATCACTTACTGACCTTGTCTGTGTAAAGTTAAATCCAATATTTTAACCTTGTCATGACCATAGAATGTCAAAAAACTTGCGCATGATACGCATAAGAATACTCGAAAGGGACTGTTTACATATAGCAAACTCCACAAGAAATTGCATCAGTAATGCAGAAGTTCATCCACCTAGAAAAGTAGTCCTTCCGCAAAAGACAATTTAGACAACATTACAGCTCAAATAATAACCTTTTTTATACTGAATAATTCATGTAAGTGCTTTAACAAATATACAAGCTTAACATTTCTGCTTGAAGGATCTCTGGAACTCTGGCCCCATAGACTTCCATTGTAAGTGCCTTAAAGTAGGTACAATTTTGCTTAAAAAAATTAGTGATGAGTGGAAATCATTTTCTGTGATAGAGTGATAACTGTTCATAGAGCTTAACTTGTAGCAAACCAGGAACATTCCTTTAAAGTGGCCCTCATTTCCTGTTTTTGTTGATATAATCTGATTGCTAAAGGAAGAGAGTTTAGCAGCTGATAATACAATTTAAACTGAGCAACAAAGATTCTCTGCGATAGCATTGTTGCTATTTCTGGTGAGCAGGAATATTTTGCCCAAACCTAGTCCTTGAGAGATGTTTTCTCCTAATATACTATTATATTTACAGCAATTTTTGTGCCATAAAGGTTGTGTTAACTGAAAATGTGTCAAGTTAACGGATAATTAGAAATGCTTTCTGTCATTTTGACAGATTGAAAATTGGGTATCTGGTGTACTTCAGACACAATCCACAGTACAGGATGCTAATGTGTATTTGAAGTGTGAATAAAGACCAGGAGAGAGATGGTGAATGAAGATTTAGTGAGATAAACGAGAGATTCCAAATGTGCTCGAGAATAATAATTTATGGGATATTGTTCATTAAACCAAGTGACCAGATTACAAAATTGCAGTTGTCTTTTTTTATTTTTTTTTATTGCGAAGGCAGAATAAACAAAGAAAGCCAAGAACCCACAACACAGCACTTGGTTAGACTTATACAGGTCTTACCATTATTTCTCGCTTAATTGTTAGAAATGAATAAAATAACATTTTAAACATTTTAAATGTTTAACGGTCACTACAATAATGATTTTATGTTCAGAGCTGTCTGGCTTCTGTCATTCACCCTTGCATGTGTATGCAGGCTGATCTCACAGTGAAATTGGAAACAGTAGGTTGACAATTCTTCTAACCGACATTCAAAACACTGCCCCCAGTGGCCAAAGCGGTAAGTGTTGTTGGGCGTATGGGCACATGAGAGCTCTATTTTCCAGGTGTAATGTCCACAAAGGGGCGCCAAAAGCGAGTTTTAAAGCGATTGTTTACAGCTATACAGTCATGAAGACGAATGCACATTTATAAACTTTACCCCCAACCGAAATGTCAAACTTTAACCTAACAATAAGTGGAGAAAAAAAATTAAAATATGTAATTTCTGGTATCCAAACCTGGGCCTCAGACACTGCTAAGAATTCCTTAATGTACCTTTAAGAATACCAAGTGTAACAATATTTTACTGACAGACAGAAATTAAGGATGATGGAAATTTTACAATCCAGTCTGTCAAATTGATAGATATTGATTATGTGTTGGGCTATCACTGCTGAAATGATCATCTGACTTTCAGCTCCACAAATTAATAAGCAACATAGATTTATGGGTTGTCAACTAGGGCATCAAAGATTGATCGTTCAGGATGGTTGCAATGTAAAGCATGTCCTCCTCTGATTTCAGCTCGTAAATCTGACCCCAATTTTGTTTTCATCTTCAGGCTGCCTGTCTGCACTGGTCTACCAGCACTCGATCACTCCACTGGCTCTACCCTGCAAACTCGTCATACCAACCAGAGGTGAGACATGGTATTGCTTCACAAGTGATCCACAAGTTACAAATAAAATAAGAGAATTTTGTCATTTAAACCTGCAAAAAAACAGAAAGTTTTAGGAATAAAAATAAATAAAAAAAAAATGAAAAAAGAAAGTTGGTTACGTAAAAAGAATAAAAAATTCAGATTTCCTTAATGTCTGATGAAAAACCTGAGGGTGCCCAAAACGTCTTTAAACAAATAAAGCTGAAGCTCTACTTTTGCTTATATAGAGTCTTGCACCTCCTTCTTTTGAAACTATGCATGCAAAGACCAGTCGTTCCGGTGTGGGAATTCTTGCAGTGCGAAAAATCAGTGTGCCTGGCTAACATGCCGTCAAAGTCTGTTTGTAAAGGCAGAGATGCACACATGAATGTCTGCAGTCTCATGCCCTCTAAAACCCGCTTGGTGTAGCAGCTGGCTGAGGAGAGAGGCCAACCGAATGCACGCCAGCAGAGACCGTGAAAAACATCCACGATTACTCACACCAGGCAAACAGGACAGGAAGCATACATCATCATGACAGAGGAAGATAAGTGAGGTCATGTTTAGTGGGCATGCAGAATGTACAAACACACACGGCTATTCTTATGAGGAGACTCCATAGACATTATGATTTTTATACTGTACGAACTATAGATTCTATCCCCTAACCCTCACAAAAAACATTCTGCTTTTTAACATTCAAAAAAAATTTTATTAGACAAAAAATAGTTTAAGTGATTTGAATTATGGGGATACTTGAAATGTTCTCATAAACCACATTTATAGCATAATAGCTTTGTTTGTAACCTAAATAAATATCCTCGTAAACCACCCAAGCCGACACACACACACGAAACACTAGTGAAAATGCTTCTATTTTGCATTCTTTCATAATTGAATTTAACATGTTTCATTTACAAATTATATTCATTATAGTATCATTACTAGGCCTGGAATTCTATAATATATTTTTGTCAAGTATATTTTGGGCCTTAGTATTTAGTCTGTCCCTTCTTTGTTTTAATAACATGCACTCGAACTGGCATGGACCCAACAAGTTTGTACAAAACCTGATGATCCATGTTACCCAGCATGATTTGAGAATTTTCCAAAGAGAATCTTGTGCACATCAATTAAACAAGGAAATCTGAGCTTCTCTTTTTTTTTTTTTTTTTTTACAAATTAAGAGTTAAAATGGCCAATGTTACAAATTTGCTTACATTTGCTTAAGAAGACCTTGAACAAACAACATTTATAACACTTTGTCAATTACAAATAGTCGTGTCCCTCTAATTGGAGGAGTGTCTTTGTAATAGCTGGACAATCCACTCTCCCAATCCATCTAGCGACCAACAAATACAAAGTAAATTGTTACAAAACAAAAAGATACAGAGTCTTAAGTACAAAGACAGAACATCAATAAAACATACTGTGACAGGGCGAAGGGCAGGGCTGGGTCGTGATTTACGACCCGGCCCCTTATCAGGCTAATCAAGCCTCCGAGAGGGATAAAGGCTGACTGCAGATGGTGGTGCGACAGTAGAGAATGTTTACAGGCAGCTGTCCCACCTATGCATGTTTGTGTCTTTTGTTTTATTTCTTCATTAAACTATTATTTATATTGTCAAGCCGGTTCTCGCCGCCTCCTTTCCTTTTAACCCCTTTACATGTACCATTATCAATTTCTTGATTAATTCCCCTTGGAATCAATGTATCCATGTGGAATATCCAAAAGGTTTCCCTAGGTTTACAATGTATATCAATATCACCCCCCAACATGAACATTAACCTGTTCAATACCAAAATAGAAGAACTCACAAATAGAATGTGCATGGTCCTTAAAATGTTGTGTTACAGGGTTACATACATCTCCACAGGGAGATAGCACTATGGTGTTCACATATTCTGGTTCAAAATTCCCTGGAAGTTTATCCTATGTAAAGTAATCCACAGGGGCATAGATTACATTGCATTAATTATAATTAATAGTACTTCTTATACATATGTTCTTGCCAGTTCTTGGGTGGGAGAAATATTTCAATCTCTTTTGTACTGGAATTGAGTACAATTGCCACACTTGTAGTTACCATGTGGAATCTCTTTGAGGTCTGGGTGGTTTCAAACTTACATCTGCCCTAACAAGAGTATTCTTCAAAATTGTCCATCTACGGAATCACATGGTTGGTGGGACCTCACATTTTTTAGCTTGGATCTGATTTAAGAATATACCAATGTTTATGCATTATACTTCGAAGTTCTGAGCTTTGTGGAGGTGAATAGTAAATAGGTGGTAATTGATTGAACTGGAGCACTCTTTGTAGGAACTCAATTTATCTTGAAGCGTTTAGCAGCCGTTCCCTACATACATAATTTAGTTTCTCTTCAGCTCTATCTAGCCAGTTATTATTATAACCCTTCTATCTAAATTGTTTGCAGTGAATGACAGCTGTGCGTATATAGAACATTTTTATATTTATAAAAAAGTTTATTTTTTTTCTTAAAAAAAGATCAGCGGACAATACATTTCCTAACATACTTACATGTACATCCAAAAAGTTCAAAGTGTCTCCACTAAAAGACAATAATTGTATTTTTGATTAAAGTTGGATGATTTGATTTAATGTTTAAATGTAAAAAATTTTTTGAAAAAGAACGGAAATTAAACCAAAATGGTAAATATGCTGTAAAATAGGGATGAAAACTATAAAATTACATAGCAAAGAACTTTTCTTGTTTTAAATAATCTTTCCACGTGAGTTTAGCATATGGACATATTTTTAAAAAGAACCACTCAATTAGACAAGAAGCGACTGTCTGATAGATATGTAAAACAAACAATCTCAGTTCGCTTCTCACATTTTCTGGTAGGTTCTGGTAGGTCAAAGATATGATGTGAATATATCCATACAATGTAAGTTAATGGGGTCCAACACTTCCAAGCTGCAAAAATGACATACGTAGATGCAGCATAAAGGTAATCCATAAAGTCTCGATTGGTGATTCAATCCATGTCTTCAGAAGCGATACAATCTGTTTTGGGTGAGAACAGATCAAAATGCAACTCATTTTTCACTGTAAATCAAATCATGATCAGCAAGGAGACTGCAAGTAGCAAGAATTATAGTAAATAATTAGTTGCATTTTGATCTGTTTCTCACCCAAAACTGAACATATCAATTTAGAAGACATAGATTATACCACTTGAGTCAAATAGGTTACTTTTAAACTGTGCTTTAAATAGATTAATTTTAAACTGTGCTTTTTATGTCCTCTTTGAAGCTTGAAAGTGTTGGACCCCATTGACTTGCATTGTACTGACAAAAACACCTCCTCATACATCTATAAGAAAATATCTTCGTTTATGTTTCACAGAAGAAAGTAATAAGAGTTTGATATGCATAAGGGTGAGTACATGTAAGATTTTCGGTCAGTTCGTCAAGTATTGCATTATCAACACCACTTTTTCTAGACTCACAGATAATCTGCATCTGTTCACGTCATCTGTGCATACGCCTGCCATTGACTGTACTAAAGAGTATGACAAAGCAGTCATAGTATGCATGGTGATTTGTGTGACAATGATTAAACCACACAGTTTTTGTAGTGCCTCAAGTGTTAATTTCACCAGGAAAATGCAGCGAAATGTAGAAAGTTGCATGTAAAGTCAGTTTGCAAAAATGTATATAGAGTAACATTCATTCTATGATACCAGGTTGATAAATAGGCATAACAAATAAAAATAAGTTTATTAAATTAAAGCAAAGTACAAAATAAAAAAGTAATATTCCCCCGAAAAGGATGTGCAAATTCACAACTCTGGCCTGTTTTTTACAGATCCTCTGGAAGGGTCACCTGAGATTGCAACGCCAACTAACCCGGCAGCAGAGATGCTTAAACATGGTGCAGGTGAGATATTTAGATCTTTGCCGAATGGCTAATAATATAGTTGTAACTGATATGTATCCTTTTACTGCTCTGAATCATGGATGTTCAAAGGAATGTTCTGGGTTCGCAAGTAGTTATCAGTTACTGAAAGGCTCTTACAATAAAAGTATACAACTGTTAAAAAGTTTGGAATCACTAAAACATTTTTTCCACTGACCAATTAAAGTTTTAAAAGTATAGCCATGAGACTTCAACATTATATGTGTTAACATGAGACTAATGTGAAAGAACCACTTCCAACATTTCAGCATCAAAGTTATGACCACGAAAAGCCGGCAGATTTTGCATGCTACATGTTAAGGATACCAAAAAGAGACTGTTTAAATGGAGAAAACTCCACTCATCAGAATTTCGTCAGTAACTTAGCTTTCCACATTCTTCTTTGTCAAAAATATGGTCTGTGAATATCAACATTATGACTCAAATGTTTACTAGTTTTCAACCCTGAACATGATCTTTTCTAAATGAAGCAATGTACCAACAAAAAGGGTACAATTTTTTCAATCTTTTGAGTTTTAATTCATCTAAATGTGTAGCTTTTATCATGAACGGTCAGATCAAGTATGATTTGATGATCAGTTTTTATCGGCTGCTTGATTGAATCAATCACCAATATTTATGCATCTTAGCTCTCTCTAGATACATTTAATGAGAGTTTTATTTAATTACTCCAAATGATAGTGCAGCCACACCCAGATATGTTACATGTTTATGATCTGATATCAACTCTGAACCAAATACCATGTTCTCCCCCCACCCTGGTGTCACTTCTGTGGATATGATTTAGGGCAGAAGAGTTCTACCGACTCCCACGGTAAACCCAGTGATGCTCTGCGTCTTTTATTTGTGCATCTCTGTTGTCCTGTTTACCCTGACTTTTACTGCTGTATCTTGAGAGAACCGCACGTCTGTCTTAATACTATCCATGCATGTGACCGTTCAGACCGTAGAAAGCATTTTTATTTGTCTTCTAAAACTCTTTGGCTTTTCGGGTTTTGTTTTGTCAAGGCTTGGAGTATTTTTCAAGAACACATTTTTTTTATTGAATATGGCATGTTGTGCAATGACTGATGTTAAATTACACTGCATGGATCTACTGTTAGATTATGCCAAGGCAAAAACACTAATTGAATGTGTGTCTTTGATATGGGTTTAAATATAATGTTTTTGTTTTGTTTTTTAAAGCCAGGGTCAGAAATTAACAATGTGTTTTCTAACATTTGATTTGTTTCATAAAATTCTAGGCCTTCTAATTTAGTGATTCGTTTTTAGATATGTATAATATATTAATGCAGTGTGCATTATTTATTGATATTTTCTGTATTGCATCTACTTTTGTTTGTAATGTTTATTTTATGAATTAACAGATTCATTTTATCAGATTCAGAAGAACTGATTTCAATTAAATGATTTAATTGAGGTCAAATTAATTACAGGGGGCAAATAATGCCCTTAATAATAATAATAATAATAATAATAAATGTTCATTTCTGACACTGATCTTTTAGATCTTGGGTGTAATGAATTTCTTTACTGATAACTTATCATTATTTATGAATCTATGTGTTCTCTCTTTCCCAGCTTGTAATGTGCTGTACATAAACTCTGTGGATATGGAGTCTCTAACCGGCCCTCAGGCCATTGCCAAGGCCATCTCAGAAACCATGGCGACTGGCCCGGCACCCACAGCAACAATTGTTCATTTCAAGGTGTCGGCACAAGGCATCACACTCACTGACAGCCAGAGAAAGTGAGTACTTTATTTCTTCTTTTATTTCAAGTTTCTGCATGTTTTCTTTTATTATTTATTTATTTATTTATTTTTATAAACTTTGAACATGCTTAAAATTTTTCCACCCTAAATAAAAATATATATAATGGCAAAAATGGTAATACTTCATAATAAGGTTGTACTTGTTAACATTAGTAAATGCAATAGTTAATATGTACTAACAATGAACAATGCTTTTACCACATTATAAATCTTGGTTAATGTTAATTTCTACGTAAGAAAAAAAAAATCCTTGTGAATATTGTTGTGATATTTATGGCACTTTCATTAAACCATCCAATACTGAAAAAATGAAGATATCATCTTTGATCCATCCCTCACTTTTGAAGCTCATATTAAATGTGTATCTAAAATTGCCTTCTTTCACCTTCGCTGCATTGCTCGCCTTTGTCCCTTTATCAGTCTGCTAGGTTGCAATATATTCAAAATTCTGCTGCTAGAATTCTTACACATACCAAGTGCTCAGCTCATATTACATGGGTGTTTATGCATTGCTATATTTGTGTATAAATGCAAATTATGACTAGCTTTTCATTGTATTTTATTTTTTGTATTAATTAGTTTCTCATTAGCTAAAGTGGTTGTTAAAATGATGGTTCCTCTAATTAAAAATCATCCTTTTAAGCTATTTCAGAGCAAATACGTGAATACTGAAATATCAAATATCGGCAGAGGGGTGCCAAATTTTGATATATTTATTTTTGCTAATGTAACTGTTCATGTTTTAAAAAGACGGACTTGTCGTTTCTTCTACAGGGTTTTCTTCAGACGTCATTATCCAATCAACACGGTCACATTTTGTGACATTGATCCACAGGAGAGAAAGTAAGCAAGTCCCTTCAAACTTCAGCTGACTTTTTATAACTTCTACTGTATTCAATGATCTGTGGATCTAGTGACAAGGACAGCCCTATCAGACCTGTGATTAGAAGCTGTCAGAGAGCAGAGCCTTTTGAAGCTGAAGATACACAAATGTAAACATTATTTAATAAGTTTGAATGCCTTTTCTAGGTGGAGCAAGCCAGAGGGTGGGAATGCAAAGTAAGTACCAAATCTTTATTTTGATAATAAAGAACTTGATCGTGTGTTAGTTTGTAGGCAAAAAGTGGGCCCCATTTCCAGCGCCCATGGATGTGTTGTAAGCACTGTTGCGCTTGCTTTCGAAGCTAACATCGTTGAATTAACGCTTGTCTGCTATCCCTCACACACATGTGTCATGATTTACTCTGAGGCCACAGTGCATGCACAAAGAATAAATGCTGCTCAGAGCTAGAAACCTTCAAAAGTTCAAAGTCAGTTGCAAAAGTGTCTTATCTCCCACATGAAATTGGACACTTGGTTTTTGAAAACCTTCTGTAACTTTCAAAACTCAAAAACTAATGGACCTAAATGTAAAAAAATATATAATATAAGCCTTATAATCTCACTTGCCCTCCCTTCCAGGGTAGATCTCTTTATTGAGCACATGAGTGTTCAAGCACAAGACACTTTACACTCCCAGAGCAATGAAGCATGTGACAGCCATCACGACTCGATCTGGGCAGAGTTTGAAAGCTATCGTGATGGAATGGCCCTGTTGTAAATCGCTCTGGTGTTGATGCAGCAGACAGATATGTTACAGAGGAAGAATAGATCATTGGACTGGGCTGAGGATGAAAGAATATGGTGTTAGCAGCATGAATGGCTAACCTTACTCTGACGCTGTTATGGTTTAGGAGATGAGAAGAGAGGCTCAAATGCAATATCATCACAGAACGAACAAGACTGCCAGGGTTATATGCTCAAATCACATGAATGGATGTGGAGGGCAGGGTAGTGCATTTAGCGACACTATAGGAAAGTACATATGTTCTCTGATTTCGCTATCATTTTCTCACCTTCATGTTTTTCCTAACCCATAAGTCTTTCTTTCTTCTGCAGAAAACTAAAGGAGATGTTGGGAGGAATAAAAGCCTCAGTCACCATTGGTAAATGGTCTGCACTTATATAGCGCCTTTTTTAACCTTAGAGGTTACCAAAGCGATTTACACTGTGTCCCATTCTCCCATTCACATTCACAAACCAATGGCAGCAGAGCAAGGCACTAGCCTGCCATTGGGAGCAACTTGGGGTGTCTTGCCAAAGGACACTTCGGTATGTGGAGTCATGTAGGCTGGGAATCGAACCGCCAACCCTGCAATTAGCGGGCGACCCACTCTACCACCTGAGCCACAGCCGCACCAATCACTTTCATTGTATGGAAAATATAGGTGCAATTACAGTTAATGGTGACCGAGGCTGTCAGTCCCTATCACTCTGCCTTCTTTTTTTTATATATGACAAAAATATAAATTTTTTGGTGAACTATCCCTAAAAGTGTGTTCTCTTGCCTCAGGTTCTTTGGCTTTGTGGCCCGAAAGCAAGGCAGCACGACAGACAACGTCAGTCATCTCTTCGCTGAGATGGATCCTGATCAACCTGCAACGGCTATCGTTAACTTCATCTCTAAAATTATGATCAACTCTCAGAAGCGGTGAACCCTTCACGCATGCAACGCTGTTTTCTGGAGGACTTTCTTTTCTGTTTGAATTTATCTGTTTTCATTTATTTCCGATTGTGTGTTTGGGTGAGCGGCTGTCTGTACGTGCAGGTGTGAATGCGCGATGGAGGGTTATTCGCAAGAGGGACCGAGGATGTGCAGTGTGGGCGTAGAGGAGTGACGTACAGAGGGGAGGTGGGCTTCATCTCGCATTGAGGGGATTGTGGAAATTATGTCCGTGAATGTGTTTCTGTTTTGTTTGTTTTTTTTAAGAAAAAAGGAAAAGGATTAAGTAAAAAAAAAAGAAGGTTATAGAGGAGGCAAAAATTAGACTTTGGGGCTGATGTACCAAAGATGAGAGAGCAGTCAGTCGTTATTCAAGGTATTATTTCGGCCAAACTGTACATACGAACTGATGCTTACTACTTTCCCTTATTTAAATGGCTCCTATTTTCTCATGCTGGTAGTTCTCGACCGTTTAGTGCTCTCTGGATAAATTCAAAACATTTTGGGGATTATAAAGGTCCCTCAAACATAACTAAATAGACCTGATTTAAAAAAGGAAAAACTGACTTTTAGACCTTATTCCTGGTCTCCACCTGCTAGTTTCCTGTCTCAATGCGGCCTTGAACTATATCTATTGTCCACTGCTACGCTCTCTTCTCTTCAGGTCAGCACATGTATTATTCTTTATCTGGCAAAACAAGTGTGAATCTATCAATGTATGTCTCTATGCCTCGATTAAAACACAGTCACACTGTCATTCTAGCCCAAAGTAAGCTAAGTATATGTATAAAAAAAAAAGAAAAAAAAAAGTGATTTTACAGAATATTTATTGTATTATTATGTTTTTGCTACATTTTTGCTCTCATGTTAACTCATTTACCCATGGATATATTGTATAGGCTACATAAACATTAGCCATTGAAAAGAAATGCTCTTTATTTTGGCTAATATTTCAAAATCACAGGATTTTAAGGAGCATTCTATTATATATGGTGTAAAGTGTATGTATTTTGTGAAGCTTGTCATTATCAAATATTTTCTCACATTGTTTTTCTTCAAATTTAAATCGAAAGTAGAATTCACTGTCATTTAAGAGGCTTTGTGTAAAGAAAAGTAAGGAAATGTCTTTATTTTTATATTATTATTATTTTTGTGTCCTTTCCCTCCCAGTATTCAGTCCATGCGGAAACCCACCCGCATTTTTGGCGCGCATTCTCTTGCAGCGGATCTCTCAGGCAGAGTTCAGTATTTTGTTTTATACTCCCATCATGCGGCGCTGTCAGGTATTGCAAGCCATATAGTCATCTATGCATCCTTTCCAACTCTCTTTGTCAGTATCAGAACTCTTCTGAGCCCTTTTGAAACTTGTATGAAAAAAAACAAAAAAACAATTATGATAATGCAGTGTTTTAACTGTGATTTCACAAGAAAGTGCCCAGCGATTATTTAGTTTGATGAACAGAATGTCCGTGCAACCCTGCAAACTGTTTGACACATAAACCACGATGTCCATCTCTTCAGACATCAAAAAAGAGTCTTGCTTATGTAAATACTTAATTTTTGCCAAAGATTTTATTTCACTTTTTATGCCTTTGTTTGAGAATTGATCACTGTCTTGTCGGTATGTGAACGATGGCTTGTTGTTTTTGGCATGGTGGTCTATTTTGATCCAATGCAGATACTGTATAACGTATTTAGACTGTGTTTGGTTGCCATGATACCATTTATTTAGCCTTAAGAACGATTACAAAAGAATGCAAAGCACTTAATGATCAGGAGCTGAAAAAAATAACAGAACTAATAAATACGACTGCCTCAGTTATCCTAACAGTATGATGAGGCCCAGATGGAATCTGTGGACTTGTTTTTTTTTTCTTCTTCTCATCTTCTGCACAGATTTGAACAGAAAATCCATCAAAAATGTCAAATGTGTTATGTAGGGTTCCCACCAATTTTTTGATGGTTAGGCCTGGAAAACTTTAAGGGGAAAAAAATCTTTAAAATAAAGCCAGAAAATTAAGAAACATTCTGTTAAAGTTTGGCTCAGCTTTAAAAATATAGTCATAATTTCTTATTTTTTTTTTACATGCAGTAATCATGAATGCATGGAAAGTCATGAAAATGTACTGTTCAAAATATGTTGGACACTTACACTCTTATTGTTAGCTGAAAGCTTTATCAAATTAAACAGAAACATTCAAAATGAGAATGCAAGGAGCAAAGTATTTTATGGCCACATCCCCATTTTTCTAACATCACCGTTTTCCAAAGTTTGCAGTAATGGAGAGTATTTTCGGTTAGGTAAAACACTATTCCACTGTGGATGAGATGCATAAATGTTGCAAAATCAATGCGTTTTCAAACAAAAACGGATTAGTGCGGATGTAGCCTATGAGCGATTTTCAGTGGAATTCTGCAGATGTAGATTCTGTGTGGGCCTCAGTATGAGTAATTATGCACACTAGAATTAGCTTGCTTTGCTTGCCTTCTGGGCATTTTATTTGGTGCATAGGCTTAGATTAACAAATCACATAATAGTTGTTTTCCAAACCACACAGAAATGATGTGTGCCACATTGTGTGGAGCATTTTGGCAGTCAGAGAGAGAGAGAGAGAGAGAGAGAGATCTTCCACCAAAATCGGCTTCCCACTTCTCCATGTATTAGTCTGTGGTGTTGTATTATTATATTTTTACGTTCACTTGATAACAGACTTGGAATGTGTGAATGAGCTACTATTACTGTACAGAACCACATCTTTATATTTGCTTTCATGTTTTGCAGCCTCATTGTATTATTTTGTGTTGGCAAAAATATACATTAAAGAGTGATCCAAATCAGTTACATTAAAAAAAAGTATACATTACTAGAAAAAGAGCCCTTGTTTGTGCATTTTTTGGATGCTTCACCTGTAGTCAATCACATCTTTATATGACACACTGCATTACTGCTCACATGCATGAGTTGCAGTGTTCCAGTGCATTAACAGCTCTGTATGAAAGGCATTTGATTTCACTGATGTAACTGTCAAATTAGCAGTCATGTCTGACCAAGCCTCTTTTTCCATAGTGCCCAAACACAAACAGAGGAAAATAAGAAAGAAAAACAAACTCACACACATATAATATATATATATATACACACACACACTGATCAGCCCCAACATTAAAACCACCTGCCTAATATTGTGTAGGTCCCCTTCGTGCCGCCAAAACAGAGTGGTTATCTGAGTTACGATAGACTTTGTCAGAAATACTCAAACCAGCCCATCTGGCACCAACAAACAAATCACTGAGATCACATTTTTTTTCCCCATTATGATGGTTGATGTGAACATTAACTGAAGCTCCTGATCTGTATCTGCATGATTTTATGCACTGCACTGCTGCCACACGATTGGCTGATTAGATAATCACATGGATGATTGTTGTTGTCAGATGGGCTGATTTGAGTATTTCTGTAACTGCTGATCTTCTGGGATTTTCACACACAACAGTCTCTAGAATTTACTCAGAATGGTGGCAAAAAAAATAAAAAACATCCAGTGAACGGCAGAGGTCACCAGAGAATGGCCAGATTGGTTAGAACTGACAAAACCTATGGTAACTCAGATAATCACTCTGTACAATTATAGCCGCGGTTTGGCGCTGTTTTGGCACCATGAAGGGGACCTACAAAATATTAGGCAGGTGGTTGTTGTGGCTGATCTGTGTGTGTATTTATAAATATATATAGTTATACACAGTATATATTCGCTCACAGATGAAGCGAATAACTTTGATCGTCTCCTATGTTGAATGCAGGAGAAATGGGCAGGAGTAAAGACCTGAGCGACTTTGACCAGGGCCAAATTGTTATGGCCAGAGGACTGGGTCTTAGCATCTCTGAAACGTTAAGGCTTGTGGTTTTGCTCCATGTCAGCAGTGGTGAGTACCGACAGTGGTACACAAACAGTTGACAGGGAGTTGGGCGCCCAACGCTCATTGATGTGCAAGAGCAACGGAATCTATCCCGTCTTGTCCGACCCCAAGCATACTTCCAAAGTAGTGGCAAAATGCCTTAAGGACAACAAAGTCAAGGTAATGGAGTGGCCATCACAAAGCTCTGACCTCAATCTGATCTAAAATTTGTGGGAAGATCTTAAAAAGCATGTGCGAGCAAGGAGGCCTACAAACCTGAATCAGTTACCCCAGTTCTGTCTGGAGGAATGGGGCAAAATTCCAGCAACTTATTGTGAGAAGCTTGTGGAAGGAAACCCCAAACATTTGACCCAAGTTAAACAATTTAAAATCAATGCTACCAAATACTAACAAAGTTAATTTCTGACCCACTGGAGATGTGATGAAAGAAATAAAAGCTGAAAGAAATAATTCTCTCTACTATTATTCTGACATTTCACATTCTTAAAATAAATTATTAATCCTAACAGACCAAAGACAGGAATGTTTTCTATGATTAAATGTCAGGAATTGGGAAAATATATATTTGGTTAAGGTGTATGTAAACTTCAACTGTATATACTGTATATATATATATCATCAAGCAACCCCACATTCTCATATGTGCGCTGTGTCTTCACTATACACTATGCATAAAGGAATTTCTTAAACTCACTGATCTCAGTTCGGAACACTCTGGGCTGTCATTAAAGGGTTAATCTATGCCACTCCAAGTCATGTGACAAATCAGCATAGTGCTGATCTCAGCAGTGTTTGTCTTTGGGAGAAACTGCTACAAACTTACATCTGGTAAGAAACTTAATTATGTTTATACATTGTAACTTGTTTGAGTCAAAAGTTTAGTCTCTAGTTTCATCCAATATGCCATCTTGAAGATTTCATCGATTTATCGCAAAACAGCATGCTGTAAAACTGACGCAGATTCTATAGCATTTTACAGATTTTCTACGCAGCCAAGTGCATTCACTCCAAACCTCCGATCAGAAGTTTCAGGCTACTGATGATGTTTGGACCACGCAACATGTTTGGCAGACATGGGGCAATGATAATCAGTACATGGATTCAGAATTGATCATGTATACATTTATTTTAACATGATTGGTAGTGATTGGATGATGCTGACCATTACTTTGAATCAGAATTAATTATGATCATTTCTGATTGGTAAAATGCTTCAGCACTGGCTATCAATTGTTTGACTGTGCAAAGAGAAAAACATTGTAACATAAAAGTCAAATAAAGTCAGATACATTTTATTTGTATAGTTTTTTTAATTATTTGTGCTTTTCCCAATACACATTGTTCCAAAGCAGCTTTACAGAAAATCAGCTGCAATGTCTGTAACATCTCAAAAACATGAATAACAAACACTCCTTGAAGTATAATAAACAATTTTATAAAAAAAATAAAAAATACTTTATATAGCTTATTATTATTCAAAATTTCACAACTTAGTCCTGCTGTCCAAATATGTGGACAATCTTTAGGAAAATTATTTGCTCTTCAAATAAATAAAATAATAAATAAACCATTTTATTTATTGACTTTTGGACCACACTTTAAATGTTCTGCTCATCTCAGAAGCACAGTGCTTGTTTTTGAACAACATCTTGAATAGATGATTTCTTAAAATCCAATAGAAGACAGGACTATCGATTTGCATTTGTGGTTGGCATGCATTCACTAATTCAATAATACAGCTCTCCACAAGCAAGGTGATGTTTATGATGTCATCTGGGAGTTATGAAGCACATCAGCATGTCCAAAAGCCCTTTCTCATTAAATGTGCTCCAAGTTGGGTGCCTCCTACTTGTTCACATACTTAAAAAGTTACAGACAACTTTTGGCCCATTGTATCAGGAGTGTCACTAGAAGTCCCAATAGAGTATGGAGCGAAACAATAGATCTTATATAGCATTACTCAGAGTTTCCACAGATCTGTTTTACAAAGCCATTCAAGGTGATCTAAGACTGTATCTGGTATTGGTTAGTGTATTCTTGCCCTGCCTATACACACTCAGGATATCCTCAGTGAGTCAATTTGAACTCAATGTATATAAATTCTGCACCATTTTAAAGGGACAGTTCACCCGGAAATTTAGCATGGGCTCGAATGGTTTGCTCTGGTAAAATATGAGCAGCACTATAAAACTGAATAGAATTCTAGAATTCTCCATTGGGCTGCATTTACACCATGTTACCACTGGGGGTCAGTGTTGACCCTTCATAAAACAAGCTCTGCAACCGTTTCTGGGTGTAAAGGGTAAGATGCGGGCCATGGTGGGCTTATTTTCTTTTATAGTGTAACACAGTATTATTGATGCTGGTGGTGAGGTAGATAAGTCCCCCGAAGAATTTCAGCCGCTCTCTGTTAATGCAAGTCTCGCTTTATTGAACGCACTCATGTGTGACTCAAATAGCTTTCCGCCCCCACCGGCCCGTTAGTCCAACAGTTTACACGCATCGTATCGCAACAGGGAAACATCTCTGTTTGACATTACAGGCAGTGGAAAAGTACAACACAACTAGCAACATTTCAAGCATGTGTATGAGTGGGTTGGCAGCTCAATACATTTTTCTTGCAAATATCATGCCGATTTTGGAAGTGGGCTCTCAGCATGGGGTCTAAATGACAAGATGGAGTGAATTAGACAGTCCATTTGGGGCCAGGGCGGGGATAACCCTCTTTAATCCAAGTGGGATTTGTGCACTAGGCAGGAAAATCTGAAAATCAATATTTCGTCTGGGTTGCTGAGCAAAGTAATCTTGCTGATGAACAGGTGTCGCCTGGCAAAGCCTCTTGTCCCCGCATCGCACATCAAGTGGTGGCAGCTTTGGGAGGAGATGCCCTTTCATAGCGTGGATTTGATGGCACTCTCAAAGGAGCTGACCTGAAATCAAACTCTGGACCTGCTGAGGGATTTCAGAAGGCCTAGGTTAATTTTCACTTGCTTTGGTATCGCTTGTGTGTGGGTTGGTAAGCTCCTAAGAACATGCGAAGGGTGAGTTTATTGTGTCCCCTTTTAAATGTTCAATCATGTTTCATGGTAACTAAAATGAATAGGGTCTAGGACAAAACTTTTATTGGTGGGTTCCCCATCCACTCAATCTCAATAACTGATCTCCACCATTTCACATGGTTTTTCTCATTTTTTTTTTGATGCAACAAATAGCCTTAAATGGATAGTTCAACCAAAATGAAAATTCTCTTATACTTTACTCACTCTTATGCCATCCCAGATGTGCATGACTTCGTTCCATCAGTTAAACTCAAATGAAGATTTTTAGAAGATTACCTCAGCTCTGTAGGTCCATACAATGCGAGTGAAGCTCCAAATATCACATAAATAAGCATAAAAGTAATCCATACGACTCCAGTGTCATTAGATCAATGTCATCAGAAGCAATATGATAGGTGTGGGTGAAAAACAGATCAATTTCCCATTCTTCTTCTTGTGTTTTTGGTGATTCACATTCGTCATGCATATCATCCCTACTGGGCAGCGAGAAGCATTTCTGGCAAATATTATTTGGCACATAAATACTGATCTGTGTCTCACACACACCTCTCATATCACTTCTGAAGTAAGTTGTATTGGTTACTTTTATGATGCCTTCATGTGCTGTTTGGAGAGTCAACATTTTGGCACCCATTCACTTGCATTGTATGGACCTATGGAGCTGAAATATTTTTCAAAAAATCTTCATTTGAGTTCTGCAGAATGACGAAAGCCATACACATCTGGGACTGCATGAGGGTGAGTAAATGATGAGAGAAGTTTCATTTTTGTGTGAACTATCCCTTTAAGGATCCACAAATATGATGTGGATCAGAAACACATAAATACTGTGTGGAAAAATAGAAATCATGGTATAAAATAGAGCAAGTGCACCCTTTTCTTAATGTTATTGAAGTGTGTGTGTTGCATCGGGTGTCTCTTTCAATCAGATCAGCCAATACGAATTTAAAACTACTTTTATGCAAGCATCCCATATAGCGAACACAGAAGAATCGCAATCATGAAGTTCCAAACCCGTTTGACTTTCTTTATTCTGTGGAACACAAAAGGAGACGTTTGGAAGAATGTTAATCTCATTCACCATTCTCTTAAATTGGATCTTTTTATACTATACAATAAAAGTAAATGGTAACTGAGTCTAACATAGTCTCCTTTTGTGTTCCACATAAGAAAGTCATACAGGTTTTGGAACAACATGAGGATGAGTAAATAATGACAGAATTGTCATTGCTGGGTGAACTTTTCCTTTAACATCCCTAAAATTATATTTCAATGTACAGGGCCCAATGTTGGCCCTGTGTTAAGGTAAAAAAAAAAAAAAAAATACCATGGGCCATCCCAAACAATCTCCCGGTTTTTCCACCCTGAGTTGTAGAGCCCAGTTAGGCTGTACGGGCCAGAGCCTCCAAACTAAAAATACATGCTGCAGGATGTTATTGAAAAGCTTCACATGCGTGTCTGGCCAGCATTTCTCAGACTTTGTGACAGAGAGCTGCACGGGTCCGATTTTGTAAATCCGCACCCGCCCGTACCCGCAGTGCTTAAAACCGCATCCAACCCGTTTTCCGACAGCAGCACTAATTAAAATCCGCAACCCGACACGATCCGCTTAAAATTGAACCGAGACCCGACCCGCACCCGAAATAAAATCAGTTTAGCCAATCACATTATAGACACACTTTTTTCAAATTTGTATTGCCTTTGGCGGATTGCCTTAAGACAAGGACAACAGCCGAAGCTGTCAAAAAGCCGATAGCCTATACAGAACACGTTACCACAAAACAATGCAATTTCGGCCTACTTAACAGTTTTAAATTAGACAATAACAAACAGTGTAGGCTATGTGATAATTTTAAATGAAAGAATAGTCCAGTTGTATGCGAATCCTAAACGCTACATACACCGACAACTAGGTATAAACAGCCTTACAATTAGGGCCGAGACGTGAAACTGTCCCGTTTATGAATCCAGTGCGATATGATTAGATCCTATTTGTGGTGTTTTAAATTGCTGTGTAAAAAAAGCACATCGTCCACTGTTGACGGTTTCAGCTGACTCCTCCGCTCTTGGATAACGTATCCAGCACAAGAGAAGTCTCGCTCACTTGCAGCGCTGGATGCAGGGATGGCGAGGATAGACCTCGCAATCTGGGCAATATTAGGGAAAAGGTGAGCATGGTCTTGCCACCATGACAAAATGTCAAAATGGTCATCTTTTGGCGATTTTTGAATCATGATTTGTGAATCTTTTGATAAATATGCATTTATTTTTACATTTGCATGTGACTGTTTTGAACCCGTGTTTAGACCCGCGTTTCCCCGTGTCCGACCCGACCCGCATCCGTATCCGACACAGTTGGATATTTTTCACCCGTTTGACCAAAATTTGCGGGTCACCCGTCGGGTACCCGAACCCGTGCAGGACTCTGCTTTGTGATGTTTCCTCTCTCTGTCTATTCCCTCCATAAATTAAAGAGGTAAAATTCCTCAGTAACACATCATTGTAATAATGCTTCACCTTTGACAACATGTCCAGAAATGATCTGCGTTTCCTAGTTAGACACTACACAGAATGTGTTTATTACAGTGTGTGAGTTAAAGGAGTCTTGGGAAACTCTCTTACTGTATTATCAAATAGTGCCAGCCTTGGAAAACATACAGTGTATTGCACCTTTGCATATCTCCATTGTGATTTATTATAGTTGAGTACCAGTGTCAGGGGGATCTTCTTTTAAATTGTAGCTTGACAAGCTAGAAGATTGTCACAATATAAAGTTGTTTAACTACAGTCAAAATACTTTGAAGAAGTAGTTAGCTACACTACAAACTACTAACAAAAAGTAGCTAACTATATTGAATCTACTTAAGGGGGCAATATTCACCGATCAGCCACAACATTAACCCCCCCTGTTTAATATTGTGTAAGTCCCACTCATGCCAGCAGAACAGCTCTGACCTGTCAAGACATGGACTCCACAAGATCTCTGAAGGTGTCTTGTGGTATCTGGCACCAAAACGTTAGCAGCAGATCCTTTAAGTCCTGTAAGTTGCGAGGTGTGGCCTCCATGGATTGGACTTGTTTGTCCAGCACATCCCATAGATGCTCAATTGGATTGAGATCTGGGGAATATGGAAGCCAAATCAACACCTTGAACTCTTTGTCATGTTCCTCAAACCAACATGTTTGGCAGTGTGGCAGAGTACATTATCCTGCTGAAAGAGGCCACTGCCAACAGGGAATCCCATTGTAATGAAGGGGTGTACGTGGTCTGCAAAAATCTTTAGGTAGGTGATACCTGTCAAAGTAGAATCCACATGGATGCTAGGACCCAAGGTTTTCCAGCAGAACATTGCTCAGAGTATCACACTGGCTCCACCTGCCTGCCGTCTCCCACAGGCCATCCTGCTGCCATCACTTCCCCAGGTAAACGACGCACACGTACCCGGCCATCCACATGATCTAAAAGAAAACGTGATTCATCAGACCAGGCCACCTCCTTCCATTGCTCCATGGTCCAGTTCTGATGCTCACGTACCATTGTAGGCGCTTTTGGCAGTGGACAGGAGTCAGCATGGGCACTCTGAATGGTCTGTGACTATGCAGCCCCATACGCAGCAAGCCTTGGGCGCCCATGACCCTGTCACTGGTTGTCCTTCCCTGGACCACTTTTGGTAGGTACTAACCACTGTATACTGGGAACTCCCCCACAAGATCTGCCATTTGGAGATGCTCTGAAATTCCTCTTGTTTGTTTTTGTTTTGTCAATATATTCATATTGAATTTTGTGATTTTGTGAATGTTTGATATCATGTTATTTTGTTCTAGGTTTGTGGTTGAGAAATAGATTGAATTGATAGAGAATGTGAATTGATCAAAGTGTCTGACATAAATGGATGACATGCCATGTGTTTTTTGCCCTCATGATGTTGGAAGTCCACTTTAGTGTGTACATGCTATTTTTGAGACAACACAGAAGAGCACTGCACACTTTCCCGATTTCATCAGCAGCCTGATTTGTACATCAGCATTTAGTCTTGCCCTGTAACTATCCCTGGTGCCCTTATTAACTTAATACATGAGATGAGGCCCCTCATCTGGATAGAGCTTAACCTTACCTGCCCTCCTTTTCTTTAGCTGTCATGTCAAGTAAGCACCCATATAAATAGCCTGCAAAGTAGGGGTCAGAGGTCAGAGGTGAGCCATGCCCGGAGGGGAGGGAACTGATTGTGGAACCCCAGGAGGGATCAGGTGTCTCCTCTTTACGGCAAGGGGGCGGATATTACCTGAATGATTGGTGAGGGGGGTGGGAGACATTAAGATGGAGAAAACATACACATCCCCCTGCTTAGAGAATTCACTAAGATGGGGCCACCATCCGGCTCCATTTACCCACACAGGTCAGGTACTTTTTCCGTTTCGGTTTACAGGCTCCTCAGCTGGAGCTCTTAATGAAGATTGCAGTCGGCTCCCAAGAGCTTTGGCGCATTCACAGAACACTTACCCTAATCTTTCAGGTGGTATCGCTCTCTCAGCATGCGTACTGTGTGGGTGCAAGGCTCCCATGCTTTACCATACCTCAGGGGGACTGGTTGGGTCTCCTGCACCAGAGATATTGTAGTTTTATTTAGATTTTATTCTTAAATTTGTCCTTACAATTTAGGTTCATTTTCATTAGTTTTCACTCTATGATAGTTTTAGTGTTTTCAATGTTATTCAGTTTTCAGTGGTGTTGAGCTCGAGTTCACCTTAGTCGAGTCCGAGTCAAGTCCGAGTCTTTAAACAATCAAAACCGAGTCCAAAAGGGGCAGAGTCAGACTCAAGACCGAGTCCATAACAGGCCAAGTCTGAGTCGAATCCGAATCTGAATGAATCTGTTCATGAATCTGAATTAAAATTGTAACCGTAAACTCAACATCAATATTTTAAGATTATTTTAATCTTCAAACTAAGATTGTTTTTTTTTAAATATATGTAACAAAAACACCTCTGTTGCCTTTCAAATATACATTTTATGATATCCTAATATTTTATTGTGCATGGCTAAATGTTGTGAATGGTGCACAAATGCTGTAAAAGAATGTATTTTAAGCAGCTTTGAAAATAGTCAATCAATAATAAATAGGTGCTGTTTATCTGTTTAGAGCTGCTGTCTGCTTTAGCAATAATGCACTTTTCCCCAACTATTTAAAAAGTTACACAGTTAATTCATCAAGCTATTATGGACCAAGCTGACAACACTGTGTGAACCACAAGAGACTACAGAAGCCTACATGTGTAGATACATTATGCATAATATTAATACTATTTTTATTTTGATATACTGTTTTTAGTAAACTGTGAGAGACATGATGTGGGTGACTCAATGAAGTTCTTGATTTTAAGTTTTCAACCATGATGAAACCACAATATGAGCACCGTCTTGGCTGCAAAAACGGCACACGCAATTTTACCAGTAAAGGCCTGTGTCACGTGAAACTGCCTTGTTTCCATTATATTGCATACATACCCGTCTTTATGTTTTCGTCATGCCAGCCACCTCTGAAGTCGATGTTATACAGTATTCTCTGTTGTAACATTCAAGTGTATAGGTTGACTGATGAGCGTGCCTGTTCATGTGCGTGTATGTGTGCATGTGGCTAAAACAGTGAAACAAAAAGCTTAAACTACGTCTACGACTTCAGGGGCTAATACAGCTGCATGCAGACAGAGATGTGTTCATTAATTTATGTTTTAGTATTTATTATTTTATTTATTCATTGCATCACAAATGTCATCAGACATTCAGAAAAAACTCCCGAGCCCCAAAGGCTCCTTGACAAGTCAAAGCCCATTAAAATTGGACTCATGAATTGAGTCCGAGTCCAAACTCGAGTACCCTAACTCTAGTTTTCAATATACTTTATACTGTATGTTTTCAGTCATGTACAGCCGTGGCAAATTATTGGATATGACATACATTTTGTGTTTTGCAAAGTTTGTGCTTCAGTATTTGTACATTCTTTTTCACATGTTTCTATGGTATACTGGAAAACAATGATAAGCGTTTCACGAGTTTTAAAGGCTTTTATTGGAAAAAACATTAAATATATGCAAAGAGTCAATATTTACAGTGTTGACGCTTGTTCTTCATAACCTCTGCAACTCGCTCTGGCATGTTGGATATCAGCTTCTGGGCCAAATCCTGACTGATGGCGATCCATTCTTGCCTTATTAGTGCTCAGAGTTGATCACAATGTGTGGGCTTCTGCTTGTCCACTCGCCTTTTGAGGATTGACCACAGGTTCTCTATGGGATTAGGATCCAGGGAGTTCCCTGGCCACAGATCCAAAATTTCAATGTAATGATCACTGAGCCACTTCATTATCACTCTTGCCTTGTTACATGGTGCTCCATCATGCTGGAAAATGCACGGATCATCACCAAATTGCTCCTGGATCATTGGGAGAAGTTTCTCTTGCAGGATGTTTTGATACCATTCTTTATTCATGGCAGTATTTTTTGGCAGAATTGTGAGAGAGCCCACTCCCTGTGATGAAAAGCAACCCCACACATGGATGACCTCAGGATTCACTGTTTGCACGACACAGGACTCATGGTAGCGTTCACCTTTTCTTCTTCGGACAATCGATTTCCAGATGTCCCAAACAGTCAGAAGGGGGCTTCATCAGAGAAAATAACTTTGCACCAATCGTCTGCTGTCCAATCCTTGTACTTTTCTTCCCTCCTTTTATAGCAATCAGTCTGCTCTTATAATCCAATCAGAATGATAGAGTGATTTCACCTGACTAGTACTCGTTCACACTTTCCCAGGTGCTGCTGATATGATTAGTGAAATGATGTTAGCAGGTAATTTTGTGCCAGGGCCAAAAAACAGTGAACTTTTTGTTTTTTGTGATCAAGTTAATTTTTTTGGCCAATGGAATTATTTAAAAAGCATCTGATCACTCTGCAGAATAATCTAGAAATGATGTGAATCAACACCACAACAACTGAAGCAGAAACATAAAATGTATTTCACTGCCAATACTTTTGGCCTTGGCTATATTTAGTGTCTGTATATTTCCTCGCGTGACCCCCACATCCACATGTGTGGATGTTGTATTTTGACTTCATTATATGCAACACATAACCGGCTGAATACTGTTCACAACACTACACTGTGATTTAAGGGTTAAACTTCTGGTGCAATGTGTCACTTGAAACAACAGCATGACGCTGATATACAGGAAGCGCTATTACTGGAGCAGTGCCAACAAAAGTGCCTTTGGTAGGAAACTTGTTTGGTTGTAAAGAATAGCATCTCTAGTTTAGTTTGATATGCGGCTTTAAAAATCTGTACATTTTTCGCTCGTCAGCGTGGTAATAAATATGATGTCCACATATGTTGAAATTAGGACCGCGTTTCCTCAAAAGTTGAAAAGACATGCAAGTTATTTTGAATATTTTACAACATTAACACATCTGTGGGTCAATTCGCTTCATTTTAATCACATTTTTTTTATTGATTTATTTTGTTATCACTGTACAATACTGTTCTATTAATTAACATTAGTAAATGCATCCCTATATGTTTACTGTGCATTTTCACATTGAGACTGAATGTATTCATGCAAAAGCTAAAACATTTTGCTTTCAGAGACGTTTAATGGAGTTGGAATGAAAATTAGGTGCATTTTGAACTGTTCTGAGACTTGACCAGAGCAGACAGACAGCACACTGTAGGTAAAGACATTCACTAAATAGGGAGCAAGGGAGCATTCTATAGATCTTTATGCAGCTAAGTGCATTCACTCCTAAAATCTGACCAAAGTTCAGTTTCAGGCTGCAGATGATGTTTGGACCACTCAACATGTTTGGCAGACATGGGACAATGATAATCAGTACATAGATTCAGAATTGTTTAATGTGGAATTTTATGTTAACATGGTTGGCAGTGATTGGATGATGCTGGTCATTAATTTTAATCAGAATTCTTAATTCAGCTTTATAGAAAATCAGCTGTGATGTCTACACCGACTTTGTATAGCTTATACCTGCTGTCCACATATGTGGACATCTATTTTTAGGAAAACGATTTGTTCTTGAAATTTTGTTTTGTTTTGTTTATTAGGTCCTATTAGTTACAAATCAGAAAGGGAAATGGAAAATGTTCACAGCAGTCATGTGGGGGTCTCAGGAGGATATATAGGGGAAGATGGGGGAAGATGACCTCCCCACCATAACCTTTTCTCTTGATATTTTATCTGAATATCAACATTCGTGAGATTTATTCCATCCAAACAGTTTTTAAGTTAAACATTTTTTTAATTGTACTGGTGACACAATAGCTCCTTGTCATTTTAAGCCTCTTCCCAATTAAGATTTTGAAATTGTGAATTCCAAATAACTGTGGTTGAGATAATTAAGAAATTTTACAGAGTTTTCTAAGATAGCTGTTTATACATCTTTTAAAAAAAAAAATAAAAAACTCTAATTGAGTAAGTACTGTAGAGTCTCCTTGCGGAGTGCTCTTTGTTGCACACAGATTTCCTGCCTTTGTAGAGCGCTCCAAATCAGTTACTTATGAGGTTGCATCTCAGTTTGGATGGTGCCTTCGCAGCTATAGGCAGTAGACAGTAATGCAGCTCACTAGGTTTTGGAACAGAGCTTTAGTCTGTGGAAACTCACAAAATGAATCATGAAATGTTTTTAACGGACACAGTTGTCATGACAACATTATGTTCTTTTTTTTCGGTGAGTGATACATTACTGTCTCTATATTTATAACAATCCATTTATAAGGATATTCTTGCCCAGAGAAAATATTTGGAGAGGTTAAGTCTGTCATAAAATGATTGGCCTCTTTTTAATTTTGTATTTTGGGTTTGTGTTCTCTGCCCTCTTGGCCAACACAGTAAACATCCAGGATGTGTACAGTAAATAGAGCCACATGCCTACGAAATAGCATGAGCCTCTCGTCAGTCACTGCCCTGCGCCAATTCACAGGTGTTGGGTGTCCACTGGTGCATGGGTTGGATGGACAGGGCATCATTAATCACCCTATGATGGCTGGATGGATCAAGTGTCCATCTCTTGAGATATGAGATAAGCTGAGAGCTGACCAACAGAGATGGCTAAGACTGAGCAAGTTCTTGGCCTGCAACCAATGTACAATCCATTCCAAAGTCATCATGTCAGATGTATGTTTTGGCTCAAATACATGAAAGGCATGTTTCGTATAGACGCATTATGGGACATGTCTGTCTTTGTGTGTTGCATGAATGGTTTACTTATGCAGTGCTCTAAAGTTACAAAGGGGACTAATATCAGAATGCTGTGTCCTATCTGTTAATGTTTTCATGCCCGTCTTAAGCATGTGTTAAACGCCATTCCTAGATTGCACTGGAGACTAGGAAATTGTTCTTAATGGTTAGTGGACGGTAATAGGACAGAACAGTCTGTACTATCAATGCCCATGCAATGTCCGAATAACCCTTATATTTCAGCTGTACTTCATCAGATCAGATGCTGATGGCTGCAGACTCAATTTTGGACTTTTCCTCTTTCAAGCCCTATTTAGACTGCGTACTTTTCTTGCCATACACCCTTTAGACCCTTTAGTTCCTTTTGATATATTTTATTTGTTATGCTTGTTACATATGTGTCTTTTGTGTGTGTGAGAGTATATATATGTGTGTGTGTGTGTGTGTGTGTGTGTGTGTGTGTGTGCATGTACTGTATGTAAGATGCATACAAAAAAAAGTGTGTATGAGGGCATGGGAAAGAGGCTAGATTTCAGTAATGTATTTTTTTAAGAAATACCTAATTCATAGATGTACCAAAAAATCTGCATAATATAAGGTCTCTGCTTAAGGGAAAGGAGGAGGCGGGAACTGACTGAGCAGTCAACGTAAACTTTTAATGACACAAAGGATCTTAAACATAACAAAAAACACACAGACAGCATGGCCACGTGCATCTCTCTCTCCCTCTCAAACTGGCATCCCTGGCTCCTCTTTATACCTCTCCCGGCTGATTGGGCTGATTCAGCGACGGGCATCCATCGTTATTTCCCGGCCACGCCCTCCTCCTCGCCACACATGTGTAAAGCTACAGGGTATATCTCCAATTCAATTTTATAAAAATAAACAATCCAAAAAATAAATAAACAATAAAATATTTATGTATGTTAATTTTGATAGTCCTGACAAAGTCACAAAGTTTGGTTCCTGTACTAAATACTATGTGATATAAAAAAAAATTACAAACTCAATAGGAGGGTTAAGTATAAACCTCACTAAATTTTGGTATATTTCTCTGAAAACAAAATCTTATGTAATTTTGCTTCTCAAGTTAAATGCATGTTGTTTTAAGGATGTTTTGATATTTTTTTTTACTAGAAACAAGACTAAATTGAAGAGTAAGAAAGTGATTTTTTGCATTGCAGGATACTGCCCTATTGGCCAGGTTCATAATCCACCCTTGTTGAGAATCTTTCCCAACCCTCGTTCCCCCTTGCCATTTCAAATATCCACAGTCTGTCCTAGCACATCCATCCTCCTCCACAGTCCAGCAGAATGCCATTCATCCTGCCTGATCAGAACTTTCATCACGGCATTCTTTCCAGTGTCTGCAATGCCTGAAATGGGACGGGCAAGTGAGCGCAGACTCACGGCAGGGAACTCCCTGACACCAGAACCAGCCTGGGCCTCCTGAGATTGTGTATGGAAGTAGAACAGGCTTCAATACTCCCTTCATACCCGACTGATCCAACACAGGCATCAGCTATTGGGCCAAATATAGCAGAGTGCTCTCTGTGCAAATCTTAAAGGTGAGTTTAACAACGCACAGCGGTGAATATTACATCACTAAACAGTGAGTTTAACAATACACCGCAGTGACTTTTACAACTCTCAGTGGTGAGTTTAACAACGTTCAGCATTGAATTTCATAACACTCAACAGTGAATTTAACAATGCAAAGCGGTGAATTTTACATAAATCTTCGGTGAGTTTAACAACGTAATCTCAGCAGTGAATTTAACAATGCTCAGTGAAATGAAATTGAATACCTGCCAGCCAAAGTAAATGGCAAATATTCACCCAATGTTTGAGTAATTCATATGTTCATCATGTACTTAGTATGCTTGAATTTAGATCATGTACAAGAAAATTTGTTTCACAAAATAGGTGTTGTTCACACCTATTTTTGCATGTTGTTCTGCATCTGTGTATGTTATTGTGTGTTAGAGGGTGTGTGTATGTGATATCTCTGGGAAAGCGCTCTTGCCCCGGCCGAATCTCTCCTCACATATGCGACTGCCTCATGGGACTGTGAGCTTTGAGGTAATTCTGGTGATTCTTTTAAAACGTCATATGGGTATGGAGCTCTTCCTGAGCCTCCGTCTACTTCCTGCCCTGTCAGGGCACTTAACAGGTCAAAGTCCCTTCTCTGCACCACTGAGGGAGTGTCAGTAACTTATTATTCTGGTTGGCATTTTTTAAAGGCATAGTTCACCTAAAAATTAACATCTCCTGTTGTGTTTGACAGAGGAAAGAAAGTCATTTGGAAACATATGAGGGCGAGTAAATGATGACAGTATTTTTCTCTCTTACTGTAAACATGGGGCCACTGTTTGATATCTTGCTTCAGTTTGACCAAAGACTTGACTGTTCTATCAAGGACCATATTTTTTAGTAACAAGTGATTTTAACACACTAAAATCATGTGTATGTGTATATTGTTTATACCTTGAGGCTATACTTTTGAAAAAGTGTGTCAACGTTCAAAATTCACTTTTTCATTCACTTCCATTGTAAGTGCTTTTTTTTTTTTATAGAAAAGGAGGAACGAGTCAAAATACATTTTGATAGTAATCAACATTACACCACAAATGCTGTGGATTGAGTTTACCTTGTATTGAACCCAGAATATTAATTTAAGGGTTGTTCACACTTTATTGTGCTAAAAAATGCTAGATGCAGTTCAATGAATAGAACAGATCACAGACTCATATTCATTGAACTGCATCTAGCATTTTTTAGCACAATAAAGTGTGAACAACCCTTAAATTAATATTCTGGGTTCAATACAAGGTAAACTCAATCCACAGCATTTGTGGTGTAATGTTGATTACGAGTACTAGTGATAGAACAGATCACAGACGCATATCCTCTCTGGGAACCAGCACCTTATCGTGGTGGAGAGGTTTGTGTGCCCTTATGATCCTGAGGGTTGTGTTGTCTGGAGCCATGTGCTCCTGGTAGGGTCTCCCAAGGCAAAGTGGTCTCAGGTGAGGGGCCAGACTAAGAATGGTTCAAAATGACTCATGGATAAAACGGCAAGAGGAGGAGTTACCCTGCCCGGAGAAAGCCCGGGGCCCCTGTCTGGAGCCAGGCCCAGATGGAGGGCTCGTCGGCGAGCGCCTGGTGGCCGGGCTTGTCACGGAGCCCGGCCGGGCACAGCCCGAAGAAGCAACGTGGGACCCCCCCTCTACATCCCTTGGGCCCACCACCCATTGGAGGAACCGCAGGAGTCGGGTGCGCTGCCATATGGGCGGCAGTGAAGGCCGTGGGCCTCGACGGACCAGACCCGGGCAGCAAAGGCTTGCTCTGGGGACGTGGAATGTCACCTCACTGGGGGAAGGAGCCGGAACTAGTGAGGGAGGTGGAGCGTTACCAGTTGGATCTGGTGGGGCTTACATCGACACACAGTTTTGGCTCTGGATCCGTACTCCTGGATAGGGGATGGACTCTATTCTTCTCTGGAGTTTCCCAGGGTGTGAGGCGACGGGCGGGTGTGGGGATACTCACGAGTCCCCGGCTGAGCGTCACTACATTGGAGTTTACCCCGGTGGACGAGAGGGTCGCCTCCCTATGCCTATGGGTTGTGGGGGGGAAACTCTGACTGTTGTCTGTGCATATGCACCGAACAGCAGTTCAGAGTATTCGGCCTTCTTGGAGACCCTGAATGGAGTCCTGAATAGGGCCCCAGTAGGGGACTCCATAGTGATGCTGGGTGACTTCAATGCACACGTGGGAAATGACAGGGACACCTGGAAAGGCGTGATTGGGAGGAACGGTCTCCCTGATCTGAACTCAAGTGGATGTTTGTTATTGGATTTCTGTGCTAGTCATGGATTATCTATAACAAACACCATGTTCGAACATAAGGATGCTCATAAGTGTACATGGTACCAGAGCACCCTAGGCCGAAGGTCGATGATCGATTTTGTAATCGTGTCGTCGGATCTGAGGCCATATGTTTTGGACACTCGGGTAAAGAGGGGGCAGAGCTGTCAACCGATCACCATCTGGTGGTGAGTTGGGTCAGGGGTGGGGAAAGACTCTGGACAGACCTGGGAAGCCCAAGCGAGTAGTGCGGGTGAACTGGGAACGTTTGGAGGAGGTCCCTGTCCACGAGATCTTCAACTCACACCTCCGGCGGAGCTTTTCAGGCATCCCTGCGGAGGTTGGGGACATTGAACCGGAGTGGGCAATGTTCAAAGCTTCCATTGCCGAGCTGCGGTGGAGAGCTGCGGCCTCAAGGTTTTAGGTGCCGCAAGGGGTGGTAACCCTCGAACACCGTGGTGGACACTGGTGGTCAGGGAAGCCGTCCGACTGAAGAAAGAGGCCTTCTGGGATTTGTTGTCCCGGAGGTCTCCGGAGGCAGTTGCAAGGTACCGACAGGCCCGAAGGGCTGCGGCCTCGGCCGTGAGGGAGGCAAAGCAGTGGGTGTGGGAAAAGTTCGGAGAAGCCATGGAGAAGGACTTTCGGTCCGCACCAAAGTGCTTCTGGAAAACCGTCCGCCACCTTAGGAGGGGGAAACGGGGAACCATTCAAGCTGTATACAGCAAAGATGGGACGCTGTTGACCTCAACCGAGGAGGTTATTGGGCGGTGGAAGGAACACTTTGAAGAACTCCTAAATCCCAACACGCCCTCTATGGTAGAGGCAGAGCCGGAGGATGATGGGGGATCAGATTCTATTTCCCTGGGGGAGGTCACTGAGGTAGTCAAACAACTCCGCAGTGGCAAAGCCCCGGGGATTGATGAGATCCGACCAGAAAAGTTCTGGATGTGGAGGGGGTGTCATGGATGACACGCCTCTTCAACATTGCGTGGAAAACTGGGACAGTGCCTAAGGAGTGGCAGAACGGGGTGGTGGTTCCCCTCTTCAAAAAGGGGGATAAAGAGTGTGTGCCAACTACAGGGGTATCACACTTCTCAGCCTCCCTGGTAAAGTTTACTTCAAGGTGCTGGAGAGGAGGGTTCGGCCGATTGTCGAACCTCGGATTGAAGAGGAACAATGCGGTTTTCGTCCTGGCCGTGGAACGACGGACCAGATCTTTACTCTCGCAAGGATCCTGGAGGGGGCCTGGGAGTATGCCCATCCGGTCTACATGTGTTTTGTGGATCTGGAGAAGGCATATGACCGGGTCCCCCGGAGAGACTGTGGGAGGTGCTGCTGGAGTACGGGGTGGGGGGTCCCTTCTTAGGACGATCCAATCCCTGTACGTCCAAAGCGAGGGCTGTGTCCGGGTCCTCGGCACAAAGTCGAGTTCATTCCATGTGGGGGTGGTCTCCACCAAGGCTGCGCTTTGTCACCAATCCTGTTTGTGATATTCATGGACAGGATATCGAGGCGTAGTCGGGTGGTGAAGGTGTGCGGTTCGGTGGGCTGGGGATCTCATCGCTGCTTTTTGCAGATGATGTTGTCTTCATGTCATCATCGGTCCGTGACCTTCAGCTCTCACTGGATCGCTTGGCAGTCGAGTGTGAAGCAGCTGGGATGAGGATTAGCACCTCTAAATCTGAGGCCATGGTTCTCAGCAGGAAACCGATGGAGTGCGTACTCCAGGTAGGGAATGAGGTTTTGCCCCAAGTGAAGGAGTTCAAGTACCTCGGGGTCTTGTTCACGAGTGAGGGGACAATGGAGCGGGAGGTTGGCCGGAGAGTCGGGGCAGCAGGGGCGGTATTGCACTCGCTCTATCGCACCGTTGTCACGAAAAGGGAGCTGAGCCGAAAGGCAAAGCTCTCGATCTACCGGTCAATTTTTGTTCCTACCCTCACCTATGGTCATGAAGGTTGGGTCATGACCGAAAGAACTAGGTCGCGAGTACAAGCGGCCGAAATGGGCTTCCTCAGAAGGGTGGCGGGCTTCTCCCTTAGAGATAGGGTGAGGAGCTCAGTCATCTGTGAGGAGCTCAGAGTAGAGCCGCTGCTCCTTTGCATTGAAAGGAGTCAGTTGAGGTGGTTTGGGCATCTGGTAAGGATGCCCCCTGGCCGCCTCCCTAGGGAGGTGTTTCAGGCACGTCCAGCTGGGAGGAGGCCTCGGGGAAGACCCAGGACTAGGTGGAGAGATTACATCTCCACACTGGCCTGGGAACGCCTCGGGGTCGCCCAGTCAGAGCTGGTTAATGTGGCTCGGGATAGGGAAGTTTGGGGCCCCCTGCTGGAGCAGCTGCCCCCGCGACCCGACTTCGGATAAGCGGTTGAAGATGGATGGATGGATGGACAGACGCATATTTTATGGTTGATGTTCTAAAAAACACAGCACTTCTGCACTGAAAAAACTGCAAGAACGATCAAAGACATCTTTCTAGTGCATGTTTACATAGAAAAACAATTGATAAACAATTGAAAAAGCAGGATGGAAATATGCATTCTGTGTGAACTACCACATAAAAATATTTAAGCTCAGTATATTGTTGTTTTAAAAAAAAAAAACTTTACAAAACAGATTATTCTGACTCTAAATTATGATTCTGAATGTGTTGCATTGGAAGCCATTGTAAAAGGCATCACATTTTACATTAATGCAACAACTTTCTGTGTTGCTTGGCAACCATAAACAGCCTACAGCATAGAAAGGTAACACTTTAGAATAACCGTCATTAATAGGTAATTATGCAGGAATTAATACAGGATTTTAGTTACTACTATTTACTAATATGGAAACATGATTAACTAATCAGTAAGTAATAGTGACCTGATGACTGAGGTAGTGGTTCTCACTATTACTACATGTTATAAAAGTCTTATATCTTAACATAAAGTAAAATGATAAAATTATGTGTCTAAAGTACACTAAAGTGTTGATCTCCACAACAGAAAACGGAGAGTAAACCGCTGTGCAGCATGAGGCCGATTTCACATGTGTACTTCCGCCCTAGACAGCCAACTCTGTAAATACATACAGTTTTATCAAATTAATCTGACATGTTTCCTCCTTTGCCTATGTTTGTTCTGAACAGATTGTATGTCGAAGTTTACCGCTTGCAGGCGGATCGACGGGAGGGCGGAGCAAAATCACACTCGCTCTTCTTTCAGTTTCAGCACGAGCACTGAATATGGCGAACCCTGATTGGATTAGAAGCTTAATGGACGAGACACTCATTCTTTTCTCTTTTTTTCATTGGATCCAATAAGTTACTAAGAAAATTGTTTTTTATATAATATTTTTTTGTTTATATTCAAGTGTGTATTCATTAATAAATACTGTGTTACCATGACCCTCACTTTAAAATACATCCCAAGGAATACACATGTTGGGTACATACATCTGCATGACACACTATAACACTCTACCAGACACTGTAGCATGATTTAGTGAGCTGTTACATTCATAAAGGAATTCCCACAAATAACACACATGAGGCCTATGTTTCTCTGAAGGCGTATTTCATGATCATGTTCACAATAAAAACATAATCATTCACATTTGAGACACTGTTTATGTTTTGATTAGTAATTAATTAGTAGTAGTTATTTTAAATTAGTCATAGTTAGTAGATAGTTCTCAATGAGATTTCTGTCTTTCCCCATTTAAGTAAATAGGAGCTGTATTTTTATGCCACTTGTTACATAGAAAATAGTTGCCAAGGAGCGTTACAAAGTTGCCTGCTGAATGGACTGACTTGCCTTGAAAGGGACTTTGCTTCCAGTTAGGGTAATAAACATCTTACTTGGCAGTAGAAAATTGTTTGTGAATATTATTACAAATAAATGAGACTATTTATTGACCATTGGTATATTTTATCATATTGCTGTTGCCACCACTGCTGTCGGCAATAAGCCAATTATTGTGTGTTACTGTGATTTTACTACAGTTAAATTGGTTTGTGGTGTCATACCCAGGGCCAAAGTAGTATTTCCACATTATTTTCATGTTGAGAAGACAAACTCCAGGACATATTGGCCACATTTTCAGCACCTTCAGACCGGACAGCTCCTGTAACAAAGCACTTAAGTTCTACTTTATAACGAGCGATCTACATACTGGTTTGTGAAACAGGCTTCACTCCATCATAAAACGAGTGACATTATACCCGGAATTGCATTGGGCAGTGGTGGCTTAGTGGTTGAGTGGTGGCTTAGCGGTTAAGGCTCTGGGTTACTGACCAGAAGGTCAGGAGTTCAAGCCCCAACACCACCAAGACACCACTGTTGGGCCCTTGAGCAAGGCCCTTGAACCTATCTGCTCCAGGGCGCCGTATCATGGCTGACCCTGCACTCTGACCCCAACTTAGCTGGGATATGTGAAAATAAATAATTTCACCATGTATATGCAGAAATGTATGTATAATGTGTGACAATTGATCAATTTATTTATTTATTAGGCTAATCAAGCCTCCGAGAGGGATAAAGGCCAACTGCGGAGGATGGTGCGGTAGAGAGAGATCGTTTACGGACATGTCCGTCATGTGTGTGTGTTTGTCTTTTGTTTAAGTTATTCATTCAAATATCATTTATATCGCCAGGCCGGTTCTCGCCGCCTCCTTTCCATTAAACTGCTTTACAACGACTTTCAAAGTCATCGGATATCTGTTCTTTTCACATTATACAACTGTCGGCTATAATGGGTTATCTTGAAAGTGCTGTGGTTTGCACATTACATGAGGGATCGGCGACAAGGGGTCACACATTACAAAACATTTCATTAGGAAGAATCCCCAACAACCCTCTCTGGTTTTCAAATTACGTTTCACAACAAAACGCATGCGAGAAGTGATACAGGAATTGACGTAAGATCACACGTAAGATGAGAGTTCTCGTACAAGACTGGAGTTCTTTCCTCTAAAAATGGTGGTCCTTAAGAAGCTTGCGATCCAAGTTGTTTGTGTGCTGATTTGCAGCGAAAAAAGAAAAAGAAAAGAATATGGAATGGTTGGGGCGACACGGGCAGCAAGGATTGTCTTCTTTGCAAAGAATGAAATTGTGAGACTACTTTTAGTATTGAACTTGTGATGATCTGATACCTCAAGCACGCTCATCCATTCAGCTAATTGTATCTGTTCTTGCTGGATCTTCTGTGATCCTTCCACCGCTCAAGTGAATCAGCCAATGCTTCAGCTCTCATATCTCACTCTCCCTTTTGTTTGGGTGTGAGATGATAAAATATGACCCAAACAAAAGCGATTTAAGAGATTTCTTCCATGTTAGTAAGAGTTTTTGTACTAACCAGCTGTGTGTGCAACAAGCAACAAGACATTTTTTTGTCAATCTCTTGATTTCTAAAGCCCAATTCACATTGCCAGCAACTTTACCCCCAGATGTCGCTAGTCTCTGTATTCTATGTCACTTAAAGGAATTCCTACTGATTTCATATCATATTTACCACCAAAAAAATGTACATGCAGAAAATGACAATTGTGTTTGTCTGCCACAGATGCATTGAATGTTCAATGATGTGAAGAATATTAACGTTTGTCTGCCACAAGCTCGCAGATGATGTGCAAGAGATGTGAAGAATGTGAGCTGCTCTCAGATTTATTTGGACACAAGCAGGTATGAGAAATGCATCCAGAGAATGCGAAGATGCAAATTATACATCCACAATAGCAGTTCAGATCCGCGATTTGGTATGATTGCGTTTATATCAGCAGCGTACCAAACAAGAGTTCACATGAACCGTACCCCAGACCACCTTTTCAAGCTGACTCGCTAGCAGTTTGTGGGGATGCACCTGAGTTCATATCACCCAAATGAACCAATCTCTTTAGACGTCATTTGAAATTGCACCAAAAGTGGTAGTGTGAAAGTACCCTTCAACTTTTCTAAATTTTGTCACATCTCTTATATCCTTGTACTTCAGAGTGAAGTACATAAGCAGAGTGCTAAAGCATCATAAGCCTTTCCCCACCAATGACAACACAACATGTCTATCATACTGTGAACTGCTAATCACAACTTTTTATCAAACTATACAAATAAGGACAAAAGTACTAGCCTAAAAAAATTATTATGAGCTTCAATAATGTCAGTATATCATTGTAATGTGTGATCATCACTCACATTTATTCATAATTCATCCAGCTCCTTTTCTTGTTGAACATGATTGGCGATATGAATGAATGACTTGCAGCTTCTCTTCTCAGTCAGCAGATCATCGTTCATGATGACTGATTCGTTCATGTCAGTCGGGAACTAATTTATCTGTACAGTTCATTTATGTCACTATAGAAATGACTGACTAGTTCAGTGAAGGGGTATATTTGTTCAATGGGTCCAACTAATGATATACTCCATCATAGCCTACTCTGGAATGCTATTGGCTAGTGCTGAAGTCAGTCTTTAAAAGGATGATAAAGACAAATGGAATTGGCATGTCTACATATGTATGAAGAACCTTTAAAATAGAATTCAAACACCATAACCGTTTTATCCACAAATGGCAGGTTTTATTTTTCCTATCTTTTGTCAAATGTGTGGCTTAATTATAACCATGTCAAAGAAAAGTTTTACTTAAGCCTAAGTATCTTACACTGTGCATCAAAGCACAACATTTCCATCCATAATTCATGTAATTTTTATGATATGTCTTCAGTCATGTTTACACATTCCTAAATTGAGGATCATGTATTGTGTAGACCTATAAATTTAGTGCATTGCCAGCCTGTCTGTCCTTGTTGAACATGACTCTGTTGATGCTGAGCTGATTCTGAATAAACGACATGGCAGCTCCTCCTCTCATTTAGTTGTTCAGTAGTTTGTTCATGAACCATCTCTCATCTCGTTCAGACACAAATGACCGTCTATTTCAGTGAAGGGGCGTAATCGTTCAGCGGGTTGAACAAATTCCTTCAAAACGTGCACTCAAATACTATTGGCTCATGCTACAGGCAGTCTTTACAGGCAAGAAAAGCAGAAGATATCATTGTCTTTGAAAGGAAGAGAGATCAGTGAAGGAAAAATATGAGTCATTATGGAGGTGAATAAGAACAATTTGTTCACTTAAAAGATTAGTTCAAAAGGACTGATTCATTCACGAACGAAACATCACTAATACGTTATGGTCTAATGTCGCATTGTAGCTGCAAGTTGCTGATAGTGTAAATGGGATTTAATTCTGAATATCCCTGTCCACTCCACTGATTGGAGTGCATCAAACAAGTTTTCAGCTAACGACCCTGCATTAGTGTGAAGTGGCATGAAACAACTTACGAATTACAGGACTCCTACCTCTAACACTGTGGTGGTCCAGCAACTGGCTGACGGCCTGAATGAGTTCTAGTGTAGATTTGAAAGGCCCAAGCTCACACCCCACACCTACCCTGACCTTCACTTCACACAAACACCAACACCTCCTGCAGCCTCCTCCTCCCCCCTCCTGCTACTCAACCTGCACTTAAGATCTGTGAAGAGGAGGTGTGCCATGTCTTTCGGAAACAAAAGACTAGGAAACATTCAGGTCCAGATAGTGTTTCACCCATTTGTCTTAGATTCTGTGCTAACCAGCTGGCCTCCATCTTCACACTGATCTTCAATAGATCACTGGAGCAGTGTGAAGTCCCATGCTACTTCAAATGCTCAATCATCATTCCTGTCCCAAAAATCACAGGACTTAATGTCTACAGACCTGTTGCCCTGATGTCTGTGGTCATGAAATGTTTTGAGAGACTAGTGTTGGCCCACCTGAAGGACATCACTGGACCCTTTCTAGATCCCCTTCAATTTTCTTATCGAGCAAACAGGTCTGTTGAGGATGCAGTCAACATGAGATTGCATAATATCCTGCAACATCTGGACAGACCAGGGACATATGCAAGGATCCTTTTTGTGGACTTCAGTTCAGCTTTCAACACCATCATCCCAGGTATTCTCCAGACTAAACTACACCAGATCTCTGTTCCCATGTCTATCTATCAGTGGATTACCAGCTTCCTGACAGACAGGCAGCAGCTTGTGAAACAGGGAAAATTCACTTCCAGCACCTGTACAATCAACACGGGTGACGCTGATCCAGTTCTACTTAGCAGTCATTGAGTCTGTCCTCTGCACTTCAATAACTGTCTGGTTTGGTTCAGCTACGAAATCGGATTTCAGAAGACTACAAAGGACAGTTCGGACTGCTGACAGGATTATTGGTTGCCCCCTGCCCTCCCTTCAAGAACTGTACACTTCCAGAGTGAGGAAAAGGGCTAGAAAAATCACTTTGGACCCCACTCACCCAGCCCATTACCTTTTTGAACTGTTGCCTTCTGGCCGGCGCGTGAGAGCATTGAGCACCAGTACCGTCAGGCACAAGAACGCAATGTCTTTATCTCTGGCTATCCATCTCATGAACAGTTAAAACAGCCCCATTTGTGCAATAATTATGTTAAATTCAAAGTCTTTTTTTATTTATTCAACACATCCAACTTCTTCTACCATTTCGTTCCCTTGCCCTGTATATAACAGATTTGTATTTGTATGTTTGTGCATGTGTGAATGTATGTATGCATATTTCTGTGTATGTATATATGTACGTATGTGTTTGTATGTATATGTGTATATACACTACCGGTCAAAACTTTTGAAACACTTGACTGAAATGTTTTTCATGATCTTAAACATCTTTTGATCTGAAGGCGTATGCTTAAATGTTTGAAATTTGTTTTGTACACAAAAATATAATTGTGCCACCATATTAATTTATTTCATTACAATAACTAACATTTTATAATAAAAAATTGATGACTTGGACCAAATAATAAAGAAAAGCATCCAATAAGTGCCCAACATAGATGGGAACTCCTTCAATACTGTTTAAAAAGCATCCCGGGGTGATTCCTCAATAAATTGGTTGAGAAAATGTCAAGAGTTCATGTCTGGAAATTCTAGGCATAGGGTGACTACTTTGAAGATGCTAAAATTTAACACAGTTTTGATTTATTTTGGAGTTTGTTCAGTCACAACATAAATCCCATATTTCCATTTATGTTATTCCATAGTTTTGATGACTTTACTATTAATCTAAAATGTGAAGAAAGAAAATTATAATACAGAATAAGTATTTATACTTTCTCGTGTATTCTATATATACTTTATTATCTATTACATTTGTAGTTATTTATTTTTGTTACATTTGTAATTCTTTTTTATTATTATCTATGTCTTGTTGCTGTTTTGTATTGTAATGCACTTCAAGCTCCGTCACCAAGACAAATTCCTTGTATATGTAAGCATACTTGGCAATAAAGTTGATTTAGATTCTTCTGATTTAACAAACGTGAGGATGAAGAGTCTGATGTCACAAGAAGTTTTTCTAATGTGTCATCCGGAGAGAGACAAAAGAACAAATTATTTAAGAAAGCCGAGTTCACACATTCCATGCGCCTGAAGGATCGACATGAACTGGGTCTGACAGGCTTTGCTGGCATGTGCTCTATAGCACTGTAAAAAAAAATGGCTTATCATTAGGGGTTTCATTCATTTATTGAGCCCTCTAGCTCTCTACATCGAGGGAGTGCATCCAAAACCCCAGATCTCATGAATGCCATATCAGATAACAGAAGCCAGTTCTGGGATGCCCATCTAAGACACAACCGTCAAGGTAGTGTTTGCAGGGAATCACTTTCCAATACAGTGCCGTGTGAGTGCAAGTGGCTTTACCAAAACAAACAGTCAAGCCCAGAGATAAACCAAGTCCAGTGATACCAGCCGAGAGGACAATGTGACATGACTGTAAGGCCAGGATCGTTTTTCCTCATTGGAAGCAAGTATGTAATATTTGAGCTAGCGGGGAGAGGAAACTCTGGCTTGAATGACAGCATTAGAATGTGCAGCATGTGCTTCCGGAGTTGACGGGCAGTGGCAGGTGCACCAATAGAATGAGGCAACACCTGCCCTGTTGCCTCATCAAGACAGGTTAATGTTAATGCCCCTCCCAGAATCCCCTGAATCATATCTTCCTGATATGTACATGATCGTTGTGCCAATCTGCCTTTGCGATAGATCGAAATCTGTGCTCAGCTCCCCAGCCACGAACACAGCATGATATTTCAGGGTTATCTCATTCTTATTCGTAAGTACTCTAATGGGTGGATCACTAAAAGATATTTTAGTTCATGCAGAGTTTTGAAAAGAAAATTGCCTATATCTAACCAGACCGTGCTATGGGTTATTACTCATGTCAATCATAGGCAATATTATTATTTTTTACAGACATTACAGAATAATACGTCTTAATATGTCTAATAAACTGTTATGCCTGAATGTAGTAGTTATAGTCTTATTGTGTCCTGTATGCAAAGTTCATATTTGGTTAAATAATCTGATATACATAGGAAGGGGTTGAAAGAGAAAAAGATAAATTAATGGAATATTTATTAATTGATTATTCTTATATATTATTTATATATAAAAGAGACTGATATCAGTGTCATTATTACCATCACTATCTTAGTAAATAATATTAAGAATAAGAATAAGAATAAGGAAATATATATATATACACACATATTAGAAGTAATCCATATGACTCCAGTGGTTAAATCCATGTCTTCAGAAGCAATATGATAGGTGTGGGTAAGTCCTTTTTTACCCTAAGTCTCCACTTTCACTTTCACTTTCACTTAAGTCTCCACTTTCACTTTCAAATGTGAAAGAGACTCTAAACAGGCTACACATGATAACTTCTGTTTCATTTATGTCATTTCTTGACATTCTGAGCCACCATTTACTTGCATTGTATGAACTAGGGGTTGACAGAATTAACGGTCTGGCTGATATTAATCCGATATTCATACTTTCTCTAATTATCGGAAGCATTAATTTATCTGATCTGATTGACGATACATTTTAAAATGTAAAACGTTGGCTCTGATGCCACAGCTAGTGACCGCCTCTCTCTGAAAGGCTACTGCTTGTAGTCTGGCTGAATTTCCCACCCACAGTATTATCAGGTTGGTTATATGTCACGAGTAAATGGTCAATCAACACTCCGTATTTGTGGGTGAGAGGTGGGAAAGAGGAAAGCTGTGTGAAAAAGATGCATCAAAGTGGACTAGCTGTTTTTACAGGTAAGAATGCAGATACTGAAGTTGCAATAAACATCACAACACTCTATGACAGCGGTCACCAATTAGCAGCAGATTTGTTTCATCCGGACCATGAGACATATTGACAATGGTTGCCCCATGTCACCATTTTTACACTTTAGGTTGGCAGCGTGACAAAAACAACAGATCTGTGTACACTGCAAGTGCTGCAGGGCGTAGCTAGCACTGATCTTTCAGCACTATATCTTTGAATATGTTTCTCTTGCACCAAACACGCTTCATTAATGCCCTTTCGCACTCCACACGCCTTACCTCTCTAAATCTACATGCGTCATGATCTGCCACATAGTAGAGCTGCAGCTACTGTTTTTTTATTACAGACACTATTTCTGTATTTGTTGCCCTCGATGTCAAGGGATTATTTGGACAGCATCTAATGAACATAAGTAGAAAAATCAAAGACATTAACTTCTGGCAGCAACAGGATACACTTGTCTACTTCTGCGCCACACATCTGCTTTCTTTCTGGGCTGTGAACGGCACTGCAGGTACAGATATTTTACCACTGAAAGAGTATTAAAACTTTTAGTAGCCTACACGAAAACACATCAAAAAAGTACCATGGCATTACCATGTTTTTTGGACATGTACCATTACTTGGGGGCACCATGTTAAGACAATGGTATACTGTATGAATAAGTGAATCATAAAGGCTAGTAATGTACCATAGTAGTAACATGGTATTCTTTGAATTACCTTGAAGCACCATTTCAATTCAATTTGACAGTATATGAATATGGTAATCATATATCAAATTACTATGATAGTACCATGGTATTCTTTGAGGTACTTTGAATCCCCATGTAAATACAGAGTAGTACATAAATATGGCAATTGTATCTCAAAGTACCATGGTATTACCATCTGGTACCATCAGATATCACTTTGTTATTGCCCAGATGTGCTCTCACACACAAGAAATATGGCCTCTGATCAGAAGCATCTAGTACATACTGAAATACAACAGCTAGACAAGAATTATAGGATAAGATGAATAGTACATGTACAAGTTTTATACAGGAATGTTCAAAGGAAATTATGTTCCAATGAACATGTGTTTGTATATGTAGTAGTTAAATATGAAAAATAAAATACAAAAATAGTTATTTTTTCCTTTTGACCACATGGGTTTGTATAGGTAGCATGTATAAATGTACATGTTTTTTTTACATGCACAAACATTTCATAGTGTACTATACTGTACCATGGCTTAGATAAACATCATGCAATTAGTATTGTAAATGCTTTGTCTATGACAGTATGCTCCATGCATGTGGTTGAAAAATAAAAAAATGAAGTAGCTTAAATGTAGCAAGCTACTTTTGGCATATAGCTTGTAGTGTAACTTGCTACTTTCTCTGAGGTGTAGCTTTTAGCTAAGCTTAACACATTTATTGTTGAGTAGTTGGTAGCTTAGCTAGCAAAATGTTTTGAGTAGCTCCGTTTTATGTATGAGCACATGGCTTAGGCTAATGTTTACGTTTGCCACATGCTCTCCCAACTCTGACCCCTTGTTCCCTCTGGCCTCACCCCTAGTTTAGTCCTTGTTATGTTGATTGTCTTCACCTGTTTCCTCTTGTGCATTGTCTGAATATGTTGTGCTCCCTTTCCTCTTGTGTTTGTCACATTGTTTCATTCCCATGTCTATTGACATGTGTTGGTATGTTTCTCCTCTGTCTGATTTTTTATCTTGTTTATCAGTTATCAGTTTGTTATCGTGTTTAGTTCTTTTTGTGTTCTTACCAGTTTTTTCCCTCGTGAGAGTTTTGTGTTTCCTGTTTGTTTTCATTTGTTTAATAAAATCATTTGTTTGACTCATTCCTGCATTTGGGCACTCCTTCCTGCTTACGTACTGCGACAGAGATACATTTTTGGACCTACAGAGATGAGATATTTTTCTAAAACTATTTATTTGTTTTCAGCAGAAGAAATTAAGTCAAACACGTCTGGGATGGCTCGAGGGTGAGAAATTAATGAGAGCATTTTCATTTTAAAGGCCTCGATATACTTCTGTAGAATTTCTTATTCGTTCTTCATACAGGAGTTAAAAGAAGTTCATGTTAAGATACTTAACTTTTAAAGTTTAGTGTTCAAAATGTATTAGAGTAAGCAGAAATTAACATGAACCAAGATTAATACATTCTGCAAAATTATTGTTCAAGGTTAATGTTAACTATTGTGGTATCGTGAACATATACAACCCAAATTAAAAATGTTACATGTTTAATAAATGCAATGGTGTTATTCATATTTATTAAAATGTTTTATAAATACAATATAATCAACGTACTAATTCAATAAATTCTATTTCCAATGAACCTCAAAGCATTCAGAATTTGTTCATACTGTATGTAAAAATAATGTGCGTTTTGGAAGCCGTCCATATGTTAAAATTGTCCGTATCAGTGTGTATCCAAATGTAAACATTAGACATTTTAAATTTGTACACTACTGGCCTGATGGACTGCAGACTGGCTACCAGTGCCAAGGGCACGTCAATAAGTCTGTACTGCCCTGTTGATGTAGTAAGCCAGCATGAAGACTGGTGGTATGAATGTGGATGACTGTGGTACAGTTAGCGGTCTATGATGTTGGATGTGAATGTAGGCCTGTGTTTCCTCTGGCTGTGCTGCCGGTTATTGTGGTCTGAAAAGAAAGCGGTCAAGGACAGGGGAACTCAGAGGCCAAAATCGAGCAGAACAGTGCTTCTGAGAGGGATTAGGGGTGGATCACAATGGTCAACTTGCCATCCAATAAGTTGTCGTTTGGTGCGGTTGATTAGTTTATCTAGGTTTTTTATTTATTTAAATTTTTCATATTTTAGCAGCGATACTTTAAAGGGATAGTTCACCCAAAAATGAAAATTCTGTTATTATGTACTCACTTTAAAGCTTAAAAACGATGCAAAAGTACCATAAAATTAGTCCATGCAGCTTGTGCCTTATATTCTGACTAGTCTACTGAAGGCATATGATAGATTTTTCTAAACAACATATGTTCTCATAATAGCACACATGCAACAGTGAACAAGCATCTCTCATAGCGATTATTAACACGCAACATTTGTCAAGATTTTGACAAACAAAATTACATGAGATTTCAAATATGAAGCAGGAGTTTTTGTGCTTCATTATTTAGGGGATTATTGTTTATTCTGTTGTCCACTGGAGCTCTAGATTTTACCTTCTCCATTGACCTTGACCTGGGCCATGTCACCCCCAGTTGACTGTCAAAGACATGGTGACACCGACTCACAGCTCTGGGCCTCTGGAGAGATTAATGGTACCCTTTGACCTTCTCCATTCTCGTTGACTCGATGATGCAAATCCAGCCGGCAGTAGCAGGTGGCCCGACTCATTTTACAGAGGTGAGTTCATGACAAATTTAAAAGTGGATGTACTTACTTAAACATCAGGTTTTTATTGTTATCTATCTGTCTATTACTTGATAAGGATTTGTCCTATATCATTTTAGAAATCATTATTGCAGGGGATTACATTTATGTATCAGTTGCCGATCTTTTAAATCAAACTGCCACTGAAAGTAATTGCAATAATAAACATTGTTTTCAATCTACCTTCTGGATGTAAATATTGTAGTCAGGAGAACAGGATTATAAGAGAAGCCTGTATTGAAAAGCAAAACACATGTAGACAAGAAACACGGCAGGAACACACAATCAACACAACTTCACAAAGACAAGAACCGAGCAAGACACAGAGAATAATAAAAGGGCATTATATACACAAGGACTTATGAGGATAACAATACTCATTTACAAGACACACCTAGGACTAATCAAAAAGGAAACATGAAAGACGACGTGACACAAGAAAATATATTTCAAAATAAAAGTCAACTCTCCTAGCAACATCATCTAGGCACTAGGGAAGGTCTTAAATTGCAGAACCCCCGGATGGGCTGGGGACCTATTTAGTGAGAGCACCGGAGACTCTGGTGAGGGCAAGGCAGGGTTAAGGTGGCCAGGAACTCAGATTGACATTGTCATAATAACCCTTACATAAAATCTAGAGTTGCAGTAAATTTGCCACCCTAGTTAATTTTCAGATGCAAAAAGAGGAAGTCCTGCACGGCATAGTTCCCCAAATTTGCCTGCTGACCATAGGCCAGTTCTTCTGTAAAGATTGTAGTCAGAGGGGCAGGATCTACAGTAAGTGTAGCCTTTATTGAAAAGCGAAACACACAAAAACAAGAAACGTGGCAGGAACACACAATCGACACATCTTTACAAAGACAAGGAGCGAACAAATCACAGAGAACAATAGGGCATTACATACACAAGGTCTAATGAGGATGACAATACTAACTGTCAAGACACACCTGGGACTAATAAACAAGATGAGACCAACCAAACAATAATTCAAAATAAAATTAAACTCGCAATCTCTACTGGTCGCTAGGGAAGGTCTTAAATTATGCCGAATAACACATAACACTCAAGAAAATATTATAGAGCAAAATTATATATGCTCTTTGGATCTAGGTTCTGCCAATGTTTCTTTTTTTCTTCAACTCTATATGTTCTCTGGCAGAGAAACCACTGGTTGTCTTAAAGCCTGTTTGACTCACATGTTTTGAACTTCCCATCAATGTGTTTTAAACATCAATACTTTGACAGAAAATGTAGATAATACCAATCAAGTGGAGAGAAATGACTTGGACACCATATGATTTTAGGATTGTAACTTAGCCCCCAAAAGACACTTTTCCTTCTTCTTTAACATGTTTTATGTGCTAGAAAAGGTAAATTTACTTACAAGTATATGTCGTATACATTTAATGACTTTGGAATATAAACAAAAAAAAATCTTTAAAGATTTTCTTTCCCCAGGAATTTAAATTGTGAACAGATTTTGCCTTTTGCACATTAATAGTGACCCAATATCTGGAACCGGCTCCAGGAAATAAACTACATACAATCAGAACACCCATAATTAAAAGTATTACTCACACTGAAGCATGCAATGAAATATCAACACACTAGCTCTCTGCAGCATCCATGCTGGCTTCTGCGCAGGCCAAGTCGGAAGTCTTCCAGGGGTCGTAGTACTTATGTCCATGTTTGTGTGTTCCCACAGATGAGTGTAAATCTGTACTTTTGTGTTTGTGGATTTGTGGCTTTGATTATTAATGCCAGAGTGTGTATGACTATATGTGTAGCAGGGAAGAGTTATCAGCCAGGCATTTGTTCAACAGGCTTTAGCTGGCCGGAGGGCCATACCATCTGCGACTGCCAACGGCTTTGCTGTGTTCTAATCCACCAATCTCTTCTTGCTTCTTGGCTGACCCTAAATAATTGGGATTCACTTTTAGGAATCTGACATGAGTAACTTCACACTCTTTGGGCACACGAACACAAGTGCACACATACATGAAGGTGCTGACCTTTTCATAAACATGTCCATTCTTGCTTTCCTGGAGAGAGAGAGTGACCTCATATCTTGTCCTGTTCTTTGCCAAAAACTACAACCTTTCATGTTCCATTTGCATTTTATGGCCTAGAAGGCTTTCTGAACAAAGTCCAAGGTGTCTTTCTCCACACATCCATATTTAACTAATTGCAAAGCTTTCAGTCATCATTGTTTGTCTGGGAAAAGAACGAATGGTGACGTGAAATAGCTAGGTCATATCTAACTTGGGATGTAATTTATTGACACAAGTGAAACCTATGGAAAGTAGAGCTAATGCAAAAAGACTATGATGCTATAGTCAGTGTTAAGGAGTAACTAACAAAAAAAATTGTGACTTTATTAAATTACTATAATAGTTCAGTGGCTTTCAAAACAGACAAAATGTTTTAGTGTCAAGATTTTTCCCCAATAAGTAGTGGTGTAGGGCTACAAAACACAACATTGCTTTCTTTAAGGCAAAATTCACACTAATGTTTTTGGTTTTTTCTTAAGTCATCCTTTTTCAAAGTAGGGTTTGAAAGTCAAAACCCTACTTTTCAAAACCGGTCCTAGAAAGTCAAAATGTTTGGTGGAGGAAAACGCTATACGAGTGTGAATGAGAGGCGTAAATGTAGCAAAATCATTGGGTTTTTAAATGAAAATGTGGATGTGGTCGAAGTCTTACAGCTGAGCGAACTGACCCAATTAATGAAAAAATTAATAAAAAACAACTGTGTCACCAATTCAAGTCACTGTGCGTCATTTTACGTCTTTTTATAGCAAAGTATTTAGTTAAATGCTTCTGTTAATTATTAACTTTTGAGTTACTTTATATAGATGAGGATATTTTCTTTTGTATTTAGTGTCAGTTTATATGTTTTATTTTAATGCTGTCGCCTTCTTCAAGATGTATTTGTTTATTTATTTACTATAAATAGATCAAGTACAGTCAAACTACTTTTTAAAAACGTATATATTTCAAGATATTGCTTCAATGAAGTTAACTACATTTTGTTAGTAACTTAGAGTAGTGTAAATTATTATGTTTTCAAAAGAGTACTTTGACTGTAGTTTAACTTCTTGAACTACTAAAATTTGTTGGTCTCAAAGTATCTTCCCCAACACCGACTACAGCTTCCCAACTGAATGTCAACATAACCCCCTGTGACTGAATGATTCTATCTCCTCCAATGATGTGTACTCGATGCATATTCAGAAACTATAGCACAATTTGAAGTATAATATTATAGTGTTCCAAAGGTTTAGTCCTTTCAATTTTCACATCAGGTGTGTATTAAAAATAATTAGGAACATTTGCTTCCAATTATAATGAGAAAGACTGATCTTCATTTCTTAATTTCTCATTTGTACGGGAGAGTTAATAATGATTTAATTATCCAGTCAGCCATACAAATAGGAGGCCCAAATATGAGCCATCCATGCTAGATCAGTGGTTCTCAACTGGTTGTGTTTGAGGACCCAGTTTTAAGTTGGACCCAAGTGGTGACCCAATACAGCACCGATGTGTACAAATGTAAACCAAAATGTCTTTAAAATTAAACATTGAAATGTATTAATATTATCCTGAACTGGCCCAACAATATGCAAAGTTTTTAAGTGCTTGGTCTTCAAATGCATTTTGAATTTCACCAATATTTTACAGTACAAAACAAATTGTGATTGGCACAAACCATGTTTATCCTTCATTGTGAGTGAACCCGTATTTAATGTAGTCTGGGTCATATTGCATAGTTTTGTTCATGGTTTTTGAGGATGAGTGCATCTCACGCAACCCGTGCATGTTGGTATCTGTCTAATTCTTCTAGGTTCCAGCAACTGATAGATGCACTTGCTTCAAAATACAGAAGAGTCCCTTTTCAAAATTGAGAAGCCTATTGTATTAAAGTTTATATGGTCAGTTAAATATATATATTTCTTTAATTAGTTGCATCTTGTTAATCCTTGCTGGAAATGAACAGAACAGACATACAACCTATTTTGGTTGCATCCTACCAGTTAAGAACCACAGTACTAGACCATTCATAAGCTCATGGCATGCACAGAACTTCTCACAAATCTTTTCTTATTTAAAGTATGCCCATGTGGATTTTACCAGCAATCCACCTCTAGAACAAATTGAAAAAAATTAAAATCTTCTTGGACACACAATATCAGATGGTCGCTGCAGATGGGATCCTTACAACACATGTGTTGGGTGACGTGATGTGGCTTATAACACTGGGCAATAATCAGCTGTAATCAGTGGCATTCCATTCTAGTGCAGTCACTGTGAAGAAACCCCCAGTCCACCCCTCTCAGTGCTGTCACGCAGATGTGCCGTTCTTACCCCTGGCATGCCGGAACTGACCACTATGTATGTTTAATGGATGTACACGCTTGTTGGTGTTGAGTGCAGTGCAATGTGCTGTGAAAAAGAGGATAGAATGATAGATGTCCTGGAACTTCATGAAGATGTGCGAGCCACAGGTTTGGGTGTAAAAGCAGGGCTAGCCCTAGAGTTTTTGGGGCCCTTTAGTAAAATCAGAAAAATTGCAAAATGATCACACTGGAAGTCGACATGTTGCTACCGAATGTTCCTGTATCCTGATATCGACCCCATTTTGACAAGTGCCATCTGGGGGAAGTGGTTTTAATTTTTGGTGAGCACAGACTGAAGAATTTTCGACTTATTGGCTCCAAATTTACCATGAGACCAGTCCAAAAATGGGCCCTGTATGCTTTAAAATTTTCATAATATAAAATGATCCAAATCATTGAGTATAAACTTTTAACAGATTAAAGATGAACAAACATAACTATGTATAAAAGTAAAACAAATTTTAACTGACTTTAACCAATGTGCATAGTCTTATATATTACATATATTCAGTATGTTACAGCTATTTTGTGTGGAAGTAATAATGATAAATAAAAATAGTAAAACCAAAAAATAGGTGCTCTAGAAACATAATACCTCAAAACATTAAAAAATAATTAATAGAAATAAAAATATACTTATTAGTAATGACTATATACTGTATAGAGCAGATTTTTGCTGATGTCTTAGTTTGATTAGATTGCCGATTGTTTGCTCATTGGGTATTATGGTTTGTGCGTTTAATGCATAGGTAGCTGGATAAATTGGTGTTATAATTTGTATTATACTTATTTTATTGTGAAAACCAGTTCATACAACTTTTAAGTTGGTCTCATTTGTTGATCTACTCATTTATAGTGGACCATTTCGTGCACTCCCCCTGCTGTGAACTCCTATATTTGGTTTAAGCTCATAAAAGACAGGAAGATAATGAACAGTTAACCCTTCCCTAAGCTCCGCCCCACTTGGTTACCATTGCTTGCTCTGACAAGCTTTGCATACCTTGGTTGCCATTGCTCGCTCTGCAAGCTTCCCATAGGAATGAATGGGAGATTGCTGTGAACGGCACGTTTTTTTGGCAAAATATTCTTATAAACGGAATTGATCATATTCTTATATGGGATGGAATGAAGAGTGATATTGCAAAGTATTTTTATTTGACGTTTTTTTGTTTAAAATATTTTTAAATTACACAGTGATGTCATGGAAACTGTTGAATCAAAATTGAGGTGAACGTTTTTCACAGTCACTTGAAAAGAGAACCGTGTCATTTAATAGCGTGATTGCATACCAAAAAACATTATTGTAATTGAACAAAAATAGTCATAATGTCTCATAACACATTCACTATGATGCTGTGAACTCAATTATTTGTTATCAACTTTTCTATGACCTGAATCAACACATAAATGTATTAACATTACGTTATTAGCATTAATATAACTTGGAACTAATGTACTGTATGTGTCCTTTCTGATGTGATTAATGTTCTTTTGAGAATGAGGGCTGATACACATGACTCCCAAACATTCTCATCAGAAAACAGCTAACACTTGGCAAAATAGCAGGCGGCAACTGTTGCTAAGATAGGATTTGTCAGAAACACTTTTTAGGCAGGGCTTATCAAAGGGTCAATAATGCAGCAACAAAATAAAAAGCTCAAATATGCTCTGATTAGCAATACATAAAGTCCACAGTTGACAATATAATATACAACCAGAGATTCTCTGACAGATACTGTCATACTTTCTATTTACATCCCAGAATGTTTATCTTGCTTGCCGTTTGGAGTAGAACCGTATAAAAGTTGAATTAGATATGATTAAGAAACGCCATTTGTTGGCGATATCAATCCAGGCTAAATCATTTCAGGGCATGCAATGGGCAAATTGCAGCTGGCAGTTGTGCATGAATGTATTTTTAGCCTAACGGCATGCGGTTGGCGGCTGAGACAGGTCTAGCAATCATCCTGATAAAGAGACATAAAATAGGAAATATCTCTGCATGAGGAGACCTTGAACTCTATTCCTGGAAAGTCAAAAGGTGTTTTATTTAAAGACATGCTTCTATTGCTGCCTTGAAGTTTTATTATGAGTGAACTCCGTAAAATAAAATACAGGGTTCATTCAAAGGGCCTCAGAGTGTTTATTAATTCACATCTGGTCTCGTCATCAAGGCAGCATCAGAATAATGGGGTTAGCAAAAGAAAAAAGTACATCAATGGTCTGTAGTGTGTAAAAGTACACTGTCTGTTTATTATATATACCGCATGCAATATTAAGTATAGCAATATTATTATAAATGAGTGCATTTTTACGAGAGATTCTGAGAAAGGGGATTCTTGGTTAAACAGATTTAATGTTGCAGCAGTGTTTTGAAATCTGACATGGTTCTTGTGCACTGAGAGAGCGTGAAATAAATGACTAAAATAAACATCTTCCATGACATAATTCATAATTCTTAGATGAGATTTACTAAACGGTTGCCATGTTTAAACTTTTAAAGCCATTATGAACCATTCAAGGTGTGATATATCCAAACCACCATGTGTTGTTACCTTTGACCCATATACATAATTCTGTATGACTGTCCTCTTAAATGGCATAGAAAACATATTTTATTGCACAGGACAGATGTGTAACTCTCTGCAAATGCATCATTTTGGGGAATAAAACTACAGTACAATTAAATATGCAATGAAAGTGAATGGTGACTCAGACTAACATATTGTAAATAATAAGTAATAAAGAGTAAATAATGACAGTTTTTTTTTATTTAAGTGAACTATACTTTTTAAGTAATTTAGCTCAGATTTTAGGTAAATCCAAGTGCAAGATATTCCTTTAAGTCAATACGATATATTGAACAGATTTTACGTCTATCCCTTAGAGCCTCGTTTTCATTCATGTCTAAATCAATGCTGCATCTGCACTGACCAAGCATTGCCTGTTTTATTTACCGTGAACGATCTTCAAATGTCTGGCTTGCAGCGCAGAAGCAGGAGCAACCGGTGTTCGTGTCTACCATTGCCAGACACTGTTAAAATATAAGCTTTATGCAACAACCAAGCTGCATGATGATCTGCAGGAGTTGCTACGCATACTCGGCTTGCTGCGGAGACAAGTCCTCCAGTCCTCAGCGTCGCCTGATGCCGGTGCCCGGGGGAGGGGACGTCAGAAGCGGTGTGCGAGGAAGCAAAAGCTAGGCTAAAAACAAACCCTAGCTGGCCGGCTTTCCCGTCTATCCTGCTCTCAAATATTTGCTCCCTAAACAATAAACTGAACTACATCCGACTCCATCAGACTACGCAGAGTGAGCTTAGAAACTGCTGCGTCTTTGTTTTCACGGAGACGTGGCTCAGTGACAGAGTTCCGGACGCCACCATTCAGCTAGACGGGCTTGCATCGTTTCGTGCCGACAGAAATGCAGCTCTGTGCGGAAAGACTCGCGGTAGTGGCTTGTGTGTTTACATCAACACGGAATGGTGCAATAACTCTATGCTAGTCTCTAGTTACTGCTCATCGCTGGTGGAGCTTGTGACTGTTAGATGCAGACCTTTTTATTTACCACGGGAATTCACCACTGTTATCATAACCATGTTTACATTCCCTCCAGCGCTAACACTAAGGAAGCGCTCTGTGAACTGTATGGGGCTATGAGAGAACTGCAGAACGCTCACCCTGACGGACTGTTTATTGATCTTGTTTACAAAAACATCCCAGGCATGTACCGGGCGGAGCCCCGTCCTTCAGAGCAGGTGACAAGGCTGCCCTAAGAACAGCGAGGGCCAAACTGTCCCAGGCCATCGGAGAGGGAAATTGCGCACACGCCCAGAGAATCCACAGTCACTTCCAGGACAGCGCCGATACGCGGCACATGTGGCAAGTTACACTTTAATTATTGTCACTATACCTGGCTGCTACCTCAATAACTGCTATATGCATAGAACACTATCTCATAGTATGTTATGTTTAAATTTGGCATTTTTAGAAACTGTCATCTTTTTGCACTACTGTGTACTGGTCTCTCACTGTGCCTATTGTCCAATTTTTAGTAATTTATTGTACTATCCCGTACTTTTTGCACACGTTTGCACGTGCACTTTATATAGGTATGTTATTTAGTCTGTGTAGTCTCATGTGGTTCTGTGTTTGTCCTATGTTGTTTTATGTAGCACCATGGTCCTGGAGGAACGTTGTCTCGTTTCACTGTGTACTGTACTAACTGTATATGGTTGAACGACAATAAAACCCACTTGACTTGATCCTGGAGTCACATGAAAGGATGACAGAGTTCCTCAAGACTTGGATTGCATTCAAGATCAGTAAGTAATTTTCGAAAGGGAAGTCTGAGGAAATGGCTGTGCTGTTAAGAGAAAAAAGGAAACAATAAATTCTGGATATGTGTGTTGCAAATCCAACCTGCTCAGGCCTTGAGAAGAAGCAAGCTATTAATTTGTGTAGCGCACAACTGACGGGATATTAATAGGAAAATTCCATAATTAACATTGAAGCATGCGGTTTTTGTAATGTGTTAAGTGTGTAATCACTGGTGGTTAATAATATTTTACCAGATACTACACATAAAAGAGCAGCATGGAATTTCCATAATGGATGTGAGCTTTATGATCACAGTAATCCAATGGCCTTCCCTCTTCAATCAGCAAAGTGGTGGAGAAGAAGCCCATGTATATAATGACACTATAAGCTCTTGCATAGCCAGACTTTTGACTTGCGACATAAAGTCTGTCCACATTGTAATTTATTTTGGCCAAGAACCATCACCAATAGTGGGGCGTATTGTCACACTTAATGGGGAAAGCTGTTACAATGGAACTTTACTTTGGTGTAGGATTCATGTGAACATTAGGCAGAGATGGAAGAACATATCACAACCACTAAAACAAACTCTATGCCTCTCTTTAATTCTACACATAAATATGATATATTAATATCATGACAGCGAATATTTACTTAAGGTAGAATTCTCAAAATTATTCTCTAATTTAAGAGTGTTTTGAACTAGTTGATTAAAAACCTACATGCAATGCCTCTACTAGAAAAATACAATGTTACTGTGATATAGCCCTTGTGACATCTTCCCTCTTCGATCCACCTTGCTCCGGTCTCCCCCATCTCAGCCCAAGCCCTTCTTAATGCAGACATACAAGACTGGTCTCTGAGGCTGGGGAGCCGTGTTGAGGTCATGATGTGAGCTGGAGGCAGCTGGCCCCAGGGTCAGGCTTCGAGTTCTCTACTGCTTGAGATGCTGAAAGGAAATTGGCAACGTTTCCCTGCTGCTGGATGTAAATATGACAGGTTTGAGTGTCCAGGGTCCAGAGCTCTCGTTAACGGTCTGCGGCCCACACCTACGTATGTTTTGGGAAGTGTTATCTGTCAGAGCTAATATCCATCCTGCTCTAGGTCTTGGAGGTAATAAGACCTTAACCCGTCCAAACCTTACTGACTGCTCCTACCATAGAACTAAGATTTGGTCCCTGATGAATTTGTAAGGTCTGTAACAAGACCTCCAGTTTCTGAATCCAGAATGATGAGTAATGCATAAACCTGATCAGTATAGACGTGTATATGGTTGTGCAACTTTAATGGCATGCTAAGGTCACAGGTTATGTGCTTTTATTGATACAATGGAGAATAATCTATCTATCTATCTATCTATCTATCTATCTATCTATCTATCTATCTATCTATCTATCTATCTATCTATCTATCTATCTATCTATCTATCTATCTATCTATCTATCTCTGTCTGTCTGTCTGTCCGTCCAACCATCCATCCATCCATCCATCCATCCATCCATTGTTCTATCTGTCTGTCTGCCTGCCTGTCCGTTCGTCATTCTGTCTATCTACCTACAGTAACTGTCTCCATCCATCCATCCATTGTTCTGTCTGTCTATCATACTAAACATCCATCTTTCCATTGTTCTGTCTGTCTATCTGTCTGTCTGCCTGCCTGTCTGTTCGTCATTCTGTCTATCTACCTACAGTAACTGTCTCCATCCATCCATCCGTTGTTCTGTCTGTCTATCATACTAAACATCCATCTTTCCATTGTTCTGTCTGTCTGTCTGTCTGCCTGCCTGTCTGTCTATCCGTCCATTTGCCTATTCGTCCGTCCATCCTTCCACCCGTCTGTCTCTGTCTATCATTCTGTCTATCTGTCTACAGTAACTGTCTCTGACTATCTCATCCATCCATCCATCCATCCTTCCATTGTTCTGTCTGTCTAGTATAGTGATCTATCTATCACTCAGAACATCTTAACAACTTTTTAGCTATACTCTTTTGACTTAAAATCTCTCTCACCTTAAACTTCAAATTTACTTTCAAACTGTTTTAAACTTTCAGGCAAGATTTGACAAGCCAACATACTGTATACATTTGGTCTGTAAATATTTCCTGCTCTTTCCTGCTTTTATTTGAAGAATACATAAAATATGTCCATGTAAGTGTGTGTGTTTGTGTGTGTTTTCGAACAAAGAAAGGCTTTATTAAAGGTTAAAGCATTCACTAATCTGGTTTGTTCATTCATCTCTCAGTAGGCCACTAAATGCAGTGTCTGAGACATGAAATGAGAGCATAAATTCCAGCCTCTGCAACATTTATCAAGTGATGCAGCATGTTTTTTAGTAGATGATAGGGCAGCATGTTTGTTTACTTTGGCCTGCTAGCCATGTTTGCTGGAGCAATCTGTTACCACAGCGCAACTGAATCCTCTCCAACCAGAACCGTCACCATTCAAAACATAATTACGGTAGCTTTTATTTCAACCAAATCTGATCTCATGACCTTTCTCGAATTTCGGGTGGAATCTCCATGTGTGATGTAATGAGCAGCCATAATTAGGAGACTTATCAAACCATGCAGTGATGTCAAAGGAAACTCAATGGACCTCAGTGAAGGAGTTAATTTAATGTGATACTAATTACCACTGCATGCAATAATCTCAGCAGTACATAATTTTCTCAAAAGCCCTGTTGAGGTCAACAGGAGATTGTGCCCAAGAAAAACAGTCTAACATAACTATGATATTTAGAATATTCACTAATTTGCCTCTAGACCAGTTTTTTTGACACCTCTGAAGGGGGAGCATAAGATAACAGGGATTTTGATTCATCTGACTGACTAAAGTCATTTGAATCCATTCACCAAAGAGATTTGTTCTCTGATTACAGCTTTATGCCAGAAGGGTGGCGTCAAATGTGTGACCTGCCTAACATCTAATTTTGTGTTCCACATAAGAAAGTCAAATGAGTTTGTAACAACATGAGGTTGAGTAAATGAAGACAGAACTAATTTTTTATTGGGTGAACTATCCTTCTAAGTTTATATTCTCTGCTTGACCCATATGTGAGACATATGAGAGATGGCCTTGTGTTGTAACAGATAGGCTCATGCCACTCAGTGAACAACAAATCTATTGTGTGGCATGCCAACCGGAGAGCACCTTTTCAAGGCGCCTTCCCTGAAAAAAAAAACAGGGCATGTGTGACGACAGTCGGCTGTTATGAGCCGTGACATTACACCTGATGAAGGGTCCATTCATGTCTGATTGAAATCATAAGGAGCTGTTGTGGGATGGGGTGATGGTCTTTTAGCATAAGAGAACATAATACAGTCAAAAGCCAAATTCATGGATTCTACCATTACAGAAACTACCTGGCAGGGAAAAGATGTGGTACCTTACATGGCAATAAAATCTCTGCTTGTTTTGATACATTCCTACTACAACATTTCCAGAGCTCTGCCTCCCCTTTTGGGGAGCTACCCATTTAGGTTGGGCAATTTTCTTTTAAAACAGTCCTGATAAGAAGCACGGCATTAAAGTATAAATACAGTAGACAGAGTGTTGGACATTAAGTGGTGACCCAATAGAGTAACAATTTTATTTTTATTTTTTACATAAAAAAGTGAACAAATACATCTTGGGTTCATTCATGATAATTCGCCGAAAAAACACATTTTGTTCACTTGTCAAACCATGTTTATTATTGTTGCAATTGATCCTGTAATATTGTTAATGATTTTCAAGGATGACAGATTGTCATGTCTTTTAAATGTTTATATATTCCCATTAATAATCAATTCCTCTTAAAGAAAAAAAAAAAGAAAAAAATCTGACAGTTGTGCTCTATTATGCAATTATCTACATAGTTCAGATAAATCCACCCCTGAACAACACATAAAAACAAAACCATTATTGATGGCTTTGCATGATAGTCAGACAACTCTTTCTGTCATAGTAGGCAACTCTTGGCCAGAATAAGCTGCAATGTTGATCAGATCTTTTGTGGTTTAGTCAAAGGCCTGGCTGCGTGAGACTATAAATCATACAACAACTTCCTGTTTTACTGGCCAGTGTGGCAGCTGATACTGGTTAGCGTCCCTCTCCATTACTGCTTGTCATCTAAGTTCTGGCCGGAGTCCTTCATCCTGTGTCTGGCCCTCCGGCAGCAATAGATGAGTGTCTCTGTGTGCACACTTGTGTGAGCTTGTACTGAACTTACACGGAACACACCCAGCTGCATGATTTACAACCTTTGTTTGGTTGGCTCGACTGAGGCCTTACTCCATCTCAACTTATTACCATTTGGTTTTGGTTTCCGCTCTTTGCCACTGTGCCACACCTATTGCATGTTTGAGTCAATGAGAGCAGTGTGGCTGCACGGTCAAGAGTTTTGGCCTCAGTCGTTATTTTATTATTTCTTCTCATCCTTTTCTTGCTTTTTCCATTTCCATGCATGCCATTGAGTGAAATGTTCCTTTTTACATACTTGACTTTTGGCCAGAGGTGAGGTTATGGCAACCCTGGACTCTCGGCTCAGTGGGTGCTTCAGGACCCAAGTTGCATTCCAAAACAGTTTAAAAATGTTTATCGTTCAAAAGTTACAAAAGGTTAAGTCTGTTATATTTTTTGTGTTAAAATACTTTCTCCTAATCTATCTTAATATGCGGAGACAACTAATGAGCCATTAATAGTGTAAACAGTGTGGCTTTATTTTGCAATTCTGTTTGGTGAGGCTAGAGTGCTGAAATTATATACACTTGTAGCCAAAATTTTTGAATAATGTACAGATTTTGCTCTTATGTAAAGAAATTGGTACTTTTATTCACCAAAGTGGCATTCAACTGATCACAATTTATAGATACGACATTAATAACGTGAAAAATTATGATTACAATTTGAATTTTTTTTTCAGACCTTCTTAAACTACTTCAAATAGTTCTTATCAAAAAATCATCCATGTGCAACAATGACAGCTTTGCAGATCCTTGGCAATCTAGCTGTCATTTTGTCCAGATACTCATGTGATATTTCACTTCCTGTAGCATTTGCCATAGATGTGGCTTGTCGGGCACTTCTCACACACCTTAATGTCTAGCTGTATTTCATACATCTTTGTAGCTTTCATTCCTCAAAACAATGATTGACTGACAAGTTTCTAGAGAAAGCTTTCTTTTTTGCCATTTTTTACCTAATATTGATCTTAAGACATGCCAATCTATTGCATACTGTGGCAACTCAAAAACAAAGACAATGGCAAGTGATTTTCTAGTACCAAATTATTAATGTAGCATGATTACTCAAGGATAAGGTGTTGGAGTGATGGCTGCTGGAAATGGGGCCTGTCTAGATTTGATAAAAAAGTACTTTAGTGTACATTTAAGTACAAATAGAGATAGTACTGTTTTTTACATCAGTAATGTCCCAACTATACTTTGTGGTCAGTTGAATGCTACTTTGGTAAATTAAAGTACCAATTTCCTTCCGAAACAGCTAAATCTGTGCATTATTCCAAACTTTTGGCCCCAGTGCACTTCACACTTAAAATTAAACATTGACAAAACTGCAGACCCAACAATATGCATAATTATTGAGTGTTTGGTTTCTAAGCATCTCTTGAATTTGGACAGTTTCATGCTTTTGGCAGTCAATAGTTGCTTTCATACATACAGCCTTTTCCTTAAAAATAACACAATTTAGATGTCATGTGTGAAGAGGACCCATTGGGTAATAAAGATACTATCTATACATTTTCCAGATTGAGAAGTTTCAACATTACTGGCACATTTTCGTTGTGATGCTATGTGTACACAAAGATTAACGGTTTGAGGTTGTTTAAGGTTAGGACTCGTGACACACAATGAAATGTCATTTTGGAGGCGACGTGTGAATAGTAGCAAAACCGTTTCATGTATGAATAGCAAATGGTACATGTTCCAGAAAATGCAATCAATCAATTTTACTGCAATTTAATGTGTTTCATGTATATAAGTATAAACCTTGTTTAGCTGAATCTAATGTAATCTGGGTTGTATTTCCATTACCCTGTGTTGCTTTGTTCTTGTAGTTTTGGCTCGCTTCCATCAAGTGACACCAGATAATGGTGCGGCAGTCTCCACAAACGATTGCACGCAAAAGACATCAAACATTTTTGGAAAATGTGTGTGGATTCTAAGTACAGAACAAAAAAATTAAACAAATTTGCAGCAAAATGTTATTGGACACACTGCCTTTGACATCAACAACAATTTACAATGTATCTTTTGGCAGACACTTACCCAAAGCGACATACAGTGCATTGTGCAGTATACATTTATATACATTTCATCAGTCCATGAGCTCCTTGGGAATTGAACATGTGTCAAAGATATTTGAAGCTTTTATTTCCTTAATTCAATAAGCCAGTTTATTTTGCTATCTAAATATAAGTGCAGCATAGTTCTAGCGGGAAGACTAGCAGCTGTACATCATCGTACCATTAGCTAGATAACTCCTAGCCAATAACTTGTAAGCCATTGCTTTATAAGTCTGTTCACAATATCACATTGCTGTTTCAGTGTGCTTACACAGCAACCTCCACCACCCCACCACTACCAGTTGAGTCCCATCCTGCTCGGGGGTAGGCTCCTCGCCCCTGCCTCCTATCTCTGGCAGGATATGACGTTCCGAGTACAACTTCTTCGGACCACCAGACGGGGCTTACATTTCTGTTTTATATTCATCAAATAAATGTCATCTTAAATTTCACTCAAGTCTGCTAGTCTTCCTGATCTATTCTTGATTATATGCTTAGATGCATTTTATTACCAATGACCCACCAGTAGAGAACCACAGGGCTAGATTAATGTTTTTTCATGTATTCCTCTTTCAATGTTCAGATAGGAAGTTGATTTGTTGTGTTGCTTCTAAATGTCTCCATTTTCACCACTTCCACCACTTTCTGTGCATCAGCAATGACAATAAGTCTCCAAGTGGGACGAGGGTCTGTGTGGAGACAGTGATTAGGATGAAACATGTGGTAAAGCTCACCAGTCACTATCTGTTTCGGGAAGAACAGCCTCCAACCAGCAATTACCCTGCTGGAGCTGTGACAGGCCCTATTATGTCTTACCTGGGGCAGGGTGCATGTGAAGAATTAATCAGCCACAAAAGACGCATTTTGTATTTTTGGAAAGCCTTCATGTCTCTGACTTTCCTCAGGCATTGGTAATTAGGCAGTAAATGTGCATTTCCCCCATATTTAGAACACAAATATATTGCTATTTAGTACTCCAACATCAAGGAATGCAGAAGACATTGTACAATACGAGAATACACAAGGTGAAACCCTGGACATTATATTACATATTTCGAATTGAAACTAGACATTTAATAGGACAAAATATTAGGTGGGTCTTGATTTTACCAAAATAGTCTCATGACAATTCCTAATAAATAGCACATGATGTTGCAATCATAAGATATCATAACTTGGCTTGTGCGATAAGGTACGACCAATAAATCAATATTTCAAATCCATACAATACAGGCCTCAAATTTTTGTGTGTCTCCTATCCAATACTTTATTTAAGGAAGGCAACATTAGTGAAAAAATGTGCTTACTCGTTCCATATATATTCATGCAATACAAATGATGTTGTATGTCAATCATCTATAATACGCTTCCCTCACCTTGTTCAAAATACTGATGAATTCTTTCTTTCGTGGTAGACACAATATATTTTTCTTTTAATATCATGGTTTATGGTAGATTTTATTGTTAGGTTCTGAGTAACAGGTTCAATTTAAGAAGAATCATAAGAACGCCCATTCAAAACCGATATATTTCTCTTTCTTCCATGGTAGACAACAGTGATTTTAATATTAAAATCATGGTTAGGTTTGGGGTTTGGTTAACAGTCATGGTTGGGTATTATTTGTTGGTTTGTTTATTTTTCTCTATGGTTTTTGTATGAGAAAACTAGTAAAATATCTTATGATTTCACCATCTCGTACTAATTATTCTGACTTGTCTTGGGACCAGGTTGGATTTTACCCATTAACAGTTGATTGGATTGTGAAAAGTGGGTGTTAAATACCAGAAAGAAAACAATTGGTTGGAGGGGAAGGATTTAAAAATAAGAGGAATTTGTAGCATCAACCAAAAAGGAAAGTCATTTTAGAAGGAAGTTACTACATTTTGATAAAAAACTACAAAGACAAACTTTTCTTTTTATTTTGAATAACATGACTATGTTCAGGACCAAAAACACCTGGAACTTGCATAAAAAATTACATAGGGTCAATTTTGATTCCATGTTCACTTGAAAGTGCCTGTGTCTTATGTTGTGAATAGTGTAGTATTAAGTATTAAGATGTATAGCACATTGGACTTCTTATATAAAATATAAAATGATATTAAACTTATGCTTAAGTCTCCTGCTTCAGAATTTTCTCCAGACCTTGCTGTTAAGAGATCACAACCGTGTCTCCAACTGTGTTGCGGTTTGCTCAGACACCAAAGTCTGAATTCTAAAGTCAGAGATTTCAATATAAACAAAACATTTCTCAATAAATTAATCAAAGACCAAAATATCTGAACTATGCTATCCACATGAATTTTGTAGCCTTTACTGTACTCTTACTGTATGTCAATGATTGCCTTATTTTTGTCACTTTTTATTGATTTATTACTGATTTATTAAGGAATTTTAGAAGAAGCATTTCAGGCAAAGTTGATTCTTACAGTAAATAAAACATAATTGTGAACCTCTTACACATTCCGGCCATAGTAGAACTCAAAGAAATGTTATTTGGCTACACCTTTAAAAAGAACAAGATAGACTAAGGAGAAAAAAAAATTGGTATGTTTACTTGAGCAATGTAGATTGTGTTTTAACTGCATGTTGCCAACATTGTCTTTACAATTTTTCGCTTGAGTTGACATAGGATTGAATAGGTCAGGAGGTGGTTATTTACGCGAATTAGTCTTTGGTGGTAGCAGCCTTTTATTTGCCTGACAGTGAGGCCCCAGCCTGGCTTGTCCTGGCGGATTTGCCTGACAGATGGTAAAATCGTCCCCAGCTTCCAAGATATTAACTCATTTTGGCTGAGGATCCTGACAAAGGTGGAGCACCTCAGTGGCATTCGTTGGCCCTCCTCTGAAGCCCTGCAGTGACCAGGTTAATCCCGACACTTATTCTCACAGTCTGCAACAAGTTGTCAAATCGCAGTCCCAGAGCAACAATGTCCTGTTAATGTATTAGTGGATTGTGTTCTTTTTCCACATTACGTCAGTGCTAGATTCTGCAAAAGAAGACATTGTAGATGCACCTCATTTGAAAAGCTGGCTCGGTTCTGTTGATAGCACCGAGCAGTTGCACAGTAGTGGCTTAATCTCATTGCAGATTTGAACTGTGAAATATCATGCAGAAATGAATGGAACTTGTTGCATCAGATAAAATGTAGTCATGTTGCTCTAAGGGGGTTTATTCTTACAATGTTCATAACATGCTGACCCTAATAGATTGACTGGGTGGATGGTACTCTCTGGGTGGGTGGGACGAGTCAAAATAAATGTATCAGTATTAAATAAATCAATATTATGCCACAAATGCTGTTGATTGACCTTAACTTGTTTGTTTTGAACCTGGAACATTCCACTGAATTTGACTCGACACAGTTAACAGTTCCCCTTCTGTAACTCACTCAAATTTGTGTTGATGAAGTGACACTAGGGGTCACTCTTGGGAGCCTGATTCACCTTCAGATCTTTGAGAAAAGGCCAATGAGAAATTGGCGAGTTTAATTTGCATGCCACTCCCCCCGACATACGGGTATAAAAGGGAGACTGGTATGCAGGTTCATTCAGACTTTTCCTTCAGAGCCGAGTGGTTGTATTGACAGCAAGCTGAATACCACTGCCGTTCCATTCACCAAACTATACAAGCATTGCTGTTGGATATATGGCGCATTCCAGCAGTTCTCTCTCCACTCAGACTACACCTCTGGGCGCTTCGACAGCGCTTTAAAGAGCTTTTCCTCTAAAAGAGTGTGTTTCCTCTATTACAGCAGGCACATTGACGTTGAAGGTTTTTTTTAAAAATTTGCCTTTTTAAAGATGCCTTTCTGTCTCTGTGCTGTTCCTGGATCGGTCGTTACCTCTCCGCCTCTGATGGTCATGATCACTGCCTCCCGTGCCTGGGCCATAAGTACGTTGAGGAAGCACTCGTGGATGTTCTTGTTCTCACTGCAAGAACATGACCATGGCAATGTTGTGGTCGTGGCTTTCCTTCTTCCAAGGGAAAGCCAATTTGGCTGTCCCCATCATGGCTCATCCTACCTACGAGTACGAGACCACTTTGGCTGCCGCTGAAGGTGATTCGGGGGCTTCAGTGGGTACGGTTCCGCCCCACAGACTGCCCATTTCCCGGTACACTCATTCGCTTCGGTCCAACACTGTGATGACACAGGCTTGCCTCGCCACCAGCCTTGCTCTTCCGGAGCTCGTGAGCCAGACGAGATGCCAATCACTGCATCGGAAAGCACCTTGGTGATGTCAGACGTCGAGGACTCGAGCGGAGTGTTCAAAAGGCGTCTGCCCCGGTTCCACGGAGTTCTCTTCACGTTAGTGAAGGACGAGAGCGCCGCTGTCCTCCGGGCAGAGATCGCAGCCCTCCTTCAGAAGGGCGCAGACGGTGCTGGACTGCCTGGACTTATCCAGACGGCAAATGTCGGTCCCACTGAAATAATTTCAGAGGCTACTGAGGCATATGGCATCCTCAGCGGCAGTCACAGCACTCGGTTTAATGCATATAAGACGGCTACAGCTACAGAGACCCGCATAGCACCGCGGCACACATCTCGTGGCTCTAATACCCACGGATTGCCGCCTTTTCAGCCCTTGGACCTACCTTGCATTCTTGCGGGCAGGAGTCCCCATACAGTATGTGTCTCGGTGCATCATGGATACGATGGACGCCTCCAAGACCGGCAGGGGTGCCGTGTGCAACGGGCACGCATCTTCTGGCTCCTGGACAGGACCTCAACTGCGTTGGCACATCAACTGCCTCGAGTTACTGGCAGTACTGCTCGCCCTGCGGAGGCTACGACCGTTGATTCAGGGCAAGCACGTGTTGGTCCAGATGGACAACACGTCTACGGTGGCCTACATAAACCGACAAAGCGGCTTTCGCTCCTGTCTCATGTTACTCAACTTGACCGTCGCCTCCTCCTCTGGAGTCAGCCGCGACTCAGGTCGATGCGTGCCGCTCACATCCACCTCAACGTCACAGCAGATGCTCTGTCACGGCAGGTAACGCTCAGGGGAGATTGGAGACTCCACCCTCAGGTGTTCCAGCTGATTTGGAGTCGATTTGGCCAGGCACAGGTAGACCTGTTTGCCTCTCTGGAATCCTCCCACTGCCCGCTCTGGTATGCACTGACGGGAGCTCCCCTTGGTACAAACATGCTGGCACACAGCTGGCCCTGAGGGCTACGCAAGTATTCCCCCCACTGAGCCTACTTGCACAGTTTCTGTGCAAAGTCAGGGAGGACGAGGAGCAGGTCACCCTTGTGGCTCCGTACTGGCCCACTCAGACCTGGTTCTCGGACCTCACACTCCTTGCTGTAGCTCCTCCATGGCGAATTCCCCTGAGGAAGGACCTTCTTTCTCAAGGACCAGAAACCCTCTGGCACCCATGCCCAGACCTCTAGAATCTCCATGTCTGGTCCCTGGACGGGACATGGCAGACCTAATGGGTTTCACATTTTTCAAGCATTCCTCCTTCACCCATCTCCACCTTTTGTCTATTTACTACTAGACTCAACTAAAGTCTGTGGGGTGTTCAGAGCTCTGGTTGAGTCTTGTGTGCCAAAACCATTTAGATTTACCTCTGTTCAAGTGTTACATTAACATGTGAACTACTGAAGTAGCCAATAGTGGAAACTGGGATGCAGTGATAAATAATAAAAGAATGAATAAAAAAAAAGCATAGCTGTAATGAAGTCTGATTTAATTTGTCTTTATCTCATCTTTTGCCTATTGGCCTTTGTACATATTCTAAAAATACAATTCTAAAGTTGGCTAATTATTTTGTCATGCAGTTTTTCTACATCATAGTAGTTTGAAAAGTTTCTTTTAGAAGCAACATTGCAGACACCAAAATTAAAGGTTTTTGCATCAGTTTGCGCTGTTTTTCAATCGTTTTTCTATTTAAACATGCACTAGATGGATGTATTTGATTGTTGCACTGCATCTAGCAGTTTTGTCAGCGTCTCGCGCAGAAGTGCTGTGTTTGTAATATGGTGTGTGAAGTAAAAAATAAAATATATATATATATGTCGAGACACCTACATTCTGTTTTATTTGTTCTGTTATCATGTTCTGTATGAACGGTCTTTAAGATTGTTAAGAAAGAAAAAGTATAGAAACAACAGCAAGTGGATTTGAGTTAGAATATCCTGCTAATTGGAAAAAAAGTTAAATTCTAAAAATATCACCCCCCCAAAATGCTTTATTTCCCAAGACTTTACTGCTCTGCTTAAAGTTTAACCGCAGTTAGACAAAATGACTTTATTTTCTCTACTTCTTCATATTTTCCAGTGAAGTTGCTATTCATCGATGTGTGCCAGCATCAAACATGCCGGCAGGAAAGGGAGGGGTAACACCTCAGTCTATTTTAAGACAAAAGTATACCAGGTAGTCTTCCAAAATTTTCTTTCACTTCGGTGCCAAACATTTTCCAAAAGTCCCAGAAGTGGACACCTGAGATTGAGTCTCACCAAAGTCAGTCAACCTGATCAAAAACTCATAAGTGCAAGGTCTATAATCAAAACGAACTTAAAAGAGGGTGAATAGTGAATGGAATGTAAAGGGCTATAAATAAATGTTTATGTCCTTCCAAAAGTAATAATGTTACTGTTTAGTTACTAAAAAAAAAAAAAAAAAAATGACCTGTTAGACATGTTATAAGATTACTAAACTGCAGAGCAAACATGACTCACCCATCAGTGTGTGGGGTCCCTGTTTCTGGGACGCTGTTATGAACACTCATTTACTTGTTCAAGGGATCCATTTTTACATCACTAATTGCTGCTAAGCACTCGACTTTGAACCGTATATTTTGGTTTTCTTCCTCCATTCCTGGTTTGCTCCCTCTCTTTTGACACAGCTACACAAAATATAATGATTTTAGCTAAATAATAATGTGTCTTAGAGAAAAATAAATTGTAAGGGAAAATGTACTGTCAGCTGGAGATTATTGCAAAAGCAGTTACGTCTGGGGACATGTATCACCCTAAAGGGGTTTGTTTTGCAATAATAACCATCTAAATGTTCATTACATTATTTATTACACAGCTACTTACCAAATACTTAAATTAACATTAAATATTGATTGGAGTTCGAATATCAGTAGGATACTTTAATAGATTGCAGAGAGACGGAACACGAGCACAGCTATTTCAGAAACATAGGTTACCCTCATGAGTGGTCAGCTACACAATCAGTTCATTCACGTGTGCAGTTATATTCGAGCTAAAGCGGGTTTTTGCATTGTCGAGCTACAGTTCTCATCTGTCTGTCCAAGAATAGACGACACAATCCTTAATTGAATATTTGAAGGAAGGACATCAGTTGAGGTTCATTATGTTAGCCGTCACGTCTGTCTTTCAGAGCATATACACAATGCCAATTATGGTCTGATTAACATGTATACATGCTGGATGAAGCCGAGCTGCATTTGCATAGTCTAGGTCTGTTATGTAACTCTTTACACGTATTGCAGCAGTTTCAAGGAGAAATGTCCAGTTGAGCTAAAAGACAGATTTTTTTACCCAAACAGATAATTTTTTTTAAAAGTTAGTCTTCATTTATATTTAAAAAAAAATAATAAAATCATACCTCTCTACCCTAAACCTTCAACCTCAACCTAACTGAAAATGCCAGAAAACAACAACATATTTGGAGAAGCAATCACATAATATAACTTTTCAGGACTAGTACACTGATCCTTTACATCATAAGTGCGATGCTCTATCATTTGATAGTACTTGAACAAGATTCTAAGGGTGTGTTCACACTTATTGATATATGAACGCAACATGGACCAAAGACGTCTAAACGGACCAATAACAGGAAGTAATTCGCCTAATACTGACCTCAAGGATATCTGGTTCTTCTCATCATAGGAGCTATGTTGCCAATTACAGTTCGGTACAGGCGTCAGCTGTCCTTGCAGCATATCTTTGTTTGTGTGTACAACGGAGGAATTCCTGGTGCTGTTTTGACTCCTTTACACATTTTATTAGCTCTTTGTTTGTTCTCAGCAGGTAAAAATACCACCACATATACATTTATAAATCTATCAAGCGCATTTCGCCCAGCAGCCAGCATTGTTTTGGATGTTCGGCAAGTTCTGTCGCAAAATATACAGTACATCTTAAAAGCTGTCCAATCAGGTTGTGACGTTTTCCTGATGTCTTTTGTTCTGTATATTTAGGTTCTGTGAAAAATGCCAGTGTGAACACTAAGCGAACCAGGACTAAATGTATCATTTTCTTTTTTGGTCCGGACCAAGAGGACCAAGAGAACCGAAATACAAGTGTGAACATGCCCCAAGGGTGCTTTCACACTAGCACTTTTGGTGCTCTCCTGGGGTCGAATGACATCATTGTTCGGTTTTCCAAACCCTGGTGCGCACCTGCGAACCGCACTCGGGTACACTTGAAAAGGTGGTATCAGATATGAACACAATTGTACCAAATCACAGAAATGGAAGCGCAGCGTAGTTCTAGCGGGAAGACTAGCAGCTGTACATCATCACATCATTAGCTGGGTAATTCCTAGCCAATCGCATGTAAGCCAATGCTTTATAAGTCTGCTCACAATCTATCACATTGCTGTTTCAGTGTGCTAACATGGCAACCTCCACCACCCCACCACCACCAGTTGAGCCCTGTCACGCATGGGGGTAGGCTCCTCGCCCCTATCTCCTATCTCCGGCAGGACATGACGGTTCCCTCGGACCGCCGGACGGGGCCTACGCCAAAGAGAGAGACATTACTTTCTGTTTTACATTTATCAAATAAATGGCATCTTAAACTTCACTCAAGCCGCGTGTCTTCCCGATTGAAGTGATCTGCTTGCTTCTTTGCAGGCTCCTGATCGCAATTATTATGGTATAATGCATTTCTCCTACCTGCTTGTGTCGAAATACACCACCTTCAGAGAGCAGCTCACATTCTTCACATCTCTCGCAATGCATCTTCTCGAGCTGACGCTTGTACTCACGTTGATGACTTAATTGGACAGCAGTTCGGACTCAAAAACTATAATGTGAAAAGAGACCAGCGGGGGCAGGGGGAGGAAACAAACTCAGTTTCAGTCCAAGCAATTGAACCAAGTGTGAAAGCACCCAAATATAGTTGTTCATGCAATGCAACTGTTAAATCATTCACTTAAGTATTTACATATTAAGAGGTAGCATAGTGTGAGGAACAGGGTGAAAAGGAAGTGTTTATCAACTGATAATCTCCTGTTTTACTCAGGATTTGTGTAATTGGGAATATAACGTATTGTTTTAGTGCCTCTACTGTTCATTTCACCTGGAATGTGCAGCATAAAAATCTTTGAGCAAAAAGGAGGTATATTCATGTGATTCTATGAGACCTGGTTGGAGTTTTGCAAAGGAAAAATTTATTAAGCATTATTAAGAAATATTTATTGCCGAATTTTATGACTGACAAATCAGAATCAAGCAGAGAGGCCTTGTAATAAGATACAGTATAAATCACTGTACAAAAGTAAAGCTCAAACAGGAGGAGTGACAAGCATCACTATACAAACAAGCACTTAAAATTCTAGATAAGAAACCAATTAGTTTTCATCGTCACATTTTAAATTAAGGACAATCTGCTTAGCTGGGAAAATCTCATCAAGTACAAAAATGTTTGTTTAGTTTTAGATTATGCATGGTATAGCTCCTCCTCTGGCTGATTTTATCAATTTTAAATCTACAGTAAACAGAGCAACTAGAGGTGCAGTTTCCTAGTTAGGAAAACTTCATGTAGTCAGGCTATTATTTCCTTCAGAGCATCACATCAGTGGAATTCAATACCACAATCAATTAGAGAATCCCCATCTTATTATTCATTCAAGTACAATTTCAAGAAACGGCTCCTTGATAATCAACAATGTTGACACTGATGTTGTCTCCTTTTTCTATAACAAGACTATATTCATACTATATTTTTATAATTTAAGATATTATATATGTGGTATTTTACTGAGTTGTATATGCTTTTGATCATCAGGCAAAGGGACTGATGATGAAAATTAGCCTTTTTGCTAACTCGGGTACATTTGAATGTTGATTAATGTACATTGTCAATAACAAAATGTAAAAAAATAAAAATAGTTCTAATGTAGGCATCACTATTCTATACATTCTCACGCCAAAATCGTAAGGATTCATATGACTTTTCTAAATTTGGCTACGTCGTATGATATCATACAACTGCACTTGAATGAATTCGCATGACTTTCACTACAACCAGTGATGTCGCTAGATTTCATTTCCATCTAATATGCAACAATTACATGCTTCTGACGCACACAACAGCTTCCTGTCATGTTTACCCACTCTATTGATCGGTTAGGTTTAGATAAGGGGTTTGGGTAAGGGCATAATATTAATAAGCATGTCCTTAACAACTCGTGCGTGAAACACACGCTTCTACATAAGACATTGGGAATTTGCACTCAATGAAATAGTACAAACTTATATGAATGAACTCGTACAAAATCATATGAAATAGCCAACGCGAATATGTAAAAAAATTTATGAGACTGGGTTGCTACATTAATGTTGCTTATACATTGGTTTAGGAATTTGAACAATCCCCTAAGCCTAAATTTTAAACTTTGGCTTGTAACTTGTCCCAGACTGTTTGTAGTGCAGATATGATTGATAACTAAAATCATTCTGGTTGTTGAAATGAAGTGTGCTAATACTATTCTAAGCAAACAGACTTGAGATTTGTGCCAGGAACATGATAAAACTAGAAAAAAATCCAATGGATTTACGTTGTAGAAGGGACCAAAGCCATAACAAGGATCAGAATATCAAAGAGACTTGGGGATGGGCTCATTTAATTTTGAACATGATACCACACAAACATCCCTAATAATTTAATCTAAGCACAAAACACAACTAAGACATGCACATCCGCATCAGAAAAAGCTCAAGAGACCGTGAAAGTAAACCACAAATAAGCAAATCGTCAAAGGGTATGCGTATTATCTCACTAACTGAATGAACAGCATAACAAACCTAATAAAAATGACAGACTCACAATATTTAGCAGTCATTGACATCTAATAGAAACCAATGCACAAACAACACAACACCTCAATGCAATGGCATACAATTCAGTGAAATGATGAATGGTGCTTAACTAATCCAAACAATAGCACATTAGAAAAAAAAATAGCTTTTAAAATGTATCAGAGTAGTTCACTACGCAGGTCTGCTGTCAAGTGCGGTAACTTCCGATGCTCATGCCAACAGCTGACATAGATATGATCAAAGATTTTTATAGGCTCAGGGGCAAAGGCAATCTAGCCCCTCAGGCCATCACTGAATGCTTGTTGCACATGCGCATGACGTTTTCCAGATCTCCATTGAATAACATTGAGGATGAAGGGCTAGCCCCATGCATAGCAAATGAGAACGATTAAATGGAACATTTACGGAACATACCTTAACAATAACTTAATTTCTCATAAGAATATATACTTTTTTCTTGTATAATGGTAATAAAACACTTTTAAGTTATGGAAAATATATTATTTTATGTAAAATAAATGTATGATGAATCCGTGCAATTTGCACAACAGCGCCTCCTCTGGCGGGGCTAAGCCCCAATTGATCCTAATGTAAAGACGCGGTTGATCATACATAATAAAATTCTGTAATCATTCTGTAATAAACATATACAGTGTCAGCATTTTGCTATTTTGTCTTTTCCTGGGCAAGTAATTGACCTGGATAATACTTTTCCACTGAAAGTTCATTTAAAACTGTCACTTGGTGCAGGTGTGATCAGCCCTGCTGCCACATCCCACTGTCAGCTTCGGGAATTTTTGTCTTAGTCCAGCACAGGTGGTTCACATTTAGAGGTGAGGCTATATATAGTCTGCGAAAAAACCCAAGCCAGCTGTTTTTATTCTAGTGAACAACCGCTGCCCCCTCCTGGGGTTTGTTTAATGAACACAATCTCTGGAGTATAAAGGAAAGATACAGTCCTGCCAGCTGGGCACAGACCACTGATAATTCAAGTCTATTGGTATGAGGCAGAGGGCAGTAAATTACACCAATCAAGACCTTTGGTTTCAGTATGTGTATTGCTACTTTGAAACTGTAGCTTACAAACTCATTTTCAAAACAGTTAAATTACAGTCAAGGTAATTTTTACTGCAAGTTACGAAGGAAAAGTAGCATGAAATTATTTAATAGAGCAATATATATATATATATATATATATATATATATATATATATATATATATATATATATATATGAATCATGGGCCAGAATCATGAAACATTCTTAGGAATAAAATTCTTCTTAACCACTTTTTGTGTCTTATTTTCTAACTTAAATTAAAGCTAAGATATATTGCAACCCCAAAAAGACTTTTTAAGAATGTTCTTATTATATGTCAATTTTGGCCAGGGCCACATTCTCAAATGCAAACGTACTAGATTAAATGTATATCTTATCATGAATCTAGTGACAGTTTTATTGTGAAATATTGAACCACAACTCTTATGAACCTTTTTGACAGCCTCTCAAAGCCTAGGAATGCATTCATTTTTCTAGATTTACAAGTCAGTTGCCTGCTTATCACTGAAACATCTCCCTCAAATATTTAGATAGTGATATTATTCCAGGGAACATACAGCACAAGGCAAACACGCCCACTGAAATATTTGAAACATTTAGCCATCTTTTCTGCCTTTGGTCAGAAGAGACATTTGTGCAATGCCACAGTGGCCACAGCGGACGTTCTGTTAACTGCTGACAAAGGAAGCTTCTTTTTTATGATTACACTTTTTTTTTTTATTGATTCATATATTAAACAAAGAAAAGAAAAACATATACTGTATCCATATACTGAAACTGTATCAATACTTAACACCCACATCCTGCCTCCTCCTCCACCTTACCAACAAGAGTTATGTGGATTATTTTGATGCACACTAGATATGCATTTTGAACCCTCAAAAAAATTGAGTACATTCACTTGCATTGTTTAAAGGAGGAGGCCTGAAATTAAATCCTAAAAGTCTTAAATTCTGATTTGATGAAGAAACTCTGATACATCTTGGATGGCCCGAGGCTGAGTAAATTATCAGCAATTTTTCCTTTTTGGGTGAACTTTTCCTTTCAGACCAAGCCTATACAATCTAGAGGGGGTCCAATAGAATCAATGTAAAATCTTGAATTGCATAAGGCACACCCTTACATCTTTAGATGCAGACTTGATTTAAAAAAATGTAAATAAATGTCTGAATTAAACACTCTGGACACTTTTGTCCATAACGAGTGCGAATGCGAGATATCGAGATGTAACTTAACTTCTCCGGTTAATTTGATAGAAAGGCTTTGCAATGGCAAAATAGGGGCAAGAACTTCCTGTTCAATTCAAAACCAAGGAGGGGCTCTCTCAGGAAGAAACGACCAATAAGCCAAATGTCTGAGACTAAATGTATAATAATTAAAAAATCTTGGGTAGGCCATTGCTGTTTACTGAAATGTAATCTGGGAAATGTATCATTCCAAATTAAGGACTTTGCTATGCTACCAAATTGCTTGAAATAAAAGAGGGGAACATCTATAGGGAGAGACTATAGCAGGTAGTTGGATTTTGGAATGCAATTCATTTAAATAACATTAACCTTCCCAATTATAGATAAATGTAATGAATCCCACCTGCCCACATTGCATCAAAATCCTTTTTATTAAAAGTGGCAATATTATATCTAACTAAATCACACCAATTTGCTGCCAAATAAATGATTCGTCTCCAACCCCGAATAATAAAATATCATATGCATAAAGCAAAAGCTTATGGGCCATACCATCTTCTTTTCTTATCGCGGCTGCTAATGGTTCCATTGCAAGACAGAACCATAATGGGGAAAGAAGGCAACCTTCCGGGTGCCGCTATCCAGAGTTAAATAATCTGATGAATCCATTTGTTTGTACCACCGCTACCGGGTGTCTATAAAGTAACTTAGTCCATCCAATAAAAGTATTCCCGAACTTGTATATTTCTAAAATCTTAAAAAGATAATCCCATTCTACCATATCAAATGTCTTTTCGGCATCAAGTGAGATGGCAGTGACCAGAGTCTGATTATTCAGACTCTGGTCATTATTCGCCACTGACCACATGATATTTGTAACCCGGACACACACACACAAGATGAGACAGTCACAATGTAAGTCAAAAACTGCTTTTATTGGTAACAATAAAAGCAGGCAAAAGTACAAACGGGCAAATCCAGTGAAGAGTTGTCGAGGGAAGCGTAGGGTCAAAAGCCGGGGAATCAAAGAGAGTAAAGGGGGCAAATCCGGGAGAGTACTCAAGGGGAGCGAGGGTCAAAGCCGGGGTAAACAGGATCGAGAGGCGGGTAAACTAACAAAGGGAGTAGACAGGGGTACTAGGGGAACGAGGAGCTGGCAAGCTAAGGGGGTAATCAAGAGGAGTTCAAGAGGAGATCAAAACTAGACGAGACTAGCGGGGCAAAGACACGGAAACTAAATACAATAACCAACACCCGTGAAACGGATGTGCTGTGGTATTTATAGGGGAAGGTGCAGGTGTAAACAATGAAAGGTGATGAGACGAGTGCAGGTGAAATGAATAAAGGGGTGATAGAGACGAGTGCAGGTGGTCATAATGTTCTGGCCATTGGGAGCGGGCATGTGAGCCCGAGGAGGGAGACCTGCTACGAGCATGAGAGCTCGTAGGAGCAAAACGAGCGTGGAAGCTCGAGGGAGCAAAATGAGTGTGCGAGCTCGAGGGAGCAAAACGAGCGTGCGAGCTCGAGGGGGCGGAATGAGCGTGGAAGCTCGAGGGGGCGGAACGAGCGTGGAAGCTCGAGGGGGCGGAGCGAGGGAGCGGGGTTCGTGACAATATTGATGAAATGCCTAATGTTATCAGAAGAACTGCGGCCAGAATAAACCACACCTGATCTATATGTATAAGAGATGTCATAATATTTACTTGATTGTTTAGCCAAACTTTTTGAAAATATTTTTACATCTAGCTGGATCAGGAAAATGGGACAGTAACTCGTACACTGGCTTGGATCTTTGTCCATTTTAAGAATCAGACTGATCCGGGCTTGTTTCATGGTTGGCGGAGCTTTCCATTCTTTAATGATTCCATATAACCATCTAACAAAAGTGGAGCCAGTTCTGTAGCATACGATCTAAATAATTCAGCTGCAAAGCCATCTGGCCCTGGAGCCATGCCTGTAGGCAAGGCTTTAATGACCTCGCCAAGCTCATCCAGGATTATCTCAGAATCAAGAGAATTTTTTTGCTCAGTTGCAGGTTTAGGGAGTTCTAATGGTTCCACAAAGTTTCTAATATCTGTATTATTAGACAGAGATGTCTCCCAAGACATGCCCACAGAGGATACTTGGGACCAGTTGGTCTTTATATGAACATTGATTTCAGCTTTAACATTTGTTGAAATTCAGAATTTTGCTAAAGGGTTACATTAAAGCACCAACTATATGATGTCTTTTTCTCTTTATGTGGCAACACATCTAAACTCACCAGGGTGTGATCTGAGACTAAGATGTTTCCAGTTGAGCAATCAACAACAAATTATATATATATATTTATATATAATATTCTAGAATAAACCTTATGGACTGATGAAAGATGTTTATTATCCCTACCAGATGGGTTCAAAAGTCTCCAAATATCTGTAAGACCAAGATTTTTACACATCCTGTGAAGCGTCAATGTTGCTCTAGGGGATTTATGCACTTTTGCTCAATTACTGATTCCATCAATGGATTAAAGTCTCCTCCCAATATTATATCATTAATGGTGCCAGAGGCTTGCAACATCCCTTCAAGATCTATTAAAAAGCTGTGATCATCAGCGTTAGGTGTGTAAATATTAGCAAAATTTAAACTTTGCCCCTACATTTCTGCTTAAACAATAATGACTCTTCCTAATTTATCTTTAATCTGTTCGAGACATTTGAATTGTAGATGCTTACTTAGTGTAATGACTCCCCTACTCTTACTTGAGCCAGCACTAAGGAAAACATGTCCACCCCATATCTTCCGAAATTTTTCAGCTTCCTGCAGGGAAAGATGCATTTCTTGAAGAAACACTATATCATATTTTTACGTTAAAGAAGAGAAATAACTTATTTTTATGGGGTGTCCCAACCCATTCACATTCCATGTGGAGAGAGACAATCCACTGATAATTACATTTGACATTTTTACATATTAGAAAAAAAATTATTGTGTGTCAAAAATAAAATGAGAGACCAAATTCCAACATTAGTGCAACAATCAAACCCCAATCTTCCCCCCAAACCAAACAAACAGAAAAAAGAAAAAAAAGAAAAGTGCATTAACCCCAACCAGTGTCCATCCCTATAAACAGTCCATGTACACCTACGAGAGCCCCCTTGAAAACTTTGGATTTCTCAAGTTCAGTGTTTCTATACAATTTTTGTAAAAAAAAAATATTACACAACAGAAGATAATCTATAAAAAACAAACTCCAGCAAATAGGCAGAGTAAACTCAAAGAAAATGTAGATTCATCCAAATAACTGTTCTGAATGTGCAAAACAAAACCTCCACAAAACAAACTCCAGGCCGTTCAGTTTCCTCGGAGAGTCAAATGAAGTATCAGTGAGCCAGCCCATTTGACTGCTACATGAGTGCAAAAAATGACCCAGTCACTCCAATGTCCTGCAAGAAATAGTCCATAAAACAAACTCCAACCAATAGGAGGCATAAGCACAAAGAACATGCAGATTCATCCACAACACTTACCCGAAGGTGTGCTGCTACACAAAACAAACTCCAGCGCCAGAAGGAACCTGCACAAAAAGAAACAAAAAAGGCGCTGAGCTTCCTCGGATGACCAAGTGGATGCTCATTGAATTGGTCCATTTGGCTGCAATATGAGTACCACAAAATAACATACTGAATCCATTGACTTTATGAAGGACATTGCTTGCTGGGAACATATAAATACTTTACGGCCATCCTTAGTATCTATTTTCAATTTGGCCGGGAACATTGGTGCAAAAGCGAACTTCCGTTAATGTAAGAGTTTCTGGCATTCCTTGAATCTGTAATGATGTGGGAAATCAGGAGAAGGCAGACAGGGGGTTCGGATCCACACGCGGCTTCATTTACAAGCATAAACAAAACAAACACAGGAACAAAAGCAAAGTCCACGATGGGAAAACATAAACTAAAACACGGAAGCACGTAAAGGAGTTACACAAGTTGGGAAAACATCCACGAAGGGCAGAACGAACACAAATAAACATCCACGAACATCAAGGGGAATAAGAAGACCAAGAGTAAACATCAGGGAACGAGAACAGCGGACATGAAACGACAACGAACGACAAAGGAAAGGGAAAACAACAGGGTTTAAATAGACAGACATGGTAATAACAAAATCACGAACAGGTGCAGACAATAACAGTGCAGGCAGTGATGAGGGCCGGGAAACATGGGAAATGTAGTTTTATATACAGACAGTGAAACACGGGGCGGACAACAAGGAAAATGTGACATGGAACGTGATAAGTGACATGTGAAACAGAAAACACGTGGCAGACAACACAGGAACGTGACAGAATCGATCACGTTTCTCTTGTCGAATTCACAAGTCTGGGAACAAAAAAATGGTTCTTCAAAGAAAGCCTTTCTTTACTCGCCTCGTGCAACATGAGATCTTTATTGGATGATCTCAGAAATTTGGCCAGAATTGATTGGGGCCTGTCTCCTTTAGCGGATTTCCCCATATCCCAACCTTCTTCATCTTCAGGGATTCCAACAATTCAGACGTTATTTTGACGGTTACGATACTCCAAGTCTTCCAACGTCTCCCAGATGCACTCCAAATCCATCTTTGTCACTAGAGAATTAGCAGCTAATTCCCTCTCCAATAACTCAAGATAATCAATCTGTTTCTCTTCATCAACCACTCTTGTAACCACCTCAGTGAATTGCGTCTCCATGGCAGTGGACATACTACAACAAGTTCCTCCAAGTCAGCCCTGACCATTGTCTGCATTGCCGAAAAGCTTTTGCTGAATTTCCTTCACCTCTCTGGCCAAATCAGCTCCCTGGTCCTCAGCATCAGCTTGAGAACGTAAGTGTCTTTTAATGTCTCCAGAGGCAGAGGATTTGTAATTTTTTGACATTGTCTTCCTAGAACAGTTAAGGATCTGGGTGTATCAAATCTCACCGGTTTATGACATAAAAAGTATTAAAACTAGCATAGTGCACAGAGCTCGCTGTTCACATGTCTGAATCTCATATGGCATCACGTGACTCCTCCAAATGAAGCTTCTATGAGCCTGGCCACTCTGCCCACTTCTACCTCCATCTCCATCTTAAAACTAATCCTGCAGTCAGGCTGCAAGCAGAAGGATCTGTCTCCATTGCAGTCTGTAGTGATCCTTCTCCAATAAATCTTGTCTTGGTTAGTCCGACATATTTCAACAAAGCATTCTTTTGATGAGGAGTTTTGAGTTGTTGTCCAGTAAAATATCTAAACATCCATAAAACAAGAGTTTACTTGAGAAGCAAAATTGATGAAGACTCTGGAAATCAAATGAAGGCTATGTGGATAATATCAGACCTCACTGGTTCTCATCACGTCTTGAGACCAAATGTCATGATGCAATGTTGCAAGACTCAATGAGGTTTGAGAATGTCAACGTAGCTGCCTTATTCGATTTAGAGTTTATTTATTTGTTTTAATTTGATTTGAATGTGAATAATGACTTGCATTTGTTCTGTTCATCACTCAAAGGGGACGTATCTCTTCAGAAAACTTGGAATATAATGCTTGAGGTTTAACGGTATCTTTTACTGTGGTTTTATGGTGTTTTTTGTCCATTTTCGAGCTTGACAGACCGGAGTCACTATTCACTTCCATTATATAGAAAATAAACCCTGTGAAAACTTAAAAAAATTCACCTTTTGTGTTCTACTGAAAAAAAGAATATCATATAGGTTCGAAGTGACATTAGGTTAAGTAAATAAAGACATTTTTATTTGTAGATAAAGAACTGTCTCATTGGTAATTTTTTTATGCTTGAATGTTTAAATGTTTTACATTTTCTAGTTTGAAGCATAAATCCAACCATAGATACACATAAAACCACAAGCATAAACCTTTTGTAAGGTTTTTGTTAGCAATCCCCAATTTTTAGTTCTTAGAGAATCTATGTCAGGATTTGATTTTATTGCAGGGCACAGCCTTTCCCATGATCCCATCTGGATTTCATGTCAACCACATTCCTCATCCACATACAGACGGCTGAAAATACATCTAACGTTTGTTATTTTCCTTTAGTGCATTCCATGGAAGGCAGATACATTCTGACAGAATTTTAGATTTACATTATTGGCCTTTATATTGCGCACCTTTTTGGCTTCTCATTGCAATTGACCTGCTATGTAAATAGCATTCAGGTGTAGCATAGTCTTGGATTTTAAAGTGGTAAAAACCGAATAATTTTTTCTTGCAGTTTGGACAGTCGCACACGAATGGCACTGATGGACAGGTTTTCCACTGATTACAGTCTGACTGTACTCAAACTGTAGTGCTTGCATACTTTAACGTGCTCCACCCTGTCTAAAACTGTACATTATGACTCCTGTATTTGTGCCGAAAGGGAACAGCACTGGATTACAGGGCCACAGAGGTTCTACTGTGAGTTCAATATTCTTGAACCCATGGCAAACTGAATAATCATCAGCTGTCTTTATAGACATATATAGTTAAAACATCTGTTTTTGATTATTAAAACTAGGGCTGGGAGATAAAAAAAAATTTTATCTCAAGATTTTATAGTCTGTAGACAATATAAAAAATATATACTGTATCTCAATATTAATGTTGGTGCTCTGAACTTCAAAGAGTTCAAAAAACTTTTTATCTTTTTTTTCAACCAGAGGAACCATTCTTTCAACCAAACTGCCAATTGCAGCCAATTATATTAAAGGAATAGTTCACCCCAAAATTAAAAGTCTCTCATCATTTACTCACCCTCATGCCATCTCAGATGTGTCGCAATTTCTTTCTTCTGCAGAACACAAAAATAGATTTTTAGAAGAACATCTCAGTTCTGTAGGTCCATTTAATGCAAGTGAATTGTGACCAGATCTCTGAAGGTCCAAAAACACTCTCTGTCTCTCTTATAACTGTTCCACAGGTGCCAGATATTCAAAGGTTGAGACCTGGTTGGGATGAAAAGTAGCACATGAGGTACAGATGGACAAACTTAATCTCTGCTAGTCATACACACTTCTTTTAAGTCCTGCTGGCTAGATGATCTTTCAAGGCTGTGCCCATTCTGTCACTGAATTGCTTTTCAGTTGTCAAATTATATAAAGTGGCTCTAGAGAGGTTGTGGTAAAAGGATTTAAACCATACTTAAAACAAATTTATGGGATAATGTAAAGTCAGCTGGTTTTTATCACAAAATAAACCCGGCAGGGAGATCTGGAACCCAACATGAAGCATTTATTTATTATTAATAAATAATTATTATGTAGATTATACACATGTATTATATACATTTAGTTGGTATTATGTCATTATGTGAGAATAAATAAATGAGTTCAAAAACAGCTCAAATCCACCTCTTGTTTGCATTGGAGTTCTGTTTATTTTGTGAAAATATCCTTCTGACTCATTATTAAGCCTATTATAAGACTACTTGCCAAATAAATAAACAAATGGACATGAAACATTGAGTTGAAAATATTTAATTAGATTACTCGTATAAATCACACAGTGATCCCTGAAGCATGAAAGATGGCTCGCAATACCCAGATGCCTGCTCTGATACTGTATGTATTTATAACCGGATGTCTGGCTGTTAGGTATAAGACTGCTAGATGCTGCCATTGACCAATCAGCATCAAGTTTTACACTAAAAATCACCTTGCCACCAGTTGCTTCAAATGTCCAACATCTGGCATGCTCATTTGTCATTCCCCCTTAGATTAAAGTAATTTGATGTTCAAAGACTGTTCTATCAATCAGGAAGACTCGCAGACTTGTGTAAAATTTAAGATTACATTTATTTGATGAATATAAAAAACTAAATATAATGTCTGTCTTTGGCATAAACCATGTCTGGTGGTCTGAAGAAGTTGTACTCGGAACGTCATATCCTGCCGGAGATAGGAGGCAGGGGTGAGGAGCCTACCCCTGTACAGGATGGGACTCAACTGGTGGTGGTGGAGTGGTGGAGGTTGCCGTGTTGGCACACCGAAACAGCAAAGTGATAGATTGTAAGCAGACTTATAAAGTGATGGCTGACACATGATTGGCCAGGAGTTAACTAGCAAATGGTGCGATGATGTACAGCTGCGAGTCTTCCGCTAGAACTATACTGCACTTACATCTCCATGACATTAGATAAAAACAAAATGGGTGTCCATACACGATGCCAGAATTTTAATTGGAAGATATTGTCAGAAGAGAACTTTGGAACAGGAGCTGTACGCATATGCAAGACTGATGCTTTGCAGAATTAATTCTCATGAATTTCATCTGACAAAGACAATATAATAAAACATCTGACAGTTACACTTCCACTAGTGCTTAGTTCCATTCTTGTTGTTCTGCCTGACCTAGATGTCTATCAAACTGAAGCAAACATTTGTCAAATCTTGTAGATTTCACAGCACATTTGTGGTTAACTAATAAAAAGAAGCCATTTAATCTAAGAGTTCACAAATGAACATTTTTGTTTTCATTTGGGTCTGCATCCTTCCCGTTTAATGTGACAGGCACATTTGTCAAATGCTTGTTTCTCCTGTCTTCCCTCGATTTCAGATTAGACCCAGTCAGTCATTAACTGATACCTCAGTTAATCTCTAATGATGATTATGAGATTGATGAGAAATGAGATGTGATGATGAGATTATATACAAATAAATATTGTTTTTAGCTTTATATATATATATATATATATATATATATATATATATATATACTTAAAATATTGTAGTAGACCAGTGAAAATGTTGGTAGGGCAAGTAAAAATCTGAACTACTGGCCTACAAGGCCAGCAGAAAAATATTCTCTGTTTTAACCCTTAAATGCATAGTAAGTTTCCCAAATACTCTTACATATTCAGGTCTTCTATCTAGCCATCAAAAATGGATGTAAAAAATGACCAGATAGTGTAACATTTTCAAAAATATGAAAATAATACAATAAAATATATTTTGGCATATTTTTATGTTTTATTTTTCATAAATTGAAGAGATAATGCTACAAATCTAGAACACGATTCTTTATTCTCAGACTGACATTTCATGAAATGCAACTGGCTGTCAAACACATAGTGGGCTACACATAACACATAAATCTACATATAAATACACATGAGCTACACATAAGTTACACATATGTATTGTCTCAGGTACTTAGTGAGTCCAAATAGATGCACAACGGAAATTATTTCATTAGTACACCAAAATGAAAATAGTGATATCATACTATTCATGTGATGGACTTGCTATAGTTTACTTCCATGTTGCATTTTCATCAAATAGCAATGTCTAATGTAAATCAAATCAATCACTGTAACTCATGGCTCCACCATGAGTAAGAAATGGCATGTTTAATATGTATGTGTACACGCTTATGGAATACTGATAATATACCATTGCTGATAATTCATTGTTGCACAGAAAGTCAATGTGATATAGCATTTTGTTTGTATGAACATAGTACTGATGTATCTGGTAATAAACAAAGAAATAGATATCTTGTGATAGTAAACTTAAATAGATACGAAATAATTATAAAAAAATATATTTTATAGAAGTGCACAAAAATAAAAAAATAAAACACATTCTTACTGTACACATCTCGGGGCTCTAGTGACCCTATACACTTGGTACTTACACCATTATATGTTTTATTAGTGCGTGTGTGTGTGTGTGTGTGTGTGCAATTTAGGCATTTATTTGTTTGTTACACTATTTATAAGAGATAGATTGGGGAATATTAAAGAGATGTGGGCACAATTCCCAAAAAATGGACGAGGTACAGGGGGTGGAATGAGGTCCCGTTTCTTGAAAGACCTGAGGTATGCATTTAAGGATTAATGGAATATACTGGGTTCCAAACCAGTAAAGCTCAACTGACAGAATTTGTGGCATAATGCTGATTGCCACAAAAATTACTTTTGACTTGTCCCTCCTTTTCTTTGAAAAAACAAAACTCTGTGTCTCTGTGGCACTTACAGTTGAGGTGAATGGGGCCAATCTGTAAACTTTAAAATACTCACTGTTTTAAAAGTATAGCTACAAAACTTAAAGGAATAGTTCACCCAAAAATAAAAATTCTCTCATCATTTACGCACCCTTATGCCATCCTAGATGTGTGACTTTCTTTCACCTACCGAACTTAAATTAAGATTTTTAGAAGATTTTCTCAGCTCTTTTTGGCCATATAATGTAAGTGAATGGGTGCCAAAATGTTGAAGCTCCGAAAATCACATAAATCAACATAAAGGTAATCCGTAAGACTCCAGTGGTGAAATCAATGTCTTCAGAAGTGATATGATAGGTGTGGGTGAGAAACAGATAAAAATCTAAGTCATTTTTACTATACATTCTCCTCCCTACTTTTCACTTCCACATTCTTCTCCTTTTGTTTTTGGTGATTCACTTTCTACATGCATATCACCCCCTACTGGGTAGGAAGAAACATTTGTAGTTAAAAAGGACTTAAATATAGACCTTTTTCCTCATCCACACCTATCATATTGCTTCTGAAGATAAAGATTAAAAAACTGGAGTAGTATGGATTACTTTTATGATAGCTGCATGTGCTTTTTGGAGCATCAAAATATTGGCACCCATTCACTTGCATTATATGGACATACAGAGCTGAATTATTCTTCTAAAAATCATAATTTGTGTTCTGCAGATGAAAGAAAGTAATATACATCTGGGATGGCAGGAGGGTGAGTATACGATGAGAGAGCAACATTTTTGGGGTGAACTATCACTTTAAACAAAATGTATGTTAACATTATTTTAGTATGTTAAAATCGCTTACCTTTTCTGTGTAAATTTATATCCAAATTTCCAATTTATTTGGCTTGAAAGCATACAGCCATAAACCTTACAAACAGCTGTAAAAATTAAGATTTAAACAACTTCACAACTCAAATAATTCAAGAGTTATAGCAAAAGCATTGATATACAGTAAGTGCTTTTATAAAATTGTAAGCTTTGCATTTCTACCTTAAGTTTAAACCCTGCAATAATTGGCCCCATTCACTTCCATTGTAAGTGCCCACTGTAACCATTTATCTATTTTAACAATAAAGAGGGATGAGTCAAAATTATGTTTTGTTGTAATCTTAGTTTGAGTTTAGCTTGTATTGATTCCAGAATGTTCCTTTAACAACGTTATGATTATTATACTTGATTTTTTATCCCTGTGGTGGCAGGGATCTGGAACTGGCTTGTTCTGGCACAAATTAAGCCCTGTGACCTCTTAATGCTGTCTGGACACAAATGTAGAGTATAATATCCTCTGCATGTGGTATGACACATCAGGCTGCCATCCCCGGTCTGGGACAGGGGACAGGAAGTCTATGCACTGTTTGGATATGTTAACAAATCAAGGATGTCACAGCAACATTGGCCCTGACCTGTTGTTTGTCTGGTTTATTGGTCATCTGTTCCCACAGTCAGTGTTTGAGTGGGTGGCAAATCTGGTTGACCGATGCCAAGCTCTAGGTATAGTATTTATTGCATCTGACAGTAATGATGTTGACACTGTCAGTGTCTGGTGGCTCATCACCAACCATAGCCTTTGGGGTGGTTTGCCTCGTCACCTTACGAGAATTCTAAAAAAAAACTCTAGTGGGGTTACCTCTATTTCACTGCACACAGCATGTGTGGTCTTTGCAAAGTTTCAAGCCCACCAGTCTACAACGAGCCACAGTCCTGCTGGAAATTAACTCATCAAAAACCCAGCACTGTTCGTCAACCTTTAATAAGGCTCCAACAGGTCTCACCTAGGGTGTTCTGTCTGACTGCGGGCTCAGCTTATGCTCTGTAGTGGCTGGACTGTTCATATTTGGGACAAATCTTATTGATTGTTATCGGCTTTTACTCCAGGCAGGTGAGGCTTTTTAGTTTCCTAACCAGTCTAGTTGCTGTTTCAAGCAATGCTCAATTCAATTCTATTGAATTTTATTTGCATAGTGCTCTCTAAGCACATATTATTCCAAAGCAGTTTTTGCATATAGAACACAAATAGAATTATAGTGCATAAAGGCTCACCATGTTAAATTATATTTGACTGAACCTTTACAAACTTGCCAATGAGCAAGCCAATTTAGTAATTTATCTGCCCACAGTGAGAATCAAAATGCAGGGGTGGGGAGTACAGGTGAAACTTGAAAAATTAGAATATCGTGCAAAAGTTCATTAATTTCAGTAATTCAACTTAAAAGGTGAAACTAATATATTATATAGACTCATTACAAGCAAAGTAAGATATTTCAAGCCTTTATTTGATATAATTTTTATGATTATGGCTTACAGCTTATGAAAACCCCAAACTCAGAATCTCAGAAAATTAGAATATTGTGAAAAGGTTCAGTATTGTAGGCTCAATGTGTCACACTCTAATCAGCTAATTAATCCAAAACACCTGCAAAGGGTTCCTGAGCCTTTAAATGGTCTCTCAGTCTGGTTCAGTTGAATTCACAATCATGGGGAAGACTGCTGACCTGACAGTTGTGCAGAAAACCATCATTGACACCCTCCACAAGGAGGGAAAGCCTCAAAAGGTAATTGCAAAAGAAGTTGGATGTTCTCAAAGTGCTGTATCAAAGCATATAGAAAGTTAAGTGGAAGGGAAAAGTGTGGAAGAAAAAGGTGCACAAGCACAAGCCTGGAAAGGATTGTCAGGAAAAGGCCATTCAAATGTGTGGGGGAGCTTCACAAGGAGTGGACTGAGGCTTCAAATGTCGTATTCCTCTTGTCAAGCCGCTCCTGAACAACAAACAACGTCAGAAGCGTCTTACCTGGGCTAAAGAAAAAAAGAACTGGTCTGTTGCTCAGTGGTCCAAAGTCCTCTTTTCTGATGAGAGCAAATTTTGCATCTCATTTGGAAACCAAGGTCCCAGAGTCTGGAGGAAGAATGGAGAGGCACACAATCCAAGATGCTTGAAGTCCAGTGTGAAGTTTCCACAGTCTGTGTTGGTTTGGGGAGCCATGTCATCAGCTGGTGTTGGTCCACTGTGCTTTATTAAGTCCAGAGTCAACGCAGCCGTCTACCAGGACATTTTAGAGCACTTCATGCTTCCTTCAGCAGACAAGCTTTATGGAGATGCTGACTTCATTTTCCAGCAGGACTTGGCACCTGCCCACACTGCCAAAAGTACCAAAACCTGGTTCAATGACCATGGAATTACTGTGCTTGATTAGCCAGCAAACTCGCCTGACCTGAACCCCATAGAGAATCTATGGGGCATTGCCAAGAGAAAGATGAGAGACATGAGACCAAACAATGCAGAAGAGCTGAAGGCCGCTATTGAAGCATCTTGGTCTTCCATAACACCTCAGCAGTGCCACAGGCTGATAGCATCCATGCCACGCCGCATTGAGGCAGTAATTAATGCAAAAGGGGCCCAAACCAAGTACTGAGTACATATGCATGATTATACTTTTCAGAGGGCCGACATTTCTGTATTTAAAATCCTTTTTTTATTGATTTCATGTAATATTCTAATTTTCTGAGATTCTGAATTTGGGGTTTTCATAAGCTGTAAGCCATAATCATCAAAATTATATCAAATAAAGGCTTGAAATATCTTACTTTGCTTGTAATGAGTCTATATAATATATTAGTTTCACCTTTTAAGTTGAATTACTGAAATTAATGAACTTTTGCACGATATTCTAATTTTTCAAGTTTCACCTGTATGTCAGGCCAGAGGTTTCCCCGGGATTTTTCAGGGTTAAATTAATTTATATAACCTATTCTTTATTTTAAAACTGATACTCAAACTTCACTTCAACTTTTCAGCTTGAAACTTCTTAATGGATGTGATCTGCACCTCACAGAGTACTTTTGTTTATTTGAGCTTTTGTTTTTATACAGTAGCGTACATAAATCGGCAAGGCAGCGTACGCTCCCTTCACGTCACAACTCGCCGTCATCTCCTCCGTTGGAGTCAGCCGCGACTCAGGTACCGATTCAGGCAACTCGCTTTGACGTATTTCCGTGGTACGCATGGCAGGACCCACATCTCCCTGAGGCAGTCCTTGCTGCCCCCCCGGTTGCCGTGTCTGTTGCAACTCCTCCCTTGTCAGGCAGGATCTACCACTGCACCATGTCCAAATGTGGCTTAGATATTTCAAGCCTTGAATTTCAAAACCCCAAATTCAGAATCTCAGAAAATTAGAATATTACATGAAATCAATAAAAAAAAAGGATTTTAAATACAGAAATGTCGGCCCTCTGAAAAGTATAATCATGCATATGTACTCAGTACTTGGTTTGGGCCCCTTTTGCATTAATTACTGCCTCAATGCGGCGTGGCATGGATGCTATCAACCTGTGGCACTGCTGAGGTGTTATGGAAGACCAAGATGCTTCAATAGCGGCCTTCAGCTCTTCTGCATTGTTTGGTCTCATGTCTCTCATCTTTCTATTGGCAATGCCCCGTAGATTCTCTATGGGGTTCAGGTCAGGCGAGTTTGCTGGCCAATCAAGCACAGTAATACCATGGTCATTGAACCAGATTTTGGTACTTTTGGCAGTGTGGGCAGGTGCCAAGTCCTGCTGGAAAATGAAGTCAGCATCTCCATAAAGCTTGTCTGCTGAAGGAAGCATGAAGTGCTCTAAAATGTCCCGGTAGATGGCTGCGTTGACTCTGGACTTAATAAAGCACAGTGGACCAACACCAGCCGATGACATGGCTTCCCAAACCAACACAGACTGTGGAAACTTCACACTGGACTTCAAGCATCTTGGATTGTGTGCCTCTCCATTCTTCCTCCAGACTCTGGGACCTTGGTTTCCAAATGAGATGCAAAATTTGCTCTCATCAGAAAAGAGGACTTTGGACCACTGAGCAACAGACCAGTTCTTTTTTTCTTTAGCCCAGGTAAGACGCTTCTGACGTTGTTTGTTGTTCAGAAGCGGCTTGACAAGCGGAATAAGACATTTGAAGCTCAGTCCACTCCTTGTGAAGCTCCCCCACACATTTGAATGGCCTTTTCCTGACAATCCTCTCCAGGCTACGGTCATCCCTGCTGCTTGTGCACCTTTTTCTTCCACACTTTTCCCTTCCACTTAACTTTCTATTAATGTGCTTTGATACAGCACTTTGAGAACATCCAACTTCTTTTGCAATTACCTTTTGAGGCTTTCCCTCCTTGTGGAGGGTGTCAATGATGGTTTTCTGCACAACTGTCAGGTCAGCAGTCTTCCCCATGATTGTGAATTCAACTGAACCAGACTGAGAGACCATTTAAAGGCTCAGGAACCCTTTGCAGGTGTTTTGGATTAATTAGCTGATTAGAGTGTGACACTTTGAGCCTACAATACTGAACCTTTTCACAATATTCAAATTTTCTGAGATTCTGAATTTGGGGTTTTCATAAGCTGTAAGCCATAATCATCAAAATTATATCAAATAAAGGCTTGACATATCTTACTTTGCTTGTAATGAGTCTATATAATATATTAGTTTCACCTTTTAAGTTGAATTACTGAAATTAATGACCTTTTGCACGATATTCTAATTTTTCGAGTTTCACCTGTACATCGAAATGTGAACACAAACAAATTAAGTTTTACAAGCCTTACGTACAATAAGTAACAGCTCATATGGGGCTTTTCCACTGCACGGTACAACTCAACTTTTGGGGGTTTTCCATTGTGGATAGTACCTGGTACCTGGTACTTTTTTAGTACCACCTCGTTCGAGGTTTCAAGCTAACCGAGCTGATACTAAATGTAAAGTCAAAATTCTGCAGATCACTGATTGGTCAGAGAGAATCGTCACTACCAGCGGCACTGGATATCAACCCGCTAGTTTTAATGTTAGCTACAGCGATACAGTGGCGGCTGCTGGTCTTTCAAAGAGGGGAAGCTCATTTTCGGCCTACATTATAAACTTATTTACCCTATTTTTTGCACTAAATCAATCTTAGGTGTTGATCTGCCCTGCTGTTTAATTCTAATTTTTTCCTCGTAAGGAAGACTTTCAAATGGCTTCGCCAAAATCAGGTCGACAATATTAGCACCGTCTGCCATCGTGCGCAGTTTCACCCGTACGACGCTAGCCTAGCCTACTGTATGAATGAATGAATGAATGAATGAACGAACGAACGAACGAACGAACGAACGAACGAACGAACGAACGAACGCTCTAAAACAAAATATATTAAACTTGGTAAAACTTAAACAAGGAATGTGGTGTATATTTGTGTGAAATGTATTATGCAAATTGACTAGCAATTTCGCCAAACAAATATAAAGAAATAGGTTGCAGCAGTTTGTCTTTCGACTACACTTGAGAAATCCGCGATGGGACTGAGCGTAAATAGCTTCAGTGACTTCTTATAGTACAGATTCGCTGTCAATCAAAAGGAGATGCAGTCTTTCGACAGATCCTCCAATCATCACGCTGAAGCCCGAGTCCGGGCCAGCCCACTCCTCATTCACCCCCAGAGACGCTGAGCGTCCGTGGGCGGGACATAATCGCAGCATTTATCCAATGACCGCCTATTTTCGAGCACTGAAAAAACCTGTTCAGAGCAGCCCCATTGAAGTCAATGGACGCTCGGCTTCAACAGGGAAATGCACTGACACTACGGGAATGTATGAGAAGTAAATCGAGTCAGCCGACCTGCTATATGTAATGTAGCTGATTCTGAACGAACTCGTCTTCGAGATGAACGTGTTCTAACGCATTTTTAGTCAATAAATTGTTTACACAATAGTACATATTTGACCATTATTTTTTTGACATTATAGGGAAAGCTGAGCTTCCCTTGCAGTCTTAAAGAAATCCCCACTGCAGCGATAGCAGTATCATTTGTTCACGTGACTTTCGAATTGTAAAAAGAAATGGATGTGTGCAAAACCACGCCCTGGTCAATAAACGAGGTGCAGATGTTCCTCTCTTTAGCGACGAACGAAATGCGTGAAATGAAAAAGTCTTTCAGGAAGTGTCTCAGCTGTTGGCCGCACACGGCTAACACCGGACCTACGAACAGTGTTGACTAACCTGAAAAGTGACTACAGAACCATCAAGGAAAAGTGGAAGTGGTTCGACCAAATGGACGCTATCTAGGCCGGCGAGCAATGGGAGGGAGAGTGCCCTGGACTCACCCATGACTGAGAATGGTATGTTATATCTATAGGCTACTCTGCTTAAAAGCTTCACTTTATTTAGTTGACCAGCTACTGGAAAGCTTGCTTCTAAAGCAACCAGGCCAATTTAACTGTTACACTTGTGAAAAATCACCATGCAACAACTGCTTTATGCAGCACAATGAGCTAGTAGCTAACAGCTAGCAGTCGTGTTATTGTTTATTGTTTTGTGTCGCGTTGAAGATGATGTCACGGCAGTAGAGGCAGCACAACTGTGACGATCAGCCTATAATCCCATCCACGTTGAGGTGGCAATAAACAGCAGTGGAAAAGCAATCTCAGAAAAGTAAAGTGGGTAGAGTCGAGTCAAACATAACGTGGAGTGGAAAAGTGACATTAGTGGCTCCTAAGTGTTTTAGATTCACTAAAAAGAACCACTTCTTTTTCTTTCCTGAATACATTCATTCAGGAATAAAACTACACTGCAACAGCTCATGAGAGTATTTGTTGGGGAATCAGACTACAGTGGCCATGCTGTGTGTTTTTGATTCTCTAAAATGTACTGGCTCATTATAGTCATTTGTTTGGGAATTTGACTACAGTGTTGGCTATATATATATATATACAGAGGTTAAATTGGGCCGGAGCGCACCGGAGCGCAGCTCCGCCTCCTCAGGTCCACAACACACCCTGCCGGAGCTCAGCTCCGTCTCCTTCAGCACCAAATATTGTTATTCCACTTAAATTATTTTTCATCTCCTGACTCCTGGCAAATACATGGCATATGAGACTGAATAATTAGCAAGACTACACAGAGACACCCAGGCTACATGGAATTATCAGACGTCATAAATGCATTAATCGCTGGTTCAGCACCCCGCCCACAACCATCAAGGGAAAACTGTTACTATTCTAAGACAGCGACGTTACCATGAAATCCCGCTAACGGCTAGAGCGATCGAATATAAAAATAGCATGTAGCTAGAACATGTTATATAACTAAAGCATGTTAGTTTACATGTTAAATGAACTACTAAATGAAGAATAACATCAGCTGCGTGAGCATTTAAAGTAATATATTGATTTTTAACAGTTTGCATATAATGTAGGTGCACGACAGTGACGCCAGACTGCTCCTGTCTGTACTTATATGAGCCCATTATTATCCCATTTGTTACCTAATATTTATACACATATTACACAGAAGGAAAGGCTCCTCATTACCATAGGTCAGTGTGCTAGTCTTAAATAATAGTAATAATAATAATAATAATAATAAATGAATGTATTTATGAAAAATAAATACTAGCTGAAACACATCTTGAAACTTTAAACTGCCACTGTTGATGTCTAATAAATTTTACCTTTAGATTATTTCATTTGAAACTGAAATATTTTGTCAAAATATAACAGTTCCTTTTACTGTAAAATCCTGAAACAAATTTGTAAAGGTGATGTGTGTAATTATTAATATTTTTAACTATTTTGGTAAAGGGGCCACATCGGGTTTTAAGTAGTGCATGGGGGGCACATTGTAATGCTTTTGAGATACAATGTTCTGCATTGATTTGGTTTTTGTAACTTTTAAGGCCAGAAATAGTTGTGTACTCAATTTTCTGAAGTGTATCTGTGACTAATGGGACTATTCTGCAATTGCCTAAAGTATTGTATTGCGCCACAAAGATAGATACTTTTCTATCAGGCATTACAAACCTCAATAAAGGTGGAGATTATCATTTTTTTTCCAACTCTACTTCCCTGTTAATTTGTTATACAGTTTTACTAATAATAATAAAAAAAACTTTATAGAACGTTTAATGTTTCTCGCAAAGCGGGCGAGTTTACTCTTTTTTTTTTCTTTACCCGTTTACATGCTAAAAGTGTCATGATGCGTTTCTCCTCGATGGTTTTTCAACACTCAACAGAATAACACAGGCTGCATGAATATGATAAATAATTACTGCAAGAGTTACATTTACATACAGGTGCGAAGGGACTTCAACGTTTCTAAATTGTACAAATAAAAAATACATTTACATATTCGTCTCTGGCTTGCAATATTTTCAAACATGTTCCTTTCATACATTTTACGAGGGTGAAATCCGTTGCCTGCCTGTTAACATTCAAGATAAAAAATTATAATAAAATAAGTGAATTGTAAAGTATTTGTCTTCGTTTGAATAACTACTCAACCCTACCTTACACATTAATACTGGAAAAAGAGCCCCTTTGGTGTAAAAACCCTAAGTCATTTTACGGCGGGATTTTGAATGATGACCATTCACGGTAAATAAGGGCTCCCCCTCCCTACAAAAGCCAATTTAACCACTGTATATATATATATATGTATATTAGGGCTGTCGATTTAACACGTTAATTTAGTGCGATTCATTTAATTAAGAATAACATGTTAAAAAAATGTACACAATTAATTGCAATGCCCCAGACCGTAATAAGGAAGATTCCTGAGAAATGCAAGCTTGTAGTACCACCTGTTTACTCCAGAGGGCAGTAATTGAAATTTCAGCTGTGTGGCAATGCACAGTTTATACAGTGAAGAAAACAACCATCCAGCAGACAGAACAACATGAACACGCGTTACGTTCTTGCGTTCAAAACCACTTGATGGAGCGCAAATTTGAACTAAGGGATCTCAAGGTGTGTTCTAAGTATTAAATTATATTTAACTTGACACAGTGACCTAAAACATTTTATGTTTATGATGCAACACACCTGAGACGCTACACAAGCATGACTGACAAAGGTGTAGATTGACGGGTCCTTAAACAAGACCTCATTATAAATCTTGAACTGATTGACAAATTCACTTTTGTAATGGATTGCTGTGAACTGTGTGCCTATGTCTGACTTATGATCAATAATATGGTACTAAACAATACATTGTATTCTAAAGCCACTTTTTGTATTGTCTTTTCAATGACTAACTCTTCTACTACAAGAATGTAATGCATTTTAATTATCTGAATATCTTTTATATATATATTTTTATATATTTAAAGATAACTATGTACAATTTTTTTTTTTTTTTTATTTTTTTTTTTTTAAGAAATGCCTTCATTCAGGTTCTGAATAAAAACTGCTAAACGGTTATCTGGCCTAACTATAATAAATGTTGCTTTTTCTGTATTAAACTATCACACAAACATATTATTAATATAACTTCTTTATGACGGAGCTCATTGGAGAAGGTTAAAATCTTGAGAACAGGGGTTTAGTTCTTCAATGTGCCTTTCAGGCTTGTTTGGTGGCCTACTGATTTACCATATTTGGTGTTACAATTAATTTACCAGACATTTATTTTAAATGAGCAGGTAGGAAACATTTGCATAATAAATTAGATGGATTACATGCATGTGAAGAAGTCAGCTTGGTCCAGTTCCTGCTGTTAAATTGACCATGCCCATATCAAAGAGTGCAAAGCACTCTGCCACATGACCAAATGGAAATTAGTTTAAAGGAAAAGGTTATGTAAAAATGAAAATGTTGTCATTTGATTATACCCTCATGTTGTTTTGACCAATATTATTTTCTTTCTTGTGTAAAACACAAAATTAAAATAACTGCTGTTTTTCACACAATGAAAATTAATACTTTTTATACTACCAAGATCCAAAAAGAAACTAAAAGCAGTCCAAATGACTGGGTGTATATATAGTACATATTACTATGTACAATATATATATATACATATACATACACATATATGTGTGGACAACAGTTAGTTCCGGTCCTCGAATCTGATTGGACAAGGGACATTCCATGAGCACTGATGGTCTGACACCATCAGGACTCCGACGCTTCACTGTGTATATCACTCCGCTTGTGTTTGTGCCATTATAAACTAAAGTGTACGAGCAGTGCATATGTGTTAAGAGTTATGTGTTATTTTTTTTACATTACATATATTAGCCAGCAGGTGGTGGCAAAAGATAATTTTAATGTGTAATATGAGGCAGTAAGGTGATGTGAAGTGAAGCCGCTTTAGCCACTTACATACAACAGCTCTTTGTGATCGCATGTATTACTACTACTAAAGCTATGAAATAGCTTTAAATGGTTTTAAACTAACAACCTCAGCATTACGGCTCATCACAGCTGAGAGACACAACAGACTGATTAATTACACGAACTGCAGGCGCTTACCTATTATTGGACTTTCCACATTGGAGTGTGTGGCAGGACGGGACCGGGTGCGTAGGATCACGACCCGGCCCCGCCCTGCCACAGAGTGGACACACTGTTTATAAATGAGGACATTACGGTTTCTTTAGTGAATGACTCTTACGCACCGGCTACTGCGAATTAGGGAGAAATACCACGTTTGGATGATATTTTTCCACTGAGAAAGCTGATCTTCAGAAAGCTGACAGCATCTCTGCTTGGGTGTGGCAACAGGTGATCACACACACTCTGTCTCTCTCACTCTCTCTCACACACATACACACACACACACACACACACACACACACACACACACACACACACATCCATCCATCCTTGTTTGTCCAATAACTTGTTAAAAACAGCACAAGCCGTGATTCTATTTCTGAAGTAAATTTTTTGAATTACTAATGAAGGCTTGGATGCATCATTTGTTTTGAACCATCAATGGCAGATTCTGATCCGTTGCCATGACAACATATGTAATTGTAATTTGCTTTTTATCACACTAAAATTAAAGAACAGAGATTTTATTACACTAAACTCATGTTATATATATATATATATATATATATATATATATATATATATATATATATATATATATATATATATATATATATATATATATATATAATTTTTTTTGTTTTTGTTTTTTGCATCATGACATTATTTTCAGGACACTTTAGCACATCATCCCAGGAATTCCTATTAAGGAGACAGACATTTTACTTAACTGTTCCCATTGTTTTCAATGATTATTGTCATTACTGTAACAATATTTTTTTTCTGATGCTGTTGGACAATTATATATTTATTTATTCAATTAAAATCAGCAAATTGAAAGTTAAGTGCTGAGTACTGCTATGATGTGTAAACACTTTACAATTTAAATTGTGATTTTAAATTGTGATTTTGCAATAAAGAGAAAATAATAAAGGATTTGCGACAAAAATTATATATATATTTTTAGTTGTTGTAATGAGATTTAGGAGTAAAATGTGCATAAAGTACCTGTCATGAAAATAATGTCACAATGCAAAAAATCTCTATGGCCCTAAAAATAGGCTTTTTCTCTTCTTTTTTTTGCGCCAAAAAAACAATTATTATTTGTTTCTTATTATTTTGGAGTAAACTGGACCAGGACATAATAATAATAATAATAATGTGATTTTAGATGACGTGGAATACGTCATTTACAGTATGTCACATATCATATGTACTAATACTTTAATGGTACTTTTTATGATGCTAATTGTATATTGGCAGGATAAATGGAGTGGTGGTGCCAGAGTGGGCTAAAGCACATTCTGTTAATCAGAAGGTCACTGGTTCGATTCCCACAGCCACCACTATTGTGTCCTTAACTCCAGGTTGCTCTGGGAGATTGTCCCTGTAATAAGTGCACTGGAAGTCACTTAGGATAAAAGCGTCTGCCAAATGCATAAAATGTAAATGATCATCTGCTTTAAATGTATGTGGGAAAAAGATAAGATCCTTTACTGTTCCATGGATGAAAGAAAATATGATGTCGACATGAGGGTGAATAAATTATAAAAAAAATTTTGCCTGAACTATTCCTTTAAAGCCACCTCAATATCTAATTTCTCTTATTTGAATTCCTCCAACAATTCTGTGTGTGAAGCTGTTCTGCTTCCAGTAACTATGCTAATGCTGCTAATGGAGCTCCCAAAATGATACCTCATCATAAGCCAACATGATTAATTGCTGCATAATGAGACAGAGACTTCAGACGGAAACTGCAGGACGTCCTGGCAGCACTGAATAAACCAGAGATGCTGATGCATGTGCTGCGGTGGCTTTGACTTGGCTGAGGTGGATGGCTGAGTAACAGAGTTGCTAGCAACTGTTTCAGATGGAGCCCGCTCAGTTTTCCCTCTGCCTTTTAAGTATGTTGTTTGACAACATCTGGGCAACCGCTGTTTTCTTTTAGATATCAACTGTCAGAGGGGACTAATTAGGGGAGGGGCAGACAAAGCGAGTCCTTTCCATGCATATACTGTACATGTCATTCCTAATATGCAGTACATTTTCATACGTTTTTCTTTAAGGAATGTTCACGGTTCAATTCAAGTTAAACTCAATCAACAGCATTTGGAGCATAATATTTATTGCTACAGAATATAATTTCAACTTGTCCCCAATTATATATATATATAAGAAGCAAAAATCATGATTGCAGTAAGGCATTCAAAAATAGAATTGAATGGGACCAGTCCCTAAACAATAAAATACACTCTTTTTCAAAAGTATAGCAACAAGACATAAATACTAAACACATTAACATGAGTTTAGTGTAATAAAATATCCGTCATTTAATTTTAGTGTGATAAAATGCAATTATAAGGTTTACCTGTGTTATGTTGTCATGGCAACATCATATTATCCACTGAAAACATACGTCAATGTGAAAACACTGGAGACCAGAAGATGAAAACAGGCTCACGTTATTAATCGTGGAACACTTTCGTGTTCAGGAAAAAGGTGGATAACTTAACTGTTTCTTTTAACAAAATATCACTGTTAAGTAAACCTGAGATGAATTTTAAATAAGTACACTACTTTGTTTAAATTATGTTGCCATTTTTGCTATATCCATGTGCGAAGAACTAACTTAATAAATTACCAGGTGTTCATTTAAGAAGAAATATTCCAAGTGTTTCTTATTTTTATCCTGTCTCTACTTAAAATGCTTCAAACAAAACAAGCTTTCTTTGAAATATTGCTTTAATTGGGAATTCATTTATAGGTGTTTCCCATGTCCCCAATGTTATGTTCCATCCTGTTAGTGTTTTGTAATGTTCCTTTAACTAATAAATACCAACTGCTTATGACATCATGCTCCAGGAAGTGACATTGTTTTGGAGGGAAAAGAACAGCAGAAACAGTTGTAAGTATTAGCAATAGAATTTTTGGAATTCTGTGAGGTTTTGTAGTATTATCTCACTCTACAACATTCTACCCTGTTAGATAAAGTTAAAGAAATCTGTATAATAATATCAAGATTTCAAATGATGGTTTAAAAATATGTTGATACCCTAATTATCTCTCATCTCTCACTAAGAAATGTCTAAGTTTAGCTAATAATTTTCACCATGTTAGGTTCTGTTCTGTTTATTTTATCACCATTGTGTAGATGTTATAATTAACTAAATTAAAGCCTGAGCTTGACTAGAACATATTTTTTTAATGTCTGGTATACTCATTTAATAGAAATAATTGCATTGAATTACAACCCCAAAAGTTGGGACAGTATGCTAATAAAAACAAAAAGTGATTTGTAAATTATCTTCACCCTTCGTTATATTGAAAGCACTACACCTACACATTATGTGATGTTTTTCCTTGTGAATTTCATTGTTTTTTGAAAATGTTCATTAATTTCACATTAGATGGTAGAACATAAAAAGTTCAGACAGGGTCAATTTAAGGGTAATGACAATTTGACGAGTTGATATAACAAGGCCATGTGAAACAAGAGATGTTAAACAGGTGAGGCAATTGTGTTATAGTATTTAAGGAGCCTCCAAAAACAGCCTAGACCTTCAAGAGCAAGGATCGTACAAGACTTGCAAATTTGCCAACAGATGCTTCAGAAAATAATCCAGCATTTTGACAACAATGTCCCCAAAAACAAATTGGAAGGATTTTGGGCATTTAATCCTCTACAGTGCACAATATAGTTAAAAGATTCAAGGAATCTGGTCAAATCACAGTGCGTAAAGGGCAAGACGAAAACCATTTCTGAATGTGCATGATCTCTGATCCCTCAGACATCACTGTCTTAAAAAAACGGCATTCATCTATAATGGATAGCATGAACATGGGCTTGGGATAACTTTAGTAAACCTTTGTTAGTCAACACCACTCGCCGCTGCATCCACAGATGCAAGTTATGACTTAACTATGCAAAGCAGAAGCCCTACATCAACACTGTCCAGAAGCGCTGCCGACTGCTCTGGGCTCGGTCTCATGGAGTGGTGGTGGCGTAGTGGGTTAAAGCACTAAACTGTTAAGCAGAAGGTTGTCAGTTCAATCCCCACAGCTACCACCATTGTGTCCTTGAGCAAGGCACTTAACTCCATATTGCTCTGGGGGGATTGTCCCTGTAATAAGGGCTCTGTAACGGTCTGCACTTATATAGCTCTTTTAACCTTAACGGTATTCAAATCGCTTTACACTGTGACTCATTCACCCATTCACACATACATTCATACACCAATGGTGGCAGAGCTGCCATGCAAGGTGCTAGCTTGCCATTGGGAGCAACTTGGCGTTCAGTGTCTTGCCCAAGGACACTTCGGAATGTGGAGTTGTGTGGCCCGGGATCCGAACCACCACCCTGCGATTAGTGGCCGACCCGCTCTGTCTACTGAGCCACAGCCGCTCTGTAAATCGCATTGAATAAAAGCGTCTGCCAAATGCATAAATGTAAATGTAAAATATTAGATGGTAGTTAGAACAGTGGAACTGTTTTTTGGTCTGAAGAGTCCACATTTAAAAATGTTTTTTGAAAAACAAAGCTGTCGTGTTATCCCGGCCAAAGAGGAAAAGCTCTGCCACCATTGGTGTATGTATGTGTGTGTGAATGTGTGAATGAGACGCAGTGTAAATCGCTTTGAATACCGTTTAGTTTTAAAAAGGCGGTAAATAAGTGCAGACAATTTACCATTTACATTTTAGAGGAACATATACTGCCATCCAGCACCATCTTTTCCAGGGACGTCCCTGCATTTTCCAGTAGGACACCTTCAAACCACATACTCTCTGGATTACAAGTGCATGGCTGTGTAAACTGAGAGTGCGGGTGCTATATTGGCCTGCCTGCAGTTCTGACCTGTCTCCTTTTGAGAATATTTGGTGCATTATTAAGCACACCATAGAGCAACAAAGACCCCGTGGGGAACATTACACTTTCTAAACTTAACAAACTGTCCCAACTTTTTGCAGCATGTTGCAATCATCTGATTTAAAATTACTGTACATTGTCAAAAAACAATGAAATTCACAAGGAAACACATCATATAATGTGTAGTTGTAGTGCTTTCATTATATTGTTTTTTTAGCATTTTTCATACTGTCCCAACTTTTTTGGAATTGGGGTTGTACAACATAAGCATATTACATTTTTACATATTGAAGTTAGAGTTCATACTTTAAGTGCATAATATGCATGATCCATACATGCTGATTGTAAGTCAGAAAGACACAAGGCCTTTGCTTTCTGAACTCTGAGCTTGTGTCCGGCTGAGCTTCTCTATCACTGCACCCATTCAGTCTCTCTTTAACTCACTATGGGCACGTTCCCTAAACGTTTGCCTCTCTCAGTCCACACATCCAGAGGTCCTCAAAGTCAATCCAGTACCCTTTTTTGCCTTTGATGTGGTCTGTACTATTTTGGAGAGAACAAGCAGGAAATCAATGTCCATGTACAACACATAAGAAAAACCCTGTGTTTAGTCTTGGAGCTGAGCGCCAGACAGGCCTGGGTGTATAAAACCTCATGAGGGCAGTGGGACATAATTGAGTGCACCACATGCAGGTACAACTCCCTCCAATCATCCATTAGGTTCGCATTAGTTCTTTCTGACACTAGTCATCCTTTGTCCAGTTACTGTTGTAGTTGTGTTTTCTAAAGAACATTAACTTTCCTAAAGACCAATTCATTAGACTAATTTGAGGAACCCTTAATTGTCTCATGACTTGCAGTCTTTTAAGACAGAACTGTTTTAAATGCCTCTCTGATTTAAACTTCAGAAGCAAAAATGGCAATAGAATTGGTGAGTTTGATAAATTTTCTGTGAATTGAGACCAAAACTAAGTGCACTAAGTGCAAATAGCCCATCTTGTTGGTAAAGGCTATTTACACTAATTCCGCCCTACATTGATGAGACCAAGCTCAAGACAGCCACAACAAATTTCTTTGGGGTCAACTGCTGGTCAAATGAAGGTGGGCATAATTGAATTTTTTGTGATGGGGCAGAGATGTTGATCTGTTTAATGGGTTGGACATTTAGTGGGATAAGAGAATGAGAATGGAGTGACTATTTGCACTCCGATAGTCTGATGGAAACACTCAAGTTTACCACGAATTGCACCCCCATGTGACGCTGTAATAGCTCAGAGTGTTAAGGATGCAGTGTCATGCTGGTGATCTTGGTTTGCATCCCAAAATGTGCCATATTATTTGTCTCCACTCTTAATATTTCCTTTAACCCTCTGGGGTCGACGGACGCACCGGCACGTCCTGCTGGATATTTTCGTCATTACAGCGGAAACAACTTAAAATTCTACGTCATTTTGGGGCATACAGAAAAGTGTAAGACATCAATAGAGACTATAAAGGGTCTACTTTTATTTGTGTACACTCACAATAACAACAAAACCTTGTGCTTTTGTAAAATAAAGAAAATAAAAAGGGTGAGCTGTAAGCAGTCTCTGTCTCCACGAGCATATTTCTGAAACACGTCACAAAAATTAACTGAAACTCCGCTAATACTTATCACACAAACATGAAACATATGTCTAAAGAAAGCTTAAGATTTGTACTTTTATATAAAACAATTCAAATTTAAATCAAATATTCACCTACAATGTAATCTGTATGAAACTAAGTGATGTACGGTTTTTAACGGTTCATCTAATTATAGATAATGTGATCACACCCACCAGCAGAGTGTGTCATTCATACGCTAATGTACTGAGACGATCAAGTGAAATGGTGCATGCCCCGACAGTGTTCAGAGGTTTGATGTGAACAATTAATTCAGTTTACTGCTTATTTATACTGATACACAGGCGAGGAAACTCCTGGATAGTAAGGAAGAGTTAACATTTTCCTCAGAAGAAGAGCGGGATGTTTGTATTTTGAAGAGAGACTTGATCCAGCCGAGGATACAATTTCAGACGAGTAAGTCATTTAGTTTTCATTAACTGACATGCTATTTTATATAAACATGTAAATATTTTACAAGTGGGACTGTATATATGTCCTAATAAGCAAGTTTTAGTTACATGTAAATGTTGTTTCGGCTAAAGCAGATATTTAAATGGTATGCTGTATGATAAAATCATGATATGTAATATGATATAAAATTATATGAATGTTTAGAATATATTTTATCTAGTGTTTATGCTCCCTCATTATCATCATCAAAGCTTGTGCTTGCAAATATGTGTTCAGGTTAAAAGAGTAAAATGCACTTTAAATATGCCCATATTAGAACATCACCATCTTATTATGATTTCTGAAGGATCATGTGACACTGAAGACTACAGTAATGAATGAACATTCAGCTTTGATCACAAATTGCATTTTACAATATATTCAAATAGAAAAAAATTGTATTTAACTTGTAAAATGAGTTCACACAATGTTTTTACTGTATTTTAGATCAAATATATGCAGTCTTGGTGAGCAGAAGAGACTTCTAAAACTTTTATATGGTAGTGTAGGTATAAAATTAAGTAAAGTCTTTATGTAAAGAAAATGTATAGTCAGATTACTTCTTTTAACTTAAAACTTGATTTTGATTATTAAGTCTCCTCACATTCATTCTCTTTCTGTCACATTCCTCATTGCTAGGCCCAGGGGAGGGGTCTTTTGTGTCCTCGGATATGAATTTCCTCAATATTCATGATAGTTCACGCCTCCTCGCATATAACATTTCTAACACTAAAAGTTTCCTACAAAAGTTAAAGTACTATATTGTTTTGTATGAATAAGTGATCAGGATGGGTTTCAGTAGCAAAAACTCTAGGCTACAAGATCCAGTTCTCAAAAGTCTTGTGGACAAATGTTTAGTATGTGTTATTTGGGCTTATTTCAATGACTTAAAAATTTGTTTTTTTTAAAAACCATGCATAAACGTTATTTTCTCAAAAATACAAACATGTACACATGTTGCTCACATATTATTGTAGCCCAGTTTGTGCTGAATACAGTGTTATCAGACTTTAGCCATTAATATGTTTTTAAGCAACTGAAAAAAAGCACAAATGTCAAGGCATGTCAAAACTTCTCCAGGACCCAAAACACCCTCAGACCCCAGAGGGTTAATACTACTTATGATGATAAATAAAAGTGGTTCCTCTCAGTAATTTGGTCACAGTGAAGTTTGGGGTGTTGAGAGAAGTGTTAGGGTTAGGGTAAAATTAACCATGGTTTTACTGTGGTAATATTGTAGAAACCATTTATTTTTGGTCGCAACTCTAGTTTTGATGCAATGAACCTTGGTGTTACAAAAGAAATGTCTTGTTAATATAGTAACCATGTTTAATTTTGTGGTTACTATGATAAATACTTTAGTAAATCCATGGGTAATTTAAATTGTAAATTGTAAGGTATGGTTAGGTTTAGTGGTAAGGGTTGGTGTTGGTTGTCTGAGGGACTCTAAATAAACACAATAAAAATGCTACATTGAAGCCACTATATTGTATGTTATTATTTAAACAAGGGTGTAATAGTATCTGCCACTATTTGCACAATAGTGCAAATAGCATCTAAGGCTATTTGCACTTTGTGCAAAGAATATGCTATTTGTTGCTTTTTACACTAAGTGAAAATAACAATAGATTATATTTATACTAAGTCAAATAGCCTCTGCCATTGTTCTATTGGGGCATGAAAATAAAAATTCATAAGCATCTCAAATTTAAACTTCAAAAGAAAAAAAGGCAAATTGGTGAGTTTGATTCATTTTCAGTGAGTGAGTTTCAGTGAATTGGTTAAAAACTTAGATTCAATAACTCATTTGTTTCAGCATTCAAAGTCCCTGTGTGACATTTGTGTTGTATTAAAATGTTTAAGTTAAAATATATGTAATGCATTAAAGTAAATATTGAGGTTTATGACTATGTATTGCTGTATTGGCACATATTAATGAACAGTGTTTTTTAAATATATTTATTTAAATTTAGATTATTTAAAAGAAATGTTAGATACAACGAGACACACACTACAGTCATTTTTCTTTTGTGTTGAAAATGTTAAATCTACTTGATATCAATGTTTGTTTAATTATTAATTATTATTTTAGTTTAAAATTATGGTTCCTCTGGGGAAAGAAAACCCCAGTTTAAGCCATTTCAGAGCATTTACAGCTGTATATATTTTGGCTGAAAAATATAGTTTTTTTTATGTATTATTCAGCCTTAGCTCTCAGGCTTTAATTGAAATTTCTTGTGTTTGCAACTTTTGATGCTTGTCAGAAAACAATTCCTGTGATTCTCCCACACAGTCCGAACTGTTCTTGAGTGACTTGTTTAAAAAAGACAATGGCATGCAGATAAGCAAATGGCAGCTATTCTCTCTCTGTGCGAGAGGAATGCAAAATCACAACCACTCCTTCACTCTGGGTCATTGTCAATGAGATAACAGAACAGTAGCTTTGGCCACCAGTTATCAAAAACATCAAGAGAGATAACCTACTACATAGTTGCATCACACCTCTTAAAAAGACATACATAATGACACTCGATCCCAATATGTAAATTTTTTTTAAAAATAAATAAATAATCAGTCATGGCTACCATATCAATGAAATGACTCCTTTGCACTGTTTGTTTAAATAGTCACCACCCTGATAATGCCCTGAGTGAATGTATGTTTGGAATTGAAGGCAAGCTGCAGAACCTAGTGCTTAGAAGTCTGAGGCACGGGCGTCTGTGTTTTACCGTGGTATTTGTGGGAATTATTAATCACTGTAACGAGGTTATGGAATGTTAAGTGAGGGTGGAGACAGATTAATCACCTGTGGTTAATTGTGTTGACTTTGCTAAACACTCACTGAAGTTTAACATGTAACCTGCTCTTCCAAAAATGTTGCACTCTCTCCAGCAAACTGTGTCTGAGTGACAGATGAGGGGGTATTAGAACCCAATACATCACTGGATAAGTTAACTGTTGAACAAAAGAATGGGGGAGATTGCTTTGCATGGTTTCCCCTTCTGGAAAGACCTAGTAAGAGACCAGTGTGCATTTTCATGGTGGTCCTAACTGGTTTAAAATGTAATTTTCAACATACATTATATTTGTGATGCATATGAAAATTCTGTAATTGGTTTAAAAAAACAATATGCAACACGGTGCTTTGACTTACAATTTCTAGTTCAACCAGCTAGTTTACCCATCTATTTAGAGATGTTTTTTTATTTATTTTTATTTATTTGCCAGGACAATGCATATTAACAACAGTACACCTGTAACATGCCAGAGTGAGCCAAAGGCTAATTTTCATCTGTAGTCCTGTTTGCCAGTTGTACAATGGCACCCTAGAGAAAATATATTTTTAAAAGTTTTTAAGTACATATAATTACAGCTGTGTTTGTCTGCTACAGCGTAGCTGCAGTAGACAATAATTATGAAAATGTAAAATCTCATAAAAAAAAAAGTTATAACAAACATTGCGATTCCAAACATTTTGTGAGCAACTGACTACCATTTGCATGCTAAGTGAGGTTCACACTTAAAATCGAGGCAGAAATCATTATTGAGTCACCAACATAACCGAGCATCCCATTTTTCAATAGTTTTTGGGCTAGATGGATATCTACCATTAATAATAATAATAATAAAACATTTTATATATACAGCACCTTTCCACAAGCTCAAGGACACTTTACACTCCATATCCATTTAACAGGACAAAGTATATTAATATACATTTCAACAGAAGTTACCATCTCAATTACAAAGGGAGAAATAAAACATCAATCAATAATAGACAGATAATGTGCTGAGAAAATATGTGTTTTAAGAGATTTAAAGATTGAAATAGAGGAGTTGTCACGGAGGTAGTGAGTTCCACAGTTTAGGTGCAACTACACTGAAGGATCTCCCACCAAACGTGGATAGACAACTCTAGGGATAGACAACAATTTTGAATCATAAGAACGAAGAGTGCGTGCTGTTGTGCATGTATGCAGCAGATCATTGAGAGCTATGTATGTCAGGAGAAGAATGTTAAACTTAATACGGCATGAGACAGGCAGCCAGTGAATATTAAACAAGAAGAGAGTAATGTGTGCAGAACGCTTGGTGCTAGTGAGGACTCTAGCTCTAGAGTTTTGGATGTATTGTAATCGGGCAATAGTTTTAGCTGGTAGTCAGTAAAAAGACAGTTACAATAGTCGAGATGTGATGATATAAAAGCATGAACTAGTGATTCTGCATCAAAGAAGTTTTAGTGATGGTTCTGATGTGGGCTTCAAAAGTAAGAGATGGATCTAAAGTGATTCCTAGATTCTTAATGGTTTTAGAGGGTTTTTTCAGATTCCCATCAATATTGACACAAATGCCAAAATTTCTTATAAGAGTTTATGGATCAGAAATCATGATCTCAGTTTGTCAGCATTGAATTTGAGGAAAATACTGTTTAACCAAATGTTTACATCATTGATACAGGCAGTTAATGAGCTGATGACATGAGTTTCATCAAAATATGCGGATGTATGAATCTGGGTGTCATCAGCATAGCAGTGATAACTGAGACCATGACGATGGATGATCTGACCTAGTGAGAGTATGTAAATTATGAACAGTAGTGGACCCAGTACAGAACCCTGGGGGATACCCTGAGTAAGAGGAGCAGTAGGGGATATGCTTTTCTTAATCAAGATGAAATATTGTCTGTTAGTGGGGTAGGAAGAAAACCAGGATAGAGCAGTGCCATTAATACCAATAGCTGAAACTCGGGAAAGGAGTGTTTTGTGGCATACAGTGTCAAAAGCAGAGCACTGTTTCTCTGTTTTTTCAGCCACTACTGAAGGAGCAGTACATCTTTTAGAAACAGTGGAAAGTTAAACAAAACTTTAACTTTTAAAACCATTTCTCGACACCTGCGTTCTGTTCTATTTGTTACGCTACATTTGTTACTTCATTGAGACAGCCCTTAAATGGATAGTTCACCCACAAATGAAAATTCTCTCATGATTTACTCACCCTCCTGTCATCCCAGATGTGTTTGACTTTATTTCTTCTGCAAAACAGAAATTAAGATTTATATAAGAATATATAGATGGGGGCAGTGGTGGCTCAGTGGTTGAGGCACAGGGTTACTGACCAGAAGGTAGGGGGGTTCAAGCCCCAGCACCACCAAGATGCCACTGTTGTGTCCTTAAGCAAGGCACTTAACTCCAGGTTGCTCCAGGGGGGATTGTCCCTGTAATAAGTGCACTGTACGTCGCTTTGGATAAAAGCGTCTGCCAAATGCATAAATGTAAATATAGATAAGAATATTTCAGCTCTGTAGGTCCTCACAATGCAAGTAAATTGGGTGCCAAAATTTTGAAGCTCCAAAATCCACATAAAGGGAGCATTAAAGTAATTAATATGACCGCAGTGGTTAAATCCATACCTTCAGGCATGATATGATTTGTGTGGTTGAGAAACGTAACATTTTCAAAGTCATTAAGTCGTTTAAGTCAGAAGGGGGCAATATGCACAAAGAATGTGAATTACCAAAAACAGAAGAAGGAGAAAGTGATAGTGAAGAAAAATGGACTTACATATTGATCTGTTTCTCTACCTACTTTTATGTTGCCCTTATGTGGAATTTGGAGCTTCAACATTTTGACACCCATTCACTTACATAATATGGACCAAAAGAGCTAAGATTTTCTTCTAAAAATCTTCATTTGAGTTCTGCAGAAGAATGAAAGTCATTCACATCTTTGATGGCATGAGGGTGAGTTAATGAGAGAATGCCAATGAGCGAATATTCGTTTTTGGGTAAACTAACCCTTTAACAGAATATGCTGCAATATGTTTTCTCCTTACAGGCAGTCATTTAAAATGGTGCATGTTAAGGATGACAAATCCAAGTTTCCTTTTATATTAATTAGAATTTTGCTGAATGAGAGAGCTGTAGTTGTAATGACAAAAATATATTGCCTGTAGGACACACTGTGCATTTAGTGAACAAATACAAGTTCCCAAAAGAAAGTATTTTGGAGACAACTGCTGAGAGAACTGAAAAATCTCAATATATCATGTTGCATTGATTCTTTAACTTTTCTTAATGATTTATTTTGTATGATGCAAAACTAAACATGTTCATTGTCTGAGTTGCTTTGATCAAAAGTTTAGAAGTCAGTCTCTTGCATCATGTAGCCTTGATATTTTGAGTTTTCTCTACTTTTCTCACAGTGTGCGAATCAAACCTCAAGACCTTTGATTGTTGGTGCTGCCAAACTACTCTGCTATCATACATCTCAGCATCTTTGAGATAAAATGATTTAAAAACTAAAAGCCAAATTTGATCAAGTTTGCAATGCAAATTGTAAATAATGGAAGCACTGGTTTACTAAACAGAGAGCTCGATTACATATTCAGAATGATTAATTCCCTGCCAGGGAGTGTCTCTAGCATTTCTGAGCATAGTGCCTCTTAATGCTAGTTTTTGTTTCCCTGGTTACCCAGTCTCCAAGGTAACAGGTGCTTAGAAATAGGCAAAATAAGAACCTCTCATCTGCTGGAATGAAGCCTTGAGCAAGAGAGCAATGTTGGCATCTCAGGTCTTACAAGATTTGAAGAGATGCTCTTTACAAGCATTTCACATGACATCCACTGTAGAAAAATAATAATGGAAGAATGATGTGTGTTTCTCTCTTTTTGCTTCAAGGCAAAGGCTACTTACCCTGAATCAGGGAACATTGCATGTATACACTGCAAAGTTTCATCATTAATCATTAAATAAATTATCATTAATTTTTTAACAATTCATGTTTTAGGTAGCACTTTATTTTACAGTGTCTGTTGTCAAGGTCCTGTCTGTGTTTTCCATGTTTTTTTTGTCTTCTCCCCTATTTTGTCTTTTCTCAGTCATGTCAGCAGGAAACAAGGATTGTGGGGAACTCCTGGCCCTGATAGGGTTCGGCTTACTTTAAGGGATAGTTCACCCAAAAATGAAAATTCTCATAATTTACTCACCCTCATGATATCCCAGGTGTGTATGTCTAGGACACATTCGGAAAAAAATTGAAAAATATACAGATGAGCCAAAAAATTATGACCATATACAATATGCGGTTGGTCCTGTGTATGCTGCCAAAACAGTGCTTACCCACCAAGGCATGAGCTCACAAGAACCCTGAAGGTGTCCTGTGGTATCTGACAGCTTCCTATCATGTTTACACACTATACTGATCTGTTAGGTTTAGATAAGGAGTTTGTGTAAGGGCATAATATTATTTTATAAGCAAGTCCTTAAGTCCGCGTGCGCAAAATTCATGCTTACTTCCGCATTAGACATCCGGGCATTTGCACGTGATGAAATCATACAAATTTATATGAACAAACTCATACGAAATAGCCAACTCGTAAAATATGTAAACATTTTCACGAGACTTGGTTTATAGGTTAGAATGAGGTTCATCAAGGAATTTAAGAGACTGTTAAGGAGACATAATATGGTCATATTGAGGCATTCAACATCCAGAGATTCTTCCAACAAATAGAGAAGAATAATCTACGATTGAGGGAAAAAGAGTAAGAGATCTTTATTGTACAATAAAAGGCATCAATAACTCAATGTACACAGATTCTGAACAAAATGTGCATGGTGCTTGCCTTTGGAAAAGTTTCTGGTTGATTGGCAGGACATTGCTATGTAGTTGCAAGGGTGTTCTGGGTGGTTGCTAGGTAGTTTAAGGAGTTGCTAGGTGGTTACTGACTGGCCAAGGTCAAAATATCCCACCCACAAGTATCTTTTTCTGGTCCAGGTTCCTCCTTCAATCTAAAGCTATGGGATGTTTCACTCGTTTTATTGTCCGCCAGGTCAAAATCATAAACCTTATCACTTAGGCCATGTCCACACTTGTAAGTTTTTATTTGAAAATGCAATATTTTTTGCTATGTTTACACCTCGCATCCTCTCTGGAGCAGTGTTTTCCTCCACCGAAAATGGAGGCTTCGGAAAATGCTCTCTTTTACTGCACACTTTGGAAAGCGGTGACATTAGGAAACTGAAAACCAGTTTCCAAATGAAAATGGATTAGTGTTGAAGTGGCCTTAGATAAGTATTGATGCACCTCCCCCTGCCGAAAACAGATTAAACCAGCCTATGGTGGCTAGTGGTTCTCTCAGCCTTGTTATACTCTTTTTCTGGTTTTGAGGGGTTTTAGGCACTTGTCAGCTGGTCAGACTAGGAGATCAGCTAGATTAGCTTTACCAGGCTGGGATACCAGCTAAGACCAACAAACCACATTAGGCTGGTTTAATCTTGGTTGTTAGTTACTTGCTGAATTTAATACTTAATGTTAGGGTTTCATGACTTCCTAACACTTAAAATAACACTAATTGTGTTTTATCACACATAAAGTGTTTCTTGAAACGACATGACAAGGAGAGAGATACTAAGATCAGAGTCGTGAAATTTGGCAAGCTGCTATGAAAAAAAAAAAATAACTTGCTGTTTCAAGTTCTTCATGGGATATAGAGGATATCGAGTGAGAAATGGAGGGAAAAGCTCTGAGATTGTAAAAAGACCAAAAGTTTGTTCTATGACACATCTGGAAGGTCTACGAGCCAAGTTCAATCTGATCTATGCTGGGCTTTCTGCTCTAGCCAGGATGTCTTACAGGGTGGGTCTGTAATGTGCTGGGTTGTCCCCTTTGTCAAAAGAGATGGACTAAATTATCATAAAATTTTTATTTGAGAAGCTATCCGCACCTCACAACCAAACACAATAACTGGTCAAAATCATGTAAAGCTGACCTCACTGGAGGGAACATGGTCCCTAGTTAAGTGTTTTTTGGAATCTTTCTGGTTTGTGTTGTAAAAAAATATGTTGTTTAAAAGCTGTAGGGGGTGTGAAACATTTTCCACCATGAAATGAATTATTGCAGATCACTAGTCTTTGGATAGGCCTGCAGTCAAATGATTTATTTTTCTCTGTGTTAAAAACTTCCTTGCATAGCTTGTTTTATCTCCTTGCCATTGTATTGCACAACCACCATTTCTGCCACACTGGATTTATGGAGGTGTATTTGGAGTGCTAAACTCACTAATTCTAGTATGAACCGATGGTGTAAAAAACCTCAGGTATAGTTCTAAGGTATAGTTCACCCAAACATTTTTATTCTGCCATTATGTATTAACCCTCATGTCATTACAAACTTATATGACTTTCTTCTGTGGAGCACAAAAGGAGATAATTTACAGAATGTAATGATCACTGGTGATTTCTGTACAATAGCAGTAGATAATGCTTTAAAGCATAAAAGTCACCCAGACAAGAATTAATTTGGTATTTACTCTCATTTCATTTGAGAGTGAAGAGAACTTTAATTTCAGTCTGTTCATCATACAAAGTGATTGTACACCTTTAGAAGATTTATGAAGGCAATATGATGCACAAGTCTTATGGACTACTTTTATGACACTTTTTGGTGCTGTTGTATGGAAATTTTTTATTTTATTCTTTATAAAGGCACAGCCTGAAGAAGTGATGTGACACCCCCCTCTACATCCCTTGGGCCCACCACCCATTGGAAAAACCGAAGGAGTCGGGTGCGCTGCCATATGGGTGGCAGTGAAGGCCGGGGGTCTCGACGGACCAGACCCGGGCGGCAAAGGTTAGCTCTGGGGACGAGGAACTGGTGAGGGAGGTGGAGCGCTACCAGTTGGATCTGGTGGGGCTTACTTCGATGCACAGTCTTGGTTCTGGGTCTGTACTCCTGGATAGGGGATGGACTCTATACTTCTCTGGAGATTCCCAGGGTGTGAGACAACGGGCGGGTTTGGGGATACTCACGAGTCCCCGGCTGAGTGCCGCTACATTGGAGTTTACCCTGGTGGAAGAGAGGGTCGCCTCCCTGTGCCTACAAAAAGCTGGAATGCTGCGGCCTCAAGGTCTTAGGTGCCTCAAGGGGCGATAACCCTCGAACACCTTGGTGGACACTGGTGGTCAAGGAAGCCGTCCGACTGAAGAAAGAGTCAAAGATGGGACGCTGTTGACCTCAACCGAGAAGGTTATTGTAGAAAGAACACTTTGAAGAACTCCTAAATCCCAACACGCCCTCTATGCTAGAGGCAGAGCCTGAGGCTGATGGGGGATCAGATTCAATTTCCCTTGGGGAACGTCACCGAGGTTGTCAAAAAACTCTGCAGTGGCAAAGCCCTGGGGATTGATGAGATTCGACCAGAAATGCTAAAAGCTTTGGATGTGGATGTGTTATGGATGACACGCCTCTTCAACATTGCGTGGAAGTCTGGGAAAGTGCCCAAGGAGTGGCAGAAAGTGGTGGTGGTTCCCCTCTTCAAAAAGGGGGACCAGAGCGTGTGTGCCCACTACAGGAGTATCACACTTCTTAGCTTCCCTGGTAAAGTTTACTCCAAGGTGCTGGAGAGGAGGGTTCAGCCGATTGTCAAACCTCAGATTGAAGAGGAACAATGCTGGTTCTGTCCTGGCCATGGAACGATGGACCAGTTCTTTACTCTTGCAAGGATCCTAAGGGGGCCTGGGATTATGCCAATTCGGACTACATGTGTTTTGTGGATCTGGAGAAGGCATATAACCAGGTCCCCCGGGAGATACTGTGGGAGGTGCTGCGGGAGTACGGGGTGGGCGGGTCCCTTCTTAGGGCAATCCAATCCCTGTATTTCCAAAGCGAGAGCTGTGTCTGGGTCCTCGGTACGAAGTCGAGTTTGTTGCATGTGGGGGTTGGTCTCCGCTACGACTGCACTTTGTCACAAATCCTGTTTGTAATATTCATGGACAGGATATTGCCCCCTGGGCGCCTCCCTAGGGAGATGTTTCAGGCACGTCCAGTTTGGAGGAGGCCTCGGGGAAGACCCAGGACTAGGTGGAGAGGTTACATCTCCACACTGGCCTGGGAATGCCTCAGGGTCACCCAGTCAGAGGTGGTTAATGTGGCTTAGGATAGGGAAGTTTGTGGCCCCCTGTTGGAGCTGCTGCCCCCACGACCCAACTTTGGATAAGCAGTTGAATATGGATGGATGGATGGACATGCATGGTTAATCCAGATAAAAGGAAAAATATAGGCATGAAAAGGACAGTTCTCAGTTTTTTGTTAGATATAGTGTTATTGTTAGATATGGTGAATTAATACTGATCTGATGTTGTCGGTTTTTAGATTTTCTTTTTAAGAAATAATGATTCTTAAATGTTCCCTCAAATCTGAAAATAATCTGGAAGGTCCATTTTTTGCTTGTTTGCTTTTTGCTTGTTTTCACTTATTTTGGTTGAGGCAAGTCCCTTATTTTGAGCTTGTTTTTCAGAACATGTCAATTTTTTTCTTTAGAGGCCTGGCAACTGCAACTGGTATATCACCCACCCTTAATACAGAGTAATGTAATAAAAAAATAACATTATTAACCATTTCATTCTAACTGGTTACCAAATGTAACTTTTTGTTTTCCTGAACTGCATGTAAAAACAAAACTGTGAACTGTGGTCACTTTATGTGTAGCTCAGATGGTTTCTTCCTGTTTCAATTGCCACATCATGGCGAAAATTACCATTCTGGATGAGATTGTATGACATTTTGGGGAGATTATATTTTTAACTACATGCAATTAACTTTCAAAAGAGTAGTCTCCATTTTAAGAATATATGAATCTGAAAATGAAACTGAGACTTTTGGAAGTTTCAACTACTGATACTCCATACAGGGTGTATTCGCCAAAAGCATTGTTACCAACATAGTTCAATGATTTGGTCTTTCCCGAAACCGTGGTTCCAAAAAACATCTGCAAATTGCATCACAAGTTGTTTGGTTGGAACTACAGCTCTCCACCTGTTAGATGCATAGTTGCTTATTGTTTTGCTGTGTGGGCCTCATTTGACTTCACTGAGGTTCAATATCTTTAATTACATTTAAGTCTTTAGTTATATAATAATTTCAACGTGCCCATTGAAGAGTGTGCAAGGGAGCTACGATATCTGATGTTTAAGTGCAATACTTTTGTCTCATTACAGACCAAAAATGTATATTTTGCCTCATTGCTTCCGTGTCTTCAGCAGCAACAAATGAGTAAACCACTAACACACTATAATAAGTACTAGTGAGTAAATATTTTTTAAATAGTTAAAGAATTGTTATATTCATCTTAAATGCTATTAATGTATTTGGTACCAGCCATAAAAAAATTATTTTGTGAACTACAAGTGACAACCGCATTTAAAAATGGGAGTGAATCCCCTAAATATCTCACTCTCAGCATCTTACAACTATGAATAAGGGGGTATTAACACTTTGACTCTTCATGTATTTTTAGTGATTGGATTGCTATTCGATTAAATAAGCACATTCCATTTGCACTTGGCAACATAAGTGTGTCTCCGCCAAACAGATATAAACCTGTCTCTCCAACGTGCATCCATTTCTTAGTTTGGCATTATTTATTGATCGACGGGAGCCTTATACAAATACTCAGTAGATTCACATTTTCCCTATGGTGATGTGTAGCTGTTTGGGCTGAGTAAAGTTTACATATGTTGCTTGAGCAGCAAGATGCATTTACACATAACCGAGTTTCCAATGGAATGTATCTCAAATTTTCTTTGGTATTAACTATTTTTGACCAAAGTTCTAATAGGGAGGGTTTAAATAATTGCTAATTACAATACAGTTACATTCAAAAAGTATTTTGATTACTGAAGAGATTACTTTGCATTTTATTGTCATTTGTTTCATTTAATATTTAGACCTTTCAGATGGAAAATATTTATACATATAAATGATGAAACAGAGAAGCAAGTTTGAAGTAAGTTTGGAGCAGAAAACAATTGTAATAAACCTTGTGTAAATTGTCAGCTTTCCGCTAAGCTAAAATGCTATTTCTAGCCATTTTACATGCACGTTGCCAGGGACGATCATATTTTTTTATCTAGAAAATTCACGTTGGATATTAGGTCTTCCTAGAAAAAAAGAAATGTTGATATTAGGGCAAAAATCATTTTCTTGATGATAATTCTTGTATGGTTTTCCAGTAAAATCTAAAAATCCTTAAAACAAGATCAATTTGATTGATCTTGTTTTAGAAACAACACTGAATAAGATATTTAGGTTTTTCAGAGCATGAATTTTTAATGTGTATTCTGTTTTACTGTGCTGGAAGAGTTTTATAGTCAAAACAAGTGAAAAAAATCTACCAGTGCTGAAGAAGTAATCCAAAGTATTTTGAATACATTATTGACCTTGAGTAATCTAACGGAATACATTACAAATGACATTTTAAGTAACAGTAACCCTTCCAACCCTGCTAATAGGTGAGGTTATGTCAGGTTACACTTTATTGCCCTTTAGGGATTTTTTTCTTGGACTCAACAGCTGCAGTAATATACAAAAACATACAAACAAACAATACATGAAACAACAACAAAAACAACTACAATACAGACCAGAGAATTTCTGGGTGAACGATTCCTTTAAATGGAGCTAAGAGTACTTCTTTATACTTTTGTAGGAAGCCAAGCAATCGTAAAAAGCAAACGAACATGCAATGACGAGGGGATTTGTGTCATTTTATGAATGACAAGCCTTCCTATTCTACGGACGTCTGCTCTTCTGCTCTGATCTGATTCCATATGGACCTATGAGTAACATATCCTCTAGTTCAAAAGTTTCTATTATTCTAGTACTGTGTGTGGGAATGTGAATGGCAGCAGGCCGTCGCCAAACATGTGTGTTCACAGGATAATTTTCCCAGGTGACAAAAACTGCACAAGGATGTTGAATTTCCATTAAAGCACAGCAAGAGCTTTGACCCTCTTTTTTTCCAAGTAAACAAGTGACTTTGTCCTCGGTTAGATGTTTGTATGTCGCTAAGAAACATGTTATTCAAAATAAAAGGTTGGATTCTTTAGAGATGCAGATACTGTAGATTAAAATAACAGCTTGAAAGCAGGAAAATTAAAATAGAAATGTTTACACAATGATGAGAAATTGTTAGATTAACATTTATGCATTTGGCAGACGCTTTTATCCAAAGCGACTTACAGAGCCCTTATTACAGGGACAATCCCCCCGGAGCAACCTGGAGTTAAGTGCCTTGCTCAAGGACACAATGGTGGCAGCTGTGGGGTTCGAACCAGTGTCCTTCTGATTACCAGATTACCAGTTATGTGCTTAGACCACTACACCACCACCACTCCGGTGTACTTACGTAAGTTGGCTCTGTATTTACTTATTAGTAATACTTCTGATATGGCTCTAAGTTACCAGACATCACAACCTGCATCTGCGATTATACTCTGCAATATAACAATATACTTGGAATACACTTTCGGTCGTTTGGAATAATTTATCGGCCGCAGTACATTCATCTCTCCCCAAACGTTAATTTGATGGTACATTGTTCTGCTCCCACTGGCATCCCCTCGATATGGACTCATAAACTGAATCTCGAAAAATGTTCTGCATGTTCAATCAACAACAGCATTCTGAGATATCTTAAAGGGTTAGTTCACACAAAAATGAACATTCTCTCATTATTACTCACCCTCATGATATCGCAGGTGTGTATGACTTTCTTTCTCCACCAGAACACATTTGAAGAAAAATAGAAAAATGTCTAAGCTCAGTAGGTCCTTAAAATGTAAGTGAATGGTGATTCGATTTTTAAAGCTCCAAAAATCACAGACAGTCAGCATAATCTTCCATCTCACAGGACCTGAAGTGGGAGATACACATCGACTTGCACTACGTGTGTGTATGTGGGTATGTATGAAGGTGAGTGTATGTACGTATATGTATAACTATTTATATTGTATTCTTTTTTGTTTTTTGTTTTAATTACCTATGTCTTGCTGCTGTTTTTGGTATTGTTTGTATTGTTGTACACTGGAAGCTTCTATCACCCAGACAAATTCCTTGTATGTGTAAGCATACTTGGCAATAAAGTTGATTCTGATAAACGTCATCCGTACGCATCCAGCTGTTAAATTTTTATTTTTTTTTTAAATGTGTTTTACAGAAGAAAGAAAGTCATACACATCTGGGATATCATTAGGGTGAGTAAATAATGAGAGCATTTTTATTTTGGAGTGAACTATCCCTTTAAAAATGACAATCAGCACCATGGTAATGAATAAATATTCATATATTCATATTCCCTGGCTGCGCTAGCAACAAGTATGCCATACCGAACTGTGCTTACTAAACAAGTAAGCCTCTCTGCTCAATGAAATAATCATGAATAAGAACCTGCATTTGTTGATACTTACTGAACTCTGCCAAATAACTAATCATTATTTAAATCTAAACCTGCTAACTCCAGATAGATTACAGGTACTTGTTCAGACTGCAAGGCAGGAGCATTGGACTAGCTGCTGTTTATCATAGTTGTAAAAGTTATCACTGATCTTCATGATCATTAATCATTTGGATATTGAACCTTCAATACTGTTGGCCCAACCCATGTAAGACTTACGTAATACTAATTTATTAATCGCCAACGTTTCACTCAGTTTTTTTCTCAGAATTTTGTTAATTACTCCCCCTTGCTTATAACATGTTTTGTCCTGAATGTGTAAATACAGCTTGTGCTAAAGCCAATGATCTCATGTCAGAACTAGACTGTTTTAATTTTAAGCAGCAATTTAACTTTCCCACCCATTCTCGTGGCCACATACTTGACCTAATTTTTTCTTCTGGTCCCAGCAATGTCCATAACTCCAGTATGACACACAGATTGGAGTGTCTGACCATACGCTCATTCATTTCAGTCTCACTCTTCTTTAATAATAATAATAAAAAAAAAAAACATATACACGTATATATAAACTTGATCCTGTATCTTTCTCTTCGACAATTCATGCTTATTCTTTCCTTAAATGGATAGTTCACGCAGAAATGTAAATTCTGTCATTAATTTACTCACCCTCATGTCTCTTCAAACCTGTATGACTTTCTTTCTTCCGTGGAACACAAAAGAAGATAATTTTAAGAATGTTTCAACTGGTTGTCTCCATACAATGTAAGTCATCCATCCATCCATCCATCCATCGTCAACCGCTTATCCTGTGTACAGGGTCGCGGGCAATGTAAGTCAATGTGGTCAAAAACAACACTGGAGCCCATTGACTCTCTGTACGAAAAATCACAGAATCACATGTTGACATTCAGTAATACAGCACTCTTGCTTGTGTGATATTGTTTATCGTATCCAACATTTGTGCATTATGAGAATGATTTCCTCTCTCGCTCTCTCTCCCAAAATATATGTTGTTTTCCATAATTGCACTTGGGTGTATGGGCCAAAATCCTTCAATTACATTTTAATATTCCCCCATTTGTATAGTGCGGCTCCCAAGTTACATTCCTTCTCATCTCTGCCACTTCTAATAATGGCCCTATCTGACTTTAGCTACACTCTGGATTATGAACAGTCAGTCGTAATCCTCTGGGTTTATCTAACACCGAGTTGCTATTAAGTTGCAATGACTGACAGAGACTCATATTGGTCCATTTAACGTTTGGACCTGTGTCAAACTCTCAGCTAAGCAGGGCTGCACAGTTCCACTTCTCTCTGGTCATGTCACACCCCACTTTCATATGTATATTTAGGTAAGTAATTAAATATATTGCAGGGTTGAGATGAAAGGGCTGAGGTTCGGTCCAAGCCAGCTCCTTTTGCATGAGAGCCTTGTGAATCTGGCACAGAAGACTGAAGACGAACGGCTGGCCAACGTTCACTCTGCCGAAGGCATTTTTCCTCGTAGAAGGTGAAAATTATTATTTTTTATTTTTCTATGAAGTTAGTATGTAAGACATGAAAGGAACATGATGAATTAGGGAAAGTCTGCTGTACCACTCCCAAAAAGAACAGACGCCACATTTTCTCTCTCTCTCTCCCCCTCTGTCAATCATTATACATTTTAGCCCTCTTGTACGGGAAAAAGCGCTACTTTGCTTCTAAATACTGTATATTACACTGACTATTAATGAATCAAAGGTTCTTTGGCCTTGTTCATACAGGCAGTAAAATTATTATTTCTTGCCTGTCCGACTCAAATCTGTTTAGTTTTCGGTAGTCTGAACAGAAAAATACACCAAATTAAAACTTTCAAGCACGATCCAAACCACCTTATGTGGTTTGAAGTCCTATTAAAGTCTGAAAAATTAAATCCCAAGAACAATCTGAAAGTCTGAAACGAAACGTATTCGTGTGCTTTTTTTAGTTTTTACATTAGATGTTGTGACAAGAAGATGGCATTAAAACATGGATGACAATGACCAGGAATGTGGTCAACAGAGGACAGCACTTGTTTACTTACTGACCTCATGAAAAACAAAATCAATAATAAAACCTCCATTGTTTAAGTCTCACGCATGGTGAACCTGTGCAAGTTTGCGCTGTTAGTGTGACAAGTACTGTGGACATGCTAGCAAAAGCAACTCTAGGTTAAAAAAAAATATATATATATAATTAAATATATATATATATATATATATATATATATATATATATATATATATATATATATATATATAGGAAAAAATATATATATACACTCACCTAAAGGATTATTAGGAACACCTGTTCAATTTCTCATTAATGCAATTATCTAATCAACCAATCACATGGCAGTTGCTTCAATGCATTTAGGGGTGTGGTCCTGGTCAAGACAATCTCCTGAACTCCAAACTGAATGTCAGAATGGGAAAGAAAGGTGATTTAAGCAATTTTGAGCGTGGCATGGTTGTTGGTGCCAGACGGGCCGGTCTGAGTATTTCACAATCTGCTCAGTTACTGGGATTTTCACGCACAACCATTTCTAGGGTTTACAAAGAATGGTGTGAAAAGGGAAAAACATCCAGTATGCGGCAGTCCTGTGGGCGAAAATTCCTTGTTGATGCTAGAGGTCAGAGGAGAATGGGCCGACTGATTCAAGCTGATAGAAGAGCAACTTTGCCTGAAATAACCACTCGTTACAACCGAGGTATGCAGCAAAGCATTTGTGAAGCCACAACACGCACAACCTTGAGGCGGATGGGCTACAACAGCAGAAGACCCTACCGGGTACCACTCATCTCCACTACAAATAGGAAAAAGAGGCTACAATTTGCAAGAGCTCACCAAAATTGGACAGTTGAAGACTGGAAAAATGTTGCCTGGTCTGATGAGTCTCGATTTCTGTTGAGACATTCAGATGGTAGAGTCAGAATTTGGCGTAAACAGAATGAGAACATAGATCCATCATGCCTTGTTACCACTGTGCAGGCTGGTGGTGGTGGTGTAATGGTGTGGGGGATGTTTTCTTGGCACACTTTAGGCCACTTAGTGCCAATTGGGCATCGTTTAAATGCCACGGCCTACCTGAGCATTGTTTCTGACCATGTCCATCCCTTTATGGCCACCATGTACCCATCCTCTGATGGCTACTTCCAGCAGGATAATGCACCATGTCACAAAGCTCGAATAATTTCAAATTGGTTTCTTGAACATGACAATGAGTTCACTGTACTAAAATGGCCCCCACAGTCACCAGATCTCAACCCAATAGAGCATCTTTGGGATGTGGTGGAACAGGAGCTTCGTGCCCTGGATGTGCATCCCACAAATCTCCATCAACTGCAAGATGCTATCCTATCAATATGGGCCAACATTTCTAAAGAATGCTTTCAGCACCTTGTTGAATCAATGCCACGTAGAATTAAGGCAGTTCTGAAGGCAAAAGGGGGTCAAACACAGTATTAGTATGGTGTTCCTAATAATCCTTTAGGTGAGTGTATGTATATATATATATATATATATATAATAATAATGATCAGGGCCCGGATTCACGAAACATTCCTTAGAATAAAATTCAAACTAATAATATTTTATAGATTTGTAATAATATTTTTATATATATATTTTCTATATTTTATAATATTTTCATATTTAAGAAAAATTTTAAGAATATTTTTTTATCCCTAAAAAAAGTATTTAATATCTTCAAAAATTTACTTTTGCATCGTGTCTTATTGTAAAGAATCAGACAAGCCAGGCAGATCCATTTGCAACAATGTTTTTTAATGGGCAGACTTCAAGGAAACGTAACTTCTCATCAATGAGCAAACACAGGGGAAAGGTCTAGTCTGATGCCCGGGGAAGGGTTAAACTCAGGCGAAGGAGTCCGGCTGGATCCGAGATCGGCAGTCGGCGACAGAGAGGCGTGAAACAGGCTTGGTTCGGGGCAGGCGGCGAGATATCAGAGTCCGGTAGCAGGCACGGGTCGTTAGGCAGGCTGCAGACAGGCAGAAAGTTAGTAACACGCTGGGATCGGAACAATAGAATCACTCAGAAAACGCTCAGACATGCAACATGGGGTGAAACAATACTTCGCACTGGATGCTGAGTTAACGAGGCAGATATAGTCTCAGGGCGAGAGTTTGATGTGGGACAGCTGGGCAGCAATCAAGGCTTAATGATCAATACTGTGCTGAAGCATGAGGCATTTAGTATTCAGGGGAGAGAGCGCGAGAGTGCGTGGAGTTGGCAGAGCTGGGCGCCGTAACAGAGCCCCCTCCTGCGAGCGTCTCCTGGCGCGAGGGAACTGATGACGGCGAGGTCTGCCTCGAGGTCGAGGAGCCGGTCTATCAGGGTGATTGCGGTGAAAGTCTTGAGTGAGGGACGGGTCTAGTATATCCCTGGCGTGGACCCAGGAACGTTCCTCTGGCCCAAAGCCCTCCCAATCAACGAGGTATTGAAGATGCCCGCCGCGATGTCTAGAGTCCAGCAGACGATGCACTTGGTAGGTCTCTTCGCCCTCTACCTGGATAGGTCGGGTAGCCGTCTCCTCTGAGTCCTCTCTGTGCCCTACAGATTGGGCGGCGGCTGGTTTGAGCAGGGAGACGTGGAATGTGGGTGAGACGCGCATGTGTCTTGGCAGGTCAAGACGAAACGACACAGGAGTGATTTCACGGACGATCTTGAATGGACCCAAGAATCTCAGACTTAGCTTTTTGCAGGGCAGCCGGAGGCGTAGGTCTCGTGTGGATAGCCACACCCATTGGCTGGGTTGGTAAACAGGTCCTGCCCTGCGGTGCCTGTCTGCCCTCTCCTTGCCGCGTCTTATCGCACGCTGGAGGTGAGTGTGGTCCAGGTTCCAGGTCCTCTCACTCCGCCGGAGCCAATCATCCACGGCAGGGACGCTGGTGGACTCACCTGACCAAGGGAACAGTGGGGGCTGGAATCTGAGGACGCACTGAAAAGGGGTCATCCCAGTAGAGTGCTTGCGGATGGAGTTCTGGGCATATTCAGCCCACATCAAGAAACGATGCCAATCCCCCTGCTGACGATAGCAGTAGGAGCGGAGGAAGCGGAAATCTCCTGGTTGAGGCGCTCCACTTGTCCGTTGGCCTGGGGGTGGTACACCGATGTGAGAGTCACGTTGATCTGTAGTCTCCCACAGAAGGCATTCCAGACGCGGGAAGTGAACTGGGGTCCCCTGTCAGACACAATGTCCTCTGGTAACCCGTAGAACCGAAAGACATAGTTACACAGATGTTCCGCCGTCTGCAGAGCGGTGGGTAGCCTGGGGAGCGGGATGAGTCGGCATGCCTTAGAGAAGCGGTCGATGACGGTGAGAATGGTTGTGTAGCCCTCGGAGGGAGGCAGATCCGTGATGAAGTCCACCGCGATGTGGGACCAAGGCCGTTGGGGAACAGGCAGGGGTTGAAGGAGGCCCGCGGGTAGCAGCCGAGAGGACTTCTGGGTGTTACAGACTCTACAGAAGCGAATGAATTCGCTCGCGTCTCGAGTGAGCGTGGGCCACCAGTACCGGTTCTGAAGGAGCTGGGTCGTGGCCGTGATTCCGGGGTGCCCGGAACAGGGAAGGGCGTGCACATGGCTCATCACTTTGTCGCGGAGGGTTTCTGGTACAAAGATCCTCCCAGTGGGGCAGCCCGAGGGAATTTCGAGGTCAGTGTTGGCCTGAGCACACTCGGTCTCGAGGTCCCATTGAACTGGTCCGAGGACGAGAGCTGGGTTGATAATGGGTTCTGGGGTCAGGACCTCCGTTTCGGAGTCGAACAGGCGAGACAGAGAATCAGCCTTGGTGTTCTTCGAACCAGGATGGTAACTCACTGTGAAGTGGAACCGGGAAAAGAAAAGAGACCACCGGGCTTGGCGTGCGTTCAGTCTCTTGGCTGTACGCAGGTACTCCAGATTCTTGTGATCTGTATACATGGAGAATGAGTGAGTCGCTCCCTCAAGCCAATGGCGCCACTCCTCGAACGCTGACTTCATCGCTAACAACTCGTGGTCCCCAACGTCATAGTTCCTCTCTGCTGAACTCAACTTCCTGGAGTAGAAGGCGCAGGGATACAGCTTGGGAGGGTCGCCCTGGCGCTGAGAGAGTACTGCTCCTAGCCCGGTGTTCGAAGCGTCCACCTCCACCACGAAGGGTAGCTCAGGGTTAGGATGGTGCAGGATGGGAGCAGAAGTGAAGCTGTTCTTGAGCTGCTTAAAAGCCCGGGAGGCAGCCTCGTTCCAAGCTAGCCCTCTCGTGCCCTTCCGAACCAGAGCTGTTAACGGGGCTGCTATGGAGCTGAAGCCTCTGATGAAATGGCGATAGAAATTGGCGAAGCCTAGGAAGCGTTGCAACCCCTTTAGGGTGGAGGGTTGGGGCCAGTCTACGACTGCTCTCACCTTATTCTCATCCATGGCCACGCCCTCCGGGCAGATGACGTACCCCAGAAAGGTTGTCGAGGTCTGATGGAAGTCACACTTCTCTATCTTGGCGTAGAGTTGGAACCGAAGGAGCCTCTGAATTACCGCGCGGACATGCTGGACGTGGGCTTCAAGGGTGTCAGAATAAATCAAAATGTCGTCTATATAGACGATTACATTTTGGTGGAGCAGGTCACGGAGGACGTCGTTGACGAAGGATTGGAAGACGGCAGGGCAGTTAGAAAGGCCGAAAGGCATGACGAGATATTCATAGTGCCCAGTGCTCGTGGAGAAGGCAGTCTTCCATTTGTCCCCCTCTCGGATTAGAACCAGGTTATAGGTGGAGCGCAGGTCCAGCTTGGTGTAATATCTGGCTGTGCGAAGAAGCTCTAGAGTGGCCGGTACCAGCGGTAGTGGGTAACGAAACTTAACGGTACATTCGTTCAGGGCTCTGTAGTCGATGCAGGGTCGCAGTCCTCCATCTTTTTTCTTGACGAAGAAGAACCCGGCTGACAGAGGGGAAGTGGAGGGATGGATGAACCCCTTTGCGAGCTCCTCCTCCACGTATTTCCGCATGGCCTCGGTCTCAGGTTGGGACAGTGAGAAGATGCGGCCTCTGGGTGGTGTGTTATTGGGTACGAGGTCTATGGCGCAGTCGTATTCCCGATGGGGCGGTAGCTTGGTGGCTTTGATCTTGCTGAAGACCTCGGCTAGATCGTGGTATACGGTGGGTAGGCGAGATAGCACGGCATCGTCTCGGGGTTCGGTAATGCCTTGGACCTTTAAGGGTTTGACGACAGACAGACACCTCGAAAAGCATCTCTCTCCCCAGCTGATTATCTGCCCGGTAGTCCACTCCAATTGAGGGTTGTGCTTCCTTAGCCAGGGTAAGCCCAGGATGACCGGAGTGTGGGGAGCTTGGAGAACGTAGAACTGGACCTCCTCATGATGGAGCTGGCCGGTACGCATGCGAAGCGCCTGGGTCATGTGCGTGATGCGCCCTGTGCCGAGTGGACGTCCGTCGACAGCCTCTACTGACAGCGGAGGTGTGCAAGGAATGAGGGCTACATCATGAACCTGGGCAAAAACTTTAGACATGAAATTACCGGCTGCCCCGGAGTCAACTAGGGCGACGGCATTGACAGGTTGCCCCTTTATAGTGAATTCTAGAGGCACTGACACACAGGTGAGAGGATTTAAACAGTCACGGGTTAGACTCACCGTGGTTCTGTCCTTGTGTGCAGGTCGCAGAGGGCAGTGTAGACGGAAATGACCGGAACCCCTGCAGTACAGACACAGGTTCAGGGACCGGCGGCGCTCCCTGTCCTCCTCGGAGATGTGTGAGGCGTTGATCTGCATAGGCTCGTAGGTCTCAGCAGACAAGTTAGAAGCACGTGGTGCGGGGGTGACGCACATGGCGCACGTGGGATGGAGACTGGGACGTCGTGAGCGCATCAGGTTGTCCAGCTGGATGGTGAGGTGGACAAACTGATCCAAATTCTTTCCTTCGTCGCGACAGGCCAGCTCCGCTTGCAAATCGTGTCGGAGACCCCTTCGGAAGACCACCTTGAGAGCGTTCTCCGTCCAATTGGTTTGGGCTGCTAGCGTCCGAAATTTGAGGGCGTACTCTGAGGCGGGCGATCTCCCCTGTGAGAGTTCCAAGAGAAGATCCTCGGCTCCCTTTCCCTCCTTGGCATGCTCGAACACAGCTTGGAAACGTTCCAGAAATTCTCCGTAGGAAGAGAAGGCGGACCCATCAGGTTTCCAAACCGCGGTGATCCACTCCAACGCGCGACCGGTGAGTAGCGTGCACACGAAGGCGATTTTGCTGGCATCAGTGGCGTGCAGGGCCGTCTGCTGGGCGAGATACAAAGAGCATTGAAGAATAAAGCCTCTGCGTTTACCTGGGTCACCCTCATACCTCTCAGGGTGCGCGAGGTGCGGGTTGGAGCTCGCCGTGTGCGGCTGGTCTAGTGAGAGAGGCAACGCGGTGAATGTTGGAGCGGCCGTGGGTGCCGCGATGGATTTCTGCAGGGCTCGTACCGCTGAGACCAATTCCTCCGTGAGTGTGGTCAGGCGGGATAACTGGTGATGATGGGCAGCCAGGTGAGAGGCTTGGTTGGTGACAGCGGCCGACAGTGCAGTCATTGTCGCTGGATCCTCGTTCGGTGAAGTATTCTGTAAAGAATCAGACAAGTCAGGCAGATCCATTTGCAACAATGTTTTTTAATGGGCAGACTTCAAGGAAACGTAACTTCTCATCAATGAGCAAACACAGGGGAAAGGTCTAGTCTGATGCCCGGGGAAGGGTTAAACTCAGGCGAAGGAGTCCGGCTGGATCCGAGATCGGCAGTCGGCGACAGAGAGGCGTGAAACAGGCTTGGTTCGGGGCAGGCGGCGAGATATCAGAGTCCGGTAGCAGGCACGGGTCGTTAGGCAGGCTGCAGACAGGCAGGAAGGTTAGTAACAGGCTGGGATCGGAACAATAGAATCACTCAGAAAACGCTCAGACATGCAACATGGGGTGAAACAATATTTCGCACTGGATGCTGAGTTAACGAGGCAGATATAGTCTCAGGGCGAGAGTTTGATGCGGGACAGCTGGGCAGCAATCAAGGCTTAATGATCAATACTGTGCTGAAGCATGAGGCATTTAGTATTCAGGGGAGAGAGCGCGAGAGTGCGTGGAGTTGGCAGAGCTGGGCGCCGTAACACTTATCACATTGTATCTTTCTTTAGAAAATTGTCATGAATCCAGCCCCAGGTCTGGCCATATGGAAATTGCAGTTTGAACAGTCCAAAAAAAAGAGACATTTTTAAATTTAAGGAAAATGGATTTCCCTTGTAGTGTGAACAAAGCCTAAGAGCTATTAAATAATTGAGCAGTGGGATCAAGACGGGTGGGGGGTTTCGAGTGTGAGGGTGGTTACAATTAATTAGTACAGTAGTAATAACTCAAAATATTGTGAACTTTTTTTGATGAGGTGAGTGATTCGAGCTAACTGAGTCTAGTGTGTGAGATGTAGAGTAGCGAAGTGTGAGGTCTGGCAGGGACTGTGTGAGGAGGGGAAAATATGACCTAGCATGTTTGCCATCCTGTATGGATTTTGAACAAATACGTGGTAATTGTTGATGTTAGCAGAGAATAAACAGAAAGAGGTATAGCCATAATAACTGGCCAAGAACGTTTGCGTTTAAGCTTTGTCTGATCGTAGTTTTCCCCACAGCTTGATTGCTGGAAATATCAGAAGCAAATTGTGCAGTGCAAAGCATCTCTTTTTAAAGGAATAGCATGCAAAAAAAAATTGCCCTACTACCTAGGATCAAAAGGTTTTGGGGAAAAATACTACAGAAAGTTAAAAAAAGAATAAAAAAAAAATCCCAGATACTTAAATTACCTTTAAAAAATGAAAGATTAAAAAATGCCTTTGTAATGCATTTCTCAAATTTATTAAGGGTTATTTATAACATTTCATATTTTATAATAATGTATTCATTATTGTGTATTGTGTGATGTTATATCATACATTATTTACATGCTTCTTTTGGATTTGATGTCGAGTACAATGGCCTAGATTGAGAATTGTATTTAATTAATTCAAAAATGTATTCAAAACACACAATTGCATTTCAATATTTAAATAAAATGAATATTAAGTGTCCCTGAAAACTAATTTGAGTGGCAAATATTGCCACTTAATAAAAAAGTTAATTAACAGATGTCACTCAGTAAATTTACATGCACTTTAAAAGTTAGTCTTCAATTAGACTAAAACAATATATCTTTTTAAATGTCATGTTAATACTTCAGCTGATTTTTTTTGTCAAGTCGGACCTAATATGATTACAGCACAGCTTCATCCAGCATGTATATACTGTATGTTAATTGGACCAAAATTGGCTTCAGCGTTGTATGCATGCACTGAAAGAAAGAGGTGATGCGTGATGTGTATTTAACCTGACATATTTGCAGTCCTTATATTCTATTCTTCTAGCTCATTATCCTAATTGTATATGGTTGCTTTGAGTCATTAATGTAATGCATGGCAGCTTGTGGCTTTTTGCTTTATTTACTTTCAACTGAGAAAGTTGATAACATGAACATCACATTTAACATGCTGATGTAAGATTATTGGGAAGATGGGGGCTAGTTGCCACACTTTTCACTCAAGTGAATATTTCTCAGGACAGGGGTTCTTTTCAATTAAATTTCAGCACTGGCATGCATAAATTCTAATGTAAAATGGTTTAAAACCAAGATTCAAAAACTCTGCAAGAGAAAACACACATTTGTGCAATTAGACTTGACTCAAAACTGTATTGGTACAGAGATTTTCCCATGTGACAGCTAGCCCCGATCTCCCTTAGGCCTATATGTTTTGTGACTAAAAGCACTCAACTGATAGAGCATTCTGCAAACAAGACAGATTCCAATGGTTTGATTCTCAGGGAGCACAGGAACTGATAAAATATAGGTCTATAACTTGATGCTTGTCGCCTGGGATATAATTGCCTTCCAAATACATGTAATATGTAAAAATAGTAATACAAACAACTTTTCATCGACTACATCCTTGGTTTTCATTTGAGTAGAGTACTTATTTATTTATATGAAGTGAAAATGGGAACCTGTGCAATGTGAGGTGAAAACCTAAACCCAGAACAGTATGTGCAGTAAGACAGATGAGTGCGAGGAGAGTTTCTGTGAGTGCTTCCAAATCCCCTCTGGCTGGAGACCACCTGTTCTGCTCTCCTCCACATGTTGATGGAGCGATCCCTTGCACTGGATCCGCATGATACCACACAACTCGCTTTCTGCATTTCTCCCAGTCTGCATTGCATTTCATTCGCAAATTATTCCAGTGCCTGCAAGGCAGCTTGTTATTGATATTCCTCAAACATTCTGATTAGGGTTTGTTCTAAACCAACTCAAAGTATGAAGCTTTTGTAATTAATTCAGCCTGAGCCATTTAATAGAACTTAGCTTTGTAGTTAATTTCAGCCTTGGGAGTGCTACTTTTGTTTCTTTATAAACTTTTTAACTACAAACTTTATACTTTGAAAGACATTTAGGATTCAGTTTTAAAATCTCACATTGGCATAGAAAGCATTCAAAAATGTACCAACATCGATGATGTCATTATAATACTTGCATAGTGAATTTCCATTCATCTTCTTTTTAACATGTATTTGCATATTGAATTGGGATTAGTATAATTTTTCATGGTGACAGTTTACAATAACATTCAATATGTTAACGTTCTTAAATGCATTAAGTTCTTTGCCTAACAACTCTTTTTGTGTCCTACGAAAGAAAGTCATATGGGTTTGGAACTCACAATGGTGAATGAACAATGACAGAATTATACATTTGAGGAACTATCCCTTTAAGAAGAAAAAAAGAAGTGTAAAAGTATAAAAGAATGTAGATCTTTAGCCCTGCTCTACTCATGTGTAATTGCTTTTCTGCAGCCCACGCCACAACTCATAAAGCCAATACTAAATCACTGACTCACCTGCCACAGCAACTGGCACAAATCCATCACTTTCCTGTTTGGTCTCCAAACCTGTTTTCCTTGGAGTGCCATTAATGGAGCAATGGCTATGTAAAGAAGGATCCAAAATACAGACTCTTTGGGCCAGACACATTGAGATTTGAGGATGGCGCTAAGGGTAGTGTGTTAAAAGTTTCCCTCCAGGTGTTATTTTGCTTGATAAGAGATGTTGAGCTTCACAACCTGCCAGGAAAAGTGGGCAAGAATGCAGCCACGAAATAAACAGAACAACTAATCAGTAATGTGGACAATGTGCTCCTCGTTACGCAAGGAGCGTGTTACATACAGTGGTGAGGGAAAGCAGTTTATTTAGAAATCATGGAATGGATCACCTAGTTACTAGTACACCTGTTTCCAATCTCTAATTAAAGGAATAGCTCACCCAAAAATAAACACAAAAATGAAAACTTACGTTGTTTTTAGGGATAAACAATGCAAGATGACTTTGATTATGCTGCAGGAATCCCATTTTTGGATCCTTTTACGTGAGTGACTAACTGCCATTGGAAGAAAAAGATGCACTTGGTCAATTTTACCAAGTACATTTTATTAACAAACACTTTGTTTTGTGTCCTGCTCAAGAGTTCTGTGTTCTGTTGTTGTTTATTTCGTGAAAATGACCGTCTGACTGCTCATTATTCAGCCTATTACAAGACTACTTGCCAAATAAACCTAAAAATAATAAATAATTAGGCAGGTTGCCAGTTCAACGCCTCTGAAGGGACCAGTTTCTAAGGGGCATTTATGAAAGGCATGTTCTTGCATAAAAAAAACACTCAGAGCGCAACAGAATGGAACATGAAGGGGTTTCGAAATGTGTATATGTTTAACCATTTTTAACTAGAAACACCATCTTAAAAACACAACGCTCATGGTCTAATGCTAAAAAAAGGGTGCGTGATGCAATCCCCAAATACGTCACAATATACAGTATATGTCTGTAGCATTGGAGCTTTAAATGGGATGAATTTAGAGACACAATAAAACTGTTTAACTTGTTTTTAGTGCTACTCGGTGGATATTTCACTGTGGAACAGCCGCAATACATATAACACATAGAGTGCATATAATGCCAATTATGCAAAAATAACACCACAGTTGCGTCATTTTCATGAGATCAGGCTGAATGTAGCTTGTCAGTTTTATTTGTGAATTTGTGAAATGGTTCAACAAGTACACCTTCATGAAATACAACAGGCCTTAACCTCATTTACTTCTGAAGCCCCGATCTGCTTTAATAAATTATTGCACTTCACTGTTACATTGATTATGCATAGGCAGTGCCGTTTGTTTGCATTCGCATTGCAGTGTGGTGAAAACCAGATCAAACTTCACTGTGTAGTCCAATAATTCTTATCTCTCTCTCATCTCACAGCTTTTACATTATGAAAAAACATTTCCCAGCAGTATAAGCTGATTCAAACCTTCTTTCCATGTGCGTCCTAGTTTTTTTTGTTGTTTTTTTTTTATAAAGGAATGGCACCACAACATTCAGAATGACATAAATTGAAGTACCTTAACCCTTGGCTGGCCTTAAAAGTGTTCCCACCTTTTGATCTGATAATACAACACCACCCAGAGAATAATTCCACTTTGCTTAACTTCGGTCAGGATGAACAACTCCCTTCCTAATGGGCAGGAGGGCCGGTACCAGAGCAGCGCAGTATGATGGCCGGGGATGTGGGCATTGCAGCTGTCAGACAAACATAGGAAGCACACGGCGACCGCGAACCCATAGCCTTCTCACTATTTGCGACACGTCCCGGGAGTACTGTATGTCACTGAGCCAGGTTTCACCTTTTGTTCAGTAGAAGGGCACGTTTGTTGTCTTTCCATTGAAACAACATATGCTCATGGTTTTCCCGGTACAGTCCAAAGAGCAGGCCTGAAGAAGGCAGCATAAGGTTAAAGGGATAGTTCACCCAAACATTTAAATTCTGTCATTATTTACTCACCCTTATTCTGTTCCAAACCCGTATTACTTTCTATTCTCTGTGGAACACCGAAGGAGAATTAAGGCAGAATGAGTCACTCTTCACTTTAATTTTCTGGAAAAAGGTGCAATGAAAGTGTATGGGCATGAGATTTGAGACTGAGATTTGCATTCTGCCTAACACCTCCCTTTGTGTTCAGTGGAGGAAAGAAAGTCATATGGGTTTGGAAGTCAAGTCATTTATATTTGTATAGTGCTTTTCACAACACACATAATTTCAAAGCAGTTTTACAGGAAATCATGCTTTAACAGAAAATGAAACTGTAATATCTATAAAGTCTTAAAGTCATCATTGTATAGCTAGATTAAAATAAGATTTTAAAATGTGTATAAAAATAATTAATTAATTAATTAGATCAATAATAATTGTATTAAGAACCAGGGATTAAAAACAAAATGTATTTTTTTGTTCCGGTTCAGAAGTTCCACAACGTCCTTTCCAAAAGGTTACCAGTTAGAACAAAATAAAAGAACAGTGAATAAAGTTATTATTAAAATGACAGTACTCTGCACTAAGGGGTGGGTGAAATACCAATAGCAGTGTTGCCAGATCTTGCAAGAAAAACAAGCAAGCTGGTGTGGAAAAACAAGCCAAAAAATTGTTTTTTCAGTGTGGGGGATTTATCAGCATAGAAAGTATAATTTTATTTACAGATCTTCTTCTGAGTCAAAACCCGGCAGCATCAAGTCTGAACTAATGAATCATATCTAACAATAACACAGTGAAGACTTGGAAACAACTGAGAATAGTACCTTTTACCTGTAATAATGTTTTTCATGTATCTGGATTAGTACTGCATGTACAGTATATGTAGCAGTGGGGATTTCTTTAAGACTGCAAGGGAAGCTCAGCTTCCCCTATAATGTCAAAAAAATAATGGTCAAATATGTACTATTGTGTAACCAATTTATTGACTAAAAATGCGTTAGAACACGTTCATCTCGAAGACGAGTTCGTTCAGAATCAGCTACATTACATATAGCAGGTCGGCTGACTCGATTTACTTCTCATACATTCCCGTAGCGTCAGTGCATTTCCCTGTTGAAGCCGAGCGTCCATTGACTTGAACGGGGCTGCTCTGAACAGTTTTTTTCAGTGCTCCGAAAATAGACGGTCATTGGATAAATGCTGCGATTATGTCCCGCCCACGGACGCTCAGTGTCTCTGGGGGTGAATGAGGAGTGGGCTGGCCCGGACTCCGGGCTTCCGCGTGATGATTGGAGGATCTGTCGAAAGACTGCATCTCCTTTTGATTGACAGCGAATCTGTACTATAAGAAGTCACTGAAGCTATTTCGCGCTCAGTCCCATCGCGGATTTCTCAAGTGTAGTGGAAAGACAAACTGCTGCAACCTATTTCTTTATATTTGTTTGGCGAAATTGCTAGTCAATTTGCATAATACATTTCACACAATTATACACCACATTCCTTGTTTCAGTTTTACCAAGTTTAATATATTTTGTTTTAGAGCGTTCGTTCGCTCGTTCGTTCGTTCGTTCGTTCGTTCATTCATTCATTCATACAGTAGGCTAGGCTAGCGTCGTACGGGTGAAACTGCGCACGATGGCAGACGTTGCTAATATTGTCGACCTGATTTTGGCGAAGCCATTTGAAAGTCTTCCTTACGAGGAAAAAATTTGAATTAAACAGCAGGGCAGATCAACACCTAAGATTGATTTAGTGCAAAAAATAGGGTAAATAAGTTTATAATGTAGGCCGAAAATGAGCTTCCCCTCTTTGAAAGACCAGCAGCCGCCACTGATATGTAGTGTTCATTCATAGTTGTTAAATAGGTGTTCTTTCATAGAATGCAACATCTGCAACGGTCAGTTAAGCAAAGAAATGTGTGATGCAGCAGTTTCCTTCAGGATCAAAGCACATGCTTACTTTTTTCAGGCAACATGAAGTGGTGTAGATCCATAGATTTATTGTGATAAACCCTTTGGCCTTTATTTTCAAAAAATATAAAAATATTGGAACAAAATTAACCAGTTTGAAAAGGTTACCAGCATTTAAAAATAACATTTTCAAACTGGAACAATTGAAAATCACTTTGTTCCGGTTTTCAGTTACATTCTGTTAAAAATGTTCGTTTTCGGTTTTAATTTTCATTCCTTGAACTGTTTTTAGTGTTTAGAACTCCAGTGAGCAAGCCAAAGGCAACTGTGGCAAGGAACAAAAAACTCCACAAGATATGACTCCAAAACCAGACTCACTGTGTGGGCCAGTTCCACTCTGGCTAACAGCATGAATATAATGCCAAAATTACTTATGTGCAGTGCAAGTCATTGTTTAAAATGAGTAAACTAAGTAAGTGTTAAGGACCAGTGTTTAAACAAAGATTTTTTATGAACTGTAAGATTGATGGTAATGTCTATGACTGCAGAAGTTCACATAGATGCAATTGTTAGTTGGCTGATGAAGGCTTTTGTTGGCAATTCATTGATAGTCTTTGTATTCCTTTTTAAGAGTGTAGTCCATCATTAGACCGAGGTGATGCAGGCAGAGATCAGTGAGGTTCATCGCAGTTCAACCGCCAAGTAATTTCTGTGAGGTTCGGTGAGGTCCATCCTAAATTCAAGGTTCAGGCAGTGGCACATGAAGCATCCCGCGTCTTGCGGTTGGACTCTTAGTTGCAGACTGAAGTGATGTCTGGCTGGCACCAGCATCAGTTAGTCATCATCACTCAGCGATAAATAGCAGTGGAGCCCAACACCAAGCAGGAACAGAGCTGGATCCTCACGATATGAATAATATTAGCTTAGATGCAATTCAATTTATTTCAGTTATAGGTTATGAAAAAAAAAATTCCAGCAAACCTAACAAAACCAGCCTAATTATGAGTTGATGGATAAATTGTATGTGATGTATGCCTGGCTGAATACATTTGTCTTTAGTCTAGACTTAAAGGAGACCTATTATGCCCCTTTTTACAAGATGTAATATAAGTCTCAGGTGTCCCCAGAATGTGTCATTGAAGTTTCAGCTCAAAATACCCCACGGATAATTTATTATACCATGTTGTAAATGCCTTTTTTTGAGTGGAATCAAAAACATGCTGTTTTCGTGTGTGTCTCTTGAAATGCAAATGAGCTGCTGCTCCTCGCCCTGATATAGCTCTGGTCTCCATGAATACAATCAGAGTCAATGGTAACTTTAGCTGCATTAGCCGTGGAATCAGCTAACAAGCACATTCGGAAAGGCGATTTGCAAACATTCACAAAATATAACTTTATATCTTCAGGATATAAAGCTGGAACATGAACAGTTGGTACTGATCCATGCTTGAAAATCCTGATTTATATTGACACTCATTCAGAAAGCAGTCCGGTGTAAAATTATTTTCACAAACATACACAAATCTTTGTATGTTTTGGGGCACATTTCCTTCAAAAACAAAACGTGTCCACTGATTCTACATTGGCTCTGATTCCGGGAGTACATGAAGACCCTAATGTTCACTTTTACAGCCAACAACAGAACAGTTATAACGCTTATGAAGTTGAGACATTATTCTTCTCACTGTATCTGCTCCAGCATGGAAAAAAATGGTAGACTCTGTGTAGATCACTCAGGGGAGATCTATGATAATATGTGGAGTCCATCACCAGTCTTGTGCAAGGCAGAAAAACATTAATTTTGACACACAGATTTTGATTAATATAAATATAAGAAAGAGGAGTGGGTGGACATTTAACATTGTAGGGTGGTTGTGTACACACACTGCTGACTCACATTTACGTACAAACACCATTTAAAAGTGAATTTTGCCTAATAGGTCCCCTTTAAACTGAGTGAGTATGTCTGAGTTTTGTACAGTGTTAGGGAGACTATTCCATTGTAGGATTATTCATGAACGAAGCCATCAAATGAACACAACATCACATCCCACTGATCAGAGAGATCCCCCACCGAGCCATTAGAGACAAAAAACTAATCCATGGTACCTAAATTGCTGAAGGAGACCATCTCTCCCATGCCTGCTTAATATCATTCTAGGGTTTGTAATGAAATTGTTGACCAATAAAGAAAACCCTTCTTTGTTCTACAAACTTAAACACTATGTAAGACCAACAGGCCAAGTAACACCTTGTGACCTTATTGCATAAATCCGCAGACATATCAGGAAACAGAGACATGTGAAGGCCAAAAAATCAACATAGACCTAACACAGTGAAATTTGTTCCTCCCCCGGGACACCTTCTGTCCCCATCTGCACATTCCAAAGACATTTTCTATTAGCTCAGCAGAGACCGCATGGACCCACAATGTATACAAAACCTAGCCTTGCTAGATTATCCTGAAAATAACTTTATGACCGGTGATCACTTTTATAACTGACTAACTGATTATAGCCTGATGTACATTTTAAAATATGTGTAGTGATTTGTAATCACTTATAACTGAAAAATCGATGATTATAATCTTTAATCTTGTATGTTTCATCTCATTCTACTAAGAATGGTAATTATTTAAGGCTTAACCTGATAATATACCCTGACAATCAGGTTTCTCATAAAGTGTAATGTATTATCCATGTTGTAAAACCAATTAATTAACCAGTATGATTTATAACCAGGGATTTTCATCTTTTGTTACTTACACATATAATAATCATGAAAGTATATCACATTTAGTATGTAAATGCTTGCTTGTTTATGTAGAGAATGTTGATGACAATGGATGTCATGTCTCTTGCACTGTTTTCAAGTTATAAAAGTTCATGGGTGAACATGCACTATTTTTAAGCAGGAGCTGAAAGGATCCTTCACACAAAGGATCGTAAATCAACTTTGAAAAGGACAGACCAATGTGACTCTGAAACTCACTTCTGATTGGCTCAGGACACCTTTGGGTTCTGGCCAATTTCAGTTCAAATGTTTCCAAAGCAGGAAGAATGGTCTTCTCTCTTGCAACGTTCACTTGGAACCGTCGCTTGGTCTCATTTCTTCGGCCCTCTTGCTTCTTCCTAATCCTCTGTGCCATGTAGAGTCTAAGGAAAACTTGGGACACAAAAGTCCAGAGGAAGCCTCTCACTCTCTGCTCTACGGTTCACATACCCAACGGGAGTCACGAGTCTTCTTTGCAGAAGGCCTCGCTTCAAAGCCCACTTTATCAGCCATCCAGACAATAACTATCCACGATCATAACAGAGTCCAAGACATCAATGAAAACGAACATTCTTCAAATGCCAAAGCACCAAGCAACACAAGGAATTGCAACGTAATGAAATGCAACGACACACAAATACATCTCCAGACAATTGCTCAAAGTGCTGGTGTATTAGTTTAATACTTTGGGTAATCCAATTGCAAATCAATTTAGACTCAAAAAAAGGATAAATGGTTCTCAAGGCATTGTCTTTTATTTCACGTTCTGTCACTTTACTCACCAACCTGCTTCATGTTTTATGTGTTAGATAAGTTTACGTTTAAAATTTCATTAAAGTTTTTCTGTATTCAAAGATAATTTTACTGTAGTATATTCTGATAAATAATCTTATCCCTGTTTTTAAGATTTAGCTTCAAAGCTGTACTCAGATATGTGTAATATTATTTTCAATAAGCCATGAGTAAAATATTACTCCAATAAGTTAATTAATCATAATTGCCTTATTAAAGCTTATTTCTTACAATAGAAATTGTGAGCGGATACAACAAGACGTATTACGATTTTAATGGTGGAGAATTTTATTCAGACAAATAATCAAATTTTTTGTCATTTACCTTGTTTATAATGGTTGTTGAATGCGACTAATTCTATTATACATTTCCTTACATAATAATGATGTACAATAAGGACAGTGTAAATTAATTACTATCTCACACACTGCTTTCCTACATATAATGGTGGGGGTTCGTGGGCACTTTAACCCATCCCGTGTACATTTATACTACCAAATTTCAAACCCCATAGTTAAAGAGCTAAATAGGAAAAGGATCTACCTCCTTTTGTGGAATATGATATTCTATGTACTATTAACAGGACAGAATTTTGTGATCGTAATGAACATGATGGAATATAGCATTGTAGAAGGTCACTTAAGTACTGTGGAGCTAGACCATTCAAAGCTTTGTACATAGTTAACAGAATTTTTTAAAAATGATTATGGAATTTAAAAGGTAGCCAATGTAAATAACAACATGAGAGTGAGTAAATGATGACAACATTTTCATTTTGGGTCTACAATTTATTTTAGGCCCATCAGCGCCCACTATGCAGAAAGTACCATGAAATTTGAAAGTCCACAAATTTTCAAATATCTATATCTAACTCTTTGTTTATTTATGTATTTATTTTCCCACATTTTTGGTGCTGATTTTGGGTGAAATTATATGGAATTATGAAGAATTGACATGGTAAAATCTGTTACTGTAAATCGAACTTTTATTAAGTACTGACATTATCAATTAAGAGAAAACAACAACAAACCTGTCAATGCATGTCTGGTTCATATTTCAGTCCTGATTAAAAAAAAAAAAAAAAAGAAACAGGAACTTTTGTTTGCTTAAGAAAGTTTGTTTTCAGACATTTACATTTTTGCATTGTGACACTATTTTTTTTAAACATAATTAAATACATTTCCTCCCCAAAATTGTCATCAATGTAAAGTAAAAAAAAAAAAAAATATTATTATTGTAATGCAAAAAATGTATTTTATAAATTCTAAAAATTCTTTATTATAAGTATTAATACATCATGGTAGATTTTGTTTTTGTTCTGCCTTTAATTTATGCCAATTTCAATTAAAATAAAAGAATTGTTTTTGTAGTATTTTTATGGGTATGCAAGGATACAAAATATATGTGCTGATACAATATACGATTATATAGAACAACATCTGCCAATACCGATATTTTTTTCAGATATATTGTTTCAATTGTTCAATATAATTTAAATAATAAATATATTCTCATGTTTTAAAGTAACTGGTCTGTTATAAACAAAACACTTAAGCAAAAAGCTAATTATTAACTCACATTAACATAATACTTCATAATAAAGTTTGCCACTTTTCTAGCTGAAACAGTAGCTTTGACAAACTCGTCATATACTGTACCTTGCTGTGTCAAGCTTTAAAATGAGTAATCAAATTAGTTTTAACAGTACGTCCACCCTTGTGTAACAGGGTTAAAAAGGTGTTTCCACTTGCCTTGTCTATTATAAGTGTATGGGCCTTTAATTATAAAACATTAAGTGATGAGAGTCTCATCACTTAATGTTGTCTCTCTCATCACTTGCTGTTGTGTCTCTCATCACTTAATGTTGTCTCTCTCATCACTTAATGTTGTCTCTCTCATCACTTGCAGTTGTTCTCATCACTCGCTGTTTTCTTTCTATCTGTCTGTTCTTCAGTCTCTTTCTCTTAGTCTGTCCTTCTATCTTCTCAGGTTCTTTCTTATAGTTTCTGTGTATATATATATAAACAGTATCTGTCTGTCTGCCTGTCATTCTGTCTCTTCATCAGTTGCAAGAGGGTGGAATCATTAAAGGGTATTTTCTTGGTTTGAGCATTGCAAATCAGTCCATGACACTGTTATGGTCTGTGACACACACAATTTCCCTCTCGATGGACATCACTGCCAGGTCATTGAGCCTCTGCTGACCCATGGTTCTTCTCAACCATGTGTGTAGGTGACGCAGAGCACTGAATGATCTTTCGCAACTGCAGCTGCTGACAGGAATCGTTAGTGCTGCTTGAAAGACTGATCTCAGGCTTGGGAACATGTCAGGGTCAAGGAGCTTGTATACACTTTCCATAGCTGAAATGACACCTTCATATGTTCTTTTGATCAGGAACTGTCTAGCCACTGCAACCTCTTCTTTACTGACCTTCATGTTATAGTGTTTAGCAATCAGCTCTAGTGATTCTTCACACAGGAAGTAATTTGCTGCTGGATGGCAAGCTTTGATGCCTTTCACCAGCTCAGCACCAACACCACAAAATCTCCCCCAGCTCACTAACCATTCTGTCAAGGTATGGGTAAAATATGTGATTTCTTATCTCATCCCCAGCGCTCACATAAGACCTTGTGCCAGTGGTGGACTCTACCACATAGTCATCTAATCGCCTCTGCTTGCGTCTGTGAGAACCTCCTGAATCTGGGGTCTCTGACAGATGGTTGGCCAACTTGGCCTCAAGAATTTCTTTGGTCTGATTATGGAATATCTCTGCCATTTCCTCTGTCCGCATGGACCCAAGTGTTTCAAGGACTACATCTTTATACAATGTAGCTTGCGCTAAGTCCACATCCTATTTTTGAAGGTACTTGTGAAGTCCCTCTGTAGTGGACGGCAAAGCTTTGAACATTACAAGCATATAGACATTTGAAAATCTTGAAAGTTTGGAAAGCAGTCCAATTGCTGTGGTAGTAGTAGTCATTTCTGTGAGGCACTTACACAATGCTGGCAGATTTTCAATCACAGCAGTGACTGATATGAGCTGGCATGCCCATCGCATCTTCAAGAGTTGAACAAGCTCACTCTTCATTAAGCCCAAGGCATTTTGCATGTCAGAGAAAGACTGATGATTAACTAAAGACACATTGAAGAAACAGTACACACTCTCCAGTGTGTTGAAGAAATCTATGGCTTCTGGCACAGCCCTACAAGTGTGACAAAGCACCAGATTCAGTTCATGTGCATAGCAGTGCACATACACTGCTTCTGGATGCTTCACACAGAATGAACACCCCGAACAGCACCGCTCATGATGGATGCTGTAAGCCTGAGCAACACATTGCAGGTCTTGCAGGCCTTTGGATTTGAGAACTTCTTCAATGGCCTCTGTGATGGAACACGCATCGAAAGACTTCAGACTTGTAAGTTCCAGAAAACATTCTTTGACAGTGTTGTCATATCCCACATAACGAAAACATACAGTAAGCTGTTCCACATGACCATCTCAAGCCTCATCTGCCATCACTGCATACATTTTTGAAAGCTTCATCTCTTCAATAATGTATGCAGTAACTTCCTCCGCATAACATTGTATCATTTCATTCTGTGAGCCTGAAGAGAGATAAGTGGAATGGGCGGGAGGTGTGTAGCTTTGGAGAAAGGGTCGAATTCCTCCAGAAATTTCATCATCTCTAAGAAATGTCCCTGACTTTCAGAGGACTCTTTCTCATCATGTCCACGGAATGTGAGGCCTTGCTTTCCCAAAAAGCTAATGACAGCAACGATACGATGGATGTATTCTCTTCTTTCAATTATCTGATCAACATTGGCCACATGCATTCTCTCAACAACACTGTCTTGTGTTAAACTGGCTTTGTAATTCTTCCAAGCAAGCATTGAAGCTTTGTGTCCTGAACTAGTATCGTGCTCTCTAAAGCTGTCCAAAGCTCGTTTCCAGTTTGAAAATCCAACAGAGCTGGTTATCATATCTTTGTTTACTCGAGACACTTGTTTCCCAAAGAGCCTGCATGAGAAGCAGAAGGCTGCATTTCGGCTAGCAGAGTACTCTAACCACTCAAAATAGTCAAACCATTTTTGCTGGAAGGCCCTTCTCTGTAGTCCAAAGCTGGTGCAGTGGTGGCTCAGTGGTTGAGTGGTTGAGGCTCAGGTTTACTGACCAGAAGGTCAGGGGTTCAAGCCCCAGCACCACCAAGATGCCACTGTTGGGCCCTTGAGCAAGGCACTTAACTCCAGGTTGCTCTGGGGGGATTGTCCCTGTAATAAGTGCACTGTAAGTCGCTTTGGATAAAAGCGTCTGCCAAATGCATAAATGTAAATGTGAGAGGGTATACTTTGAGTTTTGCTCTGGCTGGGCCTGTTTCTACAGTTCCTAAATCTTCCACTCTAGTATTATCCTCGACTAACTCATCCTCTCTCCTCCCTGAATCATCTGTGATGCAAAAGAACAGATACAGCACATAACTTATTGCAAATCAGCTTCAAAAAACGAATTCATCAAGTGCTACATATTTCAAATTGTAAACCGCATTGAAGAAAATGTATTGGGAAGAGCAGATCAGTGGGATTGCTATCATGATTCTTGAATTTTCATGTACATTACCATAAAGTCATCACAAAAGAGTTATATAGAGAAAAGTGAGGTAAAAAAATATTTAATATAAATAATTTAAATTTTTCAAGTCAAAATGATGTATACGATCCTAAGTTAAAGTAATACATGAATGACTTTAGTCTAAGTTCATTGACACCATGGCATCGAACTGTATATAATTCTCAATGTTCATCTGTCAAAATCCTTTCATTAGGAGCATTGGGATAATCAATGTTTCACTTTTAACTTTCTCTAAACTAAAGTGACTGATTAATTGTTACCAGTTTCAATGCCTGATTCTGGCACAGCTTGCTGCTGCTGCTCCTCAGTCTGTAGCACATCTTTGCTACCCTCTACAAAACCATTTAATCAAATCAAAGTGTATATTTACTACAAACTAATATCACAAAACAAGTCACACATACATTTTATGTTAATGCTTATTGGTTATCCTTAGAGAAATCAACACCTGATGAACAAGGAAAGTATTCAGTGTAGTGGGATAAAAAATAGTGTTCCTGGCCAGCCAGATGATAATCTTCAGACTTTAAGGACCCAAAAAATTGAATTCTTACCCACTGACTTCTTTCGGAAAAATCTCCAAAGCCTCATTTGCTTAATTTTTGCTGTCTTTCCTGCTAACTGCTGTTAACTCGCCAATAAGTAACGTTAGTTGATGTCAACGACTGTGCTAGCGCCTCCCCTACCTGCTGCATATTCAACAGGTAGGGGAGAGGAAGAAACAGAGTAGCCCATAGGCTACCAACAATAAAGAAACTTATTCTACAGGCTAGATTATTTTTAAGACCTATGTCTATTTTTACAGGCTGTATGCAGTATGTACAAAGCCAAATCACAATGAAATTAGGCAACTTATGATTTCGGGGTTTACATAGGCTATTGTCCGGTTTCATATTTGTCAGTCAACTTTTCAAAATACATTTGGGGCTGAAGCCCCAGAAAAATCAGCTGACGCCACGTCTGAGTTTTAACAAGGCACGGCAGCCGCTTAGTACACTAGAGCAGAAGGGAAATAAAGCATTGTGTGTTGAAACTTCACCTGGTGCAGAACAATCTGGAATAATATGAAACAATGCAACAGTCCCCTCTATGCAGCCTGAACTTGTTCAGATTGTTGAATCTTTGTGACAACTGTGCTAAAAACAATCTAGACGCAGTGCAAAGAATGAAACCATTCATTTTTGAAAATGTGCATGAGACGCTGAATAAAAAGCGAGACATAGTGCAAATGTCAAAGACATTTTTCCAGCAAGTGTTTAAACAATGAGAAAACAGAATAGATGTACGCAAAAACACATTCAGTGTGAACGTCGGTGTGAGGAATCCAAGATGGCGGCATGTATGGTCTGATGTGTGTTTGTCCCCTTTACCTATACTCATTTATATTCATTTTGTTTGCTTTTATACTCATATATGGAGTAAAAAATTTTAGCAGATTCTATGATTGAGCTCTTTGGTTTTTAGATGAAATAATTTTTTATTGGATTATGGACTACTTTGCTGCAGAAAAGCTTCCATCTCCAGGCTCTACTTGGATTCTGAGGCCCTGTTAGCCTCTCTAGGCCCTGGCAGTCCAGCTACCATCTCTAGGCACCAGGTCCTAGCAGCCCAGCTACCATCTCCAGGCTCTGCTTGGATATTGAGGCTCTCTTAGCCTCTCCATTGAGGCCCTGTTGGATCCTTAGCTGTACTTGGATCCTGAGGCCCTGTTAGCCTCTCTAGGCCCTAGCAGTCCAGCTACCATCTCTAGACACCAGGTCCTAGCAGCCTAGCTACCATCTCCAGGCTCTGCTTGGATATTGAGGCTCTCCTAGCCTCTCCAGGACCTAGCAGCCTAGCTTCCATCCTCAGGCTCTACTTGGATCTTGAGGCCTTGGTAGCCTCTCTAGGCCTTAGCAGCCCAGCTACCATCTCTAGGCTCCAGGCCCTAGCAGCCTAGCTACCATCCTCTTTCTCTAGCCCAGCTCTAACCCTGCTACCATCTCTAGGCTTCAGGCCCTAGCAGCCCAGCTATTGTCTCTAGGCGCTGTTTGGATCCTGTGGCCCTGCTAGTCCTTCCAGGCTTCACTTGGATCTTGAGGTTTTGCTAGCTTCTCTAGGCCCTAGCAGCCTAGCTAACATCGCCAGGCTCTGCGTGGATCCTGAGGCCCTGTCAGCTCCTTTGGGTTTTGCTAACATCTTCTGCTAACATGGCTTTTTTTTTAAAGCTGCTTTGTTCATTGTTTGTGCAAAATCTAAGATCAAGTGCTTTATACTGGGTGAGTACATCTTACAACATTTGTAGCTCTTTGGACATAGCCTATGGATTCAACTGTTCAGCCTTTGTGCATTCCCCTCAAATGCCAAACGAGTTGGCAGAGGACTTAAATTTAGCCTGGTTTCTAGAGATATTCTTCAGCTTCAAAATCTTTTGATTTTGAATGACTATTTTGCATTTGATGACAGACATTACTGGGACTCTCATTTTAAAAACTCTATAGATTATTCATATACTGATGGTAAACAGAGATGGTTAATAATTTTATTGTTGCTTTTATCTGGCAATGTGCAGCCAAATCCAGGCCCTGAGTTGCAGTGTATTCCATTGCCATCTGATGTGAAATCCATGTCTGGTTTGAGTGTAATTCACCTTAATGTTCGCAGTTTGTTACCCAAAATGGATCTTCTTAGAATTTGGGTAAATTTAACAGATGCAGATATTGTTGTGCTATCTGAAACCTGGCTGACAAAATCAATCACTGATATGGATATTGGAATGGGTGGTTATAACGTGTTTCGTGCTGACAGATTAAGGAAGGGTGGTGGGGTTGCTGTTTATGTCAAATCTAAATTTAATGTGAAGTTAGTCATCTCAAAATCAATCGGTGGGCAGCTGGAGTTTTTGGCAGTGAAGGTGGAGTTGGCCAAGGGCCTTTCTGTTACTGTTGTTGGGTGTTATAGGCCTCCTTCTGCCCTGAGTACTGCATTGCAGACTCTTATTCAACTCTTATCCAGATTGGACTACTCTGAAATTATTTTAGCAGGTGATCTAAACTGGGACTGGCTGAAACCTTGTTCAGATGAATTTAAGTCATTTTGTGATTCTGTCAATTTTACACAGTTAATCAATTCTCCCACTCGTTTAAATCATAAGTGCCATGAGAAATCCACCTTAATTGATTTAATTTTGACTAATGTCCCGCATAAATTTTCTGCTGTTAGTGTTTTTTGCAATGACCTAAGTGACCACTGCATTGTTGCTGCTGTAAGGAATACTAAGATGCCTAAATGTAAACCTCGCGTAATATGTAAGAGGAATCTCAAAAAATTTAATGAACAGGGCTTTTGCCATGATTTGTTTAATTGTGATTGGAGTAGAATAGAGCTGATTCCCGATGTGGAGTCAGCCTGGATCTTTTTCCGGGATAGTTTTTTGCAAGTAATAAATAGACACGCCCCATTAAAGAGATTCAGAGTTAAGGGGCGGGATAATCCCTGGTTTTCCTCTGAGCTGGGAGATATTCTTCATGACCGCAATTCAGCTTAGGCCAAAGCAAGAAAAACGGGCTCTCCGTCTGATTGGCTTGTTTTTAGGCAGCTAAGAAATAAATGTTCTTCTTTTATTAAGAAAGCAAAATCTGATTTTTATCTGTCAGCCACTACTAACACCTTAAATGATCCCAGAAAATTCTGGAAGGCTATAAAATTACTTTCTCCAAATAAAGATAGTATTAATGTTCCTTCTTCTATTATGAATAGAGTCTGTAGTAGTTCATGACAAGCTGGAGATATTGAACCATTTTAATGAGCATTTTATTCAGTCTGGTTCTTTGTTTGACACTGCTTGTCCTTATACTGTGACACCTTGTAGAGATGTACCAGTTTCTACAAGTGTCTTCAATCTCACTCCATTCTTAGTGGCTGACGTTCAAAAAGCATTAAAAGGACTGGTTCCTGAAAAACCCCCAGGACCTGATCTTATAGAGCCCTATTTCTTAAAATTAGCTGCTGATTGTGTAGCACAGCCTCTAACGTACCTTTTTAACCTTACTTTAGAGAGCAATACTATTCCCAAAATATGGAAATCTGCATTTGTTTGTCCATTATTGAAAGGGGGTGACCCGTCAAACTTAAAGGTGGGGTATGTGATTTTCTTTTTTGACCATTTTTTCAAAATAACTTGAAATCCTATTCCTAACCCACTTACTGGCTGTAAATTAGAAGCACTGAAATGAAAATTAAGCAATTTAATCATCTGTGGAACGGGCAGGACTCGAAAAACTCCAGCCAATCATTTTCAAGACCATCTTGAATCATTGGACAGAAAATGTGTCAATCAAACGGTCGTACCATGCCCCCTCCCCCACCACCCTGGCTGCGTGTCCCGTTCAGTGCGCATACTCAAAGCTCGTGACCCAGTAACAGGAAGCGATTGTATTTATGTATGGAGAATAGAGCTTTTATAGTGCTAGTGGGGTTGTTCCACATTTCTATGAATCCTGTTTTGAATAGAAGACCGCTGTACAGACGCCAGGGCTGGCGATGTTCTTTTTTTTTTACAGTTATGAGAAAATCAGCTCTACACCTTTCAAGAGTGGTATGCGACCCCCTCCTCCTGCTGTGTCAACAATTTGCTCTGAAAAATTGTCTGACAGGTGAATGCACTGTTTGACTAGTGAGTCTAGAACACTGCACATCTGAGTTTTCGCTCGTGCATGATTGCGCGTCCATGTTTTTCGAATGGGTGGAGTCAGGGCCAGCGTTGGAGGAGAGAAGGTAGGACCTTAGAGTTGTGTATTTTCAAAATCTGCCGGCCGTTTTGCAAATCACATACCCCACCTTTAAATAATTACAGGCCAATTTGTCTGTTTTGGCCAAAACGCTTGAATCCCTGGTGAGTGATCAGATGAAAGACTTCTTGCATGGACAGGACATTTTATCACCATTTCAGTCAGGTTTTAGGAAAAAACAAAGTACCGTCACAGCTGCAATGAAGGTGATAAATGACATCTCTGTTGCTCGTGACAAGAAGCAGCACTGTGCATCACTTTTTATTGATTTGTCAAAAGCTTTTGACATGGTTGATCATGATGTTTTAAAGATTAGGCTTCTTAATTTAGGGTTTTCAAAGAAAACTGTATCTTGGTTCTCAAACTATCTTAGTGACAGAACTCAGTGCATTAAGCATGATGGTGTTCAATCTGGTATTTTACCAATCCTAAAAGGGGTTCCACAAGGCTCTGTATTAGGCCCTCTTTTATTTACTATTTATGTAAATAATCTTAATCGGCATGTGTCTGATGCAAACTTTCATTTTTATGCAGATGACACAGTTATTTATTGCTGTGCACCCTCTCTTAAACAAGCCATTGCACATTTACAGAATGCCTTCAATGTGGTCCAAAACACTTTGCTACAGTTGAAACTTGTGCTCAATGCAGACAAAACAAAATGTATGCTTTTCACAGGACCTCGGAAAAGACCACTGAATGTTCCCTCAGTGATTACTCTTGATGGACGTGAAATACAGACTGTTACAACTTATAAATATCTTGGTATTGTTATTGATGATTGCCTATCATTTAAGCCTCATGTTCACTGTCTAGTGAGAAAGTTGAGGCTAAAATTGGGTTTTTACTTTCAAAATAAGCTGTGCTTCTCTTTTAAAGTTAAAAAACGGTTAGTGGCATCCACTTTTTTATCTGTGCTGGATTATGGTGATATATATGCATTCATCTGCTCACTGCCTTCACATGATTGATGCAGTCTATCATGCATCACTGAGATTTATTACTAATTGTAAAGCTCGCACATACCACTGTGAGCTGTATTCTCGTGTAGGGTGGTCTGCTCTGGCCACACGGAGGCTTTGTCATTGGTATACATTTATATATAAGGCTATTCTTGGTGTGCTCCCATCCTATTTATGTTCACTTCTTATGAAAAAAAGAGCTGGTCATTACTCTCTCCGTTCTCAGGCTGTTGTCTTGTTTTCTGTTCCACATGTCAGTACTGTGTTGGGTAAAAAGGCCTTTGTTTATTCTGCTCCCTTTACATGGAATTTGCTGCAGAACAACTTAAAACTTAGTAAATTGATTCCTTTGAGTGTTTTTAAGTTGAGAATGAGATTCTTTGAGTTGGACTCCCTCACATGTCAATGTTTTTATTGAGATTACATTGTAACTGCATAATTGGCTTTCATTTGTGTGTCTTTGTACGTATGTAATGATGTGATGTAATTTTGCTGCCTATCTTGGCCAGGTCTCCCTTGCAAAAGAGATTTTTAATCTAAATGGGTTTTTTTTTTCCTGGTTAAATAAAGGATAAATTAAAAAAAATTAAATGTCCCCTAACTCGTCCCTTCGCGCATGTCTGTGAGTGAGAGCGCGTGCACTAAACAAGATCGGCAGGCCAGTTTATGTTTTTTATTAATTACAAACCTGAACTAGAGATCTTCACGGGTCCAAACATTTGTGTCTGAACCCAAAGAGACCCGGAAATGTACTACCTGAACCCGAACCGGACACATCTATTATTTGAAAGCTTGGAACCATACCCATGCAGAACCGAGAAATGCCGGACCCGAACCGGATCCATCTGTTATTTGAAAGCTGGGTCCCAGACCTGGCCGGGAGACACAGACCCGATCAACACTGATTTCACAGCTGATTGCTATTAACAAGTTAATTTACAAGTTGTGAAAACTTGTCTTACCTAATGCAATGTTAGTAGCCATCTCCCCTTTGCATGGCTGTGACGCATATAATCCATCCTCCTTGCCAAGATATTTGGTAAAATACATCCAGGTTTTCTGTGATTCCTCTCTTGCTGATTGAAATAGCTTTTTATTTCAGCTTCAAAAGTTCACTGGCTGTCACAGTGACGGCTGACAAACACAACTTGTTTAGAATCAGCTTTGTAGTTTTTCTTTATCTCACATAAGATAACTTCGACTGTTTGCCTTTTTGAATTAAAATAACGATTGCTCGTTCATTGCTACGGCTGCTAATGTTAGCATTACGAATTTGCTAAGGTGTGGCTTAACTCGCTCTGCCTCTGATGTCACTCAGCTCATTGTGGCTCATAGTAATTTTACAAGGTCGGGTTGCAGACCTCTAAATCTGACAAATAAAATTTATATTTAGGGGGGTCCGGGGGCATGCTGCCCCATGAGATTTTTTTGTATGCAAAAAACAACACCAAAGCTTTCAATTCCGGTGATTTTGAGATAAGCATTTATTTATTTTTTCGAGTATGAGTAGCATTCATGTAACTATTGGTTAAAGCATTTCTTCCAGTAATTGTACAGACAAACATGTTTTCGTAATAAAAAAGCAAAATGCGCCACAACAAATAGAGCGGAACACATGTGTCTCTAGACAAGGTTTTATCAGTTGTAGAAGTTCTTTTTAACATGACATAGGGTCTAAAATTGCAGCGCTCCCTTGAAAAACAGTGTGAGTGGATGCAAAAACACTTTGAACAGCCCCTTGTTCACTTGACACGGCACTAGCTGAAGTGCCTCAAAGTTACCTCTCAAAAAAACAGCCTTTTGTACGGAGCCCCCGAAGTGACCTGTGCAAAAAAAAAAAAATCTAAGAGACTTTCTCGTGCGCACGAGAAACTATAGCGTGCACACGAGATACTTTCGCGTGCCATCAGTCAAGGGTAAAATCCCTATTATAACCCCTACTATCTCTATGGTCATTCTCAATAGATTCATATTACTGTAATACAGTATAGTTTTTATTACTTATATTGCATACAAATTTTACAAAACACCAATGTATCGGCCAGTCATTTGTATCAGCCAATAAAACCAATTATTGGCCGATTGTTTAAAAACAGCCGAAGATCAGGGGCGAATATTTCCTGTCAAAAGGGGGTGGAAAATCACTACAGACAATACGTCTTTTGTCATATTTACATTCAAAACTTCTATTGAGGTTTTAGAATGAAGCTTCTAATGTCTGTCGTCATATTTTATGGCGTCATCACCCTAAAAATGTATTGAATGATATGGATCAAATGGAGCGCCAAGCGAACGCAGATAGTCCTACATAATCCAATCTTTTTTTGTCATATATAATAGTACTAGACTATTGATTATTTGATTATTTCTCGTGCGCACGTGAAGGTCTCTTAGATTTTTTTTGCACAGGTCACTTCGGGGGCTCCGTACTTTTGTTTCAGTTGACTGTGGGTTAATTTCCACAGTATCCAGCACTGTCTTCGTAAATGTCCTGATACAGTTTTACTGGGTGAGAAACCGCTCCAAATAATTCAGAGAGAGAGCGTTTGAACGAATTGTACTGAATTACAAATCAATTCAGACTGTTTTGCAAGCCTGTTTGGTCAATTCACTGAAAAGAACTGACTCAAAAGAATTATCCATTCGCAAATTGATGAAACATTACAATGATGATGATCATTGCTTTTGTTTTACCGAATGTGGATTGCTGCCATCAACAATCTGCCCACTGTACATGCATCTTTATGATTACTGTCCGTTTAAGTGCCTACGATCTGTGGTATTGGGTGGGAAAGGCCGCACCCGTGCCCTCATTTACAACTTTTTTTTACACACAGCGGACACATAACAATCTAGCACACTGTATAAACCTAATCATACATGCAGGCACTCAAAGAAGTTTTCAAATGCTGATTTTGCCATTCAATTGTATATATAGCTACAAAATGCATTTTTCAATTAGAAAAGTTAGACCTCAAGCTGGTTATGGACATGGCTGCACCTCATGAAATTTTAGCAGTGCAACGCTTATAAATTGCAACTCTACTGTATTTGTCGCCTAATTTAAAGTATTTCCACACAGGAGAAATTTTCTTTCACACACAGCATGAATTGAAAGCTATTTGTCTGTAGTGATTTTCCACCCCCTTTTGACAGGAAATATTCGCCCCTGATCTTCGGCTGTTTTTAAACAATCGGCCAATAATTGGTTTTATTGGCTGATACAAATGACTGGCCGATACATTGGTGTTTTGTAAAATTTGTATGCAATATAAATAATAAAAACTATACTGTATTACAGTAATATGAATCTATTGAGAATGACCATAGAGATAGTAGGGGTTATAATAGGGATTTTACCCTTGACCTTAGCATTTTTTTTTCTTTTTTGTGAGATTAACCTTCAAAGCATCATCATCTTACACTCACATTGTCGGCTGTGTAACAGCCATTATACGGGTAGGATGAAAGGATGATGTGAAGACATGGTGTAATTGGCAAGCAGCATATCTTCTTCTCTCCTTGTATTGATTTAATCTTTACATATACACAGCTGTTGTCAAGGAATTTGGGCGACACAAAACACACAAACTTTGTGAGATTTTGTACTGTATGAGAGTCGTGGCCCACCTGGTAAGAAGCACATACGGTAAGATGGTGCATGCGGGGTAAATGGATTATCATTGCTGTGTCTCAGATTTCAGACACTGCCAGCAGACAGAGGCAGCACTGAAATATTCATATTCCTGCAGTCCTCAGCATGGCACCTTCACTAACACAAGTACACAGCCATCTGGAGTCAGACATTACATGTGATTGCCAGAAGTGAGAAAGGCAAAATAGTTCAGCCAACATTTTTCATCACTTAATCACCCACATGTTATTTCAAATGGGTGTTTTTAATTTATTTATTTTTTTTCTTATACTGAGATGTTGGGCAGAATGTCCAAGCTTTTTTTTCATACAACAAACTGGATAACTTGCACTTCCCTGATCAAACAAAGTATGACAAAATTATAGCAACAGTAGTATTTAAGACTTGTGCACTATATATAAAAAAAAAAGCACATAACTGGTAATCAGAAGGACACTGGTTCGAATCCCACGGCCACCACCATTGTGTCCTTGAGCAAGACACTTAACTCCAGGTTGCTCTGGGGGGATTGTCCCTGTAATAAGTGCACTGTAAGTCGCTTTGGATAAAAGCGTCTGCCAAATGCATAAATGTAAATGTATGTAAATGCTTAACCAAGGACCCCTCTGTAAATCTCCTGAAGTTTGCAGATGACACCACTGTCATCAGCCTCATCCGAGATGATGATGAGTCTGCATACAGAAGGGAGGTTAAACAGATGGCTGTCTGGTGCAGTCAAAACAACCTGGAGCTGAACACGTTCAAAACGGTGGAGATGACTGTGGACTTTAGGAGGATGGTGGTGGCGTAGTGGCTAAAGCTGTTAATCAGAGGGTCCCTGGTTCGAACCCCACGGCCACCACCATTGTACCCTTGAGCAAGGCACTTAACTCCAGGTTGTTCTGGGGAGATTGTCCCTGTAATAATTGCACTGTAAGTCGCTTTGGATAAATGGATAAAAGCGTCTGCCAAATGCATAAATGTAAATGTAAGAAGGAACACCCCAACACTGACTGGGCACTACCATCTCCTGAAGTGACCTGAAGTGGGATACCCACATTGACTCCATTGTGAAATAGGCCCAGCAGAGGTTGTACTTCCTTCACCAGTTGAGAAAGTTCAACCTGCCGATAGTTCTACTCAGCAGACATTGAGTCTGTCCTCTGCACTTATGCAGATACGAAATCGGATGTCAGAATACTTCAAAGGACAGTTCGCCCCCTGCCAACCTGCTTTGCCGGTAAACAGCATGACTATGCTGGTCGACCAGTATTTGCCCTAAACCAACACTATCATGCATAATACAGCCTAGACCAGCATATACATTCCTGCCTTGTCTAAGCTGGTCCTGTTAAAGGGAAAGTGTTCTCTCTCTTGGACCGTCTCTCTTCTGAATCCACAGGAAATGATAGCAGGCCTGTGAGTAGGCCATGCAGTCGAAGTCAAACAAAGCCAAAATCATAAAAAAAAATTATTAGAATAACAATAGTAATAGTATGCCACCACATACTGTATATTTAAGGTTTGTGCTAAGTCTTGTGTATGCTGTTTTGCACAGTTTGTTAAACTAAGAGCTTGGCTGATGCTGTGTAACATCTGAGAGCAGACGACGTTTCCAGGAAAGGGGATGAAGTGACATAAGATGTCAAACCTCATGTAATCTAAGGTTTGTTATGATGGCTTTGGACGAAACAGGAAGTCTGTTCTTTCAGGCGGTAAATCAAGACGTTAAATTCCCCCTTCGTTCCATCCAAAAAACTTTCACCATCTCACAAGTAAACATAACAAAGAAAAATGCTACGTTCCATAACCACTCTGACAACATGGAAAGTTGAGGAAAATAAACAGGGGTGCTTCTAACAATGGAAGATTTGGGAAAATGGCTTTTTAAGGGGGAATGCCAGTCCTGAGTGAGCCATGAACTCCCCAACCCCCCTCCCCCTCAAATTAATGTGAAAGAACAGAGCTGAAGAGAGAGAAAATCAGTCGTCAAGTCAATGGTTCTCAAAGTTCTCAGGCCAAGTTCCACCTTTGATCAAACCAGAATGTCCAAGTACTACCTAGACAAAATGTTCCCTATTTTTTGTTATTATAATTATTATTTTCAAAACTGAATCAATTAGGGTGCAAGCATAAAGGAGTAGCTCACTCAAAAGTTAAAATTCTGTCAGAATTTACTCACCCTCGTGTCGTTCCAAACCTGTATGACTTTCTTTCTTATGTGGAACATTTACATTTTTGCATTTGGCAGACGCTTTTATCCAAAGCGACTTACAGTGCGCTTATTACAGGGACAATCCCCCCTGGAGTTAAGTGCCTTGCTCAAGGACACAATGGTTGCTTTAGTCCACTACGCCACCACCACTCCAACACAGACTACAGAAGGAAGAATATTAATACATATTCCAGTACATCTTTCAATGCAATGGCAGTTGATAGGGACTCATTTTAAAGCATAAATTTTAAGTTTTTTCATTTAGTGTTTATACTTAAAAACTGAGTGCTAAATCCAGTAATTCTAAGTTACAAGCACGCCACTATTAAATTTGCCTTCATGAAATTGAGCATCTAGATTCTTATTTTGTGGGCCAAAAGAATAATACCCCTGCATTCCAAATGGGATAAATACTTTGAGGTGACTTGTTGAAGGGTCATTCCAAACCGAAGGGTTCATAAACAGCTGATTTCTTCAATAAGATCATTTCTGTAGGGTAACTGATGCACAATTCACTGCCAAGCGAACCGGAACTGGACCAAACATCATAAATCTGCAGCTCCTTTGGCTTGGATAGATGCCGTGCATTTCCAATGACCAACATTTTTTTAGCACAAAACCATTTAACCCTACAAATCTCTCATTCCAGAGGGTAAACCCTACAAAGGGATTAGGGCATAGCACTGAGCCCTTCAGAATAGAAAGCATCCCACCTCACCAGAAAAGTGGAACTTTTAGCATGAAGACACCAGCACAGAACTTTCTGAACAATCAACAGGTTATCTGATCACATCTCACATTAAAGAAGTACGAAAGCAAGCTATGCATTACAGTTTTAAAGGCCGTTCAGACTGAAGACATTCTTGTGCTAAAAACCAAATGCCAATGTAGGCAAAATGCAAAAAAAAAAAAAAATAAAGTTGTCTCAAGGCAACTTTTTAAAAGTTGAAAACCTTTTGAATTGACACAGCATCAAAAAACATACCGCTCTTGCGCAAGACGCCGAAAAACAGCGAGACATGCCGCAACAGTCAAAGATGTCCATCTAGAACATTTATATTGAACAACAATAGAAAAACTGAGCTGGCGGATAACAAATGTGTTTGTGTGAACTGACCCCAAGACACACAAAGCTATTAAAATATGTCTGTAGATCAGAAATTAGAAATAAAATATAGAATTATACCATTACCAATTTAAATGTCTATATTTTTTTGTATTGTAAATTTCCAGAGTCACGCTGCATACCACCACCGACAGCCAGACATTTGTTTTCACTGTGAGAGTATGTACTGCGTTCCTGCATTCTTTACCGATGCAATGAGAGAAGCAATCCAAATGTCATCCCCCAGCCTGGGATTCCACCCTCACCAGTCCTTTCCGTTCCAGGCAAGTTCAGCTCTTAGAAAAGTATGACTCTCTCTCTATTTTCTCTCCTCTCTCCAGATGTGCTGACATTGCCATCCAAATGTTGCTTTTCTCAAGGCCCTACTTATTGTCTAAAATAGCATGTGAATCAAGTCTTTCACCCTTAAGCCATTCTAAACCCAGGGTTTATAACTAACCAACTAACTGACTGACTGACTGACTAACTAACCTTTGGTTAGTATTTAAAGCTGAAGTTTGTAATTTCTGCATCACTAGCGTCACCAGATTTAATTGCAAAATGAATGACTGTTTTCAAACATATTTCCCCCATCCTCGATTGGTTTGTCCAATCAGTGTTAATCATCTCATAAGTATACAAATAAGCACGTAAGCCTACAAACATATGGGTACAAACATACATATATTTTAACCTGAATAAATAGTATTAAAGCTGATATGTGTCATTTTTTTTCTAACTTAGAATTCTTTCTCATATACAGACCATTTCAAGGACTATTTGTCGGTTTAAGGAAGTGTCCCCTGAACATTTAACACTAGTTGTCAAACTCATTCAAAATTACATTGGGAGGCGCTTCATTAATGGTGACTTTAACACAATTAACTTTATCCAAACCAATTTACTAATGAGGAACATAACAATCAATTTGTCACACAAATCAACAATATCTGCAGTATCGAACTGCTAATTTCTCAGGGTAGATGGAGTAGTAAAGAAGCTAGCGCTGAAGAAACCTTGTCCACAGGTCACACAGATGGCTACATTGAACGGATTAATTGATTATAATAGGTATGATCCAATATTCCGGATCTTTCTTCTGAGGAAATAATTGTGAGCATCTAAACTAAGATATAATTTCCTCGCCTCTCTCGTGTAGATGCTCAGTATCAACAACAAGTCTGGATAAGTCACTTCAGGTAAACTTATGATTTTCTTTGAGAAAATGTTAATTCAGAGACATATGTAAAGGATTCGGAAATTATACCGGAAATGACTTAGCGCTAGTAGCGTTCTAATTCCTTTGTTATTGTGAATTGTTTGTTGTCTGTATGCAGTCAACAATAAGTATGTCATCTGTTGGTTGATTTGTCCCAAAATTGTATCTGTTCGTTTTAGCATTCTGACCAGCCTGACACAGCAACACTGACTCAACCAATGTTGTGAGTTTGGGGCGGGATTTCAGAGGTCTCTCAGTCTGGGCCAGTTTCCATGGAAGTAGGTCACTGTGCACAGCTGACATCTACATAGCAAAAAACAAGAATCTTCCTTCTTGCAATCCCCCAAGTGTGAGGGATACTGTATATTTGCATGACAGAGTTAGATAGGATTGCTCCATTATTACAGTACACTTCATTCACCAGTCTCCTTTTAATGCTCTACTGAGCCCCATATTTTGCTGTGGGGTTTTGCCAGCTATATTGTGAAGGGCCCAGGAACCGTCTGTGCATCTGTTGGAGTTTTAGGACTCTAAGCAGATGGGATTGTTGAGGATGAACGCTTCCTTGATTTATGCTTATGCTTCTCTGGGGTGCATCCAGGCCCTCAAATCCCCAGAATGTTTCAGTTACTTCGCTAGAGTCGTTAGACTTTCTGTGGCTCTGACTAATCGCTGACTCCATGACTCCGAGTCATCACTGAAGGCCTGAGATCTGAATATTGCATGCCTCTTTTAAATGAAGCCAAACCTTCCCAGATGGGGAACAACCCTTTGGCTTGGATTATAGTTTGCAGGACTATATGTAGCAAGGGCCTAGCAATCCCTGCTGAAAAAAAAGAAAAACATAGGCCAGTGTGATCCAGGCTGGTTCTTGCTGGTCTGGTAGTGGTATATCTGGTGGACCTGCCCTGAATGCAAATACACATCAAATGACCTCATTTGTATCCTATTGGTCATTGCATTTTGAATGACAGAAAATAACTAATTCATAGTTTATATGGCACAAAGATACAATACATATATAACTCTGAATTACTCTGAATTTAATTTATTTTTGCATAAATATAAAAACAGGTATTGTCTAGTACATAAATGAAAAACAAGTCTGAGAGACCTATTTACCTATGTAATGCAGTAGTTGATTTGTCATGGTCCAAGGAGATGTAGTGCCTAAATGCATAAGCTAATACCGAAACCAATGTTTCTTCTGGGAATTCATGTAGGCAGGTGCATTTGCTCTCACAGATGGGAGTAAAGAAAATTCATGTTAAAATCCTTAATCCTTTTTATATTTACAACATCCTGAAATGTTGAGACATTGGGAGCATTCCCTGATTTTATGTACTGTATTTCACAAGCCAGGCATCTAGAAGGGGAAGATTAATGCCTATTTGGAGAGAATACTAGTAATTTGTTCTGAAAGGTTATTATTTAAATTTTTATGTAGGCGGTGGGCTGCAAATAACCACACTGGTCACAAAAATATGTTTTTGGGGTTTTCTTCTGACGGCTGTTTATTAAAAAGGCAGCGGTCGATGGTGCCGTTTTGAAAAAAAAAAAAATTTAAAAAATAAATAAATAAATATATCTACACATTGGCGGCCAAAGGTTTAGATTAATGTACAGATTTTGCTCTAATGGAGTGAAATTGGTACATTAATTCACCAAAGTGGCATTCAACTGATCACAATGTATAGTCAGGACATTAATAACTTGCCTGCACACCTGAGTCTTCTCTTTACTGTTGTACATGAAACTGGTGTTGAGCGGGTAGAATTCAATGAAGCTGTCAGCTGAGGACATGTGAGGTGTCTATTTCTCAAACTAGAGACTCTGATGTACTTATCCTCTTGTTTAGTTGTACTTTCTGTCCTTTTCAGAGCCAGTTGTCCTTTGTTTTTGAAGACTGTAGTGTACACACCTTTGTATGAAATCTTCAGTTTTTCGCAATTTCAAGCATTGTATATCCTTCATTCCTCAAAACAATGATTGACTGATGAGTTTCTAGAGAATGCTGTTCCTTTTTTGTCATTTTTGACCTAATATTGACCTTAAGACATGCCAATCTATTGCATAGAGTGCCAACTCAAAAACAAACACAAAGACAATGTTAAGCTTAATTTAATGAACCAAATAGCTTTCAGCTGAGTTTGATATCATGAAAAAGTGATTTTCTAGTACCAAATTAGCAATTTAGCATGGTTACTCAAGGATAAGGTGTTTGAGTAATAGCTGCTGGAAATGGGGCCTGTCTAGATTTGATAAAATAAGATTTTTTCAAATAGTGATGTTGCCTTTTTTTTACATAAGTAATGTCTTGTTGAATGCCACTTTGGTGAATTAAAGTACCAATTTCCTTCCAAAACAGCAAAGACTACACATTATTCCAAACTTTTGGCTGCCAGTGTATATAAATAAGTGTTTTCGTACTTATTTGAAGAATGAAAAATAGTAAAATGAAAAACGGAAAGTAAATAAGGTAAAATTAAATAATAATAATAAAAAAATATATATGGTAGATACTATTGTCAAAATAAAATTCAAACAGAGCATTAGCTTGCCCATAAGCTTCAGCATACATCACCTTAATACACGTTTCCAGTATATCATTCACAGCATTTTATGCTTTTAAACCAGGCTTTAAGTACAACAGTTTAAAACAATAGATTTCTCATTACACATGTTTTCATTACACATGTGTTTATACATAACACGTATTACAGTTATTCACTAAACTGGAAAACACTCTGGGCTATAAATCATTAAATAAGATATGATTAATACTACATTTACAAACCCACTTCTTGCACATATGCACCAAACGTTATCAAGATCCACACACGCAATCCATACGCATCCTTCAACAATAACTTATAACAAACACTCATTTTATCATACATCTCTTCTGAACACATATTTAATGTAGTTCATAGACATCTTGTGCAATACATGTTCTCATGTTCTAACCAGCACGAGATGGAAAGCGGGGTGTCACCAAACTCAGGTGTCACAACAGTCCGGTCTTAAAGGGGCCATGTCCAATTTACATGTTTTACAAGAGTTAAATTAAATAAAATTTCTCCACTTGGCTACATTTATTTATTTATTTTAGGTACAAATCAATTTCTCATGTGTTTATTGGCAAGCAACCAATAAAAGCTGATCAAGATAAATTCCCTTTATATTTTGGAATGCACTAATGCATGTGTAGTGGGACAAACAGTAGGTACAGTTATTTTGATGTAATTATTGTACCATACCTGTGGGTGCATTGGTTGTCCAATCATAGGCCTTTAGGGATCCTATAAAATGGAACTGTAGGGCACTGCTGGTGTGTCAGAGCATCACTTGTGCATCACTGCCTGAGCACCGCCCATTCCGGTTTTGATCCCGTCTGCTTTGGAGATATGTTTCTTTGGCTAACTAGCTAACTCTAATATGCTTGGTTGAGGTAACCGGTATGTTTACTTTGTCAATTAGCTTCAGTACGGACAGTTTATCGCTGTGGTCGGCTGGCGACTACCATTCCCTCAACAATCTCCCCTCAACATTCTCCCAACATTGTCAAACTATTTTTAGAATGCGATTGTAGCAGGTTGATTTGTCGCAATGGGTTCAATTTTTCTCTGGACCAATAGGGAGGTAACTGCATGCTATATAGGTGGGGGGTGTGCTCTCAAGACACTCCTTGTTGCTTGTTGCCGGAGGCACGTTTCCGCTCTGGATCCGGTGCAGTTGCGCTAATCCGACAGGTAATACAGTGTGGTTAATTTGTTTATCGATGGGCCTTGTTGGTGTTAGGATGGGTATTACAGCATGCGGTGTCTCTTGCAGTGTCTCCCTGTCGCAGGCCCGACCCTTCCTGTAACGGAACCGGGTTGAGTTTTGTTGCTGGTAGGTTGGTCAAATCTTTCTCTTCCTTGGATATTTTCTTTTCTGAGTATTTAAGTAATTGGCCATTGTTTATTGTAGGCTCTGTGTAACTCTATTATTGGCACTACTGGGTTATTGGTGTGACGCTCCCTGGCGGGTATGTATACCAATTGGCATCGCGGGTATATTTTGTTTAATCATAAAACTGTTACTGAATTTGGTTTGTTTGTGTACGTCAGGGTTGTAAACCGCCTCGCTCGTGCTGGTATCTGCACTAGCCCTTCCATTCCAAGCCACGCTGCAGTTTTGTCTCTACTGATTTGGCTTCAATAATAGACTGTTCAACGGGTTGTACGAGCTTACCCCAGGCTCTGAACGTTTTACGTATCGTTCAGCGCCCGGATTCGTTACCCAACTGGGCGTTTGGCAGGGCTGTACTTGAGTGCTTGTGACACGGACGATAGCTTTGTTTTCTGTGACTCCCCCGTGCTTATTAGTGTGGAAGTTGTTGTTTATTTTTGGTTTATTGATTTAAATTATGATGGAGTGACTTTCGTTTGGTTAATTTATATTTATTTTGTTTAAGTTGATAAAAGATATTCGCTTTTGTTTAAATTATATTTATTTATTTTTGGTTATTTTTGTCAGGCTCTAGGCAGCTATTAAGCCACCTGTGCTGCCTAGATTGGCCTTATGGAAGTTGTTATTTATTTTTGGTTTATTTATTAAACTATGATTGAGTGATTTTCGTTTGGTTAATTTATATTTCTTTTGTTTAAGTTGATAAAAGACATTCTCTTCTGTTTAAATTGTATTTGTTTATTTTTGGTTATTTTTGTGAGGCTCTAGGCAGCAATTAAGCCATCTGTGCTGCCTAGACTTGCATCATTGAAGTTTTCACACATTTTTTTTGTCGATTGCTGCTACTTTCCAATAATTAAATCTTGTTTTTCCTCAGTTGCTGAGTGCCGAAGGTGGTGGTGTCGGTGTCCTCGGTGGTGGTGTCTCCTTCTGTGTGCTGTGTTTTCTTTCATTTGTTTCTTTTGAGTATTATCACGGTGTGTGTGTGTCTGTGTTCACCTGAGATCCCACACCCTTTGACTCTGCCCCTCCACTGGTAAGGCCTCAGCACTCATTTTCCCTATGTTAGTGAATGGTATTAAACACTTGATATTTTAGTAACTGTATAAATAAAATTATTGCTTTTACGGAACTACGTCTCTGGCTTCGTGCATCGGTCGAACCTGTGTGCTTTCTGTATTTGGTGGTTTAACTACCGAACTAGTCCAAGTCTATCCTCGGGGCGAAATTCCCCGGGTGGCGTAGCCGGTGTCTTCCTTGAGTCTGGGCGTTGAGCGGTCAAAAAGGCGCTCCACGCCAAAAAGAAAAGTTCCACTCGCCACAATGTGGTGTGTTTTATTGGCGTATTGATGCCTTTTTGTTATTCACGTGGGTGTGCGATTTGTATCTACTGTTGGAACTACAACATGAAGGTATGTGGAACTATCGCTATTTAGGCATATTTTTAAATAGTTATGTTGTAAAAATCCTTTCTTTAATTTGTAGGAAGAACAATTGGGGTTTTAGGAAACATCTTGCTGCGTGATCCGGTGGGGCAACATTCTCCGCAGAATAATCGGGTGTTTTAGGAGACCGCTCATCTGATTAAGCCTGTGTGGCAACATTCTCTGACGCGGCTGCTTTGTTGTTTGTCTCTATTTATGGGTTTTTTCTTTATTTGTTTGGTTGTACGATGTTTAGCCTTGAGCTATTTTGAGCTTATTCTTTTTTTTTTCATCTAACCTATTCTCTGTCTCTGTGTGACTTGAGTATTGTGTGAATAATCACCTCCATTCAGGTGCTATATTTATGGGCTTGTGAGGTTATTTGTTTTGTTAATTTATTGTGTTGATCTGTTCATAGAGAGTGGTTTAACATATAAACTTATGTTTCATGTCTCCATTTTCCCTGTCTAACAACTGTGACCACTCTCGTGCTGTTGAAGTGTGTGTTTATCATGGTTAACTGTAATTCATTATTTGTGGTTAACTTTTGTTTCTGTTTACAGGAGCCGAGACCCAGGGCAGGCAGCTAGCTAGCCTCCTTGTACGGTGGTGGTACTTCTGTCACTGAGTGATGTGTATTCATGCCTGACCTCATTTGCACTGGGTGGAAAGATTTCATGGTAGGAGCCTTGTGTTCGTCAGCTAGCTTACCTGCCACTGGTAAGCCTCGGCCTCTTGTTTTGTAGTGTTTTGGAGTGGTGGTGGCGTAGTGGGCTGAAGCACATAACCAGTAATCAGAAGGTCACTGGTTTGATCCCCACAGCCACCACCATTGTGTCCTTGAGCAAAGCACTTAACTCCAGGTTGCTCCAGGGGTATTGTCCCTGTAATAAGTGCACTGCAAGTTGCTTTGGATAAAAGCATCTGCCAAATGCATAAATATAAATATAAATATAGTGTTTGTGTTCATGTGTGCATTTTTCTGCCCAGGTCATAAAGTCTTTTAAAAAATTTTAAAGTTCCTGCTAGAAAATTGTAGAAAATAAAGATTTTGTATTTTTGTATCCACGTCTTTGGTCCTTTTTTTGAAACAAGGGAACCTGTGTGCCATTTATGGGTGATTTTAAATTACATTTTAATATTTCCCTGTTTAACAGGGTGGTGTAGTCAGATATATTTACATCTTTATTTTTGTCCTGCTTCCCCCTAATGCCACACCACACATGAAAAACATTAATTTGGAAAACACTTGATTAATGTATCCCCAACTTTTATGCAATTTTAAATACGAAATTTGTCTATAACTCTCTCCAGGTAAAATAAAACTTTTCAAATATGAATATCTTCCAACGAGTCGCTTAATGGTTGTTTATAATGGTTGATACACCCTTGCTTTTTACATTATCAAAAGTTTGACATGCCAAAATCCAGACTGGAACTGATATAAGCAAATTCATAAAGGCTGTAATCTACTACGATCAGGACACAATGCATCCAGAATTTAATGAGAGGCCTTGTTTTCTTTGTCAGGCCATCGTTCTCCCACAACCACAGCAATAGCTGCATAATCTCACTGGTCCGCAGCTCTGACCGCGGTAAGACATACTCTGGAAAGCCATCCAAACCAAACGTAGAGAAAAAAACACTTCCAAAGTGACCCATGGAGCAATGTGTCCTCTTAAAATAAACGTTTGGGGGAACTAACATTTTCTTGGCCCCCTTTTACACTGCCAAACATTATTGACTCTCGCCTTGTCAATTGTTGCTTTCTCAATCTTACTTTTCACTCTCTTTATCTTTGGGTTGACCCTCAATAGTGTTCCCCCCACTGGGAGACACAGTGACGAAACTGCATGCGACAGGAAGTGATCAAAGTCACTCCCAGGACTTCCAGGCCAGGGTCAAGCAAGCTCTTGATATCAGTCTCTGACTTCTTGTAGGGTTTTATAAGCACTGACTTGTCTTTGGGAGATGAACAGAGGTGTGGGTAGGGCTTGCTTTGTTAACCTTCTCTTGAACTCAACACTAGTTACTCAATGCTCAGTCTCATCAAAGCAATGGGGAGCAATGTGGAATCATAGTTTCTGTTTTGTAAGGCTGGGCTAAACATAACGGTCTGCCATAGCATGCCGTGGAAATAAATATGGAAAAAGCATACTAAAGGCATTTATGGTTAAATATACAGTATCTATAGTAAGTGTATTTTATAGATATGTTTAACTATATATATATATATATATATATATATATATATGTATGTATTGTGCAAACGTTTAAGGCACTTAGGAAAAATGTTGCATAGTGTCTTCAAAAATTAATGACATAAATAGTTTTCATTTATGAATTAACGTCATACAAAGTCCAGTAAACATAAAAAAAAGCTAAATCAATATTTACATTTAAATTTATGCATTTGGCAGACGCTTTTATCCAAAGTGACTTACAGTGCACTTATTACAGAGACAATCCCCCTGGAGCAACCTGGAGTTAAGTGCCTTGCTCAAGGACACAATGGTGGTGGCAGTGGGGATTGAACCAGCAACCTTCTGATTAACATTTATGTGCTTTAGCCCACTACGCTGCCACTACCACTCTATTTGGTGTGACCTCCTTTGCCTTCAAAACAGCAACAATTCTCCTAGGTGCACCTGGACACAGTTTTCTTTTTGGTTGTTGGCATATAGGATGTACCAAGCTTCTTGGAGAATTTGCCTCAGTTCGTCTATCTATTTTGTCTCAATTGCTTCTTGTAATCCCAGACTGACTTAAAGTGGGGGGCTCTGTGGGGACCATGCCATCTGTTACAGGGCTCCCTGTTCTTCTATTCTATTTGCAAAAGAAATGTTTGGGAGTTTAAAATGTATATTTCATATTGACACACTAAAGCTGAAAATATAAATAACCATCTTAAGACAAATGTTTTTGTGAAGCATCTTATATGCATATATGTATATATATTCTTTTTTTGGTCAGCATAAATTACCATTAACTTTTTTGTATGGAAAACAGAAGCTCGGGCATTCTGTCTAAAATCTAATTTTGTGTTTGACAGAAGACCATACACTCATAATATAATTGTGTGTATATATATGTATATATATATATATATATATATATATATATATATATATATATATATATATATATATATATATACACATATATACATAAAAGCAATATTGCAAAGGTGCAATATGGCCCTAAATCAGCACTGCTGTGATTACATACGGCATCACAGCAGTGCTGATGTTGTGCCATATAGCATGATTGTGAGTGTGATATTGCTTATATACTGTACAACAGTTCAATGAACAATTACATTTTGTTAAATTCTGAAACATTTTGAACAGTCATAAAAAAAGCATTTGTGCATGCAACTACTTTCTTATGCAGCGGATCAGAAACTGCCATAGCTGGTTCAAACCAAATGATGCGTCCAAGCCTTCGTTAGTAATTTAAAAGTGTCACTTCAGAAATAGTATCACAGCTTATGCTGTTTCGAACAAGTTATTGGATAAACAAGGATGGATGTGTGTGTGTGTGTGTGTGTGTGTGTGTGTGTGTGTGAGTGAGAGAGAGAGAGAGAGAGAGAGAGAGAGAGAGAGAGAGAGAGAGAGAGAGAGAGAGAGAGAGATGGAGCGTGTGCAATCACCTGTTGCCACTCCCAAGCAGAGATGCTGTATCTGAAGATCAGCTTTCTCAGTGGAAAAATAGCATCCAAGAGGGGGTATTTCTCCCTATTTCACGGTAGCCAGTGCGCAAGAGTCGATCACTATAGAAACCACAATGTCCTCCGCCATTTTAAACACCACCCATTCTGTAATTAAAAAGTCTGTTGTGTCTCTCAGCTGTGATGAGCCGTAATGCTGAAGTTGTTTGTGCCGTTTAAAGCTATTTCCTATGTTTTGTAGTGTAGTGTAGCAAGTGATCATGAAGAGCTGTTGTATGTAAATGGCTGATGCAGATTCACTTCACGTTACCTCACTGACTCATATTACACACAAAAATTATAATTTGCCACCACCTGCTGGCTAATATATGTAATGTAAAAAAAGACAAACCATAGCTCTTAACAGATCTGCACTGCTCTTACATTATATACATATATATATATATATATATATATATATATATATATATATATATATATATATATACTGTACACACACACACACACACACACACACACACACACACACACACACACACACACACACACACAATCATCTGTCCAAGTGTGTGTGTGATATATGAGAGTCCCACTTAATGGAAGGCCTTCAAATATTTGATTACACATTGTGTCATATATACTCAAACAGACAGATTAAGACTGTTGCTCGACTACACAAAAGTGTTGCTTAATCTTTTACAATGTAGCTTAAATCTTTCTTTAAAAAAAAATAACAAATTCGTCAACAAAGTAAAGTACAAAGAGAGATCACCTTTGATTTATTATCCAAGATTGTTCTAGACAGAAGCCATTTCAGTAGGTTTAGTAGTTTGTTCTAAAATAATGCTACTGTTTCTAAATACACCAACTTCCCTTGTGATATCCTTAGTGTAAAATGTCAAGAAGAATTAAAAACTTGAAAAAACAAAGATCCTTGGCTATGCTTTGCTTTAATAATATATCACAGTGATCAAAACTGACTCTTAAATGGATTACATTTGTGGGATTATCAGTTCGTTCTGAAACACCACTACCCGCCTGAAATGGGTGTTACCTACACAAATACAGCCCCAAGAGTTCAAAGCTAGAACACAGGTTTTCTTTATTTTTTTTTCCATTCCCTTTCTCAACATCTCCATTTCTCTCTTCAGTTAAAATGCTCTTCCTAGCCAGATGTCCTTCCATGTTTCAAGCCAAATTGTATGTGTCAGATAAACAACAAGTGTGCTACTATGTCCATGAAGGAGAACCATTGTGTTAATGGAATGCTTTCACTAAACACATATCTGTGGCTCTCTAAATTCAGCTCCTTGTCTTTATATTAGGCAAATTCTGTCTGTGACCCTGACGAAATCTTTTTAGCATCACTGGCAATGCCCTAATGACCTTTCCAACTCAAATCAGAACATCCAGTTTTGAGGTATTAGCCTGTAACTATGTTCCATGTATCGTCCACACAAAATGAAATGAGGCCTAAAACACTTCTGCTCAAATTAAATCCAATAATTAAGAGCTGAGTCTTGCATCCTGCCCATTTCTCCAGAGAAAAATACCATGTAGAAAGAGCAATACCCATTGACCTCATCTGCTTAGTGGTTTTGCAGTTTTGACATTCGGGTTGGGCAATATATTGAATAATCACAATATACAGCATTTGCAATGGTTGTGATGGTGAGATAAAAGTAAGCAACATTGTGAATATTGCCATGCTTATTATTTGGCCATAAAAATTCTGTCATCGTTTATTCTCCTTCACATTGTTTCAAACCTGTATGATGTTTTTTAAACAATGACAGATTTTTCATTTTAGGATGAAATAACCCTCCCTAAATACTGTTTCATTAGACTAGTTTTGCAATTCCTTCATTTATGTGATGGTAACAGGTAAAGAATGGGCAAGGAGGAGGCGGGAACCGGCAGAACAATCAATGTAAACTTTTAATGACAAACACTGCTAAAAACAACATCAGCCACACACACACAGCTTCCGTGTGCGTCTCTCTCTCTCGAACTGGCATCTCCAGCCCCCCTTTATCTTGCTCTCCCGCTGATCATTTGACTCCGCGCCAGCTGTGCACCCTCACAGCCCAACCATGACCCCATCCTCGTCACACTCCCACCCCCCCCCCATCTCTGAAAGGGAAATGCTGCCCATCTGGCCGTTCTGCTAGCCGATGGTCCACCCTGCCTCAAGGGAACCTGGGGGAGAGATGAGGGGAGGAAGAGGGGAGAGGGAAAGGGTGAGTGGGAGACACACTGAGAGAAAGAGAGAGAGAGGGATAAAAACTTGCTCGCCGGTCCCCGGACACACCGTCGTCTGGTCCTAAACCACACCTTCGTCCTCTGTCGAAAAACAACCACTCCTCCCCGTGCAGACGGCAGTGAGTCCTCCGACCCCTAGCGGGTGGAATGGCTCCTCCCCTTCCTGGCGGATGGCAGAAGTTCCTCAGACACCCGGCGGCCGGCAGCAACTCCTCCATCCCCCAGCGGACAGCTGTGGCTCTTCCCCTGGTGGACCACAATGGCGAGGACACTATGACAGCGCATCCCTCCTCCTTCCCGGGTTTCGGCAGCAACGTAACAGGTAAAGGATGGGCAAGGAGGAGGCGGCAATAGGCAGAACAGACAATGTAAACTATAAATGACAAACTCAACTTAAAACAACATTTTAACTACTCGCATCTCTCTCACTCTCTCTCTCTCTCTCTCTCTCTCTCTCTCTCGAACTGGCTTCTTCAGCTCCCCTTTATCTTGCTCTCCCGCTAATCAGTTGACTCAGCTCCGGCCATGCACCCTCACAGCCCTGCCATCCACCCTCATGGCACAGCCACACAGTCCTCAAAATTGCAAAATTGCAAGTTTGATTTCTGTAAATCAGTTTAAACTGTCTGTTTCATTGATTCAATATCACTCAACTTCCACTTACAAATATGTCATTTTTCATGTATTAAATACTTTAAAACCACTGTATATGTAGTTTCATTATGCTATTAATTATGTATTGTTATACCAGTGCATATAAATGAAAATTATTAAATAACATGATATAGTTTAATAACATATATTAAGATACATATTGAATATAATCAAAATGCTAAAATATAAAAAACTTTAATAATCATCCTATTAGCTAATAGTTTATCTGCTTTAACCTGCCCTTACAGTTACAGTTCTTTACAGTCAGTGTTCATTGTATAAGTTATTGTCATGCTTGCATTTAGGACACTGTGTCCTGTTTTCAACAAGGGTGTGTTCAGCCACAGGACCATCCCCCTTTAAGGCCTTTAAAAAGCACTGAATGACTTCCATGTGTGCTGTGTACCATAACATCATATGAACTGCCAACCAAGAGCACGTCTTTGAAGTAAAGTTTCAGTAGATGCTTAAAAAGACTGGAACCAGAAGAATGGGTTGACATTTGTGACATTGTTTGGCTATTTCGAATTATTAGCATCATTAGAGACATTTATAAAAATAAAAAAAGAAGAAGATGAAGAAAAAACTGTACAATTGGAAAAACCTGGAATTAAAATGAAGGTCTGGACGGTGAGGTAGAACTTTGTATAAATAAAAAAGTCTGAGACACCTGATCCATTGCTGAAATCCATGATCCTTTTTTTAATGGATTTGAGGCTGTGAGGGATAGAGTCTGTTTCATAGTTTGTAGGTTTGTATAAACCTGTTGATTGTTTAGCCAATGAAACACTGAAAATACTTCTTTCCACAAACATTCTAGTGAACAAAAACTCCAGAAAACTCCAGTTCGTGAGTAGTGGGAAGAAAAAAAAGTGTGTCAGAGCAGATGAAAGAAAGCATTAATTTCCATTAAGTATTCAATGAGAAATAAACACTGCGGCCATTGACGATTTCTTTCCCCGCCAAACACAGAATTTTCTGGGGTTTATGAAAAAACACTTCCCCGCCAAACACGGAATTTTCCGGGTATCCGTCGTTTTAGGTTGTATACGGTAAGGAAGACCCGCGCGCATGTTTTGAAAGAAACAGACTGCGATCGTCTCAAACGTGAAGTGGAACACCATACTAATACTAAAGCACTTGTTTGATAAAAATGCCTTTTTCTCAGCTTTTTGTCCGAAGTGTTGTTTTTGACAAAACCTACCTCTGTTCAAGTGGCAATAAAAAAAGAACAAATGAAGATAAAATAAAATCAGTATAAAATTTATGGAAGAAAATATTCTGGGGGCCATTCAAATTTAGCGAAAATCGTCAAAAACCCTGGCGGTGGCTAGCAACTTTTTTTAAAAACGCTGGCGGGGAAAGAGTTAAACCTAAAGCCCACTTACATTTGTTCTAGATCATTAGTCATGATGATAATGTGTCTTGGAAGCCAGTCTAAAACCAGTCACCATCAGGGATGGAAAGAGTACTCAAAAATAATACTCAAGTAAAAGTACTGTTACTTCTTAAAAATTTTGTTTGAGTCAAACAAACAGCCCACAGCTACAGATGCCAGGAAATAAAAAGTCAATCTTTTATATTTTATCTAGATCAACCAACCAGTGTTTATCTTGCTATCACGATCGATGTAATGAACACCCCTGGTCTAAATGTAGAACATAGGCTAAGTGTAGAAAATTGTAATAACAAAATGTATCATCGATATCGAGGACATCTCTTTTATCATTTTCTTTTTCAGATAAACATCGAGATTTTTTTGTACGCAGCCCTATTGATAACATAACCTTAATCTCTCACATCAACCCAATAATCTCAGTGATAGATAGTTACATTATAGGCTACATTATAGACATAGAATGTAGTGAGCAGAAATATGAAATTTACCTTGATATGCTTCTTCAAATTAGAGGCAGGATTAATGCTGATATCTAGCTTGAGCAAGTTAAACTCACATGACACAATCATGCAATTGGCCTTTTTCACTGCAAAAGCCCTTTCAGGTGCGGCCGCGATGTTAAGATGTTGAACTATGTTTGAGGTATCCTCCACATCCATAACCAGTATGTTGCCATAACAGTTGGCGCCGGATCTGCAGCTGCTGTTCAAGTTTTTTATTGCTTTGATTTGACGGGAGTCATGAGACTCTCCCTAGCCAATCATTTTGATAGATAAAAATTAGGGCTGTCAATCGATTAAAATTTTTCCCGATTAATTAAGCGCATATACAAATATTTGCTGAGAAGCCCATCATATAACAATAATTCAATATATAATGATTATACATATTTATATCAATATATAATTATACTTAGTTATTTTTAAATATGAAAAAATTCCATTTGACCTGAAGTCCCAGTCGGTCGAGATGCTTTTCCCATAGCGTGGTAAAAAAAAAACTTTGGGCCCAGAAGGCACCTGGTGATGTTGTGAGTGAAAGCGTGGAGGGAAATTCAATAATTGCCACACAGTTCACATCAATCCATTTCACAAGTGAATTTGTCAGTCAGTTGGAGATTTATTATGAGGGCTTGATTAAGGACCCAGTCAATTTACACCTACGTCAGACATGCTTGTGTAGCATCTCGGGTGCGTTGTGTCATAAACATAAAATGTTTAGGTCACTGTGTCAAGTTAAATATAGTTTAATACTCAATCTTTAAACACATCTTGCGATCCCTTAGTTCGGATTTGCTCTCCATCAAGTGTTTTGAACGCAAGAACATAACGCTTGTTTGTGTTGTTCTGCCTACTGAAGTGTTTTCTTCACTGTATAAACTGCGCGTTGCTCAAACAGCTGAAATTTCACTTACTGCCCTCTGGAGTAAACAGGTGGTACTACAAGCTTGCATTTCTCAGGAATCTTCCTTATTATGGTCCGGGGGCATGCGATTAATTGCGTAAATTTTTTTAACGTGTTATTTTTTGTCAAATTAATCGCACTGAATTAACGTGTTAAATCGACAGCCCAAATAAAAATACAATCTGGACAGGGAAGTAGCGAACACATACGGTGGGAAAATAGTGCATTAAAAGGTTTACAGTTACAGTACTTAAAATGTACTCAAGTAAAAGTAAAATTATACCATTTTTAAACTACTTAAAATTAAAAATGCAAGTGGAATTTTAAAGTAAAATTCCTGATAAAAATTACTTAATTACAATAACATGAGTATTTGTAATTCATTACTTTACACCCCTGGTCACCATGCAGTGTACCTTCATACACAAAATGCCCCACAAATGAAAATTCTGTCATCTTTCCAGTAATGGAATAGTACTGTAAGAGAAAATGAATCTCAATGAGAAAGTGAATCCATTACAAGTTGATCTTTGAATAGTTAAAGAGAGACCTGTTTATGAGACTCTGATGTGGCTAGAGAGATACAGGTGCTGCTGAAATTTGATTGATGGTGTTCAGTTGGAGAGCTTTTTGTCTTGGCAGTTGCAGGGTAGTTCAGTTTGGAAGGCTAAAGGCAAGCATATATTGCTTAGAGCAGTGGAGAAGAAATTGTAATTGAAAAGGAATTGTTAGTGTTAAAAAAGTTAACTAGTTTAACTTAAAAATCTCCAAGTAACCCAGGTGTATGAATAAATTACAATAAATAATAAATGTAAAAAGTTGAAATAAATTCTAATATAAAAAGATAATGTGAAATAGTGGTTCTCAAATGGGGCCAGGACCCACTAGGGGGCCTCAGACAAAATGGATAACGTGTAGGAGCACAGGAAATATTTTCCACTAAGAGTTGATGGTGTGAATCTACACCACCCCTTTACTATGTGAAAATGCTTGTGAGGTGTTTTTGCTGTCACTGTAAATGTTAGTTTTACCGACACTCACGGAGGTAAATTGGACCTGGCAGATCACATTCAGACAGCTATGACACAGTGCACTTTATCATGATACAAGGGTTTCATTGTTAAATGTGTAATTCTCCTCAATGTTTAGGTTTATACTTGTAAGTAGTATGTGTTAAAATGTGTAGTTCCCTGTCTGTCACACATTCAACATTGTGTCGATGTAGTGACTCTAGGGTTCCGCTCTTGTGAGCCCCAATCACCTTTGATTTATTCAGAAAAGGATTTGTATGCCACTCTCCGCCCAGACATATGGGTATAAAAGGAGATGGCGTGCACCACACATTCAGACTTGTTCTTCAGAGCCAAGCTCACGTGTGTTCATCCCATCACCTTACTATTGCTGCTTGATTTATGGCACGTATCAGCGATCACCTTCGCACAGTCGAGTGTTGTGCTTCCGTAAAAGAGCTCACACAAATGATTGGCATCTTTTTAAAAATGTCCTTTTGCCTTTGTTAAACTGGGTGTAGCCATTATCTCTCCCCACCGGATGGCCACGAAATGTGTCTCAAGTGCTTGGGTCACCAGCACACTGAGGCAGCGTTTGTGGATTGGTCATGTTCTCACTGTGAGAACATGCCAATGAGAACGTTGCAGTAGCGACTCTGTTCTTCATGAACTCTCTTCTTCTTACTGGACTCAAGATGGCGCCGAGTATGGCTGCTGCGTTGCGAGCTCCGATACAACACTGCGGTTTATTGTTTGTTTTGTTTACAGTTCTTTGTTTTTTTGTCTTGGATGTTGTCTGCCTTATTGTTTACGACAGAAAAATGCTTTTGGACATTGGTTCTACAATAACACATCGAAAACCGGACTTCCAATTCCTCAACGCCGACACGCTGTTTACAAACACGCTGGCGGAGCCCTTTGTCTGGGCTGCTCGGCCGCGGAAACGCAGAAGGAAAAGGGGAAAAAGAGCCGCCGTTCTCATCAGAGTAAGACATCGTGCAAATCGACCCTCGCTACCCAGTATACTACTGGCAAATGTTCAGTCTCTGGACAACAAGCTCTGCGAGCTTAGGTTGGATCTCTTTCCAACGAGAGACAAGAGATTGCTGTGTTATCTGCCTTACAGAAACCTGGCTGGCTGCGGAGATTCCAGACTCGGCCATCTAAATCACGGGCTTTTCCGTGCACCAAGCGGACAGAGCGAAAGACCTCTCAGGTAAAAGCAGAGGTGGTGGTGTATGTTTTATGATCAACAAATCATGGTGTGATCAGAGGAACTTACATTTCATCAAGTCTTTCTGCTCTCCTGATCTGGAATATCTCATGCTTCTGTGTCGACCATTCTGGCTACCGAGGGAATTCACAGCGGTCATCATCACAGCTGTGTACATCCCCCCACAAGCCAACACAGACCGGGCACACAGGGAACTGTATGGGAGTATAAGTGAGCAGGAAACCGCGCACCCTGAGGCTGCGTTCATTGTTGCCGGGTACTTCAACAAAGCAAATTTTAAAACAATGGCACCAAAATACCACCAACACATAAACCTCAACACACGAGGGGACCGGATTTTAGATCATTGTTACTCTCCTTTCTGTATGGCTACAAATCCCTCCCCCGCCCCCCATTTGGCAAATCAGACCACACTTCCATTCCCCTTCTGCCCGCTTACAGGCAGAAACTGAAACGGGAAGCACCCACCCTCAGAACGATCCAGTGCTGGTCGGACCAATCAGAATCTGCGCTGCAAGACTGTTTTGATCACGCGGACTGGGAGATGTGACGCCTCTGATGACGACATCGAGGTTTACGCTGACAGCGTAACGTGTTTCATCAGGAAGTGTGTAGAGGACGTTGTTCCGACCAAAACAATATGGATATACCCCAACCAGAAACCATGGGTTAACTGCGATGTTCGCACGGCACTCAATGCGCGGACCTCCGCTTTTAATTCTTCAAACACGGAGGAGCGTAAACAAGCCAGTTATGCCCTCCGTAACACTATCAGTGAAGCCAAACGCCAGTACAGGCACAAACTTGAAGGTCAGTTCAACACCACTGACTCGCGGAGAGAGCAATCACGGCTGATGCTTCAGAGGTTGGTTCACTCTCCGTCTCTGTTGTGGATGTAACCCGATCCTTCCGACAGGTGAACATCCATAAAGCTGCGGGTCAAGACGGTATTCCGGGCCGCGTCAACAGAGCTTGCTTGAATCAACTGGCAGGTGTTTTTACGGACATTTTCAATCTGTCCCTCTCCCTGTCTGTAGTCCCCACATGCTTCAAAACATCAACCATTGTGCCTGTACCGAAGCAAGCCACAATCAATTGCTTAAATGACTGGCGTCCTGTTGCTCTGACCCCCATATTCAGCAAATGCTTTGAGAGGTTAATCAGAGATTACATCTGCTCTGTTCTGCCCACCTCTTTGGACCCATTGCAGTTTGCCTACCGCAACAACCGCTCCACTGATGATGCCATTGCATCTACACTTCACACTGCTCTCTCCCACCTGGAAAAAAGGAACACATATGTGAGAATGCGGTTTGTAGACTACAGCTCAGCATTCAACACCATAGTGCCCTCCAAGCTTGATGAGAAACTCCAGGCTCTGGGCTTAAACAGCTCGCTTTGCAGCTGGATCCTGGATTTCCTGTCAGGCAGACGTCAGGTGGTTAGAATGGGCAGCAACATCTCCTCATCACTGACCCTCAACACTGGAGCCCGCGAGGGCTGTGTTCTCAGCCCACTCCTGTATTCACTGTACACACATGACTGTGTGGCAACACATAGCTCCAATGCCATCATTAAGTTTGCTGACGATACGACGGTGGTAGGTCTGATCACTGACAATGATGAAAGAGCCTACAGAGAGGAGGTGCACACTCTGACACGCTGGTGTCAGGAGCACAACCTCTCCCTCAACGTCAGTAAAACCAAGGAGCTTGTAGTGGACTTCAGGAAAAAAGACGGAGAACACAGCCCCATCACCATTAATGGAGCACCGGTAGAGAGAGTCAGCAGTTTCAAGTTCCTCGGTGTCCACATTACTGAGGAACTCACATGGTCCTTCCACACTGAGGCTGTTGTGAAGAAGGCTCACCAGTGCCTCTTCTTCCTGAGACGGCTGAGGAAGTTTGGAATGAACCACCACATCCTCACACGGTTCTACACCAGCACTGTAGAGAGCATCCTGACTGGCTGCATCACCGCCTGGTATGGCAATAGCACCGCCCACAACTGCAAAGCCCTGCAAAGGGTGGTGCGAACTGCCAGAAACATCATCGGAGGTGAGCTTCCCTCCCTCCAGGACATATATACAAGGCGGTGTGTGAAAAAAGCTTGGAGGATCATCAGAGACTCCAGCCACCCAAGTCATGGTCTGTTCTCACTGCTACCATCAGGCAGGCGGTATCGCAGCATCAGGACCCACACCAGCCGACTACATGACAGCTTCTTCCCCCAAGCAGTCAGACCGTTGAACAATTGATCTATCAGGATCAACAATTAGCACTGCACTTTATTCATCTATAATCTTACACTGGACTGTCAACATATTCTCCTCAATACTCATATCCTCTTATTGTATATTGTGTATTCTATATTGTGTGTATTGTCTACTGTACATTGTATTTAATTATTGTGTTGTGTAAGTATGTGTACATTTGATATGTAAATTGTGTCATGTAAGTATGTTGTTTACTGTAATTGGTATATGTCTCGTCACTGTCATGACTGCTATGTTGCTCGGACCTGCACACAAGAATTTCACCTTCTGTTGCACTTGTGTATATGGTAGTGTGACAATAAAGTGATTTGATTTGATTTGATTTGAAGGAGAGAGCTACCGTGGCTGCTTCCCATCCCAGTACATCCTGTGTTGAATGCGGATTTGGGAGTTTTTCCACCGGCACAGTCCCCGTGGACCTCCCATCCCCCAGCATGCTCGTTTGAGTTCACGAGGTAGGCAGGCCAGATCTGGCATTTATACAGGCAGTAGTTCCCTTAGATTAGGTCTCGAGGCACGTCGTGGTAATGACGGACTGGGCTAGGGTGCCGTGTGCCATGGGCAGGCAGTATCGGGGCTCTGGACAGGGCCCCACCTGCAATGGCACATCAACTGCCTAGAGTTGCTGGCAGTATCACTGGCCATGCAGAGGCTTCAACCATTGATTGAGGGCAAGCACGTGTTAGTCCAGATGGACAACACAGCGACCGTGGCATACATAAACTGCCAGGGTGGTGTATGTTCACGTCATATGACGCAACTCACCCGCTGCCTTTTCCTTTGGAGTCAGCAGACATTGAAGTCTCTGAGAGCCACTCACGTACCAGGCGTTGTCAATAATGTAATGACAAGTAAAGCTCCACGAAGAGTGGAGACTCAACCCCCATGCAGTCCAACTAATTTTGGAGAGATTCAGGGAGGTGCAGATGGACCTGTTCGCCTCCTGAGAGTCCTCTCATTGCCCCCTTTGGTTCTCCCTGTCCGAGGCTCCCCTCGGCATGGATACCTTGGCACAGACATTGTGCAAAGTCAGGGAGGATGGGGAGCCAGTCCTGATGGATGCACCATACTGATCTACCTGGACTTGTTTCTCAGAACTGATGGTCCTTGCAGTAGCCCCTCCCTGGTGTATTCCCCTGAGGTGGGACCTTCTCACTCAGGGCCAGCAGGTAATTTCGGGCAGCTAGTTGGGTGTATCACTTGCATTAGCACCTTTCACCTTTCAAGGTGATAATGTGCGCTATCTTGTCCATAACAGTTCCCTGCAACTGGTGAACACTGGATGCCTCTTCAATTTCTTAAGCACTGTCCGGTGACAAACTCAGTGGAGAAGTAACGCCGACAGGCCCGGTTCTCGTGGTATGCTCCTTTTCAGGTGAGCTTGTGTAATTAGGCTCAGTGCTCCATATGTGGTGATTCCCCCCTCAGTAATCCCAATGTTGTTTTTCCACTGTTCAGTTTCCCCCTTGGTGAACCATGTGTCTTCCCCTTGGCTGAGCTCCACTCTGCCTCAGCCACTGTGGCTGTGTTCTCCCTCCATAGATAGGGTAATAGGGTAGGCAGGGAATTGCTCGGCGTGACATGGTTCAGTGCCTGCTGCATTTCATATAGGAACCCCTAGTGTCACTACATCGACACAACGTTGAGTGAGTGACAGTCAGGGAATGTCTTGGTTACTGATGTAACCTCTGTTCCCTGATGGAGGGAATGAGACATTGTGTCCCTCCTGCCATGGTGCTGAACTGATTGTTGACATGGTGTGCATGCCTGAAGAAATCTGAATGTGTGTGCACGCCATCTCCTTATATACCCATATGTCCGGGTAGAGAGTGGCATGCAAATTCCACTCGCCAATTTTCATTGACCTTTTCTGAATAAATCAAATGTGATTGGGGTTCTCAAGAGGGAACCCATAGTGTCACTACATCGACACAACATCTCGTTCCCTCCATCAGGAAACAGAGGTTACATCAGTAACCAAGACGTTGACAGTGACAGCTCGTATTATTTCACATGCAAGTTCATGACATAAAATGAAATTACATAAGTACCATTTAACATTTGTCACCTCACATTTTTAAAAAGTTTAAATGTGATTTAAATTATTGTAAAAGGAATATAAAATAAAACAAGTGTGCGGACACGTGTGTGTGTGTGTGTGTGTGTGTGTGTGTGTGTGTGCGTGTGTGTGTGTGTGTGTGTGTGAATATAGTGGCATTCTTCCCCCTTCCCAATTTAACACTCATCAAATCTGCTCACATTTACTATAATGCGATGGGTGAATGACATGAGAAGATGGCCAAAGTTGGATTACGGATATATAGATAAAGTTTTACTTTTTGCACAGTTATTAAAAAAATTATTTAATGACCCTAAACAAAACTAATAATGAAAAATAAGTATTTATTCTCAAAAGAAATTTGTTAATTTGAGGGATTTTCATTAGTTACATAAATATATATTTACGTAATATAACAAATTTGATCAAAATGCCTCAGAATCAACCTTTAGACACCACACAAAGATGACATGGAACAGGAAAATGTTGCAGTGAACAGTGACAAACAGATAACTTAGTACACTAGTACACTAACAGTGTACTTACCCAAGAAAGTACGGAATAATATTAGGTATCTACATGTACTTTAAATGGGTTACGTTTATGGTTGGGGTTAGGTTTAGGGTTAGTACCTAGTCATTACTGAAGTTGTTGTAATTATATAGTAAATGTAGAACAGTACTGTAAATAAAGTGCTACCCACTGATCAGTAACTGAGCAGATGGGGTACTGGAACATTTAGGATCAATGTTGAGCTCCTGTGTGATCATGTTGTGTAGAATCCTGTTGTCACTCTCGTGGCATTTATGATTCAGTAAAGAGAAAATTGTGTTGCATATTCAGTAACTTGTGCTCAGGGAGGTGTCTAATGTATTTTAACACTTAGGAAAATATGTGGTCCCATGGTAACATGGTCTTTTATGTTTACCATCTTACTCTAATGGGGTAAAAAGAGGATTATCCTTGAATGGCTTTTTAGTCCATTTAATTAAGTCTGCAGATTAAGTGATTGTTACACTCCCTATATCACACAAAATAACAGACTACTCCACTTGGCCCAATAAAGAAAGCAACACTTTAAGCAGAACGCTTTAAAACACACAACAGACCAGACACCTGTGCTTTCAAAACATGAACATATTTTAAACATCTGCTGTGTTTACTGGTCCCTATCACATTTGATTCTCTCTTGAATTTTCCCATAGTGAGATATGAATGCTTTCAGACTATTTTTACAGAGTTGCTTGAGACATTAGTGATGAGAAAGATAAAGTTTTTACCACTTAAGACTGAAAAGTCATTCTTAGATTATATGAGAATAAACTCCACACCCTGGAGAGAACTTATTAAGTGCAGGGGTCTGAAGATGCATCAGTATAACTGTCACTCTGTGGGCTGGACAGGTTTTTTTGCATTGTAATGTAATTTTGCTCAAACACCTTCACTGCCCTCATGAAGAGTTTTGAAATTTTGAGGAGGTGGTGGTTGTAAAATGAAATATACAAAACTACTGTAGAAAAAGGAAAGTTTAAAACAATCTTCAAATGGTGGTTTAAAACATTTTCTGAAATTGAAAAAGCAAAATTCTTGAAGGTAATAAAGGTAATGCAGACCTTACGATGGATGGATGGATGGCCATCAGATATTTGCCGTGTGACACGTAGCAGACAGATCAAGTCATTCCTTGAACAAAGGAAATTGTCCTTTGGAAATTTAATATTTATTGCAGTTCAGACTACAAACAGATAAGTGGATTTGAGTCAGATATGAAATAAAAAGATTTTTGCTGCTTGTCTGGACAAAGCCATATAAGCTTGATTTCTGTTAAGTACATTTATAATAATTTAAATAACTAAAGAAAATGTGAATAATGCCCTTTCCATCCACTGCATTTTGCGCATTATCTTGAGGGAGCCCACCTTGGCATGATGGAGCAGCTGAATGACCTCCATGTTTCAGGGAGAGTTCTGTTTCCTGTATCGGAGCAATTGTACATTGTTTTTTTAATGCTGCTTGGAGACACCATAGAACAGGTGTAATATCTCATATAATGAGTGCTGAAATGGCTGCTATTCCCCTATGCCACCAGCCTCCTTATACCTGAGAGTACCTGCACTCAAAACCGTTCTGGCAGATTGTGATGACCCACCTTAATGACCTGCTGTTGGTTTAACACTTCTGAATGACAAGGGCTATGTTCAAAGAATTGTGTTCAAAGGTTGAACCTTTTGTTGGGCCAGTCACATCAAGCTATCACACACTGTGCACCAATGGTCAAAACACGTCATCATTTTGCAAATCACCTTAATGTACATTTTGACTTAAGCAACAACTAAAAAGTCCACCTCTGGCTAGCGCATTAACCTGTAAGCAAATTGTGACAGTTTACAACCTTATATATCAAGGGTTTCCATTCAGGGTTTCTTAAAAGCACACATTTTTTATTTGCAAAGTACATTTGAATGCAAAAAACCTTGTCCAGCCAACAGAGTGACAGTGATGCTCATGCATCTACAGACCCCATGCACTTTATACATTTTCTCCAGGGTTTAGCATTCAGGCTTTGGCTCTGAAACAGACATTGTAAATAAGTGAGAGTTTAAAATAGGCATCAGCTGAGGACGTTTTGGCACTAAATCCTGGGAATGGCTGGGTCTGTGTAGCGCGTCTGCATGCATTGGGAAATAGGTCCTGGTTTGTGTTTGGCTGAGTCAGGCTTCCAGCTCAAAGACACAGGTTTACGAGCCCAGGTGTGCCCCATTACCCTGCATCTGGAGGCCATAACATAGTACCCTTGTCCCAGCAGGGGTGGAGCAACAGTGCCCAAACTCACAAAGCTTAAATTAGTGCGAGGACGTTATGCTGCAGGTCCTCTCATGATCCTGTCACCAATTAGACCGCCCGGATTTAATAATGTCCTCGGTCTGCGTGTAACTTTTTTTTTTTTTTTTAACAGCCTGTATGAAGCCAAGTATGACTCTGGTAGGATTGCTCAGTCCAAATGAATGTGAATCCAGTATTTGTTAATGATGTTAAAAACAAAGTCTCATCTTTAATTTACAACCTGGTTTCACAGAATCATGTTGCTACACCTTCATTTTTGCTAAATTATTCTCAAAAAACGTTTTACTATTGTGCATGACATGTCAGGTGATACATTTGAACGTTTGCATTACATTACATTACATACAACATTTAAAAGCTTGTTCAAATGTGATTAAACTGTGCAATAGCTCAGCTGCTGCAATTGCGATGAAAAGGACCACCGTAGGGGTCCTGAAGAGAGTTGGCACGTAAATCAAAAGTGTTATAGAAGCACCACAAAAAGGCATGGTTGCTTCAGCAATTGCAATTTTCATCTTACATTTGCTTTTAGGTTAAGGATAGGGAAGAATGTTTTGTTAATTTAAAACACAATAGAGCATTAACTTTCAAAAACAAATCTGTTTCCAAATTAGATTACAAATCTGTAATCTAAACCATGGGTTAACGGCGATGTTTCGCGCGGACTTCATGCACAAACCTCTGCTTTTAAGCCAGTTATGCCCTCCGTAACTCTATCAGTGCAGCCAAATGCCAGGACAGGCACAAAATTGAAGGACAGTTCAACACCACTGACTCTAGAAGTATGTGGCAGGGAATTAACATGATCACGGACTACAAAGGGAATAAAAACTCCGCCGTGAACACCGCTGCCTATCTCCTGGATGAGCTTAATACATTTTATGCTCGTTTCGAGGACAATAACACCACCCTCGCGGAGAGAGCACTCGCGGCTGATGCTACAGATGATGGTTCACTCTCGGTCTCTGTTGCGGATGTAACCCGATCCTTCCGACGGTTGAACATCCGTAAAGCCGTGGGTCCAGACGGGCTGGTGTTTTTACGGACATTTTCAACCGTTCCCTCTCCCTGCCGCTTGAACATATGCTTCAAAACATCAACCATTGTCCCTGTACCGAAGCAAGCCAAAATCACTTGCTTAAATGTTGCTCTGACTCCCATCATTCAGCAAATGCTTTTAGAGGCTAATCAGAGATCACATCTGCTCTGTGCTGCCCACGTCTTTGAACATCTTTGTCAGTCATTGAAGTTTGCCTACCGCAACAACCGCTGCACTGATGATGCCATTGCATCTACAATACACACTGCTCTCTCCCACCTGGAAAAAAGGAAAACATATGTGAGAATGCTGTTTGTAGACTCCATAGTGCCCTCCAAGCTTGATGTGACGCCAGGTGGTTAGAATGGGCAGCAACATCTCCTCATCACTGACCCTCAACACTGGACCCCGACAGGGCTGTGTTCTCAGCCCACTCCTGTATTACCTATACACACATGACTGTGTGGCAACACATAGCTCCAATGTCATCATTAAGTTTGCAGACGATACGACGGTGGTAGGTCTGATCACTGACAATGATGAAACAGCCTACAGAGAGGAGGTGCACACTCTAACACGCTGGTGTCAGGAGCACAACCTCTCCCTCAACGTCAGTAAAACCAAGGAGCTTGTGATGGACTTCAGGAAGAGAGACAGAGAACACAGCCCCATCACCATTAATGGAGCACCGGTGGAGAGAGCCAGCAGTTTCAAGTTCCTCGGTGTCCACATTACTGAGGAACTCACATGGTCCGTCCACATTGAGGCCGTTGTGAAGAAGGCTCACGAGCGCCTCTTCTTCCTGAGACGGCTGAGGAAGTTTGGAATGAACCACCACATCCTCACACGTTTCTACACCAGGACTGTAGAGAGCATCCTGACTGGCAGCATCCTGACCTGGTATGGCAATAGCACTGCCCACAACCGCAAAGCCCTGCAAAGTGTGGTGCGAACTGCCAGACACATCATCTGAGGTGAGCTTCCCTCCCTCCAGGACATATATAACAGGCGGTGTGTGATAAAAGCTTGATCACACATGGATCACACATGGAGGATCATCAGAGACTCCAGCCACCCGAGTCATGGTCTGCTCTCACTGCTTCCATCAGGCAGGCAGTATCAGACTGCTTTACACTCACGCTGCTCTGTCTATTGAGCAGTATTCACCTACAGAGCTATACAGTTGCATTAGCGGAGGTTGTGACTTCCCCTGTCTATTTGATGCTGCTAAACCAGATCAGTCAGATACAGTGGTTAAATTGGCTTTTGTAGGGAGGGGGAGCCCTTATTTACCGTGAATGGTCATCATTCAAAATCCTGCCGTAAAATGACTTAGGGTTTTTACACCAAAGGGGCTCTTTTTCCAGTATTAATGTGTAAGGTAGGGTTGAGTAGTTATTCAAACAAAGACAAATACTTTACAATTCACTTATTTTATTATAATTTTTTATCTTGAATGTTAACAGGCAGGCAACGGATTTCACCCTCGTAAAATGTATGAAAGGAACATGTTTGAAAATATTGCAAGCCAGAGACGAATATGTAAATGTATTTTTTATTTGTACAATTTAGAAACGTTGAAGTCCCTTCAGCACCTGTATGTAAATGTAACTCTTGCAGTAATTATTTATCATATTCATGCAGCCTGTGTTATTCTGTTGAGTGTTGAAAAACCATCGAGGAGAAACGCATCATGACACTTTTAGCATGTAAACGGGTAAAGAAAAAAAAAAGAGTAAACTCGCCCGCTTTGCGAGAAACATTAAACGTTCTATAACGTTTTTTTATTATTATTAGTAAAACTGTATAACAAATTAACAGGGAAGTAGAGTTGGAAAAAAAATTATAATCTCCACCTTTATTGAGGTTTGTAATGCCTGATAGAAAAGTATCTATCTTTGTAGCGCAATACAATACTTTAGGCAATTGCAGAATAGTCCCATTAGTCACAGATACACTTCCGAAAATTGAGTACATAACTATTTCTGGCCTTAAAAGTTACAAAAACCAAATCAATGCAGAACATTGTATCTCAAAAGCATTACAATGTGCCCCCCCCCCTCCCATGCACTACTTAAAACCTGATGTGGCCGCTTTACCAAAATAGTTAAAAATATTAATAATTACACACATCACCTTTACAAATTTGTTTCAGGATTTTACAGTAAAAGGAACTGTTATATTTTGACAAAATATTTCAGTTTCAAATGAAATAATCTAAAGGTAAAATTTATTAGACATCAACAGTGGCAGTTTAAAGTTTCAAGATGTGTTTCAGCTAGTATTTATTTTTCATAAATACATTCATTTATTATTATTATTATTATTATTACTATTATTTAAGACTAGCACACTGACCTATGGTAATGAGGAGCCTTTCCTTCTGTGTAATATGTGTATAAATATTAGGTAACAAATGGGATAATAATGGGCTCATATAAGTACAGACAGGAGCAGTCTGGCGTCACTGTCGTGCACCTACATTATATGCAAACTATTAAAAATCAATATATTACTTTAAATGCTCACGCAGCTGATGTTATTCTTCATTTAGTAGTTCATTTAACATGTAAACTAACATGCTTTATTTATATAACATGTTCTAGCTACATGCTATTTTTATATTCGATCGCTCTAGCCGTTAGCGGGATTCCATGGTAACGTCGCTGTCTTAGAATAGTGACAGTTTTCCCTTGATGGTTGTGGGCGGGGTGCTGAACCAGCGATTAATGCATTTATGACGTCTGATAATTCCATGTAGCCTGGGTGTCTCTGTGTAGTCTTGCTAATTATTCAGTCTCATATGCCATGTATTTGCCAGGAGTCAGGAGATGAAAAATAATTTAAGTGGAATAACAATATTTGGTGCTGAAGGAGGCAGAGCTGCGCTCCGGTGCGCTCCGGCCCAATTTAACCTCTGGTCAGATACATCACTAGACTTCAGAATGAGATGAACTGTGGTACAAATGCATACCAACCTGTATAATGGAGTCTAGATAAACATTTTAATGCAAACAGGAACTTGACGATAGATTTGATTAACATGACTGATAAACGCCCACCCATTTGTATCCTAATGCCCCCCTCTCTGCTAATTTGCTATCTGCACCCCCGGAATTCGACCTCTTGTTTGGTGCCCGCGAAGGTGATGAGCTCTCGAGCGCAGCATCGGAGAGCGGGCTCATCCAGTCTGACGCGGAAATCTCCACTGGTCTTCCCCCTTGGGTGTGGTTGCCCAGTCACAGGCCCAGTTCCGTCATCCTTGACGGCCAGAGCCTATGGTGCGCTGGAAAAGCCACCTCCACCCAGAATGCCATGGCTCTCCTATAGGTACACCAAGCCAAGGCGCTGAAAGAACTGCACAAGGGTAGTTCCACCCCGGGATTGAAGCAGCAGCTGCGCTCGATGACCGACCTCGCCCTATGGGCGACGAAGGTCACGGCGAGGTCTCTTGAGCAGACGTTGTCCACTTTGCTGGTCAAGGAGCGCCACCTTTGGCTTAACCTAGTCGAGATGCTAGAGGTTGACAAGACACGCTTCTTGAACGGCCCCATCTCCAAGGCCAGCCTATTCGGCGACACCGTCAGAGACTTTTCCCAGCAGTTCTTGGCAGTGAAGCAGCAGATGGAGGCCATTCAGCCCATCCTTCCCCGGCGTTGCTCAAGATACCACACCCTGTCTGCGTCTCCCTGTGGCGGCTGCACCGGCTCCACCTTGGCCCGCTCCTACAGCCCCGCCCTGGTGTCAAGCCCACGCAGGAAACAGACGCCACCCATCACAGCCACCTGCTCAGAAGAAGTCTTCTAAGCGCCCCCTGAGACAGGCGTCCCAGGGACGAGAGGACCTGCTGTCTTGGAGCTGGTAGACTGACCACTCCATCCATAACCAGAGTGATGGTGGTGTAGTGTGCTAAAGCACTAAACTGTTAAGCAGAAGGTTGTAGGTTCGATCCCCACAGCCACCACCATTGTGTCCTTGAGCAAGGCACTTGCAGATTGTCCCTGTATTAAGGGCTCTGTAAATCGCTTTGGATAAACGCTATAGTCTTCCATTTTTCTTTGATAGGTCCAGCGCCCTGGCGGCAGTCTCCCTGCCTCTGCGCACCAAGCTGTGGCACAAACATACTCAAACCCGAACAGTTTCGATGGACTGTGGGGATGAAACACCTCCTCCCTCCACCTCAACCGCTCCGCTGCTGAGTATCAGGATTCAGGTAAGTGCTTTGATGCCTCTCAACTCAGCACCCCCACAGGGCTCAAGGCCCCACCCGCTGGTACATCCGATGAGATTGTTCCCTTGGTCCCCCTTGCCCAGTGGACATGGCTCACACTTTCCAAACCATTCGCAATGCACACAGTAAACATCAGTTTAAAGTCCTTTTAAAAAGGCATTTGATAATAAATTTAAATGTATTGCGAATGGTAAATTGTTATTCCACTATAAATTCTTGCTTACAGTATCATGGCCAAATTGTATTTTTGTAACAAAAGATTATTTCATATCTTAGAATTATGACTAAACTAGGTCTTGTGTATATGGGTGTGTGTTTGGATTTGTATGTAGGTATGTGTGAGTAGGGGTGTTGTGTTTTTAATCTTTTTTGCATTAGTGTTTTGTTTTGCAAAATGTAATGCATTATAAGCGGCATGTCTTGTAAGCGGCATGTTGGATTGTATCGACTCCTGGAAGATTAGCTGCTTGTGTGCAGCTAATGGAGATCGAAATAAATAAATAAATAAATAAAATAAAATAAATAAAATGGCTGACCCGGCCCGTCCGACTCGGCTACGCGATTCAGTTCGCCAGACTCCTGCTCAGGTTCAGCAACATCCACTTCATGGTGAACGGCGAGAATGCTTTCACCTTGCACATAGAAATTGCCACTCTTCTGCGGAAGCATGCGATAGAGCCTGTTAATCCAGCCGAAATGAAGAAGGGGTTTTACAGCCCCTACTTCATTGTACCTAAAAAAAGGCAGTGGGTTGTGGCATATCTTCGACTTATGAGTACTGAACCGGGCTTCATCACTGGCTCTGGACTTGAGTCCCAAGATGGGCATGGCCGGCTCCTGGACGGGCCCACGGCTACATTGACACATCAACTGCCTCGAATTTTGGCCATACTGCTCGCCCTGCGAAGGTTCTGGCCATTGATCCAGGGCAAACATGTGTGGGTTCGAACAGACAACACAGCTACAGTAGCATATATCAACATCCAAGGCGGATTACACTCCGCATGTCGCAACTCGCCCACCGTCACCAGCAACTCAAGTCACTGCGAGCCACTCACATCCCGGGTGACCTCAACACCACAGCAGACATGCTGTCACGACAGGTCTCCCGCAAGGGAGAGTGGAGACTCCACAGATTGTTCAGATAATCTGGAGTCAGTATGGGCAGGCATAGGTAAACCTGTCACCTCCCCAGAATCCTCCCATTGCCTGCTCTGGTACACCCTGACCGAGACACCCCTCGGTATAGACACCCTGGCACATAGTTGGCCACCTGGACTACGGAAGTATGCGTTCCCCCCAGGTGAGCCTGCTTGCACACACCGGGTGGGGTGTGGACTCTGCGGTGTCTTCCCTTGGTAGTAACCCCCGATGTGGACACGGTCGGTTAGCAAATTCTCTCTTTTTCTGAGGGGAAAAAGAAAAAAGAGAGAAAAGAGGCACAACTGGGCTAGCCTGTCCATATCCTTTGGGTAGTCGACTCATCCCCAAAGAGTTCGACACTCATACTAGCGTCAGGAGAGGTTACGTGCTGGCCCGGTGCACTGGCAATGTGTCACACAGTAGTCTGCCCATCTCACACCGCCGATCCACATAACACAGTTCAGCTAGTTGTCGCGTTTTTGTAGGGGACCCCTAGTATCCCTCCTGCCACAACACTGAACTACACGCTGAAATGGCCGGGACCTTATTTGCAGCTCCTCAGCACAAAAATTGAATGAGCGGTATGCACGTCCCCTCTTTTATACACGTGTGTCCGGGGGAGTGGCATGCAAATACCACTTGGCAATTTTCATCGGCCTTTTATCAAAGATCAGAGGTGTCTCGGGCTCCCAAGAGCCACCCCAAGTGTCACTACATCGACACAATTTCTCGTTCCCTCCATCAGGGAATGGAGGTTACGGAAGTAACCAGGACGTTTTTATATTTTATTCTAATGCATTAAAAGCTGTTGTAATATACTGAAATAAACACATTTGTAACCACACATACTGTTTTAAAGACATACTTCACCCAAAAATGAAAATCATGTTATAATTTACTCACCATCATTTTGTTCCAAACCCATATGACTTTCTTCTGTGGAGCACAAAAGGAAAAGTTATGAAGAATGGTTTCAAATATCATTTAATTTCAATTGATCTTTAGTTTTTTCCTTACAGTGAAAATGAATGTGACCAAGGCTAAAAATCTGCCTAACATCTCCTTTTTGAAATAAATTAATTAATAAAGAATCATTAAATTATAACGACATGAGGGTGAGTAAATTATGACTGAATTTTCCTGTAATGCACAGCCTCTAGTGGCTTATTGCTTTATTAAATAACCATTTTCATAATGATTGATGAGGATGGGGAATGACTGTGTACTTCGATAATGTATTAATGAACAGTTATGTAAACTAACAACCTTTAAGGCTAAAAATACAATAAGGAAGAGATTCAGTATTCTCGGAAACAGTTACACAGGTTGATTTCTAACCAGACATAAACATGCTTACAGGCAGGGCCAGTCAACCGATTAGGCGAAATAGGTGAGCGTCTAGAGCAGCATCGCTTCGGGGGCGCCGATCTGCCGAGCCAGTAAGTATGTGTTCAATCTGTGTCGAACTAAATGCACCCTGTGTGTTCTTATAATGTGTTGTGGTGCCCTCCGTGGAACAAATAGGCAGTAGTATGATAGTAAGGCAATTATACACTCTTACTGTTTCTGTTATATCTGTGTTTGGCACAAAACAGTGAGAGTAGTATGGAGAGTATACCATTGTGAACACGGTTATAGACTCACAAGCACGGGGTTTGTGAATCGAAGTGATGACCAATGCGTGAATTAAACAGTCTTTTAATCTTGTGCTTCTCAATGAATTTGTCTAATGTGCAGGCTGAATCGTATGAAGCTCTTTGTCACACAGTAAATCAGTAATGGGATGTTTTAGAAGACAGAGATCCAAAACAATGCTGAATGAAGTGAATATTTACTTTCAAATAATTGAAACAAAACCTGCAGCTGCATTCAATCGTTTGCCAGTGATGAAGATCATGTGCGAGGGCGTGTGCAGTCTGAGAGCGATTATCTACTGCAGATAAACATACTTTCTTCATAAAAGTGTATCAAAACACTTACTTTACATTAAAGCGCTTAAAAGAACCAAAACCAAACAAATACCATGAATTCCATGATATAGGCCTACTGTATATAATAAAAACACTAAGATTTTACCAGATTGTTCCATCATTTTAACATAATACTGCCACAGCAGGCTTTTGAGAAAGGTAACTTTAAAAAAAACTTCATATTGTGCTGTGTAATATGAAAAGGTGACAATATGTTTTTAGACCATTCATTAATGCTACACAATATATAGGCTACTAAAGAAAATGTTCAAATGATGCTCCTAAAATCACCAGAAATGAATGCTTTGATGCCGTTTTTGCAAAGTGAATAAATTAAATAAATAATTTTAAATGGGGTAGGACCGACACTGCTTACAGGCATCGGGTTTCGTGCATCGTTGTTTAAGCTGTCAATACCGTGGCGCACACGTTCACACCTCCACTCCAAGAACAAGTGTCATTCTGTCCTGACAACTTATTCAGGTGAGTGCACAGGAGCTATGGTGTTGGTCTAGACAGAATGTACCAGGTGGAAACATTTGAGCTCCAAGACACTTTCTGCCTCCTCCCATCCGCAGGCTTTTGTAATCAAACCTTAAATTCCTCAGAGTTGAAAAACTTGGCAAAATGCATTCCATTTAAACTGATATTCCACAAACAGTGCAGCCGAGCCAATATGCCAGACATCATCACCCACTGCAAGTCAAACGCAGCTGTGTCAAACAGTCCAAGTGCTGTTTAAAGAGGTCAGGTCAAAACATTTTTATAATTTCATTTTCTTCCCTGAGGTCCACTTATAATGTTAGTAAAGCTTTGTTCCAAAAAGTCATAATTATATAAGTTCAATACGTTTATATGACCATATTTCTTTTGCAGCTGTGCCTTTGAGGCTTATATGGAAATGCTGTTGTCGCATGTGACATAAGATGCAGTGCTTTGCTGCTCTTACAGATTTTATTAATTGCTTCTAATTGCTCCATCCATCAATAAAAGCCTCTTTACAAAGCATGAATTACATTCTGACTGTTTCACCAAAACAATCAGCTCTGAAATGTATCGCACAAACTGTTAAAGGAATAGTTTACCCAAAACTGAAAATTCTGTCATTTACTCACCTTTTGCGGGACACAAAAGGAGATAAATAAATTATTATGTAATCCATTCTTGTTGGTGGAGACTCAGGGGGTGGAGCTGCAAGAGGTGGGGCAGCAAGAGGTGGAGCCACAGGAGACAGAGACTCAGGAGCTGGAGCAGCAGGAGGCGCTCAGGAGGCAGAGACTCAGAAGGCTGAGTGGAGACTGGATGGTGGTTGCTGGACAGGGCTCAGCAGACTGGATGATGGCTGCTGATAGGGATCATACTGGAAGTGGGTGGCTGCTGGACAATGAACAGACTGGTAGCTTGTGTCTAAGAGGTGCTGACCACTGGACTGAGCAACAGACTGGTTGACAGCTCCTGGGGACTGGACAGGATCGTTAAATGTCACGGGGACTAAACAGGCTCGGAAGTCACCGGGGTGGGACGGACTCATCAACTGCCTTAGGACAGGCTCTTGGACAGCCTCAGGGAACTGGACAAACTCGTCGACAGGCTCGGGGAACTGGATAGCCTCATCTACGGTCTCGGTGATCTGGGCAGCCTCATCGACAGGCTCAGGGAAATGCACAGCCTTGTCGACAGGCTCAGGGAACTGGACAGGCTTGGTGATCTGGACAGCCTCGGGGAACTGGACAGCCATGTCGACAGCCTCGGGGAACTGGACAGCCTCGTCGATGGCCTCGGGGAACTGGAAAGGCTTGGAAACTGGACAGCCTCGTCGACAGGCTCGGTGAACTGGACAGCCTCGTTGACAGCCTCAGGGAACAGACAGAATCTGGACAGACTCAGTGGTCGGGAGTGCTGGCAGCGACTGGGAAACAGCTTTTGTGGCTGGGAGAGCTGACAGCGACTGGGGAACTGCATCCGTGGCTGGCAGAGCTGGCAGCAATTGGAAAGCAGGAGCCCTTCTCTTCCTCTTCCGGACGGCCGGAAGCACTGCTGTGGCACTGGGACGGCCGAGGCTTCAGGCGCTGGCTCTGGGATGGTCGAGGCTTCAGGTGCTGCTCTGGGATGGATGAGGCTTCAAGCGCTGGCTCTTGGACGGATGAGGCTTCAGGAGCTGGCTCGTTGACCGTGGCACGCATGGGTGCTGACTCGTTGACCATGGCAGGTGTGAGTGCGGGCAGCGACACAGGATTACTGTCAAGTTTTTTTATTGAATCTGTTTGGTTGTAAAGAGTAGCATCACTGTATAGTCACTGTGCACTTTCACATTGAGAATCAATGTATTCATCTAAAAGCTGAAAATCTTAGCTTTTCAAGGCTTTATATGGAGTTAGGATGAAAATAAATTGTATTTCGAACTGTTCTGAGACCAGTGCAAACAGACAGCCCATTGGAGGTAAATTAATTCACTAAATAGGGAGCAAGTGTGCATCCTTTAGCTTTCTATGCAGCTAAGTGCATTCACTCCTGAAATCTGACCAAAAGTTCAGTTTCAGACTGCAGATGATGTTTGGACCACTCAACATGATTGGCAGACATGGAACAATAATAATCATTCTATAGATTAAAAATTGTATAATGCAAACATTTATTTTGACATGGTTGAACATGGCAGCGATTGGATGATATTGGCCATTACTTTGAAAAATAATTGTTTATTCATCTTTATAGAAAATCAGCTGTAATGTCTAAAATGTCTTAATAAACATCAATCAAAACTCCTGGAAACATACAAAAAAATTGGATGAAAAAAATCTTTCTATAGCTTGGTATTATTTCAAATTTCATAACTTAGTCCCTCCGTCCACATATGTGGACATACATTTTTAGAAAAACTATTTGCTCTAGAATGTATTATTATTTTTATTGTTGTTAAGTAGGTGCTACTAGTTACAAATAAAAAAGGGAAATGAAAAATGCACACAGCAGTTACACAGGGGTCTCGGAAGGATAGGAATGATACATTTGTCGAAAATTAAGATTATCCCACAGTTGAGGCATTATTTCCATTTGTGAACAATTTAAATATTTATTTTATTCTCAGTTTTACCAAGTTGACAAACGTGATAGTGAAGAGCATGCTTTAGATGAATTATGAGACACGTGATGTTTAAAGACAACTTAGAAAAATCACTTGTAAGCAGAATATTTCCATATTCCAATAAAGCTTAAATGTTTCCAATTTATGCAAAAGTGTGAAAATGTAGTTTAATTGTGTCTATTTAGGAAACTATTGTTTGCAATGAAATTAACCTTGGCAAAACAAACGAGTTGGCCATTTCATATATAAAAAAAATAATAATTTACATCAGCGTCATTTCCAGAAAGGAATTCTATTAAACACAATACAGAATTTGAGACTTGCTGGAAATTTTCATTTCATTCAGAAAAAATTATAGAAAGGACACACACATCTCCTGTGACTCATGTGCATACACTGTTAGTTGGAAAATGTAAAACATTTGTGAGTGTGAACTTTTTATAAGAAAATGTACTTTCAAAAAGGACGTATCGACTCTAGCCCATAGAGATAAAAGTGCCTGAAGTGAAGAGAAATGTGTTAAGAGACACCATGTGTTGTATACATCAGTATGTTATCCCATCACAATCAAACTCCTGATCTGGGCTAAAGTGTTGTTTGTGATGACAATGCACGGCATTCCAAATGAACAAATTATGTAAAAAGCAGTGAACACTGTTTAGGGACCCTGTGAATCCCATGAAGACGGTGCCTACAAAAGTTGCTTGTATTGTGGGTTATTTCAGCTGGGTTAATCCAGAAGAAAGACTGATTTCATCTCACTGATAACTTCCAGAACAAAATTCCTCCAGACAGAAAAGTGTAGTATTTGTGCTGTGCCAGTTCACCTAGGACAGTGTTTAAAGTGTGTTACATAACACTCTGACAGTGCTTCAAAATAAAATGTCAACCCATATTCAATGAATAGGGCTATTATTTAAGAAAAATTGCTTTACATTTTAGCACACTGGATTCATAACTTTCTGGTGCACTGTTGTTTTTCCCAAATCCCCTTTAAAATAAGTGACAGAAAAAGACTTTCATGTATGCCACACCTTGTTAAATTCTCCAGAACCCGAGTTTTTTAAAAGCAGACTCCACGTCCATACTTAACATGTAATTTATAAGACCAGTGGCACTTGAGGGCTAACCCAAGTCAGCATGGTGGCGTTAGTGGCTGACAGCAGAGGGGTCCGTGCCAGAACCGGGATGCTGCATGCATGCTCTCTTTAGTCACAAGGATTACACGCGAAGATGCCGCTGCGGCCGACGATCGGTTGATTTGCTCTGGAATAATGACACAGTGGTGATTGAGTCTGCCAGCTTTGTGGTTGCAGAAAATGCAGGGATATAAATACCAAAGGTGATAATTACACCATTGCCCCTATATCTGCTTGCCTTTAAATAGGTCTTGATGATAAGTGTAAAAAGTCCTTTTGATGGGGGTAAACCAGTGGGGCCGTGTTTTCAATTTACACACAAAGCCAGTATAAAATAGCTAAAAAAAGATCTGAACTGAACACCATGGAAATAAAATCGGGCTCTGACCAAAACCAAATGAGCTGTCTACGTAGGCAGCTTTTTAAGGCATCAATTAGCCACTGTCACACATGAAACCTGATAAATCGCAATGAAATTGTTGGATTGTTTTACTAGTATATGTACCACATCTGCTATTCACACATGCGTTCCGTCTTTTTTCCTACCATACACACATCAGCACCAAAATGCCATTAAACTGAGATGTAGCTAGATATTTTATCAGTCGACATATTTCTTCATCCACTCTAATAAAGAGAAGCGCTTTTAGGCTGGATTACACTAAACCACTTCTAAAAATTAAAAAACTAATTTAACTTTGAGTGCTTGTTCGCCATCTCCATTTCTTCGTGATTTAGTGTACAACATTAAGCCCTACATTAATGTATTAGCAGTGTCCCAAATGACACAATATACACTATGCACTCAGTCATGTAGTATCATGTATCGTCACAATTGGAATTAACAGTTTTTTTCCTACATGGTTCATTTGCTGTTTAACAGTTGACAGAATTGATGTTGAAACACGTGCCGCAAGTTTTAGCACGTTAGCCAACCTCAGTTTAACACTACATTTGTAAGGTGCTGTCTTGTTTCGTTGGTTGCTACATTCTCCATTATTTACAACTGTTTTGTCAGACTAGCAACTCAGCCAGGTATCTCCGCCCCTTCTGCTACCTATGGCATTATTTGCTATATGCACGAAGTGTCCAACATTCCACACTCCATTTTGACGGTTGAACGGGTCCTTCTATTACACTTATTTTTGTTGCATTTTCAGTGTTAACATAACACTTGCAATACCTACAATTTAAAATGACATAGAATATTGCTGAAGTATGCTGTTTTGAATGCATTTATGATTATAAATTCTATATATTCTTGCTAAATGTTTATGATGAAAGAGACCGCTCCTGGTAACAATGGCATAATGAAAAAGGCATATCAAATTTAAATGTATAGACTATAACCTTTAACTGTTGAGGCTGCTGCCATATTGGCTTTTTACATGACATCACTGTCAAGTTTAACCTTACATATAGAATTCACAGCTTACAGGGGAGGCTGTGGTTCAGGTGGTAGAGCAGGTTGTCCACTAATCGCAGGGTTGGTGGTTCGATTCCTGGCCCACATGACTCCACATGCCGAAGTGTCCTTGGGCAAGACACTGAACCCCAAGTTGCTCCCAATGGCAGGCTAGCACCTTGCATGGCAGCTCTGCCATCATTGGTGTGTGTGTGTGTGTGTGTGTGTGTGTGTGTGTGTGTGTGTGTGTGTGTGTGTGTGTGTGTGTGTGTGTGTGTGTGTGTGTGAGCGTGTATTTATCACTTTGTGGGGACCAAATGTCCCCATAAGGATAGTAAAACCTGAAATGTTTGACCTTGTGGGGACATTTTGTCGGTCCCCATGAGGAAAACAGCTTATAAATCATACTAAATGATGTTTTTTGAAAATGTAAAAATGCAGAATGTTTTCTGTGAGGGTTAGGTTTAGGGGTAGGGTTAGGTTTAGGGGATAGAATATAAAGTTTGTACAGTATAAAAACCATTATGTCTATGGAAAGTCCTCATAAAACATGGAAACACAACATGAGTGTGTGTGTGTGTGTGTGTGTGTGTGTGTGTGTGTGTGTGTGTGTGTGTGTGTGTGTGTGTGTGTGTGTGTGTGTGTGAATGAGACGCAGTATAAAGTGCTTTGAATAGGTTAAAAAGGCACTATATAAGTGCAGACCATTTAGAACTTGTAATTATGAGTTCTACGAAGACGTGAACTCATTTAGAAGTCGTAATTACATTAATTCCGTGTTGGGAATTCCGTGACAGCTGTCAGCATTTATCACCAGTAGATGTATTCAACTTGCATAATGGTTAGATTATGGCTTTAAATGTATGCCTGTGTCATTCTCCAACCATTAATGCTAATAAAAGGAATTTAGCTCAATAAAGGAATTAACATTTAATTTGGGAAAAGTTAAAATAAGTAATATTGTCTGATCAAGTTCTTCGGCCAGCGATGAGTTGATTGGAATGTAAGGTTAATTCTTACAGTAATACTACTTTCATAGACATTGAAAATTATATCACAAATAGACTGAAATTCTGTTTATGAGCGTGCAGCTTTTAGGATCAACAGATTTCAAGGGACCGATATGAATTTATTAAATACACAGTCAACTTCTCTTTGAATTCTACAACATAAAACAAAACTAATACACATAGACGAAGATAAACACAGGTTAGTAATTGAGCTTTGACAGAAGATCAGTTGAAATGATCTGTTACAGAAAATGTAACTTTATGTCTATAGAGCATGCTAACAGATCCATCAATACTTAATTTAGTATGCCTCAATTTGAGATTGGGTTACCCAATTATCTGTTGAAACACCAGCACATTCAGTGTAAGTGTAGAGGTTTGTACTTAAGTTGCGTTGCTTTGGTTCTTTGGCTGGGTCCGTAGAAAGTCTTAGTTTGTTGCGTTGATGTTTTGGAATTCTGTTGAAGATTGTGGATATGGAATGGGTTATGGATTGACAAGGCAGAGCCCCAGAAGCGAGGACTACTGCAAGAGAGAACTCAAGACTCCCTGGAAAAGTCAAACGTGTGTGTAAGAAGAAGAGCTATCCTTTGTGATCAGTTTAATGCCACTTTGATAAATTAAAGTTCCAATATCCTTCCGAAACAGCAAAATCTGTACATTATTCCAAACTTTTGGCCACCAGTGTATATTTATGGGGCTTTCACCTGTTTGTTTCCACACTCCATTCTGTCCTTGTTAGAGCAAGTTGTCCATTGTCTTTGAAGACTGTAGTGTACATCTTTGTATGCAATCTTTATTTATTTTTTTGGCAATTTCAAGCATTGTGTAGCCTTCATTCCTCAAAACAATGATTGACTGATGAGTTTCTAGAGAAAGCTGTTTCTTTTTTGCCATTTTTGACCTAATATTGACCTTAAGCCATGCCAGTCTATTGCATACTGTGACAACTCAAAAACAAACACAGAGACAATGGAAGAGACTTCATTTCACGAACTAAATTGCTTTTAGCAGTGTTTGATATTATAGCAAGTGACTTTCTAGGACAATATTAGCAATTTTGCACGATTACTTAAGGATAAGGTGTTGGAGTGATAGCTGCTGGAAATGGCGCCTGTCTAAATTTGATCAAAAATGACTTCTGGTGCTAATTTTTTCATTAGTAATGTCTTGACTATTCTTTGAGATCAGTTGAATGCCACTTTGGTAAAGTAAAGTTCCAATATCCTTCTGAAACAGCTAAATCTGTTCAAAATTCCAAAACTTTGGAATATTTATGGTGCTTTCACCTGTTTGTAGGCTTTATAATATTTTTTCTCATTTATTTTAATGTTTGCATTTGTATTTAATATTCACTGCAAAATGCGTTCTTGAAATTTCACAATTGCTTAATACCTCGTCCCCCCAAAATAACATTGTTATACTTGCACACTACACAGACATAAACGAAAACATTTCAGCAGATATTAATGTCAGAAATACCAGGAGAAACCAAAGTTAAAACACATTCCACAGTTAATGTACTTATATTTTAAGTTGTTATAAGCTGAATCATAGTTTCTGGTGAGTTGATTAAGATTATTCAATGTATATGCTTTAGATAACGTAAAACATATCCACGTTTGTGCATGGCTGCCTGTATTGGGTGCTTTAGGACCAAAACCTGTAATGTAGGAAACTTATCCAAGATGTAATAAATGTTTGTCAGTCATAGGCTATTCGACAGTCAGGATCACAGAATGAAACACTGATGAAAAAGAAACACTGATTTGTTTTTAACATAATTGAATACAAAGTAATAATAAGCAATATGCGTTCACTTATGGCTTTATTTGAATGTTTCAGCATGAATACTTTACACCGGGATGTTAGGAAAGATGCTTCTATGAACTGCGGCTAATGGCTGATGCTGTTGGTCGTAAATGGACAGAAACTGACTGAACTGTTTGACAAGTAATAGAGGAACTGAGAAAAAGGGTAAATACTTATTCACAGAAGAGCTAACTTGATTGAAATACATCAGAAGTTACCTATTAATATGGACACTTGATGAGCTGGGAGTGCCTACTTGCTGGTCTCCGCATTGGCTGCCTTTCTCCTATTTAGAGAGTGGGTGGCAAGAGTCTCTCGTCCAAAGGTAACAAAGAGAAGCTTGCTTGTAAATGTTTTGAAATCTTGGGTGTTGATCCTTTCAAACTGACTTCTCATTTTCACTCCCTCTCCCAAACTGATGTGATCAAAAAGCAGATTTAAACAACAGAAGTTTTATTTTTGGAATTTTGACCACTACAGTTTTTTTTGGCTGCTATGTAAAATCAAATGGCAGTAATGGTCCAGTAGGCTCAAAATTGCTCTTTTGAATAAAAAGCTAAATTAACCAAACATATTTGAACAGTGCTCAACCTAAATGTAATTGAAATTGTAATATTACCTTGACAAACTTTAGAAGCTTGCTGAACTTAAGGGTCTTAACAAGATAATAAAAAAATTTGCTGTCCAAATACTTATGGCTTGCACTGTACAGTACAAACTGTTGTTTTATGTAATGTGTTAGATCTTCCATAACCAAAGGATTTAGAAGAAATGCTAATCAGCCATATTAGACAGATTTCTGGAAACAAATGTCTGATTAGCCTGCCCCAGTCAATAACACACAGGGAATGAGTTTGACAACCCCACTTTTCAAATCAGAGACTAGTCTGTCAACCAGATGATGCATGTTGAAAATAAAATACAATAATTGTATTATTGAGACCTGCCCACTTTCTTGAGCAGCTTCCTGCTGCACATCATCTTGATTTCCCCAACTGTGTTTTTAATTTAGTGATAATTATGTTGTGTATGCTCTCTTGTGTGTATTGGGCCTGCCATTTATTTGCTACTTTAAATGAAAAGTTACAAATAGGGGGTACAGGGTTGGTGGGGTTATTCAAAGGAGATGTGGTTATTAAGCATAATCTATTTGAATTGAAATGGATTTAAAAAAGGCAGCATTTCAACCAAACTGCCTGTCGGCTGTAACAGCACTTATTAAGAAGAATATATGTGGATGCTGATTTATGAGAATGGTTGCACAATTGCTGTGATCCTAGTGATCTAACTATGTTTCCTTACCTTTCCCCTCTCTCAGCTCTCTCTCTCTCTGCTTTTATCCTCAATTGTTATTCATATTTTATATCATCCTTTAACAATCACATTTTAAAATGTTTTTGTCTCCACTGCAATGTCTGAACTCCCATGTGGCTGAGAAGACCAAGGACTGAGACTTGTTTCCTCTACCACTCTCAAAGGTCTTGATTCCTGAAGTACAATATCAATTATTACAGATTCAAAACTAAAATGAATGATAAAAATACATAAAGTAGCATTCTGCTCACCATAAATTGAGAGCAGCTTTGTCTCACCGCTGCCATAATATTTTGTTGAACAACATTTCAGGTCTTTTTGTTTTGCTGTAACAGGTGCAACTTCCTGAAAATAATATCATGCTGTAACAAATGGTTGCTGAGATGAAACAGGAAACACAGGATCTATGTGCAGGCTTTAATAAAATTATGACAGTCAAACAACAAACGGAAACTCAAAACAACAACAACAAACAAGAACTAACAAAAGGACACAAAAAGTAGAGGGTATATATGTATATATACAAACAAGAACTAATGAGGGAATGGAAAACAGGTGAGAATGATCAGGAACAGATGGCAGTGATGATGGCAGTATGTAGTGTGGGAAAACACTTGAAAATAAGAGTCTTATGACTGTGATATAACACCCCCCATTTAAGGGGTGACTCCTGGTGCCCCAAAGATGGCTGAGGAGAGCATGAATATGCTGGTGAGGAAGGGGACCCAGAAGATGACCAGGTGGCCAGGGAGGAGACCTCAGGTTAAGGATTGGGTCCGGAGGTCTGCCTCAGTGTAGAAACTGGGTCAGGATGTCTGGGAGGCAGCCTCAAGGCAGGAACTGGGTCAGGAGGTCTGAGAGGCAGCCACAGGGCTGGGACTTTGTCAGGAGGCCTGGGTGGCGGCAACAGGTCCGGGACTGGATCAGATGGCCTGAAAGACCACAGAGCGGGGACAGGGTCAGGATGCCTGGGAGGTGGCTACAGAACGAGGACAGGGTCAGGAGGCCTGGGAGGCGGCCATAGGGCTGAGACGGGCTCAGGATGCCTTGGGGGCTGCCACAGGGTTGGGACTTGGTCAGGAGGCCTAGGGGGCTGGAGGAGATGTGGATAACTCTGAGGGTGGAGCCGCGGAAGACTCTGATGGCAGAGCCATGGAAGGCGGAGCCTTGGGCGGTTCGAGGGGCGGACCTATGGAAGGCAAAGCTGTGAGAGGCTTGACGAGTGCTGGCAGTTACTGGGGAATGACCTCTGTGGTCGTGAGCATGGCAGTGACTGAGGAACGACCTCTGTGGTCGTGAGCACGGGCAGAGACTGGGGAATGACCTCCGTGGTTGTGAGCACGGGCAGAGACTGGGGAGAAGGTGTCTTTTCCTTCTCCTCCTTTTACGGATAGCTGGAAGCATAGTTTCGTTTGCCGTGGCAGGCGCAGTCACTGGCTCGTTGGCTGTAGCAGGCATGGACGAAGGATCCATGGAAGGCTTGGACGAAGGAGCTGTGGAAGGCTTGGACCAAAGAGCTGTGGAAGGCTTGGACCAAGGAGCCATGGAAGGCTTGGCCAAGGAGCCGTGGAATGCTTGGACCAAGGAGCCGTGGAAGACTTGGAGCAATGAGCCGTAGATGGTTTGGTGCAAATTACAAGATAATTGCTGCCAAGACCGGCAACACAACAAATCTGATGAAGCACTTGACAGAGCACAGAATAAATTTAGGAGCTCTGTCTACGACTGCAAGAAGACTGAGCCGGTACAGTCATCCTCTCAGCATTTTCCTGCCACATAGCTTCCTTCAACATGCCCACCACATGAGTCCTCCAAAACTACTGATGAATGCATCGGCGCTATGACTGGGACTCCGACAGGTAAGGTTAACTTTTAGCAAAAAAAACAACAAACAAAATAGGCTAACTTGTAGTGGTACGTGCTTGTGTACTTGTTAAATTAACGTTTCTGTGCGTGGTGACATAGTCCTATAAACTGGGACCTATGTAACGTTAAATAGTGTTTAGATGTATGGCTATAGATAACTAGCTAAATCAATGCTAAAAATGCTTTAAGGTTAACAGTAACTTATCAAGTTTAACTCACATTAAACAGGTTATCTTGTTAAACCGTACATATCCTTAGGGTTTGCTGAATTAACAGTTTAGCTTTCTTGTTTTTTTTTTCCCTCTTCACATTAATGTTATAGCCTCTGCCCCTGCCGACCCTGGCATGAGGAGACCAGAGTCTGTAAAAAAAGTCAACACACTGAAAAAATATACTTTGAGGTAATGTTTGTAATCTTGTTAAAACAGATTTCATATAATTGGTATCGTTCAGGAACCAGTATCGATGTCATTGAAATTTTTGGAACGATACCCAGCACTAGTGTTGGGTCAGTTCTTCTGTGATGAATGATTCCTGAGATGATACAGGAGACATAGGATCTATGTCCAGGCTTTAATACAAATGATGACAGTCAAACAACAAATGGGAACTCAAAACAACAACAAACAAGAACTGACTAAGGGATTCAAAAAATAGAGGATATGTATACAAACAAGAACTAATGAGGGTATGAAAAACAGGTGAGAATGATCAGGAACAGATGGCAGTGATGAGGGCAGTGCAATACTGGGAAATATAGTCTGGGAACCCACTTCAAAATAAGAGTCCTAGGAAACATGAGGGAGACAGACTGTGACACATGCAGTAAAAATATATGCCTTAGTAATTTGTCCACACACAAATGTGTGAACACAAATTCTCATGTAGGCCTGTATGTACTTGAAATTATTGATCTGAATGATACACTATCTAGGTTTAGATCTGTGGCTACCAAAAACTTTGGTTGATAACTTACCATGAAAGAAGTCTCCCCAAGATCTGCTGTGTGCCTTTTCAATGTCTCTCTTCTCCCCTTTCCAAAATATTCCTTCTTTGCAAAGAGGGGCATACTGTACAAGGCACACCCCTTTTATTTTATTTTTTTTCCTAATGTCAATCAAGGGTAGGTGGTCTCCTAGATAAAACAAATACAAAGTAAATTCAGGGTAACTGCTCAATTAAAAAATGTAGTGAAATATAATTTATAGTGATTGCATGAATAAAAATAGATCTTAACACGTTATATTCAGTGTTCTTTAAACTGTGGTACACCGTATGACTCTGGACAGCACTTTAAAAATAAAATATACGTTTACAAGTTTTTATTTCTAATGTCTGTAGAGGGCACAAATGTAATTTTCCTAAATGTAAAAAAGGCCCAAAACAAATGACTTAATGTTTTCGTGCCAAAAGGCTGTTTTATATGTCAGATATTTATTTACATTTTTGTTTGTATACAGCTGTATTTAACATGTAGATATAAGGTTTATGCTCTTAATTTTTATTACTAATTATAGTTGGTAGATTTAATGTCAAAGAATGTAGAAAGATTATATACTTTACACACAGTTCAGTAGTTTAATGGCCAAAAGTCTTTAAGTAGTTAATTTTGACCTAATTGCTTGATTCTGTTTGATTGTGATAAATATTTGTAAACTGATGATAATGGTTCAAATTCAGTACACTGATGTAATCTTGTAGCATTAGGTAGTTACTAATTAATAAATGGCCTGTATGAGTTGTAAACATTTTAACCCTAACTGATAAATGGTTAATTGATGTAAATTGTAAGAATTTTAGAGCCTTTATTAAATTATGACCAAATTTTAATATATATATATACAAATTTAATACATACATGCACTAATATATATATATATATATTTAAAATCTGGCAATCCTCCACTAGTGTTTGTGTTACATTTCAAAGAATGAAGATGTTTCACTTGAGATATTTCACTTGTTGCACTTATATCATAATTTAATTAGTCCATAACGACCAGTCTTAGGTTGAATACATTATCTGTAGATATATTTAGCTAAAAGCTGAAGTTATGTGAGTAATAAAGACACTTGATAGTTTTAGCCACTCACCACAAAATTTTATAAATGGATAAGTCCAACGCTCCTTCTCTCCTGAGTAACTTTTCCTCCAGAGAACATGCATCTCTTCTCCTTTGTCCCACCTGTGAATGGCATTCGGATTCAATGTCGACAAATCTTTGTGCATTAATGCTGATATTTCACATATATGAACGGTGTTGTCAATGAAGAAATCAACCAATATGTTTTTTTATCCATCCTGCAGGTTAGTAACATTCAAACAGACAGACAAACTGTGGGACGACCCTTAGTTTCAGAGCGCGAGAGACACAATTGCCAGGACAACGTGTTCACTGGCTTCCTCTATCCTCTGCACATCCGCATTTGTCACTTCACTCCGGAGCTTACAGTATGCCTACATCATACGCCAGAACTGGACTCTCTCCTGAACGCACACATGGCCGTTAATGGAAGCCAGTGATTATAGTTTATAAAGTTATAAATGTGCATATTTTTCTTACAAAAACACATCGCTTCGCTTCAGAAGGCCTTTATGAACCCCCTGGAGCCGTATGGATTACTTTTTGATGGATGGATGCACTTTTTTCAAAATCTAAGATACCATTCATTCCGATTTTAAAGCTTGGAAGAGCCAGGATATTTTTTAATATAGCTCTGATTGTGTTTGGCTGAAAGAAAAAAGTCATATACAACTAGGATGGCTTGAGTGTGATAAAATTATGGGATAATTTTCATTTTTGGGTGAACTAACACTTTAAAAGCCAAAGAATATCTGGTCGCGTGTGCCGTTCACACACTATGCCGCTAAAATGTACCGTCGTCGAAAGAAATACAAATATTTTCTTGAAAATTACTCTTCCACTCCAAAACATCCCATCAAAAGAGACAAATACAAAATATTTATGGTGATGCATTTATGGAACTCCTCATAACACCATTGTAAGAAGAAATACCACGGTAAGTGATGTAGCCAATCTAATTCAACCAAGTTAGGATTGTCTTCACGAGTTACTCTTGTTAGTCTATTCGATTATTATTATTACTATTATTACATTTGCATGAAAACAATCTATACTTTTATCTATGACACACACAGGTGACAAAGCAGGTACTGTCTCTGAAGAAGTCACCCAACTGCTATGCTATGAATGAAGAGGCAGCTGACTTGGCACTGAATTTAAGTTTTGTTTTCTTCTAATATCGCCTATGTAGTAATAATCATAACTTTTACACTTGGATATTAAAATAAATTAACAGTTAACCACTTTAAAAAGTAATATTTGTTGTAAGCCTGATGGTCATTTTTATTTTTGTACAGCCAGAGGGCATTGCAGGTGCTGATGTAGAAGAGGAAGAACAAGATGTTTGCTTAAGATGCTTCTCCCTGACATTAGTTTACTCTTTTCTAACTACCTGTTCAACTGCGCTTTTGACATAACCAACTGGCAGTTGCATCATTATTGTCTAAATCCTGACTGTGTTGCTTACATTGGCATTCTAGAACAGAGAAACAGCGTATAATGGTGCGTTCACATACAATGCGAAGTGAAATCGCCTCATTCGCGTATTCTTTCTCGAAAAATTTGCATGACGCGTTGTCGTAGCGGTCGTTGAAAAAAAAGTTGTTGTAGCGGTGTGTGGGCACCTGGAATTGTATGACACAACGTCATACATGTACAGAGACCGGACGAAAAAAGACATCACTTGAAGGAAAGTGAGCGAGGAAGTTGGACTACCTGGTAAGTTCTGAAAATATGCGCGTCTACTTGATTCCAGCTATTGGTTGTACTTTACTATGAACCAAGTCTTAGAAGCCCCTCCTCCTGTCCTTTTCCAGAAGAGAAGGGGGAACACTCGCGGGTTCGCGTTACTCACGCGAACACGAGTTTAAACACAAATTTATAGTCCAGAGAGAGAGAGAGAGATGCAAGGCGAAAATTTTCTTTGCGTTGTATGTGAACGCACCATAAGAGATTTCATATACTGACAGTTGAGACAAATATATCTCTGACATGGAACACTGATGGTGTCCCAGTGTTTAACTCTTCAAGTTATTCAATGTGGCTGATCCAGTGTGTCATAAATGAGGTGGCTCCATCTGAATGGAAAAACTTTGTGTTGGTGCAAGCTCTCTGGTTTGGGCAAACCCATCCAAAAATGGAAAGCTTTGTGAAACCATTTATCGAAGAGTGCAGGTCTTTGGAATCTGCAGGTGTTGTATGGTACAACACTGCTGCAAAAACACATGAATCTGTCAAAGTTGCTACCATTCTATGCACAGTTGTCTCTGTTGCAAGGGCGCCTGTACAAAATATCAACCAGTTCAATGGAGTACATGGCTGTAATTTCTGTACTCATCCTGGAGAGAGAGTGGAAAAGGGTGAGGGGTTTACCAGGGTCTGTTCACTCTCACTACCTTCACCCAGTCTGAGAATACATGAAGGCATGATCCATGATGCTGAAGTGGCCTCCGTAAACAACCCAGTCAATGGTGTTAAAGGACCAAGACTTTTGTCAACAGTACAGTGTTTTGACATGGAAGAAAGTTTTGTTCCAGACTATTTACACAGTGTTCTTCTTGGAGCAGTACACCAAATAACATGCTTGTGGTTTAACAACAAAGTGCCAGCAGTAAATGTCAACAGTCCAAGTGTCATGGAAGAGACAAACATTTAAAGTTAGTGGGGACACTTAGTGAGATAACCCTACTGACACGATCTATAAGAGAGCGGCGAACATGGTAAGGAAGTGAGTGGAGAATATTTCTTCTAATCTCTCCATTTGTATTGATGGGTTTAAACCCAACCCACTATTTTAACCACTGGATGCTACTAGTCTTTGCCATTTACTTGTTAACTAGTTCACATATTTCACATGTGAATATTGCCAATGATCATATGGCTCTTTGTGAGTTTGTACTTCTAACTGAGTCTCTGTATGGCAAACAAGAAGTTTCTTACAACATTCATCTCCTCTCCCACATAGCTGAGAGTGTCAGGAGACATGGCTCCTTGTCCTTGATGTCAACTTTTGTGTTTGAAGGTTATAATGGCAGATTGTACCATTGCAAATAGCTCAAAATATAACAAGACTGAAGTAGCTAAAATATTTTCAAAAGCTTACATCTCAGAAGACTCCTCAGCACACCAATATGTTTCATCAGTACTTCGGGGTTACTCCTTATGCAAAAACATGTCACTGGTGGATAGCTGCCATTTGTTTTTGTCACGGTCAAGTGAGAGAGTTACCATTGACTCATCAAATCTTACTGCAGAATTCTGGAATTTGTAGAGAACAAAAACAAGCCACATTCTTCCATAGGTTTGTTTGTAATGGAACACTATACTCCACTACTCAATATATTCAAGATCTAATTCCTTGGTAACCATTGGACGAAACGTTGCAAAAATTGAACACATCACTGTTGTTCAGACACTGTCCCTCCCCAAACAGAGAGTTTTCCTGGTTATGTTAACAAACGAAGTTTGAATATTTCTCAATAAGTGAACAGAGAATGTATACATGGATTCACACATACTAAATATCACATTTTGTTCAGGGTATAAGGCTATATATGACTATGCATGCCCGGTCCCCAATCGGGCTAATCAGCCGAGGAGAGTGATAAGTGCAGCGGGATGCAGCAGTTCGAGAGAGAGAGAGCGAGAGAGAGAGAGAGCAACATGGAGCTGTCATGTGCGTTTATGTTTTGTGTCTTTTTGTTTAAGTTCAAAGTAAAGTATTACTTTGACTGTTCAGCTGGTTCCCGTCTCCTCCTCTCCCATTTGAACCATGTTACATTGGTGCCAAAGTCCGGGATGGAGGAGGGATGCGTGTTCCATCCGCCAGGGGTTGGAGGACAAGCTCCGGTTTGCCTTGGGAGGAGCGGCTGTCGTTATATTGCATTTATGCTTCATCATAATGTAAATCCACAGTAATACTTCACTGTACTGCTGTTATGCTGCAGTTTTAATTAAATGTATTGTAGTTATACTGCAGTTGTACTTAAAATTTTAATTAAAAATGGTGCTGCTGTGAAGGTCCATTATAGCAACTATAAAGTTTGTGTTTACATTTAAATGGTTCCCAGTTTATTAGAAAGGCTTTGTAAAGCCAACATACCGGTAATAATAAATCATTCAACAATTACAAGTATCCATTGAAAAATTTCACTGGAATTTAAAATTGACTATTTTAACTGATATTTGTTATTGTTATGAAACATGCTAAAATGCACTTCTAAAATTGTAGAACATATTGTAAACATTCCAAATTGGTTTCTAATGAATTTGTTTTGGTTAAAATAATGTCTGATAAATGTTATGATTGTATAGGATTATATCATATGCAAAGTGGTTGCCAAAGATATCTTTGTTGACAATCAAAGACCAGCAAAGCTAAAAGCAGAGCTACCATTTTGTTTCTTTATATTGTACGTCAACTTCCCAGCCTCGAGCAATGGACCTAAAAGGTTGGAAGTACGACATATCAAGTAGGTATACCCCACATCCGACTTTGAACGGAGTGCGGCATATTCATGACGTCCCGACTCTTAAGTAGGAACTTCCTGGGAGGACTTGAAGGCAGCAATACAACAAAGTTAATGGATAGGGGACATTGTGTAAGGAAACATTTAGGTCAAACCCTAGCTGAGGCTGAAATCTGAAAGTCAGTACTTTTCCAGAGAATTCAAACCTGGCTCATCTCCAGGAGAGCTCCACACCACTGATTAAGGAAACCACACGCTCCGTGACATACAATGCTGCTGCCGTATTTTAGTTATGGCGAAATCTATCTTTAGTACTGTTTGTTAAAATAAGGTCAATGTGTTGAAGTGCTGCTTATTTTATTTTGTCCTCAACTCGTCCTCTCAGGACTGTTGATTTTAACGGAACATAGTTTAGCACTGGAGAAAGGTCACAGGACAGAATTCCAGGAAGAGCAGGAAAGGGAAAAAAAGGTTTAGCTAGATAATGTGTAGAAGAAGATTCACTACGGTAAGACGTAGAAATCCGTGTTGAAAGAAAACAGAGGTTTGGTTGATCAAGAATGATGTAACTGAAATAATATGAATACAGTGAGTCATATTTTTGAGAATTGATCAACGTTGTTCAGAATTGTACAGAAACAGCTGCGTGGAATGGATTTTTATGGTCGAATGAAGGACTATGTATCCCCAAACTGCTAAACATCTTGATATGCTGCTGTTATATGAGCTTATATGAAGCAGACCTGTCATCTATAGGCACACTTACACTGCTTTCTGGAACACTTGATTCTGATTGGTCAGTCATGTCAACTGCTTTGGTATAATGACCACTTAACTGACATTTGTCCCTACCTACTCTGCTATTTTCATGTATTATGCACTGCAGTCTCTTTCTTCTCACATAATACAATTATTTCAATTCATATCAATATTTCATGTCATTTCAATTTTGCATTTCCATTTGTTGTAGCAGCAAATAATCATAATAATTATAATATATATCCACAATTACATTTCCATGGCTTCCCAAAAGTAATTGTTAAATTATATAAAAATGAAACATTAAATATTAATATATGAATTAATATATAATAAAGGCGTGTATGCGCAAACCTAGTTGTCATGGCAACCGAATAAACAAAACCTTGCCTGGTCAATATTTACTCGTCATCAGAATAAGGTAAATGCCCTGGCTATTGTAATCTATTGTGCTGTAGGTGTTTTGGGTTTAGTTTTAAAACTGAATGATTTCAACATTATTATATATTTTTTTATTAATTAGAAGATTAATTCCATTTAGGGATACATGCAAAGCATTTTCTTTTTTTAAATGAAACTGTTTTTTTTTTTAGTTGGTATATCTTATTGTGGTGTAGTGGTCTAAGCACATAACTGGTAATCTGATAATCAGAAGGATGCTGGTTCAAGCCCCACAGCCATCACCATTGTGTCCTTGAGCAAGGCACTTAACTCCAGGTTGCTCCGGGGATTGTCCCAGTAAGAAGGGCTCTGTAAGTTGCTTTGGATAAAAGCGTCTGCCAAATGCAAAAATGTAAAATGTTATTGAGTTGGTCATTTAAAAGTAGATCATCACACAAAAAAGTGTGGGCACCCCTGCTCTAATGAGTATTATATTGGTTAAAAATTGGGACACTCCATGAGTGCAAGATGTGTCATCAATGTGATTAGCTTTTTTAATTTATTTATTTCCAGGAGCGAAAGACTGTATAATTGTAAATCTGCTAAAAAGTCAATTCTGTCAACTTTTTGGAGTACATTATGGCCTTGAAGCAGACAGACATGGGATAAATGCTTAAAAACTCTTTTTTTTCCACAGGGTCTTCAAGTTTCACAGTCTAGTCGACCAGTCTTTGAACCATGCTCTCAGTTGGACGTGATGCAACCTGTATTATTATTACTCTGCATCACTACTGTATGCAACCGAAACGCATACCATAAATTTGGCATTAGCAAGATTGTTACGGACAATAAATAAATGGATAGAGGTTGGATGGAGAAATTTCCTCGAAAGCAGATGTGAAGTGACACATGTTCTGTAGCTTTTATAGCACACTAGAAGCTCAGCCAGAACAATGTGCACACTGAAAACAGCATGGTACTAAATCAACTCCTGAGAAGCTAAAATGCATTTATTTAATAAAGAGAGCTCATGGTATATTAGAGTGATTGTATGCAAGCACCATAAATCATCCAATGTGGCCCTTTGTAGCTCTATTTCAAGGGGTATGACATCACAGCGTTTCCATTTACTGCATAAGCTGAGCAATAAAATACAGGCAATAAAGTGACACAGAATGCAACTTATAGTACAAATCCTTGAGCTGCCACAACATGGAAGACATTCCTATTTGAAGACTGTCCAATCAGATGCCAGTTAAAGTGAGACTATGCAGTGTCCTTGCAATGAAGTGTTTTAAGCCCAGTTGATGATCGTGTTACAGGGTCCAAAATACCCTTAACCTTCACACCTGCCAATGTGTGTGTGTACACATAGGAGAAAAGGACATTTATTTATCTTTCTTTATTTTTACTCCAATTCTCAGTAAATTTTTCTCAGAAATGAGAATATCTCTCATTTCTTAAAGTAAAAATGTCATTGCTATTTTCCATGGAGGAATTGCTCATTAATGATAACTTATAAATCTGTAAAGACAGACCTACCGTGAGCTCAGAGGTTGTTAATCAGTGATATATGCTTCTGCTGAAGTCATCAGTCTGCAATATTTCAACTTTGCTTTTTAAAAATCATGTTTAACCTCAGAATTCTATACTTGTAATCAACAACTTTGAATCAAAAGTTTTATAGGCTATATATTTATTGTTTTAAATTCATTCGCTTCATGGGACTGTAGTTTATTCCCTCATTAAAGATGTTTAGTATACAGTCTAGTACCTTTGCTTTTTGTCCAATTATGAAATACTGTTTTGCTTCAAATCAAAGTTTGCAATGTTGTGATTCACCTCGGAGATAGTTTGTTTGGTTCATGGCTTAGAAGTCTTTTATAAAGTGCTTTAAGAAATCCCTTTGGAATAAAATGAATGGAAAAAATACTTCTGGTAACAGGATATCTGAAAAAAGGTCAGGCACTTTTAAGCTCTATAGCTAAGATATGATATTGAAATTGTATTTTGGAGGATGGAATTCACCAAAAAACATAAATAAAAAAAATTATGTTAGTTTAAGGTTTGAACCAATGTTGAACCAACATTTCAAACCTCTGCTAGAGAAAACACTCATGATTTATTTATTTATGTATTACTTGCATATCTGTGACAACTAAAGATGAACCAGTCTCAGTCTCTCAGTAAATCTGCACCTGTCACACAAACGACAAGACAGATGGTTATTATGTCCCATATATTTTCATTGTGGTGGCTTAACACAAGGAATATTGCACATATATTGTATGTCAACAACAACAACAACAACAAAAACACCTATAGGAACCCAAGATGAACTTTTACTTTGTCAGTTTTCCCAAGCTAAAAGTCTTTAGAAGACACTCAAAGTTTCTTTGTAGCTGGTTTGTATGTCTTTGATTAAAATCACACACACATATCACTAACATCAGCTAAGGTCAAATGATAATTCTTGCAGTTCATTTGAAACATTTTATTATATTCCATCTCCTTATAAATATAACAGCCAACCTGTGAGCAGCTTTATTTTAATTACTTGCAGAAGCCGATTTTTACTTGGCGCTGGCAAATGTACATCCTGTCTTATTGTATTTCCATTCAAATTATGGTTATGCTGGGGAAACTCTTGGAACAATGATTGACTTCCAATGTAGGCATTTTCTTAGACACCAGATGGTCCTTGAGGCCCCAAAACACGGAGTCTGTTTTGAAGTGCTGTTACGTCCCATTCCCTGCTTCCTACTAGTCCCCTGGTAAGTTCTTAAAGTTTTGTTGAGCGTACTAATGCTGAGTAGGTAGGTATAAAACTGCAGGCAGATCTGCTCTCTGTAACATACTGTGCATGATTGCAAAGTTACAGATCCTCTGCTCTGGGAAGATAAGGTGATCTTAAGAGGATTAGTCTGCTATGTCATTTGACGGATACATACTGTACTACTCTCATAATACTATGTTCAGTATATTGAGTATACAAACCTCTATTTATACAGTATACGTATATATATATATATATATATATATATATATATATATATATATATATATATATATATATATATATAAAAACTGTGGATGGATGAACAGACAGACAGATGCTTTTTTCCCCACATATTTGGAAAACAAATAAGCCATACAAGGCTCACATGGAAATTTTGGGCTTGGCCATAAAGATGTGTTCATTGCACAGCAGTACTCTTTACAGCTCTTAGAAATTATCTGTATCCACACTGAGTCATAAATCTTAAACCTAAAATTTCCCACACGACTCAGATGTCTGTTTCAAATGTTTTCCTTTTCCATTCAAAGAAAGAGCGGATCTCTGAGCTCTAAATGCTTCCCCATTTAGAGCTCTCTGTATTCATTATAACAACTACCCAAATTCACTACGAGTCAGAGGTTTGGACACTGTCTTTATTAGTAACATTTTTGACATTTTGTAAAAAATAATAAAGTCATGAAAACAATTAAATAATTCAAATAGAAGTATGGGAATTATATTGTGACCAAAAGAGCATTTTGTTTTACAGTGTTACAGGTTTACCTGTGGTACGTTGTAATGACAACAATGTTATAATATTGGATATAACTTTACAGAGATAAAATTAGTAAGTTAATTTATTACACTTAAATCATGTTAACAAATAATGCAACTAGCATTGTAAGTAGGACGAGTCAAAATAATCTTTTGTGGTAATCTACATTATGCCACTGATGCTGTCAATTGAGTTTAGCTTGTATTAAACCCAGAACATTCCTTTAATATTTAGAGACAATATTGTTTGTTATTTATAGGATGTTTTCCCCCCTAAAGTCAAAGCAGCCCAGGAATTGCACACTAAAATCATGACAAACAAATTTAGTCAAGTGGAGCTAAACTTTTGGGGGTGTACATAAAATCATTATCTTTAATCAAAAATGTAGTGTAATACATCCTGAGAGGACATTTACTGAAAACATTTCTGAGGTGGCATTTCTCTTTTGGCCTCTGCGTAACTCCTTAGTTCACCTTTTGCTGTACACATCCACCCTTCTCATATGACCAGAATGGGTGTCACATCACTGGAATTCTCTGTAAAAAGAAATTTCATTGGACTCAATTTCAAATGTCTCTACGAGGCTAAAAAAATTATAAATCAGATAATTATCTCACCCTATTGCATGGCTCTTTGTGACTTTGACATCTAAATCTACAGTGAATGGCCTTGGGAATTGTGAGAGGGGAAAGGCACCGTGATAGGTGAAGCCAGTACTTGGCTTTCGCAGCTGTGAACTGAGAACAAACTGGCAGGAATTCAGTCTCTTTCATCTCCTCAGTGTGTAATTCGCCAATTCCTTGCACGTGGAATAACAGGCCAAGTTATCCGCCTGATGCAGGAAAACCCAGAGATGGCTACTGCTGTTACGACGGAGACGATAGTCTCTGCTCATCCTGAATTGATTGGCACAGCGGAAGAATGCCATAGAGTGTAAGATAATGAACACAGACCTCAGTCTGACTCCCTTAAAACACAGCACAGCCTTTGTACATAATATCAGCTTTGATAAAACCACATTCTAGACTGTATGTCACTGTGACGCTGTTAAAGAAATAGTTTACCCAAAAATGAAAATTGTATCATTATTTATTCTCCCTCTTGTCACTGACTTTCTTACTTCTGTGGAACACAAAAGATAATGACCCAACTCAAAGCTTAAAAAAAATCACCCCAAAAATGTGCAACATGCACATGCAACTTGTGCATCATATTCCAAGACTTCTTGAGACATACGATCACTTTATATGATGAACAGACCAAAATGTAAGATGTTAATCTCTTATCTAACAAATAAAATGATTGATCAATATACTGTATGTACACAGATACTGTCATCAGGTGCACATGGGAAACTCCTACATCTACATCCAAATCAGGCATTAGTTATTACAACATTGTATGTTTTCAAGTCAGAGACCAAATTTTCTGGTGTACCAGTTGATAAGCATAAGTGAATACACCAGCATGACATTTACACAACCTGTATGATTTATTAATGCACGGTTTCTAACAAATTATTTATTAATTTACAAAACAAAACAAAAACAAAACAAAATTTAATACGAAGAGTGAGTTTACCGTAAGCTCTCTTGTGTATCACAAATTAATATTACTGAAATATAGCACTGAGACTTAATTAATTTAGAAAAAGCATTGCTTTCCATCATTTTTGTGGACACACCCCTACCAACATCAAAACTCGACATATTAATTATCATCTATAATTTTTCACTGGTATATACGACTTGGTCATTCATGTCCAACTTCGCCTGAAGGCAGCAAGAGATCAAATCAAATATGGCAACATGTCAGTAACATCAAACCTCTATGACCCCATTTACATGTGGTGTTAAGATGTATTTCAGGTGATCTGATCACATGTGGTCAGAAATAAATACAGTTCTAAAAGAGGTCTAAAACGTTTTGTGATCTTATCTGAAAAAAAAAAAAACATATATGAAGGTAGTCGAAAATGCATGTAACCACATCACATTTGAGGTGTAAATGCTAATACGTGCCATTTCGGATAGCTATCCCTCACCTGTCAATCAAACACTGTGCCAAAGCAACAGTTTAAACTTTGGCAATTACAAGTGGCTTTAAAAGGAAATAACCATCTAATTGGAGAATTTTAAAAAGGGGGTACATACACAAGTACAAGTATTTCAACATGCAACATGATCACAATGTGCAGGGACACAGATGAGAAGCACAAACTTCTGAAGCACCTTTAGTACTGGTAATCCACTAAAATAATGTGGAGAATTCTGAAATGTTGCATTTGTGCTTAGATTAAATTTTAGATGCACCTGAAAGAAACAGTGTGGTATTTTTCACACTTTCTTTGTCTTTTCTGTACTTTAATATCATTCCGTAACACACTAACATTACATTTACATTTACATTGAAGCATTTGGCAGACGCTTTTATCCAAAGCGACTTACAGAGCCCTTATTACAGGGACAATCCCCGGAGCAACCTGGAGTTAAGTGCCTTGCTCAAGGACACAATGGTGGTGGCTGTGGAGATTGAATCAACAACCTTCTGATTACCAGATTACCAGTTATGTGCTTTAGACCACTATACCACCACCATATCTAACATGGTGATTGATGTATGTCATCATGAAATCAGAGACACACCCATTGAAATCGGAATGCAAGCAGTCACTGGAAGATGAATTTAAGCGACCAGGTGTTAACAGTCATGTGTCTCGCCTAACCACAAGTGATCGGATCACCCGAGATGCATCTTAATTGGCCCTACCAGATGTAAACAGGGTCTTTGATTCTTGTGTTTGGTCACGTGAAGTGCAAGAACCAATGACGTTTGATTATTGATGTGGAGTCATGTTTGATTTTGGCTCTGTTTACCTGAGTTGATCAATGAGTTAAGTACATTTTGAGAGTGAATAATGATCTGTTGCTCAGAGGTTACTCTTTTGTAACTAAATGAGTTCCAAAAAGAGTTCTCATTTAAGTTTTGTTCAAATATAAATAGTGTCTTAGATGTTCCTGCTAAAGTCTCCATTTACAGTTTCAGAAAAACTGTAGAGACACTGTATTAGAGAGATCTCACAGTGATTCTTCTGTTTATATGGGAGGATTTGCCCTGGCAGGCATATGACCCCAAATCCTTTTGGAGAATTTGAAAATTATGGTTAAAAATGACTTTAATGAATTTGAGTGGAGAGGAAATGTTAGCTGGCCTTGGATGGGCATTTGGGTTGGGCAATCTGGTCAGGAAAAGATCCAAAAAACAGAGGAAGAATGAGTGAGAGAGGGGCTGAGAGTGGGCGAGAAACAGAGATGGTATTTATCCCAGCACCGGTAAAGTAGGCTCAGAACGTGTCCCTTAATCAGAATCCCAAATATCCTGGGATAATGGCTAAGCAAATCGTTCCCAGGCACGCCTGCTCAGTTTAGGGAAGACAGGGTTCCGAAGGGTAAAATAATCCGATTTCGCTTCCTTTATCTTCATGATGCAGTGGAAAGATGAAGGCCTTTCAGATGCCATGTCTTTTTGTCACGACCCTTTGTACGTCCTTTGTAGCCTACAGACGAGGCTTTGAACACATCCCGTTTCCAAGAGTTTACTGGCACAACTGCAGAGCCTCAAATAAGCCCGATGCTTACACATCCTACCCCTGTTTTCCATTTTTCCCACTGTTTACCCGGGGCTGGCCCATTTTGGATCAGATATCAGGGATAGTTCGCCAGAGTTGATGCGAAAGTTCATGGAAAATACACCATATTTTTAAAGCCCTAACAGTGGTAATGACAAATACAAGATCAGGGTTCCCACGGTCATGGAAAACATGGAAATTAATACAATTCTAAAAAATCATGGAAGAGTAATGGAAATTTGTTATGCTTTTTTTTTATAGTTATGATTTGTTCTAAATAGATTATAGATCTTAGATTATAGATTATTTGATATACTATATTAGCAATATTGATACTGTGAATTTATCCCTTATTTATTAGTGCATATTTGTGCACACAATATTTATTTACTTATATATAAATAAAATAAAAAACAATTCCAGGTTGACACATTTTTTTATTTCAATAAACACATTCAAAACAAAATTTCCTCATTAAGAAAACACAATTTGTGAAGACAATCGTTATAAAAACAAATAAAAACATATTCATGCAGTGTAAATTACTGGAAAAGTCTGGAAAAGTCATGGAAATTAATGCAATTTTAAAAAGCCACTGAAAAGTCATGGACATTTTGATAGTAAACATATTTTTTTCTAGTTATTCTAATTTCTGAAACATTTCATCATATAGAAATGCATATTAATCTATTAATCATTATTCATGATATTTTCTACAACTAATGTTCTTCTGTTATGCTCATTACTAAACTGTTGCATGATCTAGAAAATGCCATTTTTCAACAATTGTTCATTGTTAGTTCATAGTGTATTAACTAAAGTTATTACATGGCTGTCTGAAATATTTGACTCCGTTTGGTCAATGGTGCCATCCAGCAGTCAGATTTTGCTCTGTAACAACCACATATTCGGGGGTTAAAACATATCAGACCACTCATTCAGATCCTGCTTCTCGGATCAATGTGCAATCTCTACAAGTAAGCTAATAAAATGATTTCAGCTCAAATCAATGTTTCAAGTCCATTTATTTTTATATTTGGCATGTAGTCATATCATAGTCCGAATATTGAGCATCCATCCATCCATCCATCCATCATCAACCGCTTATCCTGTGTACAGGGTCGCGGGGGGCTGGAGCCTATCCCAGCTAACATTGGGCGAAAGGCAGGGGTCACCAGTCCATCGCAGGGCCACACATAGACAGACATACACTCACACTCACCTCCACATCCACGGCAATTTTTTTGGAGACACCAATTAACCTAGCCTGCATGTCTTTTGGATGGTGGGAGGAAGCCAGAGTACCCGGAGAGAACCCACGCAGACACGGGGAGAACATGCCAACTCCACACAGAATGGCCGGGGCAACCAGGGTTTGAACCCACGACCTTCTTGCTGTGAGGCGACAGTGCTAACCGCTGCACCACCGTGCCACCCATATTGAGCATCATTTAAATAAAATAAACACCAACAGAACTCTGATGCAAACTGGAGGTTTATTCCAGCTGTTCAGTGATTTCTTCTCAAATTAAATAATTTCAACACAAATCAATATCCGTGTCCATGTATTTATTTATTTGGTTAGTAGCTGTGTAATAAGTGTAATAATGTACAGTCAGCCAGTTGTAATCGCAAAATAAACCCCTTCAAGGTGATACTAGACCCCTACGCTGCACACCCGGTCGGGGTTATTTTGCGATAACAAACGGCTGACTGTACATTAGCCCTTATTTAACAGGTATGGCTTTTGAATTTAACAATGTATTAGTACAGTATACTCTATGTTGAAATGAACATTAACCACGATTAATAAATGCTGTAAGTTCATTGTTATTTCATTTCAACTAATGTAGTTAAATAATGTTAACAAATTAAACTGTGGTCAAAAGGTAGGTATAGGAAAAATGAAAGAATGTTTGCAAAGTTTGGGAGGCTACCTCAGCTTGCATCATTAACACTTATATATTATGTTTGATGTGTGTGTTTTCAACCTAAAGTCTCTGCCAGATTTTTCCACAAAGACAAATTGTTTATCTGGAATATTGTGGACTGGATGCTGAAAATCACTCATTGTTCAATGTTCTCTGTGTGAGATATATGATTTTGTGCCATAAATATCTCCCAGAATACCTATTGACACAAAGCAAGACATCTGCGCTTGCCAGTTCTACAGGTATGTGATGCAATTTGGGCAAACAGCAAGAGAAAAATCGTATAAATCTCTAAGACATGAGAAGCATATCTCTCCCAGCACTGAGGATTGTTTGCAGTGATTTCTAGAGATAGAGATTGCTCAGGGCTTGGGGTTCTTGTGGAATTCAAAAGACAAACACCGGGGTGCATTTTGAAGAATCCACTACACTGTCTGTGGTATTCTGAGGTTTGCTATCACTCATGCCATTGTCAGGTCATTAGTCAACATCTGAAAGAGATCTATTGTCTTAAAGAAATGGCTTCTCATTATTAACATTTTATTTTTGGGATGGGAATCCTAAGTATTTTAACAATTTTGATTCCCCATAACAATTACAGTTCCTTAAAGGTAAAGTGTGTGATTTCTGCACCACTAGTGTCACCAAAATAAACTGTAAAACCTGTTTGAAGGTTTTTTTTGCATTTTTGCAAATTTTTGCAAACACTCTCACTGTATCAGTCACAATTCACAGTCACTGTACCTTTTCCTATACAATGAAACATCCAACGTCTTCTTCTGTGTTCATCGCAAAAAATAATGAATGTTTAAATGTATTTGGAAAAAAATAAGGTTAAGTTCATGATGACAACTTTTTCATTTTGGGGTGAACTATCCCTTCTAATAAGGTCCAATACTCACCCTAATCCCAATTCTTCTGCTTTTTCTCATTCTGCACCTCTGCTAGAGATGCAGTCTGCTGCCTGCTGCTGTATTGACCTTATGACTTTGTGAGTCATAAAGCTGTGCAGAAGCCTTCCAGCTGCTGTGGGCTTCCATTTCAGTGCCATGTTGACCTCATATTCATTTACACCTGCTGTGACCCACTACGATTTTCCACTGCATCTGCGACTTCTTTGTTTACACACAAACTGACACACACACACACACACACATGCGCGCGCACACACACACACACACACACACACACACACGTGCGCACACACACACACACACACACACACACACACACACACACCTATCATTATGGGGACTTTCCATAGACATAATGACTTTTATACTGTACAAACTATAGATTCTATCCCCTAAACCTAACCCTCACAAAAAAACTTTCTGCATTTTTACATTTTCAATAAAACATTGTTTAGTATGCTTTTTAAGCTATTTCAATTATGGGGACACTAGAAATGTCCTCATAAATCACATTTATAGCATAATAACCTTGTAATTACCAGTTTGTAATTTAAAAAATTGTCGTCTTAAATCACATAAACATGCATACACACACACACACACACACACACACACACACACATGCACGTGTTGGTGTGGCTATCCTTATGAGGACTCTCCATAGACTTAATGATTTTTATACTGGACAAACTACTGTTCCCCTTCTGTCACTCACTCAACGTTGTGTCGATTATAGTGACACAAGGGGTCTCTTCTGAGAGCCTCCCATACATCTGAACTTGTGGAAAGGCCAATGTCAAGTTGGCAGACAGAATTTGCAAGCCCCGCCCCTAGACATATGGGTATAAAACCACTCAGAACACTTTCTGTTGAATCTGACGGCACATTCCTGTGGCTTTCTCCTCTCTGCATGCTGTGCAGACTCTGCCCCTGGGCACTTCTCTCCTAAAAGAGTTTGATTTCTCTGAAATAGTTTATTCTCCTCTAAAATACTTATTTTTCTGGTAAAAAAGAGCAAAATACACAAGCGAGCATTGAACGTCCTTTTCAGGATGCGTCTTTTTAAAGATGCCCTTCTGCCGCTGTGTAGTTCCTGGATGTGGCCGGTATCTCTCCAGATCTGACGGTCACAGACGCTGCCTTGTGTGCCTGGGTAGCGATCACACTGAGGCAGCATTTGTGGATGGTTCATGTTCTTACAGCGAGGACATGACCATGGCAACATTACGGTCACGGCTTTCTTTTCTCAAAACGAACGCCACTCCAGCCACCACCCGCTTCGCTCCTAATTCCCACGGGATAGAGGACGACCCGGCTGGCGATGGAGACGATTTGGGGATGGCAGCGGGCTCGGTTTCGCCGGGCACAGCCCCACGAACCACCCTACCCTCGTTTGCTTCCGTCTGCGCTCGGGATGACGCCGGCTCACAACATGCTTCACGGCCAGTTTGCCTCATCCTTGGAGCCAGGTCTGGATGACAACATCGCAGCTGCATCTGAGAGCGTTCAGGCGTCTGACGCTGAAGACCTAACCAGACTCCCAACCTTGGGCCATCCCGCCCAGTCAGAGTCTGACGCGCAGATTACCGACATGGTTTCCCGGGACGCTGTGAGCGTTGAGTTGGTCTGGAATCTTCCATCCTACCTCCAACCCTCGCAGCTTGATGATTGGTACCTCGACTCCGGGCGCCACTCCCAGTCACGCTACAACATCAAAAAAAAGAGATACATGCTCACCACAAAAGACATTTTTGCCAAACTCACTAGGGCAATGGACTTTACATTTCTCAATGTAGATTCTGGGTTTTAGCAGATCCCGTTATGTCGCGACAGCAGCCTGTTGACGACATTCAGCACTCCTATAGAGCGATATTGTTTTAAAAGGCATCCATCCAGAATTAGTATAGTCCCAGAGATTTTCCAACGGAAAATGAACAAACTCTTGGAAGGAGTCGCTGTCGACATGGATGATGTATTAGGATTCGGAGGGACAGAGAATTGTATGACATTTACCTATGCAAGGTGCTGGAGAGGATGGAAGGTGATGGCCTTACATTGAACAGAGATAAATGTGTCTTCAGACAGTAAGAGCTACACTTCATTGGCCACTTAGTAGATGCCCATGGCGTCAAGGTAGACCCAGACAAGGTATGCGAGATCAATGACTTGCAGCAGCGTTAAGACTAATGAAATACATGGGTAAATACATACCCAACCTGGTGACAGTAGGAGTTCCATTATATTAACTGCTTAAGAAAGGAAAACAAGTGGACATAGGACCAGCCACAGAAACAAGCCACTCAAAAATGACTAAACAAGGCACCCGTTCTTGCACACTATGATTCAGAGAAAGACACCATAGTATCGGCGGATGCCAATAGCAACGGTGTTGCCGTTTTCCTGTTACAACTTCACGTTAACAGTTGGAAACCTGTTGCATACTGTTCAAGTAGACTCACAGACATGGAAACAAGGTATTGAGAAGGAAGGCTTACCAAGCATGTGGGCATGCAAAAGATCCCAAAAGTACTTAGTTGGCATGGACAAATTCAGACTGATCACAGATTACAAGCCACTTGAGCCACTGATTAATAACAAAGACCTGTATACAGTTCATGTAAGATGTCATAGACCTTTAATGAGACTTACACGGTTCAATGCAAAAGCCATATATGCACCTTCTTAATGTTTATTCATTGCTGATGCGCTACAACAGTGCTCTCTAAGTACAACGGGGACTTTATGACAACAGATGTGATGTGTTACATTAACGTGGTTATCGGTTGCTTGCCGATATCACTACAATAGCTGAGCAAGATACTGAAGCATAAAAGGATGAGCAGCTTCAGATTGTGGAGCGATTCATTACTGAGGGATGACCAAAGAATGCAAAGAGCATTCCTAACAGCATATAAAACTGTCCCTTCACTACCAAAAACCCTCAATCAGAAGTGGCTGAACAGAGCGGTTATTAAGGAAAGAGACAAAGGCGTAAAGAAATAACAGGCATACTACTTCAACAAGAGATAAAGAGTGAAAAACTTACCTGTTCTCAAACCTCGGGACTCTGTCATATTAAAGCTTGATGACGAGGGGGGCGAAATGACAGAATTGCTGGCACCTTCAGCAGCTACAAAACAGAATTCTGAGCATAAATAAGAGGATATTGTCAAGTTCAGATTAGACACTAAAGGAAGCTCAACCCAGCAGAGATTTAATCATACCTTGCGAGACTGATGTTAGAGAACCCACTGTTACTAAGTCAGGTAAAGTGAGCAAACCTGCATAGCATCTGAACTTATATATAAAAAAGGTAAGACGTGTGTCCATTTGTAGATAACATCTTACGTAGATAAGGTTTGCTAAAGAATTTTGATAGTAATCATTGGGAAATTAACGACACAGAGTAAAAATGTTGTTGTGTTTATTTAAAAAAAATTATAATAATAAAATGTAAGGGTTTGTTGGTCTTCAAGTTCAATGTTTGTGTTACGTTACTCTTATTCTTGTTAATGTTTATATGTAACTAAACATAAACTGATCCTCATCCAAAGAGGATACATCACCTGAAATATGTGGAATAAAAGGGAGTGGTGTCAAGGTATTGGACAGTCACCTGATTGAACAACCAGCGAATGAGGTTAAGCATTGATGGTAGACCAGGCACACGTGCACTATGCAAGCATTTTTTGAGTTGTTGAGTTATTCATGTTCTGCAGTGCTCTTCAATAAATATATTATATACAGTATAAACTCTGTACTTGGTCTCTGTGTTGCCTGCCTTTCTGACACTTATCATCTTGGATACTGGAAGTTTGTTTACTAAGTTCCTCCGCTTCTCACCGAATGTGTTTGTTTATCTTCTGTTTCGTTACTTTTAGTCTGTTCTTATCAGACTCATAATACACATTCCTATAATGGACATTCTTGTATTCAATCCAAAAAAATGTTGCGTGTTGTTGCACTCTGGACTGTAATGGTGACAACCGTGGCTCGCAAGCTCTCTGCTGGCCGAACACCACCTTGTGCTCGTGCTTGCCATTCTTTTGCACCGTTGATTCAATGATTCGCGCCATTAAAGCTGCAGGTAATAACAGTTTGTTTTATTACTCCAGCAGGGACATCTTGTTTGGACATTTTATCTTTTCACTTGCACGCATTCTTTTCAGACTTTCTGATGGTTCACACTCCTATTTATCATACTATACCACCATTACTCTGGACACCATCTATACTGTTGAATTAGGCTCCATGTTTTGTTTACATGTACTTGTACTTTGCATTACATGTACATGTATATTGGCTGAAAGTGGTATTTAAAGTAAACATGTTATTATTATTCTCATTATTAGTGGTTGTAAGTCAATGGCTTGAGACAGTGTCATGTGCAGTCAACATGTCAGCGTCCATGAGGGGGCAATCCGCTCCATGTAAAATTAAACAGCTTTTATTGGGTTTCTGAAATGACGGAGTCTTCATTTCATGTGTGTACATAATTTTAGACATTTTTTAAATATGCTATTCATGGTTTTATGTTCAAATCTTTGCGACAGAACAATATTACAGTGTTTACCTTGCATGCACTATAAGTGGCTTTGTATAAAAATTACTACAAAATGCATACTAGAAATGTAAACTTATCTAAATGAAAATGATTTCCTCCTGTTAATCAGCAAGGAGAGAAACAATTTGTCAGGGTCCTCCTAGCTCTTAACTAAACCTAACATCTGCAGAAATGTTCTAGTCAATTGATTTCAGAGAAATAACAGTTGGATCAGAGTAAATAAAGTGCTAGGTAAATTCCTTCTCAGACATGATGAATGTGTTTTCTATTAAATATGAGTCAAAACAGCAAGCAAAAAGCACACAGATGATTCAAATAAACCCGGTACTGGTTCCAAGAGGGTATTTAATGTCTATTGGCGTGAAAGAAATATGATTATATTGTAAGAAAATGTCTGATTCACAGACTCCAACAAAACATAGTAAAGGTTCCGTGTGAAAATCCTGAAAAAATGCTTTAGGGGGCTTCCAAAAGCCCTGGGAAAGTTGAAAACCCCGTGAAACACACCTTGAAGGGATAGTTCACTAAATTGAAAATTAAGTCATCATTTACTCAACCCTTATGTTGTTCTAAACCTGCGTTCATGGAACACAGCATGATATGTTTGACAACATGTTACTGAAATTCATGAGTAAACATTATTAACTTATTGTAATTTTTTTGGGTTGAACTACTCATTTTGACACTGTGAGAAATTCAGTCATGTACTAGAAGTTTAGATCGGGACTGTTTGAATACAAAAAGCAAGCAGAACTGACCAGGGCATGTAGCAAAAGACCTGTGAATCAACAACTACAAATTGGCCCAAAGTTTCTAATCTGTTTCTAATTGTTTCTGTCCCTGAATGGGACAACAAATTCTGTTTTGTTGCTCTGCTTGAATAAGAACAATCAGTTTGATAGTTACTAAGGACCTTATTTCACTTTGGTGTGTTGAAAAGGATGTAAATGATTATGAGAATGATTAGCCCAGCATCATTTTACATGAAACTTCAGACCAGCTTTACCAGCACTTACCAGCATATTCTTTTTGATTTAGCTTGTTAAAAAATATTTTCTAGATACTTTATAAAGGTTTAAAACATCACTGAATCTTCATACATTTCTTAGTATGTGGTTAAACTTAATAGTACATATAGCATGCCCATATTCAAATCTCAATTCCTGCCATATGAAAGAATAATGTAATTTACTGTGTGTGTATATATATATATATATATATGTATTATGCAACTGATCAGAATCTGTTGTTGCTGGTTCAAACCAAATGATGTGTTCAAGCATTCGTTAGTAATTCAAAAATGTCACTTCAGAAATAGTATCACGGCTTGTGCTGTTTCTAACAAGTTATTGGATAAACAAGGATGGATGGATGTGTGTGTTTGTGAGTGTGTGTGTGTGTGTGTGTGTGAGAGAGAGAGAGAGAGAGAGAGAGAGAGAGAGAGAGAGAGAGAGAGATGGAGCATGTGCGATCACCTGTTGCCACTCCCAAGCAGAGATGCTGTCAGCTTTCTGAAGATCAGATTTCAGTGGAAAAATAGCATCCAAGCGGGGGTTTTAAATAATGACTTAAACCTGCATGAAGCATCTCAATATATAATCAACACATAGTAAAACATTTTATTGCTCAGATTTTTTTCTTGAGGTTCATGAGGTTTATTGGAGTAAATGTAAGCAAATTGTGACTGTGGAGAATATATCTGCCTCAAATCTCCTTTTGTGTTCCACAGAAGAATGTATGTCATGTGTGTTTAGAACAACATGAGGGTGAGGGTGAAAATGTACATTTCTTGGTGAACTACCCCTTAAAGTTTCATTTAAGTATCAATTTGTCAAAGGTGTTTCGCCTAAAATGCCTTAGGAAAAAAATGGTAAAACAAACAAACGAGACTGTTAACATACAGTGCGCCTTGCTCGTGATGCATGGGGCAAAATTTATTTCTGTGTAAATTGTGAAATCACTCTTATGTAAATTGTCACTTTCTCTCTGTTGAGATCTCTTTTGAAACTTAAAGAGACAACGTGGGTCTCTGTCTCATAAGAAAGATCTGAAAAAGGAGACTTTTTTTTACGTTGTCTAGGAAAAGCTTCTGACATTAAGCGATCTCATTTGTGATTATTTCTGGCCATGCAACACTGACCTCTTTTCATCTAATGTCAGGCTTTTTCACAGCAACCCCTAAATCGTCATGCCAAAGCATTCTGGATCTGCTATTGGAAATGGATATAAAAACAGAGCACAACCTTTCATCTTTACATAAGGCTTGATATGAGCATCAGAGGGGTGTTTCCAATAACAAATCCACAATGCTGGGTTCAGTGCAAGGTTGCGGCATTGCACTGCCCACAGTCAGAAGAGCTTTACAGTTTCCTAGTGCTCCCTGAGAAAACGAGACATGGGAGAGAGCGAGAGAGCGAGAGAGAGAGAGAGCGCGATCTAAAAACAGCCTGAGAGAGGCTCTCATCAGACCACAAAGTTCTGGAAAGAGATAACTCTGTCTATTTAGCACCAATGATCAGCAGTTCACAGAGTTCAAACATCATGGATGGAATGCAAAACGATAATTAGAATGATCGTCTTAGTGTCTGAAACCCTTTTGCTGATGGAAAAACAGGACATTGTACCCAGGCACAAGACAGTCACGTTTTTGTGTGTGAAAAAGACAGCTTTATTCCGAGGGACACAAAATTACATGTAAGGCAGAATGTTAGCCTAATGGGCCTATCACACTGAACACTTTTTTTGCATCCATCTGCACTGTTTTACAAAATAGTTTTGTAAACAGGCACTAGACTAGCTTTTAATGGCTTCTATGTTTTAAAAATGTGTCTTATAGAATGTTCTGGATTTAATAGCAATTTAGCTAAATTGACATCATTTGTGGCATAATGTTGATGACTACAAAATAATATTAATAATAACAATAATCATAATAACCATTTCATCTCATACCTTGTTAATCTTAAAGGGATAGTTCATCCAAAAATGAACATTTTCTCATAACTTTCTCACCCTCATGCCATCCCAGATATGTATGACTTTCAGGTCTGTAGGTCCATACAATGCAAGTGAATGGGTGCCAACATGTTATGCTCCAAAAAGCAAATAAAGTCAGCATAAAATAATCCATACTACTCAAGTGTTTTAATACATATCTTCAGAAGGGATATGATAGGGATGGGTGAGAAACAGATCGATATTTAAGTCCTTTTTTGCTAAAAGTATTGTCCCTGCCAGTAGGGGACGGAATGCATGTCGAATGTGAATCACCAAAAACACCAGAAGAAAGTGATCTGTTTCTCACCCACACCTATCATATTGCTTCTGAAGACATTGATTTAACCACTAAATCAATCAGAGTCTTATGGATTACTTTTATGCTGATTTATGTGATTTGTTTTGAGCTTCAAGCTTTTGGCAGCTATTTACTTGTATTGTATCATCTGGAATGATATGAGGGTGAGTAAATGATGAGAGAGTTTTCATTTTTTGGATGAACTATCCCTTTAACTTATTTGTGTAGCTATATTAAATATTACAAGCTTGTTGTCATGATGAAATAACATCGGTAATAAATGCCTGATTTTACCATACTAAAATCAAGTGAATTATGGCTATGCTTAGAAACAGAATGTATCTTAACATTTAAGGACTGGCCCCATTCACTTCCATCATAATTGCCTTACAGTAACCACAGTTTTTGCTGTTTTTAAACTAAATAATCAAAATAGTTTTTGTGACAATCAACAAGCACAAATGCTGAAAATTGAGCTTAACTTGCAATAAACCCCGAAAATTACTTTTAGACACCTGCATTCTGCTCCATTGCTTTGTGCAACGTTTAGTTTTTTTAATGCATAAAAGCATTTGATATGCCCTTATGTCATCATTCACTCTCTCTTACAATGAATGTGGACAGTAACTGAGGCTGTCATTCACTAAGATCTCATTTTGTGTTTCACTGACCAAAGGAAGTCATGTGGGTTTAGAACACATGAGGGTGAGTACTGTAAATGATGACAGAATGTTCATTTATGGGTGAACTATGCCTTTAAAATGCTGCTTATGTAGAAATTCTGGAATTCAGTTGCTATTAAGTATGCACCATCTGTAAATAAATGGCTACAAATCGTGGGTGAACCATGACTATTATATCACTGGGTATGATGTTACCTTTTAATTGCTTTAATTGCTAAACAAGCAATCTATACTGTACATACACACAGTATCTCTGCCTGTCTCCTTCTACAATATACCCCTCCACAGAGCTGTGAAACAATATGTTTGTTTAGGTTCCACAAGTGATTGCTCCTATGACTCATCCCTTATGCAGGTAAATGAATGCCACAGAGTTGCTGAGAAGGGGCCCGAGAGAGATCGCTTCAAAATCAAGTCCCGCATCACCCACATGGCTCCTGAGATTTGGCTCAGGGTGAAATCAAATGGCTGGTGTCATAAAACCACCAAACAATGGAGCCATTCAATTTAATGGAGTTCCTTCGAGCGAATGCAAATATGATACTTCTGATTCAGCACTTTTGACTCAATGTGCTCCATTCTTGCTCGGCTCCCACTACGTTCCCCTCCTCAAAAGAGTAAATCACCCGCCATCACTCTCAAACACAGCCATTGTATTTTTTTATGTGTATTTGGAGATACTGGAAGATTCCCCAAACCCTCACAATCACATCTCTTAAGAGTTGATAGATTTATCTTTGCAAGGTTTTGAAGTATATTTTCTAAAAGATGTTTGTTTTTGCTGAAGTCCCTGCCAAGCACTTTGATAAATAACTCACATTCACAAGTAATAAACCAAGTGAGCGGTTAGGGTAAAAAAAAGAGGAGAAAAAAAGCTTGTACTGTGTTGCAATACTTTCAGCAAAGAGAGAGTATATGACTGCACTGAATGGGACATATCTTGCTCAATATATTTCAACACGGCTACCTCATAATTTCAGACCAATGCACAACACATCACTTATGCTGTTTGACCTGCAAAACAATGATTTCAGAAAGTCTTACAAGCAGAACACTTGTGTGACGAGGAGGAGGAGGGTCTATCTGGGCCATGAGGATGCACGGCCAGAGCTGAATCAGATGATCAGCGGGACAGCAAGATAGAGGGAGCCAGAGATGCCAGATTGAGATAGAGACGCACGCGGCCTCGCTAAATGTGTGTGTGTGTTGGTTAATGTTTGTTTTATGTTGAGTTTTACATTAAACTTTATGTTGACTGTTCAGCCAGTTCCCGCCTCCTCCTTGCCCAACCTTTGTTGAGGAACTCAGGCAGAGAATATCACTAAACTATTTATACGAAGGTGTAGAGAAAATGCTAAAAACATCTAAATCTAAAGGCCAAAACGTACTCTTCCCAATTACAGAAACGCAGATGCCTTTGGCTACACAACCTTGATTTTGTGCGCTGTTGCATTCAAAATATGTCAGACCACAATTCATGACACACCCCAGATATGCTTTGCATTCTCACCGTTGCTATAGAGGAGTGCTATAGAGGACGTTAGTTTTAACTTTCCACCTCTACGATGAGTTTTCTCTTTTATGTCAACTAGTGTCAAGTGGCAATTTGATGAGAATATTGCTGAGCAAGTAAGTTAAAGTCAATATATTTATAGCAACTAACCTGAGTAATAAGTATTTGAGTACTGAGGTTTGTAATCACCATAGTAATGCAGGAATGCACGTCATGTTCAACCGGATTGCAAATTAACAATGCATTGGTCAAGAGCTCGCATCTGCGTATGGGTACTTGCATAAACTATGTCTCTAGCACATCTACATGTGTTTGGGTCTCTAAACAGACGGTTTTCCCAGATGTCTATCATTTTCTCCTTCTCTATTTGTCTCTTATGTCTGCAACAAGCACAACCTGATTTCCAGCTTCTGTACTACACTGTTAAGTCTCTAGGCCATAGCTCCTATTTTTTAGCTTTTTTTCATGTGCATTTGCAGGTCCCCAGGAAATTGATGTAGCATCTGCTTAAGATTGGCATTGCTGTCTTTGGCCGAATATTCTACAAAGATTCAGAAAATGTTAGGCTGAAGTTCTGGTGTGTACAAAAAACTAAACAAAAAACAAGTCTGCACATCTACAAATAACTTTCTGAGAGGATTTATTAATTTCAGACTAAACATATCCCTTGGGAGCTCTGCTTCTAGATACAGCAGATTGTCTCTGTGGCCAGACAGCAGCCTTTTGAAGCTTTGGGGAAAGTCCATGGAAAAGGCCAACTGACAGTGATTGACTCCCTGCTATAATCCTCCAAGTTCTTAAAGAGGAACTCGACAACATGCAATTCCCATTTCTGGAGCAAAGTTTAAGTTCCTTAAAAACACACTGCAGGCCCCACAATTTGAAAATCAGAGGCTGTAGTCGAGGATCACCAAACCATGTCAGCTGGACTGGCAAACCTACTGATTTTCTGTGCCAACTGACCAGTCCCAATCTGAGAGCGTGCAACATCTGAACCCCACAATTATGTGTCATTCTGCACTGTTTCTACTCTTAGAAGAACCACTCTCTGTTTGTTTTGACGCATATCAAACAGTTGCATTCCATGGAAAGGTCACTCCGATCTGTAATTAAGGATGCTGGTTTTGTCCAAACAACTAATTGATGAGAATCCTCTCATGTAAACAAGAAGTCTGCTTGTAAACAAGACGTCTTCATGTGACATGGTATCATAAACTAAATTTACTGCTTACCTTACAAAAATAAACCCAGATCGTTCAGACTACTTGGCTCAAAATAAATATCCTTCAAATACACAAGTACCACTACAATCTAACAATAATATTGAAAGAAGACAAAACGAACATTTCCAAAAATGAAATTATAATAATAAATAAAGTGAAGGAAGAATGCCTGGTAAAGATTGCTGAAATTATATAGAATTAATTGAGATCCCATACTTTTTGACCAAGGAATTTCCATGACTTCTCTGTTCTATGAATAAGGATTTTTAAAAATATTTCAAAATTCAGACCGACTTGCATTATAATCATTCATTCATAAGATTGATTTGTGAACCGGTTTGTTTGCAAAGAACTGACTCAAAAATATTTTATTGCAGCATTTATTAAATAAGGTTAATGTTAATTTATGAAAATTAAATTGTTCATCTTAGTTCAAAATGCATTAATTAATATTACATATAACTAACATATACATATAACTTTTCGTTTAAACAATGTATTAGTATGTTGAAATTAACATTAACCAAGTGCTGTAAAAGTACTAGGACCCACATTTATTAGGTGGCCTTAACAACTTTGTATACATTTGATACAATGTACTTATTACAGTATGTACATACATGCTGTTGCATTGTAATTACATATAAAATACTTGCATTTAATTACATTTTTAGTAACATTGCTAACTTTAGCTACCTGTACCTCAACCTCAGTAGCAGCAAATGTGGGTCAGTACCCATAGTAACCAAATGTTAGTACATAGTATTTAAGGCCACCTAATATAAAGTGTGACCAAGTATAGTTTATTGTTAGTTCATGATAACTCATATCCTTAATATGTTACTGAAATTTCTAAGATGTTTATATGACTTTTAAGACTTGTCCAGGCATATAATAACACATTTTCCATTACTGTGGGATCACTAAATATAGAATGACGAAACAGTATAGAATATTTCTTGAATTTTCCAAGCTGTTCTAAATTTTCCTTCTTGAATGTAATTTTCCTCTGACAAATAAACAGAAAAAACAAAATAAATAAAACATGCCTGGTAACGTGTAATGACTATTGTTATTAAACTGTGTCAATTCACTATTCATTTTAGGCTAAAATAAAGACATCAATGAAGCATATGCCCTCAAATATACCAAATTCTATTATAATTATTTTTTTTTGTCTTCTATTATTAGGGTTTACTTAGACAAGCAAAAAGAAATACTCCATGATTAAAGGGGTAAATTCTGCACCTGTCCGTGTCCAGGTCTGACCTTTGACATGACCTCTGACCCCGTTCTGCGCTGTCTGCAGCCTTACAATATTGTCTTGCAGCAGATGTTGTAGAAGCACAAAACAGTTCTGCTTTGTCTTTTGCATGGGCATGCGTTTCTTTAAAAATGGTTTTGAACTGTTTAACCTAAAGGTACAAAGCCGGTGTTCATAGCAGTAACCCTACCACAACTTCCTCGTAGTAATGATAAAACAATTAAACAAATGAATATTTAGTCACATTCCATTGTTGAAATCATTAAATATATATATTTAAAAAAATGTCCTCTCTTTTCCTAGATATTCTACAGTATATATATAATTTTTAGGGATCAATTATAAAAAGAGACATGTTTTATTTTTTAAACCTTGGAGAATATATGTCTAAATGTTCATTTACAAAAGGGAGTGTCACAGGGCTGAGAGCAAGTACCTTCTTCCATATATAGAAAATTTGATCTTTCTGCTCACTTAAATATGATATATATTTCACCATAAAATAAATTCAATAAAAAAATCTGGATTTTCCAGCCTAAAAATCCAGCCAGGTTCTGCCTGTTATCACGTGCCACTATTGAAAGGACAAGCAAAAGACATTAAGGACAAAGGAAAGAAAGAAACTCTTAAGAAAAAAATAAGACTATATTTTATACTCTGACCATTGTATCTTGGTTCAATACAATGACAGTGGATAGTAGATGCCTATGACTTTAACGTGTGGAAATGGACCCAAAAGTATCATAAAAGTTGCCCATGCTACTCGTGCATCACATTGCAAGTTTTCTGAAGGCATACAATAAATGTTTGTGAGAAAAAACAAACATTTGAGTTATTTTAAAATGAAAATCATGGCATCTGCAGCATATTCTTGAGTGCTTGAGAGGAGATTGTTCATAGTGACACGTGTTCATATAAGACCTTGCATTGTTTTTTAAGGTTTTATATTCCTTTAGCCTAAAAGAGTTTGGATGGATGGATTGGTAACAGGAGCCAGCTTGTATATGATAGCTGTGACTGAAGAGCGGGTGCACGCCTCCCATGCTGGCTAATGCCGGTTCGAATCCTGCTCGGAGCGGGTGGAGCAGGAACATTTACAGTGGTGCCGTGACCCGGATGAGAGTGAGGTTTAGGGAGATGAGTGTAACGTGAGCCAGCTGGTGTATGATAGCTGTGCAATATGTCTAAACCTCACTCACCTGGCCTCAAGAGGCGCACTAGCGACTGACGCTAGAGACTGTAGCATTTAGCCTCCTCGTTTGCGCACCTGCCTCCCATGCCGGCTGACACCGGTTCGAATCTCGCTTAGAGCGGGTGGAGCAGGACTGGTTACAGATGTATTGATGGATGGATGGACAATCTTATGTACAGTAGATAACGCTTTTACTTACTGAAGGCTTTATCAACATTGGCTCTATTCCAAAACCTAATGAGCATGCCTATGTAGGCAGCATTTGAAGGAAAGCAATTAGCTTCTGCCAAATTCATGCCGTCAGGATGAAGAGAAAGTTGATCATTTGTTCAAAACCAAAGAATACTGGTAAAAAATGTGATCTATCTAATTAAAGATAAGATAATTGTATCTTTATCTTGGCAACACAGATGCACAAACATAGTGATAGAGTTGCTGCTGATAGAGTATAGTGTTCGAAAATAAGTCACTTATGAGGTTCCATTTCACTTAGGCTACTGCCACAGAAGGAAGCTGCCTATGCAATAAGGCAGCTCCCGAGGTTTTAGGACAGAGTCAGTGGGCATGTCCAGGTGTCCGCTGCTTTTAAGTGACTGATTGCATATAGATGAACACAATGTGGGAGGCTCTGTGCACCTGTACATGCACACCTGACAATTAACCAGAGCTGCTTTCACTGTTTGTATGTATGTGTGTGTGTGTGTGTGTGTGTGTGTGTGTGTGTGTGTGTCTCATTATGTTTTTATTATGCCTAAGGGGGTTTCTTCTAGATTCTCAGAAAAGTTACATGACCTGAGGATTTAATGACATTAGCTCCTTAACATTCTCAAATTACAGGCTTGTGCCACGTCACATTGCATAATCTCATAAGAGGTCTTTCCCCCTTTGACAGTCGCTTGCAATGGAATAGCTTAATTTTTTAAGTTGTCACTCTGTTTAAAATGACATCTGTTTAAGGGAAAATGTGAGATATGAATAAGACCACTCGTTCTCAACTGGTGGGTCGCACCCAAAAAAGGGTAACAGGTCTGTTCTGAAAGGGTGGCAGGATGGCAGGGAAAAAAAGAATTATGAATCCAAAAGATAAAAATGCAACTAACATTATAATACAGTTATAATCAGTTAAAATAACAAAATAATAGGCTTATCAGGAAACATGGCCATTGGCGACATTCTGGAACACCTTGTTGAACGTTTGTACATTATGCAGTTTTAAAAAGTACATCTCATCTAGTTACTGAATAACTTCTTTAGAGTGCGTGCCAGTGTGTCTTACACAACTTTTCTCCACTTCTGTTGAGATTAGTTTGCTCACTGGGTCTTTTAAATGATTATGCCAAAAAGATTCACGAAACAGGTTTGAACTCAGGAGCTCAATTGGAATCACTTTCTCAGTGAATCCTACAGGAAATCAGCCATCAGAGATTTCAAAACTGACTACCACGTTACTATAAAACCAAATATGTTTAACATGCAATTGCTAATGATCTACCATTGATGAATTACTGGTCATTTTGTTATATGAAATTATTCACTTTGTAGTGTTTATATTGTAACATATGACATGATGGTAAGAGTGCATTTTGTGTTTCCCTTATCTTTTTGTGAGAGTACAGTATCTGGGAGCACAGAAAATTCAAAATAAGAGTCTCTGGTGTATTTCGGGCTTGTTTGTAATTAAACGTCCTGTGTTACGTGCCAAATATTTGTATTTATATTTTGTTAATAATGTTCCAGTTTAGAAGCCAAGAGCTCTATAGACATTTATTATTATTATCATTATTATTAGTAGTAGTAGTAGTAGTAGTAGTAGTAGTAGTAGTAGTCTGGAGCCTTGTCCAGTGTAAAATCTGCATCATAAAGCAAAACCAGTTGAGAACCCCAACTGATGCCTATAATCTACTGCCTATAAGACAATGACGTTGTTTTTGGAATTTATTTCTCAGCACATGTGCTTCTGGTTTAAACAACATCAAAACAGGCCAGCTGAGAAAACACAGACAGGAGCAACTGGTCATTTAAAACACTAGAGTGATTACATTTACTCTCTGCACCTGGAATACAACCTGCTTTAAGGGCTCTGTCATCAATCACATAGCTACCAATAGGAAAGAAAATCCCAAATGAGAACTCTTTCAAATCTCAGTTGTGTCTCCAAGACAGCAATGAGAATAAAAGGCAAGCAAATTGAGACTTTTGCTGCATTCTATTATTGTGTCTAAGAGGTTTCTCATGAGAAAAAGACCCTAGCAATTTTTCATGTGTCTGAAGTCTCTAGAGTTTTAGAAAATAACTCATAAATACAAACTGTGGTCCGATATGTAAAGATTCTTGGCAAATATTGGGTAAAATTGGGTAAAACTCTATTTTTCATTAGTTGGAACTATTTTAAACTATACATAATGGTATTAAATGAATTACTGTTTATTTATAATGACCATTTCCCTCAATTCGTCCCCACGGTTGGATGTTTTTACTTAGGGTGCAGTCGCACTGCACTTCACACTCCTATTCAGATGCATCCGAATTCTGGAGAACGGAAAGGCAAGCTCACGTAATTACATTTAGCATTCAGCTGCAAATTAAAGTTCAGATTTGTTGAACTCTGATCTGCTAATCTGGATGACAAGAACTGTGACCAATAGAAAATGAAAATGTCACACACTGACCTCTTGCCTCATTTCAAAGAATACATATTACAAAGATGCACATTTTATTGTTTCAGGAAATTGAGTAGATGGCCTATTTTAACCAATTTTTTATGTTGAATGTAATATTATTTTCCATTTATGATTAATGATATTTTATTGCTTAGAGCACAAAGAAAAGTAAGCACAGCATTGAAAAACAAACAAAAATGAAAAAAAATTCTAGGCCATTTTTCATGGGACACTGGCATTAGGGGATCTGCCAATATCCCTTCGTCAAATCCAGTGTCGGATAAAATCGAGCAGTGCCTAACCAATTGAGTAGTTCACCAATACGAGGCTTTGGATATGTATAAAATTTAGACACCACGTTTACTTTCCAATAATCCACACAGAACCAGACCAACCCGTAAATCTTAGGGACCAGCAAAACCGGGCTGGACCATTCACTGTGGGATTCTTCTATTACTTCCATCTTGAGTATAGCATCCAATTATTCATCTACCACTTTTTCTGTGTTCAGAAAGTTGGTAGGGATGACTACGTACCACTACTCCAGGGTGGTCTTGATGTGGTGCTCTATGAGATTCGTACGACCAGGTAGAGGCGAGAACATGTCTGAATACTTTTTGCAACTTGGCCACCTCTGTGATTTGAGATGGCGTGAGGTGGTCTCCACAAGGAACTGGGTTGGTTGATTTTGGAATTCACCTCCAGCCCAAGCTCCTCACTCTCCAGAACTACTGTCACCAAAATCACAGTGACTGCTTTCAGGAAGTTGAGATGGTATATCTGATGTGCATCACCTCTGTCCATTCACTTCACCTCATAATGTGTGATGTGTGACCTCAAAAGGCCCCTATTATATAGTCGGCTTTGACATTCTTGAGCCAGGAGCAAATTCTTCTGTTTGAGTTGACCCAAAGTGTGGAGTTTTGCTCTAAGATTAAGAACGTACTGAATAAAATTTTTACTCATTGAAGACCCATCCTCTCAAGCTTCCCGCAGGACGTCAAGCACGCTGTGCGGCCAACGCCCATACAGAAGCTTGAATTGGGAAAACCCTGTGGAGGCTTGTGGGACAATTCAAACTACGAATAATAGGGGTTTGAGCCACTAATCACAAGTTTTAGCATCCTCATGTACAAACTTATGAATCATATTTTTCAGTGTTTTATTAAATTGTTCGACCAGCCCATCCTTTTGGGATGGTACATGCTGTTGAGGACCTATTTAATCCCAAATAATTTGTATAGTTTACAAAGTGTGTATGACATAAAATTAGTACCTTGATTTCTTTCGGAATCCCCACTCGGGAGAACATTCTGAAGAGTGCCTCTGCACAACATCTCAGCACATAGTGTTGCAGAGGCACTCTTCAGAATTTTCACTCTTCAGAATCACTGCTTATGGGTATCACATTGCGTAATCCACCAGTACTAACCCAAAGCGCTCCCCACGTGCCATCCACTCTAATGGTCCGATGAGGTCCATAACAATTCGTTCAAAGGGGACCTTGATCATCTTAAGGGGGTGACAGCGGCATTGGTTCACTCACCAGCTGACATTCACGGCATACCACAAACCACCTGCAGACATCCCTGTGAATGCCTGGCCAATAGAAATGGGCCATTAGATGGTTCAGTGTTTTTTTGTGCCCTAAGCGACCCGCCATCAGATTATAATGAGCCGTCTGTAATAAAATTTCCCGATGGCCCTTCAGTACTAACAATTGGGTTGTATCTTCCTTTGTCTGAGCGTCCTGTGTCACTCAATACAACTGATCCTTGATCATTAAAAAATAAGGATATGAGAGTGCTATGTCTGGCAGGAGGCATTGATCATCAATCACTTTCACTTGGTAAAGGCATGCCTAAGGGTCTGTCTCTAAACCTGGTCTAGGTGTAACTCAAGCAGGGCCTGGTGTAGAGTCTGATGCATGCTGGCAAGGGATTGAATGACATCGACCAACGACGAGGACTCCTTGACGGGTATTGTCTTCCTACAATTCCTGGGTTTCGGCACCACTGTGACAAGTCTGTTCAGTGTGGGACAGAGGAAGCGTGGTAAAGGTAACTGTTTCTTCAAACTCTTTATTAACAGAAGAATAGATCAGCATTTGTCAGCTTTTCAGCACATACACTCTAACACACAAACATGTCACACTCCCCTCCTCTGGCATGGGCTCTCCTTTTATCGCTCACCCCAGGATTACTACAACGAGTAAAATACCTTTCTGGTGTGAATCCTTACCACTTTCTCTCCCTCTGGACGATTGCTCAATAATGCCTTCACCAACAAACATGAAAAAAGGGAAAGGGCAAAGTGACACAGAGCTGCACTTGTGAAACATCACCTGCGGCCTGCACATCGCATGTTTGCACATGCACTGCAGAAAAGTCATGACTCTGCAAACATCTAATACACACAAAACAAGCTGAGCTTGTCTCACTAATCTATTAGATAGCTTTGCTAATCCTTTAGAAAGGTCTCGAACAGTTTCTTTAAATTGACGTGTGTGATTTCTGCACCACTATCGACACCAAATGGAACTGCAAAAATAATCACTGTTTTCAAACAGATTCCAGAAAAATCCTTCATCCAAATTGATGGCCTCTCCCAAAATTCACTCTATTGGCAGGACCATTGTTGCCCCGTCAGACTGGACAGGCCCTCGTTTGCGTTATTATTGATAAGTTTAGTGGCATGACAAGTCAATAAAACATTTTTTATTTGTAGAAGATCAGGCATTAACAGAAGATAATACTGTAATGTCTATAATGTCGATGAGTCATCATTGTGTAATTAGATAAAATACAATTGTTAATCATGTATAAAAATAAGTAATTGTGATGACATCCTAAAGACAATGTTTTATCTTGTCGTTGGGGCTCAAAAACGTGTCAGCCCTGATGAGTATACAATACACATAACACTGCTATAAATTCTCCCTGTATACGTGACAAAAGTGGTTTCTGATTTCTGACAGGTAACGCAATATTGTTTTAGTGGTCTCTCCGTTCTTCCATGTAAGGCAACGCATGAATGATGAAACTGGGAACTCTGCCAAAGTAAATGGGAGTGCGACACATGCCGATAGCATGCTATTTGACAAGACTGACATTTGCAACAATGTGCTCATCAGCACCTCATAGTGTAAAGAATGATTAGATTTTAACAGCTCACTCTCAGACCGATTCTTTGTTTGAAGAAAAAGCCTGCTGTATCACCTGTTCCATTAAGATGATCTGTCCAGCGATAAAAATTGCAACTGTCCAAATCCAAACTTCCGTAATTTCCGGACTATTGAGCGCACCTGAATATAAGCCGCACCCACTGAATTAAAAAAAATAAATTATTTTGAACATAAATAAGCCGCACCTGTCTATAAGCCGCAGCTGCCTACCGGTACATTGAAACAAATTAACTTTACACAGGCTTTAACGAAACACGGCTTGTAAAAAAAAATTAATAGGCTTTAACGAAACACGATGTGGCAGCGGGGGCGTGGTCAAGCACCCGTCCGGGAGAGAAAAGCGGTAAGGGCGCTTACATCAAGTGCTGAAAACTGTCACACTCAGTTTTCCCAAGAAGGACACGTGAAGCAGGGCACTTGACGTTCCAGGTAAGGCTTTTAATGGCCACAGCAATGTTTACAATCAATTTTATAAAGTTTCTCAATTCTTGGACTTCTATGCGCCAACACTAGACTGACGTGTGTGTGTCTCTCTGTCACTCACTCACTCTCTCTCACTCTCTCTGCTGCCTTTTTATGCCGCTCTCCTCACGCTTACTGAAATTAGACACATGTGTTAGACATTAGCTCAGGTGTATAGCGCCCTTACCGCTTTTCTCTCCCGGACGCGTACGGGCGCTTGACCACGCCCCCGCTGCCACACACGGCTTGTAACAAAAAATAAAAAATTAGCAGTAAACAGTAGCCTAGTAAGAAAGTCATTGGTCACTATCTTCCTCCTCTTGCGCACTGAAACCACTGAAGTCATCTCCTTCGGTGTCGGAGTTGAATAGCCTCAGCTTTAGTTGTCTTTTTGCACTGAGTCAATTCATCATGCTGCTGTTTCCAACGTCTCCCGTGCAGCAGCTCTATTTCCTTTTCCAACAGCCAGATCAATCGCCTTCAACTTGAAAGCTGCATCATATGCATCTCTCCGTGTCTTGAGGGTGACAAAATTACTACCGTAATCAGAATGATGGGAAGTTTGAGTGCGCTCGATTTAATCTAAACAGTAAACAAAAAAGTTGTTTGACTTAACCCGTTCAGCAATTTCATTGGTCTAATGAAAGCTTCACGCCGCCAAAAAACTGAGCACGTCACAGAATGATTTTTTTTTTTTTAAATAAAATTTGAAAGCGGGAAAAATCCATATATTAGCCGCGTTGTTGTTTAAGCCGCAAGGTTCAAAGCGTGGGAAAAAAGTTGCGGCTTATAGTCCATAATTACGGTAATGAAAAAGGGGAACGAAAAGGAAACAGGGTCAATATAGAAACACTGCCAATTTAAAACAGATCTCTATTTGAAATTTGATTTACTCCTAATGTGCTTTTGATTGAGTTTTCTCTGCAATGTCGCTCTTTAAAATTAAGCCCCTGTGTATATATCCACATACTTTTATGCAAATTTTCGAGTACCACAGAGAAAATACTGGATGGAAACTCCAAGATGCAAATAAAGTTTCCAAAATGTGCATACAAAATGTATACACTCGCTTGAGGTAGATACATGTTTTATTCGGTAAGAAGAAATAAGCAAAAACTAAAATGAAAACAAATTGACAATATATATTACTATATACTGTAATTTGTACAGGAATATAGATGTGTATCAAAAAATGTAAGTGACTTTGCCTCAACAATCCTTGTGAATACATAATTTGTTATTAATCAAATGTACTCTTATTATCTGAAATGCCAGACACAAAACCTGTCATCAAATTGATTGGCTACTATTACCTCCCAGAACTGTCCTACACTATTTCACTCGCAGACATAAGGCAATCCCTTCCACAAATCGAGAGATCTGGCAAACTTTTTGTTTGTGTTCTTTGAGTTTCCCACTCATTATTTTCACATGCAAACAAGCTTTGCAGCAAACTCTTCATTATTGCCAAAGGTTTACAGCAGGTTCACCTCTACCAGTGAAGAGCTTGAAACTTCTGGCGAACATTTGCTGCAAATGGCAAGCTTATTTGCATGTGAAAACAATAAGTGGCAAATTTGCAGCACATTTGCGGAAAATTTGCGTCAAGTTGCCAGAACTGTAGGTTTTTTGTGCTGCTAAAGGCAACAAATGTGGCCTCAAAATCAATGCTAATTATATACAGTATACTAATAATGACTTCATGTTCACAAAACCAAATGTTCATGTTGACTAGAAATATACTTTTTTAAAACTGTGTAAAAAGTGAAGTTTCTGCGCCACTAGCATCATTAAACTGATTGTTTTCGAAAGGTTTTCACCCTGAGAAACAGATCAGTATGCAAGCACTTCACTGCACACTTGGTTAATCCCTCTTGACAGTACAAAAACACAGTGAGTAGGGATTTATTGATGAAATTTGAGAGACATGACAAACAGCCATAGAGAAACTAACACCCAGGTATTAGCATAGAGTGGTAAGGGACATTTTAAGAACAACGTTGTATGTGTCTCGTCTCAGCAATGCATCGTGCCTGAGGCCTCCTGTATGGAGGATATAAATAGAAATGCCTGCAGTATATGGGATATTTATTTTCTCTTTCAAGCAGAACAACTTTTTAGCATAGAGCATATCTGCTAATAGTATGGTAAACATCTGTGCTTGGAAGAGAATGGAGTACATTGTGATTGTCTTCCTTCTCGCTTTCATTCACTGACTATCTCTCTTCTATTGATAGAAGGAGATAACAACAAGCTTAGTCACCAGGAGAGTTAAAAGTAGAACCAGCATGTTTGAGAAATGATAACAACACAGCTGCTGGTATCGCTATTTCTTGAAGTTGCGTCTCATGAATATCTTTCAAGCCATCTTCAAGTAATCACTGAAATTGTTTAGTTCACTTCAACTCTGGCGTGACTCCAGTGTTGGACAATCTACTCAAAATATGTAGCAATCTAAACTACCAATTATTTTAGAAAAATTAGCTAAGCTAAGCTACAAGATAGCTTATGCTGCATTCCATTCAAAGTCAAATGTGGGATATTCGTATTAGATGACCCAGATAGCAAACTAAAAACTACATGATCTTGTAAACGTATAGTGAGATATAATGGAGTTCTAAACAGTAAGACCTGGCGTCCCAGCGGTTGATTGAAGTGACACAAGGGGTCCCATCTAAAAACGCCATGCAATGACCGGGTTACGTGAACTGTCGAGACAGGTACGCACAGGCAACTGCGTGCTAGAGGCAACGGTGTCGGCTGCACGCAGCCCACCCCAACGCCCCCAGAAGAGATGTCAGATACAGACATCAGGTTCCCCACACCCCAGAGGGTGGGAATAGGTGATACGTGACTAGAATGGGAGCAAGCCCGGCAGCCGCTGCCTTTTCTCTCACTATGTCTCTCGCATAGGACGTGAAGCGGCTGGGTTGTCCTAACACTATGAAATGCATCAGGGAAGGTGGTCTTTCCCGGTCCTACTCTTTCAGGGGGAAAAGACCCTGCAGAGGCCACATCCTGCCCAATCTGGGAGGAGGTAACATGTGGCAAATACAACACGAGTGTTGTGAAGCCATACGCGGGAGTGGGGCGGTGGTAGGTCCAGCCTAATGAGGGGGGAGCTCTACAAGCACGGCGGGCGGGGCAGCAGGGCTGCCCAAAAGAAACGCAGGTCCATCTCGGCTGGAGGGACAGGCTCTATCGCATCCTTGAGGAGCAAAGTTGTAGTTTTTCGGCGCGTACAGAGGTGGAGCGAATACCGCCGAAATGAGGCGGGGGGCGGACGAACTGAATTCCGTAGCTGAGTCGGATGGTCCTGGCCAGCCAGTGCGACAGGTTGGGCAGCGAAAGCCACACGTAGAAAATACTCAAAGCACTTACCTTGCTCCGTGCACCCAGCAGGGGGCGGCTTAGAGACAGAGGAAGAGGTCCTGGAGAGGCGTCTTCGGAACTCGTCAGTGCTGGCCTGCCGAGGCTGGGCAGCTGCGGGTCCGAAGGCGAGAGAGCTGCATTCGGGGAGCCGGGACTGTAGAGTTTTGTGGCTGGGGTGCCGTGAGAACGGCACGCACTGGCTGGATGACCCAGGGAGTGAGGAAATCACTCTTTTATTGAGAATGTGGGTATCGCAGCTCGAAGGCGGTGCAGCAAATGAAAGTAACGGAAACAAGGATTCTCCTCCTGGCCCTCCACCAGGGGACTCTGGTACCAGCTCAAAAGCGAACATCTGACTGCCTGGGTCGCCCACTTCAGGAGCTCTAAACAATTACTGTAAGTGGTGGCTTAGAATTAAAAAGTACTTAGATATTGATATTTTTAGCAACAAAAGAGATTGATTTAGAATACATTAATTTAATGTATGGATAAAAGTTGTATGGATGAGTTTATGCTGACTGTCTATGATATTTAGAGCTTCAAAATGTTGACATTTTCAATTGCATCCAATTGCATTTTAAGGACCTACTGAGGTAAGATATTTTTCTATTTTTCTTCAAATGTGTTCTGCTGAAAAAGTAAGTCATACACATCTGGGATGGCATGAGGGTGATTAAATAATGAGAGAACGATAATGATGTCTAGTTCAATTACACTTCCTAGCGCCATCTAGTGCTCTGTTCATGCGTCATGCACTAGGAAGTCTAATCGAGCTAAAAATCAGTATCATCCTGAAGACTGCAATGGCAACATGTACAGTGAAAAAGGATTTACTTTATGGTCTGTTCTCAACCAAAACTGACTGGATCACTTCAGAAGACATTGAATAAACTACTGAGTTGATTGGATTACTTTTATACTGCCTTTATCTGCTTTTTGGAGCTTCAAAGGTCTGGCAACCATTCACCTGCATTGCATGGACCTACAGAGCTGATATATTCTTCTGAAAAAAAAATTTTGTTCTCCAAAAGAAAAAAGTCATACACATCTGGGTTGGAATGAGGGTGAGAAAATTATTAGAATATTTTCATTTTGGGTTGAATTATCCCTTTAAATTAATTTATCAAGTTCTTTTCTCTTGCATTTCAAGTTAAATTTGCATATTTCAAATTTTGAAGAGAACTTGCAAGTATACAGTTATCCATATAAAAGCAGTAAATAGTCTTGTGTGGTGTAGGTAGGATTGAGATGTCTTTCCAGGTTGACACAGGTTAAGGCCAACATCTGTAAGTTCTCGGTCTTCAACTGGGGGCTCACAGAAAAACACAATTTAAAGTAACATGGCAGCATTGTATAAAGTCCACTGACCTCAGCAAATGTTCCAACCTTTTGCATGTTTTTTTCATGAAAAATAGGCTACATACAGAAAAATTGTCAATGAAAAATATTGTTTTCTTTTAAAATAAATGTTTAAAAAAATTTAATATGTTAGAAAATAGCAATACATTCATTTGTTTTCATAAATTAATTTGAGGTAATGTAATATAATATTCTTGCCCTTTTAAGGGTTAATGATCAGCGGGCTTACAAAATATTTTATAAGTACTTTTTTCTGGAGAAATTAATGTGCATCAGTAAGAGTGCAGGCAACGTTTATTTTCATCGAAAACAGTTTTTTGGTCTGCATCATGTATGCTTCATCCATGCATTAGCAAACCCTCTCTGGGCAGATTTAAAAGCTTGCAAAGGTGGAAAATTGTACTCAACGATGAGAAAGCCTTTACCATTCAGTGATATGCTGTGATGTGCTCCGTTGAGGAGTTCCTCCATAAAGGTAAAAGAAAATGCATCAATCACAGTGAAACTGCATGTACAAATCAAGTCTATTACATGAAGTAATTTGCCTAATTCTGACCTCAAGCATACATGGTTCTTCTCATCATAGGAGCTATGTTTCCCATTACAGTTCAGTACTGGCGTCAGACCCGCCCGTCAGCTGACCTTCCTGCATATCTTCGTATGTGTGCACATTTGCACATTTTATTATCTCTTTGTTTGTTCTCAGCTGGTAAAAATACCACCATATATGCATATATTCATCCAACGAGCGCATTTCGCCAGCATTGTTTTGGATGTTCGGTAAGTTCCGTCAAAATATATACGTCAGAAAAGCTGTCCAATCAGGTCGTAACTTTTCCCTGATGCCTTTGTTTTTGTATCGTTAGGATCGGTGTTAAAAATGCCAGTGTGAACGCTAAATGAATCAGGACTAAATGCATCATTTTCATTTTTGGTCCGGACCAAGAGGACAAAGATGACCGAACCACAAGTGTGAACACAACCTCGGACTATCGGAGTTGAATGGAATGGAGCATTAGTGTAAGTAGCTAGTTACTCTCTGAACTAGCATGGAAAAGTAGCTTGCAACATTTAAGCTTAGTATTAAAAAATAGCTGACATTTTTACTAATGTATGTTTATTAGGAAACCAATTCAGAAAATACCGGACAAATGTCTTTATTGTTGATATATTCTTACTGAAACTGGCTGAAAAACTGTAAAGTGTAAATGTTTGTAATTGTTTTTATTTATTTATTTATTTTGTCTCAGGTGCTTTATTAAAAGTTTTACCATTTTTAGTTTAGAATTGTCATGTCACAATTATGTATGTATGTACGTGTAAGACTGTAGCTGCTGTTCTTTAAAAGGGATGAATTTAAAGATGCAATTTTACATGCCGCCAACACCAGTTAAAGCAACACTGCTTAAAACATCAAAACTAAAAGAAGAACACATTTTAGATACATTAATCTGCTGATAAAGATACATTGATAAACTCAGCAAACTTTCAAAGAGGGTGCAAGATGGAGTGGTGGTGGCGTAGTGGGCTAAAGCACTGAACTGGTAAGCAGAAGGTTGTAGGTTTGAACCCCACAGCCACCACCATTGTGTCCTTGAGCAAGGCACTTAATTCCAGGTTGTTCTGGGGGGATTGTCCCTGTAAATAGGGCACTGTAAGTCACTTTGGATAAAAGCATAAATGTAATGTAAAATGTAAGATTAATTTAAATATGTTAAATTAAAATAACCCAACAAACTAATCTAGTCTAATTACAGTAAAATACTAGAACCGTCAAAAATCTACATGCAATGTGACATCATATTTATTATTTAAATTTGTCCCCTCAACAAATTTTGTTTTTATTGGATATCATAAAATTTCGATTTTGAAATAACCCAAATTACATAAAAATTGTATTTTTGGATTTTTTAGCAGTGGAACATAAAACCATCAGGAGATTTTCTTTGAGTGCAATGGCACAGAATAAAGAGAACTGCTGTTAAAATGAGAAGTTGATGTTTTATAAATAATTTCAAGATGCGGAAAGATTATTGATATTGGCTTCTGACTACATTATACACACATTTGACCAGTTGCAATCAACAGAGGCTAGTTTTATTATCATTTTCATGTGACATTGCTGTAACACTGGAGATTTGTGTGGAAAATTGTGTAATTTGGTATATAAACACCCAAGAAAAACTATGCTTCTGCTGAGGCTTTGTAATGAAATGCATCTCACAGGACTCATTTGGATAACTGAACGGGTCAAGGACCAAAACTCCACAACAGGGATGCTCTGGGCCGCTCCTGCTCAGAGAAAAATGTCCATGCTTGAGAGAGCACAACGTGACAACGTAACTCAGGCATGATACACGTGATCATGTTGATTGATGGATTATTTTCCCACTCCCACACAACACAATCAGTCAGTAAGCAATTCCAAATACACTCTTTTCCTGTGTGCTCTTTTACCCAAAATCCCAACCTCTATATCACTGAACTGCCATGACTTCATCACAGCCTGGGGACACTCCAGTCGAGCCTCCTTCTCTATTGGTCTGTTACTTGTAGGGGTGGGAATCGTAAGAAATTAAGATTCGACTTTCAGTTCCGGTTCCGATTCTTTTAATACTAACTATGTATATTGCTTAAAGCTGAAGTGTGTAATACTTTCAGTTAAAACATTTTCTCCTATTCCAGCTGAGCATGCAGAGCAACTATCAAAAATCCATACATAGGTTTATTCCCTCAAAATGTGATGGTAGCGGTAAGGGGCTGTTCACAAAGAAAATATTTGTCCTTCTGCAATGTTTTTTTCACTTGTTTTCCTATGTAAACATGTGCTAAACAGATGTCTTTGACCATTGTGCTGGTTTTCCCACTGTTTTTTCAGCGTTTCATGCAAGAGTAGCACATTTTCCACATTGTGTCAGGTAAAAAAGAACTTTAACTATTCACTTTTATGCACTGTTCATCATTAAATCATGTTCCAGTAGTTCCCAGTCAAAAGTGACCAGTAAACTTGTAATTTTTTATTAAAGAAATATAACAACTCTAAATTAAATCACATAGCAGCACTAAAGTTGTGCATTTTGGTTGGGTTTTTGGGAATTTAGAAAAAATGTCTTTCTTTCTTTATTTATTGAAAATTGACTTATTGTGGCTGTTCTTTTATATTTTCTATAATAAATAATTTTAAAGAAAATCTCAGATTTGTAGTGATTCTCATTCATTATATGGTGATCACTTTTGACAGGGAACAGTACAAGTGTAACTTGTAACAGGAACGTCTTGAGACATCTGCATACTTAGTAGGGGTTGACCAATATATCAGTTTTAATGATAAATTGGTGCCAATAGTTGCTTTTTGGAACAATCAGCAAATTATCGGCATAAATATATATATATAAAACACAGTGAGTTCCGTTCCTCGAATCTGATTGGACGAGATACATTCCATGAGCACTGATGGTCTGACACCATCAGCACACTGTGTGTGTTTATCACTCCGCTTGTGTTCATGCTATTCTAAAATAAAGAGCAGCACCAATCTGTTAGGAGTTACTGTCTTTATTTTTGAAATTACATATGTTAGCCAGCAGGTGGTGGCAAAAGATAATTTTTTGTGTAATATGAGCCAGTTGGTGACGTATAGTGAATCAGTTAGTCATTTTTTACATAGAACAGCGCTCCGTGATCGTACTAATACATTACCCATGCTAGGAAATAGCTTTAAACACCTTTAAATGAACAACTTCAGGATTAAGGCTCATCACAGCTGAAAGACACAACTGATTTATTACAGAACTCGTGGTGCTAATCATTTATCAGAGTTTCCACATTGGATAAATACTGTTTAAAATGGCAGAGGACATCGCTGTTTATATAGTGAATGACTCTTGTGCAACAGTTACCGCGAAATAGGGAGGAATACCCCAGCTTGGACATCTATTTTCTACTGAGAAATCTGATCGTCAGAAAGCTGACAGCATCTCTGCTTGGGTGTGGCAACAGGTGATCGCACACATGCGCACTCTCTCTCTCTTTCTCTCACTCACTCTCACACACACACACACACACGCATCTGTCTATCCTTGTTTATGCAATGACTTGTTAGAAACAGCACAAGCCATCATACTATTTCTGAAGTGACGTTTCTTTTATAACCAGCAATGGCAGATTCTGATCTGTCGCGTAAGAAAATAGTTCCATGGACTAATGCGTTTTTATGACTGTATACATTTTTTAAATTGACTTGTTGGTTGAGCTGTTGTATATAAGCAATATCACACGAGCAAGAGTGCGATATAGTCCTACATCAGCACTGCTGTGATTACCTACAGCACTCGGCCTGCGGCCAAATCACAGTAGCGCTGATGTAGGACCATTCCTGCTCATGCATAGAATACATATATATATATATATATATATATATATATATATATATATATATATATATATATTTTTTTTTTTTTTTATATATAAAAAAAATTCTGTGACCGACACTTGAGGATTCTACAAGTCTTAATTCTACAGTTTTTACAGCAGCCTCTAGAATTGAAATTAAAAATCTTATGGGAATTTGTTGTATCTAAATCTTTCACCATTGACAATATGCATCCATATTGTTATCATCACTTCAAAGCATATTTTTTTTATTTTACTTAGATAATCAAGTGTTTTAACTTGAAGAGAGGTCATGCAAAGAACAATACGACTTTATAGAAACATGCCCTGTCAGCACATACATTGTATGTAATACATAAATATATATATATATATACACACACACACAGACACACACACACAGACACACACACACAACCATACTGCTTGTGGATATATAGGCTATAAAAAGCTTACATTGGTAAATACTTAATTGTAAGTCATTTCAACATAAGAGTCCCTTGTGTCTTCTGGGCTTGTTTATGGTTAAATGTTCTTTACTATGCACCAGATCTTACATTTTTCATTCTGGATTCTTGCTGCCTTTTTGTTTGTACCCATAATAGAAGAAAAGTCCAAGAAAATCTTTTAACACTCAATAAATCCATTTTAAAAAACCACTGGCCAATTAATCGTTATCAGCTTTTCCATGACCTTAGTTCAGTATCAGCAAAATCCACTATCGGTCGATGTCTAGTTCTTAGTGCTGTGTCTAGCTATTTTTTATTTTTTTTGGCACAATGATACATTCTGCGTGAACCCCTAAGAGTATTTCAGTACAGAGATCCATTCACATCGATGCATGTTTAGAAGTTACCATTAACAAAACCGAATGTCATAAATCATTTTCATTCAGTATTTTGGAATTGGGAATACAACTGATTGTGAATAAAAACTGAGAACCAGGGCAGGATACATGAAACATTATTTAGAATAAAATTCCTCTTGAAGCTGTCAGCTGGGGACTTTAAGACATTTTATGACATTAAAATATTGTGAAATTATTTGTATCAATTGTATTTGGAAAAGCTGTACACAAATAAAAATGACTTGACATACGATGACTTTTGTGAATCTGGGCCCTGGTTGTTGATTCCCAACCTAAGTCAGTGTGCTCCCCACCCTCCTGATCACAAATGGCTTCAGCCAGGGCAATGGTAGTATCAATGGCTGCTCTCTGGTGCAGGGGCAGAAACAGCTTAAAGATAGTAGATGCTATGGGATCTAAGTGATGGAAAGCTGATGGAGAACAGGGTTTTTGTAGGAGGGAGGAGCAGACCTCTAATTCCTTCCCAAACCACCGAACAGATGGACATCTGGAGTTACGCAAATTCACTGCATTGCCCTGGGAACTTGGCTCCCAGCCTAAAGAGCTGTTCCTCTGCTTTTAAAAGAGCCAGAGGGGACATAAGGACTGCTCTGCAATGGGGGGGGGGGGGGCTCCTCTCCTCATAAAGTCACCCTGGGAGACCTGGCCATGTTCTCTAAACACAGTGGCCAAACACAGTTTGGCTGTGCTGTTCTCACATTTGGACGTACAAAGTTCAACCACCCACCCAGGATAAAACATGCATGACATAATAAGAGAGAGACTGTCCGAGCATGCAAATATGTAACTTTTTGTGCTCTGGACTGTTTGTTTTCCCAATTGTCACTGAGTCTTTTAAAAAGATAGTTCATCCAAAAAGGAAAATTCTCCCTCATTATGTTCTTAAACCGCAGGACTTTCATTCATCTATGGAACACAAAAGGAGATGTTATGCAGAATAGCAACCTCGGTCACCATTCAGGCTCATTGTATGGAAAAAGATTACATGAAAGTGAACTGAGGATGTCAGTTTCTAGCATTTTACCACACATTTCCTTTTGTGTTCTGAAAAGAAAGGATGTCATATCAGTTTGGAACAAGATAAGGGTTAGTAAATGTAATATTCACATTTGGGTGAATTTTACCAGTGTTTATATATATATATATATATATATATATATATATATATATATATATATAGCTCATTGTCACTTTAAAAGAAAAATCACATCATAGATTCAATTACAAATAGGTACATAAAAAAAACAAAAAAAAACATATATATAGGCTATATATGTATATATATATATATATATATATATATATATATATACACACACACATACATCTGTTGCAGGGCTCCCTGTTCTTCTATTCTATTCAGCATAATAAATGTTTGGGAGTCTAAAATGTATATTTCCTATTGACACACTAAAGCTGAATCTATAAATCAAAACATTTTTAAGATGAGAAAATTTGAGTCAAGTGTTTCAAACCTTTTGACTGGTAGAGTGTATATATATATATATATATATATATATATATATATATATATATATATATATATATATACATACACTCTACCAGTATATAGAGTGTATATATATATATATATATATATATATATATATATATATATATATATATATATATATATATACACTCTATATACTGGTAGAGTGTATGTATATATATATATATATATATATATATATATATATATATATATATATATATATATATATATATATACTCTACCAGTCAAAAGTTTTGAAACACTTGACTGAAATTTTTCTCATCTTAAAAATATTTTGATCTGAAGGTGTGTTTAAATGTTTGAAATTAGTTTTGTAGAGAAAAATATAATTGTGCCACCATATTCATTTATTTCATTATAAAATTAAAATTAAATAAAAAAAAAATGTTTTTGAAATTGATGACTTGGACCAAATAATAAAGAAAAGCAGCCAATAAGTGCCCCACATAGATGGGAACTCCTTCGATACTGCTTAAAAAGCATCCCAGGGTGATTCCTCAAGAAGTTGGTTGTGAAAATGTCAAGTTTATGTCTGCAAATTCTAGGCAAAGAGTGACTACTTAAAAGATGCTAAAATATAACACAGTTTTTACTTATATTAGATTTTGTTTAGTCACAACATAATTCCATTTTATGTAATTCCATCGTTTGATTACTTTACTATTATTCTAAAATGTGAAAAAAAAAATAAATAAATTCATACATATATATATAATTATTATTTGTATTTTTTTATGTACCTATATTTCATTGACTCTATGATGTGATTTTCTTTGAGATTTGACATTGAGGTCTTGGAAAGGCACTATAGTAACATATTATTATTATAATTATCATTATTATTATCTCTAAAAGTTGTAATATCAAACATTATTATTTTACAGTAAAATGGTCAGAACTTTTATGTAGTTGTCCCTTAATGTAAAAAAGACCATTATTAAAACTGAATAAATAGCTGAATAATTGGTACCTTTTCTGAAACTGTCCGAGAAATTACTATCTGAACACTAAAAGGTTTTAAGAACTTTATCCTGCCCAGTTATGGTGAGGTAATATGAAGAAAATATTATCAAAATTAAAATTCCTAAAAACACTTAAAATTATGATGCTAGAAAAGTTTTTGCACCAAAAGAAGTCATAATATAATATAGTCATAATACAGCCGATTTACCAACCTCTCTCTGGCTAGTTATTATTTTATGAATATAAACATGTAAAATGGAATAATGGAATAATGTACAGATTTTGCCCTTATGGAAAGAAACTGCCATTTTTATTCAACAAAGTGGCATTTGCAATTCTTCCCAGAAGACCTGCACCCTGAGTCTTCTCTTTACTGTTGTACATGAAACTGGTGTTGAGCGGGTAGAATTCAATGAAGCTGTCAGCTGAGGACATGTGAGACACCTATTTCTCAATCTGGTGACTCTGATATACGTATGCTCTTGTTTAGTTGTACATCTGGTCTTCCACATCTCTTTCTGTCCTTGTTAGTGCCAGTTGTCCTTTGTCTTTGAAGACTGTAGTCTACATATTAGTATATATCTTCAGTTTTTTGGCAATTTCAAGCATTGTATAGCCTTCATTCCTCAAAACAATGACTGACTGACAAGTTTCTAGAGAAAGCTGTTTCTTTTTTGCCATTTTTGACCTCATATTGACCTTAAGCCATGTCTATTGCATACTTTAGCAACTCAAAAACAAACACAAAGACAATGTTATGCTTAATTTAATGAATAGCTTTCAACTGTGTTTGATATAATGGCAAGTGGTTTTCTAGTACCAAATTAGCAATTTAGCATGATTACTCAAGAATAAGGTGTCTAGATTTGATCAAAATGTACATTTTCAAAATAGTGATGGTGCTGTTTTATTACATCAGTAATGTTTTTTTTACATCAGTAATGTCCTGACTATACTTTGTGATCAGTTGAATGCCACTTTGGTGAATTAAAGCATACATTTCCTTCCAAAACAGCTAAATATTTACATTATTCCAAACTTTGGCTGCCAGTATGTGTGTGTGTATATATAATTGCTACATTGTTTTTAAGAGTCCACTGGAAATACCCTCAAAATATGAAATGAGGTTACAGTACATTACTTTTTGCACTTACTCAAAAATTGCAGGTTTAATCTAATGTTTACAGTGATTTTTGTTTTAACATTTTGGTCTGTTCTCATCCAAAACCGACTGCAACACATCAGAATACATTGATTAAACCATTGGTGTCAAATGGTTTACTTTAATGTTGCTGTGGCATGGGGGGTGTGGTCATGTGTCTGTGTGCAGGAGAGGGAAAGTGGTAAGGCTCATCACCTGGGTTGCAATTACTCTAACCCCTGTCTCTCATCTAGTGTCCGCTAGAGGGTGGAGGAGCTGTTGAGGACCAGTTGAGGAGCGAACGACAGCGTGTCCGGGAGCCGGCAAGCACGTTTTTTTCTCTCCTCTCACTCTCTCTGTCGCTCTGCCTTGCACTTTCCCTCTCCCTATCCTCTCATCTCTTCCAGGGCTCCAGAAAGCCTGTCCATTAACTGTTACAGTGGTGCTGAAACACGGGAGGGAGGAGGGATGCGCTGTCGCAGAGTCCTCACTGCTGCCATCCTCCGTCTGCCTGGGGACGGAGGGTTCGCTACCAGCCGCCGCGAGCTGGAGGAACCACAGCCATCTGCCGAGAAGGGGAGGAGCGGTTCCGTCCACCAGGGGCAGGAGTAATCGCTGCCGTCCATCAGGGGAGGAGCGAGCTGGGGTCCACCAGAGGGGGGAGGAGCAGTTGAGGACCGGCGACAGCACATCCGGGAGCCGGCGAGTAAGTTCTGTCTCTCTCTCTCTCTCTGTCTCTGCTCGCCCCTTATCTCGCTCTCCCGCTGATCAGCTGATTCAGCACTGGCTGTTCTCCATCACGGCCAGGTCCTCCTCCTCTTCACAACATAATTTTAGTGTGATAAAATCTCTTACTAACCTTATCTGTGTTAAATTAGATCACTGACACAAGCTATTAGCTCATATACAACTTGTGGTGATCCAGCCATCAGTGAAACTTTGATAAACTGCAGAGTCCTACAGTTCTACAGTATTAAACCATGATGCCTGTCATGTTCAACCAAAAGCCAGAAAGAGATTAGACAGATCACAGATGTAACACTCCACTCTGTGTATTAATCTTACAGATTTAGAGTCGCAGATCACATGATGGAATGCATATTCACTAAAGCCTCTTTAATACAATGTCCAGGGTTTCATGACAAATTTGACAGCACAACCTTGAACTTTAGTAGGACTAAATATTGGAACCAATCAAAACATATGCATTTCCCCAAAAACAAACAGAGGCACTTCCAATTAAACCTACTTAAACATTCTTAAATTAAGGTGCATTTTTTAAAAATCATATCATTATTTACTTACTCTTTTAATTGTATTATTTTGTGGAACACAAAAGGACATGTTAAGTACAATGTTACCCTCATTTACCATTCACTTTCAGTGTATCTTTTTTCCAACCAAGGAAAGTGAATGTGACTAAGGCAAATGTTGTGCCTAACATCTCCTCTTGTGTTCAGCAGAAGAAAGTAACATATGAGTCTGAAACAAAATGAGGGTGCATAAATGATGACAGAACTGTATGGGTGAACTATCCCTCTAAGACATGTTTTCTTGTCATTACTTTTGGTTTCTCCCAATTTGGAATGCCCAATTCCCAATGCACTCTAAGCCCTCGTGGTGGAGTAGTGACTGGCCTCAATCCGGGTGGTGGAGAACAAGTCTCAGTTGCCTCCATGTCTCACGTGGCTTGTTGAGCGCGTTACCATGGAGACCAACAGTCATCCACACAACTCACCAAGCACCCCACCGAGAGCAAGAACCACAAGGAGGTTAACCCAGCATGACTCTACCCACCCAAGCAATTGGTTGCTTATGAAGCCTGACTGGAGTCACTCAGCACGCCCTGGATTCGAACTTGTGATTCATGGTGTGGTAGTCAGCGTCTTTACTTGCTGAACTACCCAGGTCCCTGCCTGCCATTACTTAAACTACATTTATGCAAACTGACTTTTATGTGCTGCGTTAAACATTTCGCTCCAGTTTCCTGTGTGTTTTATTCACTTTCACACAAATCAGAAGTATATCATCGGATTATGACGATACATTTTAACGCTTGCATTACAGACCCACCTACATTTACACACTTATTTCATCAGACAGAGTGTTGGATTTTGGATAATGAAGACAGGCTTGAGCCCAGCTGAGCAGGCAAGCTGACATGTGAGAAAAAAGTGTCATAGAAGCAATGTTAAGGTTTAGGTGTAGGTTTACGATAAGGATGTCTATTTTGTTAGCATCTCTTTCGCTTTTAGGATACTATGTTTATGGTTTAGGTGAAAGATTTAGGTTAGGTTTAGGAGTAGGGGATAATGTAGTGTATCTGTGGGACTCTAAATAAACTGGATAACGTAGTTTGTCCAGCAGAGTGCTCTCCGACTCTGAACTGAAGCAGTGCGGAGTTAAGCGGTGTGTTCTCTGTAAGTTGCTAACTAGTTTGTGAAATACATACTGGAAAGTTAATAAACAATGACCCCTATCATTTTCCCTTTTCAGTATAACTAATATAATGTTAACCCTGTCCCTAACAGTCATGTCACTAATGTTTATTACATCTGTTTGCTGTTAGCCAGCTATAGTTTGTCAGTGCAGTCAGTAATGTAACAGATTGAAAGGTAAACATCAGAGCATCTTTTTGCAGCTCAGCAGACAACGGTGCAGTGGTGGATTGTGTCTGTTGAGTGTTGATTTCATGCTACGTTGTTACCTAGTTGGTGAGACGCAATGCTGGTCCATCTTTTCCTTTCCGTAACAACAAGCTCAGAGCTAACTAGCTAACCATGCAGCTACTTTCATTGCTTGTCGGCTGAGTGGAAGCTAATGTGTAAACATGTATTCACCAAAATGTTTTGTTCAGGATTCAAAGTTTGGTACCCCCTTCAACTGAAAAATTCAAGTCATTGAATTTATAACATGTAATATTTAAAAGTTTAAAGGTTTCCCAGAACTTGTATAGCAGAATATGGTGTAACAATGCTGCCACTGTTTATCTCTAGTATCGGCATGTGTAAATGCTTCTTGTTTTACAACCTGCCACTAATTGACTGGCAGTATTAAAATAGTTTGACTCATACTGAAACAGTACTGATGTTTATTTAGCTATTTATTTTATTCTTATTTATTATTTATTTAAATGGACAGCAACTGACTGATACTGAACATACAGTACTGATGTTTATTAAGCTATTTATTGTATTTTTTATTTATTCTTTATTTTCTCAGTGTTCATTTGTTGACAATGTATAATAATAATGTCAAATATTATTTGATTAAAGATATTTGTTTAAGAAAGCAGCCTTCTGAGTAGCTTTGCATAGTCAAATCGGTGCAAAATCATTGAACAATCCACATAGAAAAGGTCTGTTTTCATTCCAGCTCAAAATGTGACTATATCGGTAATCTGTGAATTTCCCCCCTCTAAAATCGGGGCTGGCCTCAAAAATCACGTATTGGTCTCTAATTTAAATATGGGTGCAAATAGTATTTGCCACTATTTGCACTGGGGTGTAAATAGAATATACCATTATTTTCAGCAGAGTTCAAATAGCATCTGCCTTACATTTATCTTGTTTATGTTTATCTATTTTGAAATAAAAAATAAAATGGCCAAAAAGACTGTTTTATGAAATAATTTTTGGTTATGTGCTGTGAGATAAACGCTATTTATGTGGCTGATGCCAGTCTGTTGATGCTTGTTGCCTGGCAACAATATGGTATATCTTCTACACCCAAACTGGCCAATGAAAACTTAATTGACCTTCACTTAGGAGGCAAACCCAAACTCACTGAACCTGGTCTCATCTAAACAACTCTTAATATAAGACCAAGGTCACACTCTTAAACTCTACGCCAAGAGGCTGCAGCGATCTATGGTCTGAGACACTCCAAGCCTGTAAATATTTACAATTTTTTGTTAAAGTTTAGACTAGTGTTTTAGTAACTACTTGGAGTTGTTTTGTGTGATTGCATTGGAAATGTTTGCTTTATTATGTTTATATCGCTGCATAATTATGGCTGCTAACAGTTTTGAAAGAGATGTATGGCAGGAATTAATCTGCTTTCTTCTTGCTTTCACTTATGCTCCATTCTTGCTTTCTTAGTACTTAATCTGGTCTAAACCTGCTCTGAACCAGCTCTGAACATGTCATTAATAAGTCAACATGAAATAAAAATGGCTTGTATGTACTTTTTAATACACACATTTACTTTAAAGCAAATAAAATGTACAATTGAATACCTTTGAATGTCAGAGATACCAAATAGGAACCAACATAGGACTTTGAATAGAACACAGCATTTTGGCACCGTATGTACACCCACTTTTTAACATTAACTTTACATTAACTTTAAATAGAGGAGCTAAGAAATCTGTTTGGAGGGTAGCTCTCTCCTACCATCTAATTTGATGGGAAGCCTTCGTCCCAGATTTCTAGTCAACCTTAAATGTTTTATGAGTTACTTTCAAATATAAGGTTTAACCTTTTGCCCAACATAGATTACACGTTCTACAAGCACAAACAGAGAAACACCAAGTAAGAAATAAAATTAATTTTTATCTGAAGTCCTGCATAAGGTGGAGAGGTGAGACTGTCATACTATGTAGGTTGGTGATAAATGTATCAGGGTACACCTAAAAGTTCAAATAATCATAAGCCATGCTGTGGGATTTCTGTGCTTACTCGGAGTCATCATTAATAACAGTCTAATAATACAAATACTTGTACACACACACACACTACTCATATACTTTGACAGTGATGTAATCATCTGGTACTATAAAAACACTTCAAGAAACCTGCCCTGAATTAAAATCTTTAGCATATTTGCAGTTTTATTCTAAATGGTAGAACTGGCTGTACTCGTGAATTAACTTATGAATTTTGGAAGTGACACGTGCACTCGAAGCGAGCAATGACACCACAACATGTTGTACTAGAGCGAAACAAGCAGCTAGAGCAATGTTTCCCAACCACTGAATGAATAAATGCATAAATTAAAAAAATGATTATAAATTAGCAGGGATTCAAAATCCTCACCTTTTGGCAAAATTTGCCATTTTTAAACCATATACGGTCACTATTGTGATTGTGAAGAGCTAAAGTGACTGATGTTTATAGATGTTAAGGGTCTTTCACATGACTCATGTCAGTGCTGCTGTTTTACACTAAATCGTTTTTCATACACGTTTTTGATTCACAAATTATGTCTTTAAGAGTACAAAGCAACAAGAAATACTTTAAAAACTGTCCAAATTTGTGAAGAGATATTGCATGTCTCATTTATTTTTATTAAATAACCTTATCCTAGTTAAGAAAATCAAAATGGGATAATATATTAAGTCTTGTTGTAAGATAAATCCTCCCAGGGAGGTAAGCAAAATAAACTTGTTTTCCCTTTGAATTCACTTTATTTTGCTTAACCCATTGGCAGATTTATTTTCTTTTTCTTTTTTTTAAGTCTAAAGTTTGCAAATTTTGTCAGATTTATCTTAAAACAAGACTTAACATCTTATCCCATTTTGCTTGACAAGTAAATAAATCACATTTTAAGAATGTTTAGATAATTTTACCGGAAAACAAGACAAAAAAATAAACTTGTTTACCAGTTATTGAACTAATTTAAAGGAGACCTATTATGCCCCTTTTTACAAGATATAATATATGTCTCAGGTATCCCCAGAATGTATCTGTGAAGTTTCAGCTCAAAATACCCCACGGATCATATATTATATTATCTTTTTGGGTGGAATCAAAAACACGTTGATTTCGTGTGTCTCTTTAAATGCAAATGAACTGTTGCTCCCCGCCCCCTTTCTGGAAGAGGGCTGTGCCTGTACAGCTGGTGCTTCGGATACGACAGCAGCAACAAATCAGAACCAATATAACTGACAGCGTAAATACCGTAGTTCAGCCATGTATGTATGACTATATATGTGTATATCTGGTCTCCGTGAATACAATCAGAGACAATGGTAACTTTAACTGCATTAGCCGTGGAATCAGCAAAAAAAAAATCGGCGATTTGCAAACATTCACAAAATATAAAATGCGATACTTATATCTTCTGGATATAATGCTGGAACACGAACAGTTGGTACTGATCCTTGCTTGAGAATAAAAATTTTGGAAAATCCCACTCATTCACAAAGCAGTCCGGTGTAAAATTATTTGCACAAACATAAACACATTTTTGAATGTTTTGGGGCACATTTCCATCAAAAACAAAACTTATCCACTGCGTCTTCAGTGGCTCTGATGCCGGGAGTATTCAAAGACTCTTATGTTCACTTTTACCGCAAACAACAGAACACTTATGACGCTTACGAAGGTGAGACATATTCTTCTCACTGTATCTGCTCCAGCACTGAAATAAATGGCAGACTGTGTGTAGATCACTCAGGGGAGGATCTATGATAATAGGGTGGAGTCCGTCATCCAAGCCCCCGCAGGAAGCTGACGCTTCCCGTCTCCCAGGCCGACACGAGGACCCGGAAGGCTCTTAAGCACCCCTGAGATGGACGACCCATGGAGCGAGATGTCTGCTACGGAGCTGGTATCCAGACTACTCCATTCCCCGGTGGAGGATCGGGAGGTAAATCTTTTGTTTCCTCTTTGTTTGAATCCAAGTTGTCAAAAAAAGAGCAGTATCCCCACTCCTTGGTCACATAATTGGTGTCCACAGCTGCGTTGTCACGGCCGCCGTACACTGAGCACCTGCAGCCAGGGCCCTGCAAAAGCACCTTACCTACGGCCAGCCGGTTGTGATGAGTCTGCCCAAGAGGCCCTCCTCCTCAGTCACTAACCCGCCATATGTCGGTTTTGTAGAGCAAGGTAAGTGCTTTGAGCTCCCCCTCGGTACAGCTGCCTCAGGTTGAAGCAACACTCCTCGATGCGGTGTTGCCTGCCCCCACCTCCGCTGTGAGGCCCCACCCCCAGATACATCAGATGTGATCGTCCCCTTACTACCCCTCGCCCGGAGCTTGGATACCTGGCTAATGGTTTGCAACCCGTGGTGGTGGCTGGCCAGGACCATCCGACAGTTCGTCAGGCACCTGCCCTGGTTCAGTGGTGTCCGCTTCACTTCGGGAACACCGCCACCCTGTGTTCGGAGATCGTGACCCTTCCTTGCAAGGGCGCAATAGAGGCTGTCCCTCCAGCTAAGATGGGGAAAGGGTTCTACAGCCCTTACATCATCATGCCAAAAAAAGGGGGTTGGTTTGGGGCCAATCTTGGACCTGCGAGTTCTGAACAGAGCCTTACACAGACTCCCGTTCAAGATGCTGATACAGAAACACATTTTGACGTGTGTCCGGCATCAACATTGGTTTGCAGCGGTAGACCAAAAGGATGCATATTTTCACGTCTCGGTTCTACCTCGACACAGACTCTTCCTATGGTTTACTTTCAATGTCCAGGTGTATCAGTACAAGGTCCTCTCCTTCAGCCTGTCCCTGTCCCCTCACATCTTCACGAAAGTTGCAGAGGCAGATCTTGCCCCATTAAGGGAAGTGGGCATCCGCATACTCAACTACCTCAATGACTGGCTGATTCTAGCACACTCTCGAGAGTTGTTGTGCGTGCACAGGGATTTGGTGCTCAGGCACCTCAGCAGTCTAGGGCTTTGGGTCAACTAGGAAAAGTGTAAGCTCTCCCGGTTCAGAGCATATCTTTTCTTAGCATGAAAATTGTCTCAATGATAGCACGCTTCACAAGCGAGTGTGCGCAGTCAGTGCTGAACTGCCTGAAGTCAAAAAATTCTGAGGCTCTTGGGGCATATGGCTTCCTCAGCAGCAGCCACACTGCTCGGGTTGATGCATATGAGACCACTTCAGCACTGGCTTCAGACTCGAGTCCAGAGATGGGCATGGCGCCGCGGCACACATAGCATAGCTATCATGCTGCTCTGCCACCACTTATTCAGCCCTTGGATAGACCTTGCATTTCTATGGGCAGGAGTTCCCCTACAGCAAGTGTCCAGACATTTCGTGGTCACCACAGATGCCTCCAAACTGGGCTGGGGCATTGTGTGCAATGATCAAGCAGCCACCGGTTCATTGTCAGGACCACGATTGGGTTGGCACATCAACTGCCTAGAGTTGCTAGCTATACTGCTCTCCCTGCGGAGGCTATTGCCATTGATCCAAGGCAAGCATGTGTTGGTCCAGTCTGACAACACAATGACAGTAGTATATATAAATCGCCAAGGCAGCATACGCTCTCGCCGCATGTCACAACTCGCCCGCCATCTCCTCATCTGGAGTCAGCAGTGGCTATCTCCAGAGGAGGAGCAGCGGACATGCTGTCATGGCAGGCAATGCTCAGGTGGTCCAGCTGATTTGGAGTCCATTCGGCAAAGCACAGGTAGACCTGTTCACACTGCCCACTCTGGTATTCCCTGAGGGAGCCCCCCTCGGGTAAGATGCACTGGTACACAGCTGGCCCTGGGGGCTGTGCAAATACACATTCCCCCCAGTGAGCCTTCTTGTACAGACCCTGTGCAAAGTCAGGGAGGATGAGGAACAAGTCACCCTCGTGGCCCCATACTGGCCCACCCAGACTTGGTTCTCGGACCTCATGCTCCTCGTGGTAGTACCTCCCTGGCAGATTCCTCTGAGGAAGGACCTTCTTTCTCAGGGATGGGGCACAATCTGGTACCCACACCCAGACCTCTGTAACCTCCACGTCAGGCCCTTGGATGGGACGTGGAAGACCTAAGTGGCCTACCACCAGCAGTGGTAGACACAATCACTCAGGCCAGAGCTCCCTCTATGAGGCAGCTTTATGCCCTTCCTGAGGTGAAGACACCCAAAGATGCGCAGTCGGGTCAGTGTTTTCCTTCCTGCAGGAGAGATTGGAGGGGCGGCTGTCCCCCTCCACCTTGAAGGTATATGTTTCCACTATAGCCAATTACCACGACGCAGTGGTCTGTAAGGCACTAGGGAAACATGACCTGATCATCAGATTCCTCAGAGGTACCCGGAGGCTGAATCCTCCCAGGGCATGACTCTTCCCCTCATAGGATCTCTCCATGGTCCTCCTGGGCCTTCAGAGAGCCCCATTTAAGCCACTAGAGTCAGTTGAGCTGAAAGCCCTCTTCTTAAAGACGGCCCTCCTGATTGTACTCACCTTCATCTAGAGGGTGGGGGAACTGCAAGCGTTCTCTGTCAGCGACTCTTGCCTGGAGTTCAGTCCGGCAGATTCTCACGTGATCCTGAGACCCCAACTGGGCTATATCCCCAAGGTTCCCAAAACCCCCTTCAGGGATCAGGTGGTGAACCTGCAAGTGCTGCCCCAGGAGGAGGCAAACCCAGCCCTGAAGGGCAACGTCATGGTTACTGTCATAATCTCCATACCCTGATGGAGGGAATGAGATGTTGTGTCCCTCTTGCCACAACACTGTTCAACTAACCGCTGAAATGGCCAGACCTTGTCTTGGCTCCTCAGCATAAAACCTGAATGGAGTGGGAATTCGAGCTCCTATTTTACCCATATGTCCGGGGGAGTGGCATGCAAATTTCACTCGCCAATTCTCATTGGCCTTTTCTCAAAGAATGGGAAGTGTTCGGGGCTCTCAAGAGTGACCCCTAGTGTTACTACATCGACACAACATCTCGTTAGCTCCATCAGGGTACGACAGTAACCATGACAATTTTCTGTGCATAAATATTTGATGCCCCGTTCTTCACTCGGTGCTATCGCTTAGCATCAAAACACTATTAATATTATGCATGACTTGCAAGCGAAACATTTTAACGTTTGTATTACACAACCAACTACATTTACATGTTTGAGCATGATCAACTGATAGAGTGTTGCAATTCTGATGCAAAGGATTTGGATACAAGTCCTGAAGAGCACGTGAGTCGACACATGAGCTGAAAGTGTCATAGAAGCACCACAATATGACATCTCACATGCTTTTATGATACTTTCAATGAGGTTTAGGTTTAAGGCTTAGGGTAGGGAGGTAGGTTTTGTTGTTTTAATTCTTGATAGAGCATTAACCTTAAAAATTTTAAAACAATTAACTTTCTTGTAGCACCACTCAGTGGACATTTCAACTCAAAACTGAACAAGAAATGAGTATCATTGCCAGTCATGTAATTTGCAGCTGACTTGACAGCTGACTGTGACTTCACAAGCTGACTTAGCTTTGCCTTATACATATATATATATATATATATATATATGCTAGTCCAAAAAGATGACAAAATTAACTTACTTCAGATATTGACATTAAAAGATACACTATATAAGTTGTTTTTTTTTTATGTTAGAAATGAGCAACATTTCATTAATGAGAAATTACACCAACACTCCATCTTCCAAACTATGTATTTGCCTTACCCCTATTCATTACGGTAAGCCTATAATAATGATTTATATTTTAGAGGTGTCGGGACGGATTAGGTGGGAAATTGCATCCTTCCATCAGTCATCCGTGCGTGTTTACGTTATGTCTGTAAATAAAGAAAAGAAGGTCCAGCTACCTTGAACCAAGAAGAGTCTGCAAGCAAAAAGGGAAAGCGACAGAACTCGAACACGAAACATCATTGGCTTGGCTTTTTCAGAGGTGGCGACAAAAAGAGATGGAGTTTTTCTCACTCAACAGGTAAGATATTTTGTTGGACCAACAAAATTAAGAGACAGGTCTGGACCGTTTTAATGGACCATTTCTTTGCGTGGTAGTTTGTTATATAGCGTTAGCCACTCAAATGGGCCATTTTACTATGGATTGTGTTACTGCAGTGATTTCAATTTAGAATTCAAGTTAGAATTTCCACCATTTGCACCTTTTCCACCGTTTGACTTTATCTGATATGACTAGCAATCGTTATGTCTAATATCATTGTTGCCTAACTTTTGCAACTATATTTATTTTAAAACAATTATTTTCAACAAGTCAAAACAACAGCGGAATATACACTACTCACCTGCTATTTTTCTTCCTTTCGTTATTTATATATTTATTTAGCGTAGGGGTCTAGTTTTGTTGTTTTTAGTGACATTCACTCTGATAAGTTGACCACCTGTAATGGTTGCACCGGTTTATTAAAACCATCAGACTCATCTGACCAAAAGAGAAGAGCCAAAGCCCGACTGATGTAATTACCAAAACAGCTCTATGCTTCAACTGCTAGAGGGCTAATAGTTACATATTGTAGCTTCAAAATGCAGTTTTTCTCTTCCAGTGAAAACATTTCAATTACTTCGATGACTCATCTTGCACTACACATATTTTTGACCAATCAGATGCTCTCTAGAATGAGAATGCCCCTCCACCTGATTTCATCAGGCACTAACTAGCAAGTAGCAAACAATGTTTCAATGTGGTGCTGTAACTAAAGCCTATTGGCGATTATAAAAAGGGCCGTCCGATATGTCCTGCCCCAACTTCCTGTTTCTAGATTAAATATGTTAACACAGGAGAGAAAACTGAGCTGATCAAGCAATTTCAGAAATGTTTTAAGGTGGATTTCTATACAAAGCCTGTCTAATAGACCTGATTCACACTTTGGAACGTGGAAGTAAACGTTTGCAGGGTAAACTTCGACAGTGGTGAATGGGAGATCACAGCAAATATTATTTTCACTTACCCATTTTCTCCAAGATCAAAAGAAACAAAATCCACTATTACGTTTGAATGACTTTCCAGAAGAGGTAAAAAAAGAGTGCGGTGGATTAAGACAGTCAGATGGAGAAGATGCCAAATTTACTGTCACTCTCTCAACAGCTGTAATCGAAACCCCATCGCAGCTGTGGTAATTATTATTTTTTTAAACTAATTCCAGGGTAATATAACAATAAGCATAATGTTATACATTTACACTCAATATTAAAAAAAAATATAATATAAAAAAATTGCAAGATTTACGCTGCTAAATAAGGTGGAAATGCATCATCTCAGTCTGTGAAAAAGGTCTATTGTATTTGCAGCCTGAGAGAATTTGCTTCATGATATATGAGAGACTTCAATGCTTTACCTGATGTTTTCTATATCATTTACCCAAAGGACTTTATGGCCTATAAGGCAAGACAGACCTATGTCAACTATGAATTTTAAAGATGTCACAAGGGCAATTGATCACAGATTTTAATTAATGTTTCTCATAATTTATTTACAAAGTCCATAAATTCATCTGGAGCATCAAAGATTTTCACTCTCATGTATGACCACACAGGACTTTATAAATACAGGAAATAATGTCATTGGGAAAGCAGCCCAGGATACACTTAAAGGTTGCTAAAATGTACACATATGTTATGTGTTCGGCAGAGAGGAGACAAGAAGAGAGGCGAGTAGCTGAATCTTTGGCAGGTGAGACTAGTGAATGTCCTCAGGCTTGCTCTTTCTTTCACTCCCCTCTACATGTATATTGCTTTTTCTGTCTCACTTCTTAAAGGGTTAGTTAACCCTAAGATGCAAATTCTGTCATTATTTACTCACTCTCATGAGTATCCAAAAGTACAATGTGAAAAGAAACCTGCGGAGATAGGTTGAGGGATGTGGAATCAGACTTGAGTTTAGAAAAATTCAACCAAATCTGAAAACATCCTCACTGAGACATGCAGTTGTCTGCAATTAGAAATTAAAATGTTAATTGCAATACACAGCACAATGATAGACAACCATAATGGGATTCTAAAACGTTCTCAACTATAAAATGTGGTATTTATGCACACCCCCCCACACACACACAAAAACACGTGAACTCTGTTACAAAGCCAGGGTCCTTGAACACAACCGTCATCAAAAACGTGCACATGATTGGTCAGATGAAGAGACTGATATGGAGTGCCTTGTATCTGACTCTTTGTGCCCTATGGGCCTTCTCTCGCAGGCTTCTCACACCCCTTTCCAAAAGCTGGTGCTAGGACTGGCAAAATAACTACATTTGGGGAGCTACTTTATTTAAGAGACAGGCATGCATGTTGTGACACATTACACAACATTAAAGATCACAATAGGCAATAGGGAGCCGAGATACGGTTAATTGTCAAACAACAAAGGCATTCGCCAGAGCTTTGACTGTGTCATTATATCCCTAAAACACAACTTTGACACGAAGCACCATGTAATTACCGGGTCTAATTATTTCTAACTGTAACTTGACTCTCTGATCTCTGCGCACCAGTTCAGAAGTGTGGGGAGAGGTGAAAACAGAAATTGGAGATGATTCTTCTAGAATATACAGTAAACTCAAGTCAGAGATATGTCAAGATTTTCGCTCAGTTTTTCCAACTCAGGAAATCTGGCACACGGAACTCTCCCTCAAGCGGAACAGAGTAATTTTGAGGTACTTTGCAATTCAAAAGCCATTTCTCCACTGGAAATCTTCCATAAACAGTGCCACCACAGATGTTGTGTGGTAAGATATGAACTGTTACTGTGTCACGAAATATTCGCTAACGGAAAGGACATGGCGTGAAGATCAAAACGATAAAATTGTGGATGATCACACTTCATCATTTTAAAAAAATTACATATATACGAGTATAGATACAAATAAATCCTAGATTTATGCAAGGTAAGCCAGTTCATTTGGCCCAGGACAGCTAGCTTCTATCCAGGCAACAGACTGGTTTGTGAAGAGATTTTTTCTCAATAACACCTTAAACAACCAGTAAAATCATGTGCCTGTACAGTCAATTTCCATGCACATTCTAGGATAAACAAACAGGAAATGCATTTATGCCTTAATCTGTGGCGATTGGCTGTTTTAATCAAACCTGGTCTCAAAGATGACATCCACACTAATCCGTTTTTGTTTGAAAAATCTGTTTTGAGCTTGCTAATGTCATAGTCAAGTATGCGTTGGAAACACTCTTTGATGTTATGTAAATACCTATGAAACATTCAGTAGCATATTTTAATAAAAGTACCTAGTATTGTCATTTGACTTTACTGCACCGTGTGACCGTCCCTGTACTGTAATTCCTATAAGAAAAGGGGGGGGGGGGTGGGTAAGTAGGTTTGTCATGAGCCAAACCACCCAGTCCCCCCTGTGGAACTGGGCATGTATCTCCTATGGTTCAAAATGAATTTCCCTGTGTCACAGGCTTAGATTTGGGGCGTGAGGCCCCCAAAGTTCCAAAGAAACCTACGTCACTGCATGCATCTGATCGAGATTACAGAGAAACACGATGAGCAACAATACATTAACTGACACCAGGGGAATCCCAAAGTGAAGAGGCAACAATCAAAGAATGGAAAGAACAAAAAGAGAAAGATAGGCAAGGAAAGCCCCTGGGGTCATGGGTAAGCCCAACCGCTTGGCAACAACATCTATTGATTGTGGTGTCCAACCCTGACTGATCCCAGCCAGATCACTCCCACTGACGAAGGCCACTGTCTCATGCTGAGCCTCTAATTAAAGCAATGTGGAGGCTTGATTTATACACACTTACATACAAAGATGCAGTCCTCAGTTTGAGGAGATTAGCATCAGGTCCTGTAGACCCCTAGAAATAATATTTCCTTAATATCTCAATTGTTTGTCCTAGACAGCAGTGGAATAGAGTAGAGCAAATAGAAGTCCTGCTTTTTAGATTTTTCAGAAATGGGTAGATTTGCCAAGATACTAAAGTCTGCAATCAAAAGTCAGAGATTTCAATACTTTTTTTCCATCAAATCACAAATGGGATCCCTTTCAGTTCCCTATCATTTCTCTAGAACAACAATGATATTACAAAGAGAGCAAATTTATATTTCTGCTGAAAATCCTGCTTCTCATATTTTCTCCTCTGATAAATAAACCCATTAATCTCACATGTTTCCACAAGAGTTTTGGAAGAGATCTCAACATTGTCTCAAACGGTGTTTGGATTTGCCAACATTTTTAAGTCTGCAATAAAAAAAAATATTGATTACATGGAAATATTATAGAAAGACAAGAAAATGGAGTTTTACTTTTTACCCGTCTCATATTTTTCTACTGAGAAAAAAACTGTATTATTGTACTATGTATCTCAACGATGTCTCATGGTGCTCAGATTTGCCAAGATACTGAAGTCTGCGCTAAGTCAGCGATTTCAATATAAGCTCAATATTTTCTCATAAAATCAAAAATGGGATGTCCTTAATGTCTCAATTGTTTCTCCCAGACAGTAAAGAGATTACATGAAGAACAAATAAAGACTTTTGCTGAAAATTCCTGCTTCTCATATTTTTCCAAAATAAATAGAAATCAGTAACATTGCATGTGTCTCCATTAGAGTTTCCAGTCTTAACAATGTCTTAAATTGTGCTCAGATTTGACAACATAGCCGTCTGCCATCAAAAGTCAGAGATTTCAATTTGAACTCAATTTCTCACCAAATCATCAATGAGATTATTATTTTAATTGTTTCTCCCAAACAGCAATGAGATTAAATGGAATGCAAATTGAGACCTTTGTTGGAGTCTCCTGGTTATCATATGTATATTCAGAAATATGAAATCCAGTAATATTGTTTCCTCTAGACTTCCTGAATTTATCCCAACAATGTCTCAAGCTGTAACGGGAGTGACATGATAAGATCACTTTAAATATCTTAACTGTTTCTTCTAGAAATTATCGGGACTAATTGGATATCAAATGGAGATTTCCTGAAGCATCTTGCTTCTCCGAACTTTCTCTTCAGAAAAATAGTCTCATGGCCACACATTTTGCCTGTGAGAAATCTCAACAGTTTCTCAAACTGTGCTCAGAATTGTCAAGAATAATTTGCAATAAAAAGTCTGAGATTTTAATATGAAGGCCATATTTCCTCATCAAATCAAAAACAAGATATCCTTATTCAGGCCAGGTTTCTGCTCTGAAAAGGTGGGCCAAACAGTTGAAGGGGTGGGTGTCAAGGTGGGCCAAGCTCATGATTACAGTGGAGCTGGGCCAGTCCTTAATATCTCAATGTTTTTCTCCAAGACAGTAATGAGATTACATGGAAAGCAAATGGATTTTCTGAAGTCTCCTGCTTCTCAGATTTTTTTTCCCTAAGAAAATGTTGCACCATTGGTAACTAAGATTAAGTACCTCTCATTATGAAATTGGAGAGTGCATAAAAGTCTTTGCACATCTGCATTTGCATGTGAGATGTTAGATCAGGGTGGCTTTTTTTTTTTTTTTTTAATTTAAAGCAGTGTGTCAGGCATAGAGCTCTAATGAGTGCTGCAATCTCACAATCAAACGCTGTCATCAGCTGAAGTACTGCTAACGTCACACTGCACACATATGCTATGTTTGTTACCCACAGAGCTTCCCCTGACATTTCTGCTAATGCTTTTATCACACAGATACATTTTAATGTAATGGATGATGTGACAATTTCAGTGAATACAGCAGGTATAAATCTTATTTATTGTGTAAAGAATGAAGTCATATTGCGTAGTCCAATAAAACGCTTTGGCTTTTCACTGATGTTATAGCATCATTGAATTTATGATACGATTTGTTCTAGAAACCTAAACAGAAGAAACAAAATACTTTGCTAAATCATGTTGGATGCATATGAAAAAGCGCTTTTACAAGCTTTTGGTACAGACCTCAGTTGTTTGGTGTTCCATACAATGGTGCCTGCCTACGGAGCACCTTGGAGGGCAGGACTGGGTGGAAATGTATTTTCTGAAATAGTGTTGCATTCCCTCACAATAGTTTGCTTTCCTTCACAATGGATTTTGTGTTCCCTCACAGTAAGTGGTGCATTCCCACATAATAGCTTTATCCATCGCTTACGAAAATTAACTATGGTTCCCTTTCAAGTCACTTTCTCAACATTACGTCAATGTGCTGTCGCTAGGGGTCCCTCCGAATGGTTTTCCATCATGCCAATTTCATTCGCAGATGTCTTTCGAAGTCCCGCCTTCCATGCTCAGCAAGCATTTATAAGGCGGGTCGGAAGACAGCCTCCTCAGAACTTCTCCTTCAGAGTTGAGAACAGCTCTTTCTCTGTGGAAATATTAAAATGTAATAAAAAAAGTTTTTGAAATTTATGACTTGGACGAAATAATAAAGAAAAGCAGCCAATAAGTTCCCAACATAGATGGGAACTCCTTCAATACTGTTTAAAAATCATCCCAGGGTGATACCTCAAGAAGTTGGTTGAGAAAATGTCAAGAGTTCATGTCTGCAAATTCTAGGCAAAGGGTGACTACTCTGAAGATGCTAAAATATAACACATTTTTTATTACATTTGGATTTTGTTTAGTCACAACATAATCCCCATAATTCAATTTATATTATTCCATAGTTATGATGACTTTACTATTATTCTAAAATGTGAAAAAAAAAATAAATAAAAAAAAATATATATATATATATATATAGATGCACATCCAGGGCACGAAGCTCCCATTCCACCACATCCCAAAGATGCTCTATTGGGTTGAGATCTGGTGACTGTGGGGGCCATTTTAGTACAGTGAACTCATTGTCATGTTCAGGAAACCAATTTGAAATGATTCGAGCTTTGTGACATGGTGCATTATCCTGCTGGAAGTAGCCATCAGAGGATGGGTACATGGTGGCCATAAAGGGATGGACATGGTCAGAAACAATGCTCAGGTAGGCCGTGGCATTTAAACGATGCCCAATTGGCACTAAGGGGCCTAAAGTGTGCCAAGAAAACATCCCCCACACCATTACACCACCACCAGCAGCCTGCACAGTGGTAACAAGGCATGATAGATCCATGTTCTCATTCTGTTTACGCCAAATTCTGACTCTACCATCTGAATGTCTCAACAGAAATCGAGACTCATCAGACCAGGCAACATTTTTCCAGTCTTCAACTGTCCAATTTTGGTGAGCTCTTGCAAATTGTAGCCTCTTTTTTTCCTATTTGTAGTGGAGATGAGTGGTACCCGGTGGGGTCTTCTGCTGTTGTAGCCCATCCGCCTCAAGGTTGTGCGTGTTGTGGCTTCACAAATGCTTTGCTGCATACCTCGGTTGTAACGAGTGGTTATTTCAGGCAAAGTTGCTCTTCTATCAGCTTGAATCAGTCGGCCCATTCTCCTCTGACCTCTAGCATCAACAAGGCATTTTCAGCCCACAGGACTGCCGCATACTGGATGTTTTTCCTTTTCACACCATTCTTTGTAAACCCTAGAAATGGTTGTGCGTGAAAATCCCAGTAACTGAGCAGATTGTGAAATACTCAGACCGCCCGTCTGGCACCAACAACCATGCCACGCTCAAAATTGCTTAAATCACCTTTCTTTCCCATTCTGACATTCAGTTTGGAGTTCAGGAGATTGTCTTGACCAGGACCACACCCCTAAATGCATTGAAGCAACTGCCATGTGATTGGTTGATTAGATAATTGCATTAATGAGAAATTGAACAGGTGTTCCTAATATCGTTTAGGTGAGTGTGTATATATATAGTATTAGTATTTTTGCCTTGTTTTCCAGTAAAAAATATGTAAAAGAATACATAAAAAAATCCTTTAAACAAGATACATTCCATGACATATTAAATATGAAGAAAACAAAATTGCCAATGATGTAAGAAAAACACAAAAAGCCCTCAGCCATTACTGCGACATGGTGGCTATAAGAGCTCGGACCCTGGAGCAGATTGTAACCAAGCCCATACAAGTGATGAAATACAAGAGGCTTTTTTTCCAAATTCAGGCTAAGGTGTTTCTTCCCCCCTGTCTGAGGAGATAAGAACCGATGTGGTGCTTTTGAACACACACCTTTGTGTTAGGAGAGCCGCTGTTGCTGAAGTGTGACCCGATTCTATGGAGCTGGTGGACCCTGCATCAGTTACGTGAGCTTCACTTTACTGTCTCTTTCTCTCACCGAGAGAAGATGGAGGATAACTTTCTCTTCAGGTTCAGCCCTCGCAATAGACACAGATCCCAGCGTATTAGCATTTTCTTTTTTTTTAACTAATTTCAAATGTTTTCCAGCAGTTAGCCTTGCCTAAAATGCCCAACCAACGGCGTGAGTACGGCGAGGGACTACCTGTCTATGTGACCAGTGGAAGACAGGGCAATGTTCAGGAAATCGCTTTGTGAATGTTTTTGCAATTTTGTTTGGTGAAGCTAGTTGCCAAGAAATTACACTTCAGCTTTTAATAGTCAACCCCCCCATACACGGGGCATTGCACAGTCCCACTCCTTTGACAATGCAATTTAAATGCTACCCAATTGATGAAATTACAGAACACTGCAATACATCCTGCTTTCTGTACACCTGCCTTTCCTCCCCATATCCATCCAAAGGGAACTGTTCCAATGTGTTGTTTTCATGAGCCCACAGTGGGCTTTTCATCTGATGTTATATTATAGCCAAATTCAACTTGACTCTTTACTATTGCTCTGGGTCCTATCAAAGACATGATCTCCCATAATCTTCTCCTACAGTCTGTTTATATCACAGGTTGTCTGTGACTTGGCTGCGTTAAAGGAATGCTTCACCCACAAATTAAAATTCTATCCTCATTTACTCATCCTCATATAGTTCTAAACCCATATGACTTTCCGTGGAACACGCATTACATTTTGGGCAGAAAATTTGTCTTAATATCTTTGTTTCATTCACCATTCACTATCATCACATTCACTTATGTGTTGGAGAGTAATTGACTTAAAGTAGCAACTTTATTTTTCCAGTCATGTAACATTTAACAATGAAACAGAAAAAACAACAACTGTACAACTCAGAATGCAAGCTTAGTGGTTATATACTAGCTTCCCCAACATTTATTGTGACCAAAGTCCTGCGATGTGTATCGTGCAGTCTGGCATAAAAGACAAAATTGTAAAATCTGACAAGCAGCAATCATTAGATACATATTAAAGGTTCACTACAAGTTAAGCTCAATAGACAGCATTTGTGGCATAATGTTGATTACCTAAAAAAAAAAAAAACATTCAAGGTTACAGTAAAGCACTTACAATGGAAGTGAATGTGGCAGATTTTTGGAGGGTTAAAAGGCAGAAATCTGAAGCTTCTAATTTTATAAAAGCATTAAATTAAATATTGTGTTCAAGCTCATGTATTATTTGAGCTTTAAAATTGTTTAAATTGTCAATTTTACAATCGATTTAGGGTTTTAGGATTTGTTGTCATGGCAACAAAGTTCTAAAATTGGCTATAACTTTACACAGAGAATGCTAGTAAGAGATTATCACACTAAAATCATGTTTACACGCATGTTTGTCTTGTGGCTATACTTTTGAAAAAGTTCAAAATTTGGCCCCCATTCTGTAAGCTCGATTTTTGCTTTTTTTATTTTTAAAAGGACGGCAAATCGAAATGAATTTTTCTAGTAATCAATATTATAACACAAATGTTGTCAATTGAGCTCAATTTGTATTGAAATTGAGGGCTGTCAATTAAATCCAGAGCCCATGCTGCAACAGCTTTCTCCTCTCGAGTTGGTGGTATCCAATAAAAACCAGCTCTATAGAGCTTTTATTGGCTATCCTGATCACTAGATCCCAGGTTAATCTCTCACGAGAGTCAGTGACATTTTTAAAGCTGCTCTCCCTGAAACCCCCATCCTCTTAAAGATTGTTTTACACCTTTTGACATTTCCGTAGAGTTTGAAACGCTCCACATATCAGACAGGGATGAACACCACAGGAAAACTCGGGCTGATTGTCCTCATGCCTGATGAAAGTTTCCACGCACTTCTGGAAGAACAAGACCCTGTAAATTTTGTTAGCTGATTTTGAAAATGTAAAACTAATAATAACATTTATCTTTTTACTGATATTTCAAAATGAGTATTAATTGAATTCAAGCAACATGTGTTTAAAAATAAGTTTAAATAGTTTTAAAAATATATAATTTTCCTACTGTTATTTCATATGTTAGGCTTTATATCACAAAGCTTTATTCTTTGTATAAAAGGGATGTCGAACAAAAACAAGTTTATTATACTATTCATTGCACTATTTAAATATTACAAAAAATATCTTGGCTTAGGTGTTGGGAAAAATTAAATATTGATATTATCATTATTAAAAAGTAAATGAAAATTGCCCAGTGCCCTTGCTAGTCAAAATCGCCCTGTCTAGGAGTCATTCATTGATTTGATATTAAGTTTGACCTCCTGCAATTGTCTGATGTCACAATTCTGATCATCTCTTTTAAACCAGTAGGGTATAGCGAGGCTTGAGCCCCGCCTAAAGTTTAAACATGTTTTTTCCAGTTTTGTTGGCCCTTTCCAACCTTCCTGTTATATAGATCCCGCCCCCATCCCCAACAATAACATAACAAAATCTAATTCAAATTAGTAGGCAAGGCCACATGTTGGCTCATCCATTCTCTTCATTTTCCATTTCTGTCTCTTAATGGAACATATTACTCTAAAATAACTTCAATGCCTTCAGCAGGCTTAGTAAATGTCAGTGTCATTTAGTGAAGTTACAACTGCAAGCTTCAGTTCATCCAGCCAACAGCGTTGCGGAGAAGTTTTCTCATAATGATCACTTTTATGAGTTTAATTTCATCCTCGGCACTTAACAGCATATCAGCATTTAACTACTGTTTATATCAGCTGAAGTTATGTATATATCTTCATTTTCACATGACTCTGTTACCTTGGCACTGCAAAGCCAATCTACACGTGACATAAAGCAACAACCTTATGGGTTTCATCTTCACGTTTTGTATGAACTAAAAGATCCATGCCAAATGGTAGTACAGACTATTTCTAGTTCGTTGAAAAAACAATGCACTAAAAAAATTCAATGGCTGCAGATAGACTTGTTTATAGACCATTTCAAGGACTGTTCATCTGTTTGAGGAAGTGACATTTCCTGCTGGTACTCATTCAAAACAACAGCACTTTATTCATAGTGACTTTAACAAGATTAACATTACTAACGCTAATACTATTGTCATAAAATGTCAGTACTAAATTGTGGACCATGTTGTTCGATGGCTGGATGCTGTGTGTTTGTGTGTGTGTGTTGTGGGGAGCGGTAGTGTAGCGGTTAGCGCGCTGCGCTACGAACCTGGTAACCCGAGTTTGATTCCTGCTCATGGCCAACACCAGTGACGATTATCTGAACCGGTCTGGGCCTCCCCTAGGTTGACTCAGCCTAAAATGAGTACCTGGTGAGTGTGTAAACATTGCCACTGGGGAGACAAAGGCGGTTGGGCGTGGTGCTGGCCACCCACCCCCTTGTGTACTGTTCTGGCCTTCATAGGTAACATAGCTAACAGCACTTGCCCCTACAGTCTGTTAAGGCTAAATGGGGGATCTTTGTCTTTGTTTGTGGGGGGATCAGGGGCCCTAAGCAACTTGCTTAGTTTGCCTATAGGGACCAGCACTAAAACCTGTAGCACACATCTTATCTCTGACAGGTGAATGACATTTATGAGAACTAATTGTAAGTTTGAGAGGTAGAACTACAATTATAGTGAATGAAGCTGCGGAAGTCATTTACTATTATATTTATTAATTTGGAACACATTATTATTTTTATCTATCAACATGATTGGCTAGGGAGTCTCGTGACTCCCATCTCATCAAATCACACGTAAAAAACTTGAATGGCAGCTGCAGATCTGACGCCGACTGTTATGGATGTGGAGGATGCCTCAAGCACAATTCAACACCTGAACATCACAGCTGCACCTGAAAGGGATTTGCACAGTGAAAAGGCCAATTAATTTATCTTCTCGTGTGAGTTTAACTCGCTCAAGCCAGATATCAGCATTAATCCTAATTTGAAGAAACATATTAAGTTAAATTTCATATTTCTGCTTACTAGATTGTGTCTATAATGTAGCCTGTAAATTAGCTTTCTATCACTGAGATTATTGGGTTTGATGTGAGAGATTAAGGCAGTGATATCAATAGGGCTGGGCGATAAAACAATCTTGATGTTAAGTAGCCTAATCCATGTGACTCCAGTGGTTAAATCTATGTTTTTAGAAGTGATATGATAGGTGGGGGTGAGAAACAGTTCAATGTTTAAGTCCATTTTTGCTAGAAATTCTTCTCTCTGCCTAGTAGATGGTGATATGCATGAAGAATGTGAATCACCAAAAACAAAAGAGAAGAAAGTGAAAGTTAAAGTGGAGATTGACTGAGCAGGGAGGAGACTTTCTAGCAAAATTAAATATTGATCTGTTTCTCACCCAACCTATCATATCTCTTCAGAAGAAATGGATTTAAGCACTGGAGTCACATGGATTAGGCTACTTTTATGCTGACTAATTAGATTTTTGGAGCTTCCAAATTTTGGCACCCATTCACTTGCATTGTATGGACCAAAAGAGCTGAACTATATTCTAAAAATCTTAATTTTTGTTCTGTTGACAAAAGAAAGTCATACACATCCGGAATGGCATAAGGATGACTAAATAATGAGAGAATTAAAAAATTTTTTTTGCATTCCTTGCATTGTTTTGAACAACAATAACTCTCTCAGTTGGCATTATGGGAAATGTAGACTCTGCACATAAACTGATTTTAATGTCATTGTTTCATACATTATGATATTGAAAAACACTTTATCTTTTAATTTCTGTAATAATGTCACCATTATATATATATTTTTTTTAAAATCAGATTCATGTAGTATTTACAATATCATAGATAAGTGATGTATTTTAAAAGTTGTCAGTCACAAACACCTATAAAATACCTATATTTTGTATCCTTTCTGGCTGTTACATCCTCCTTTTAGCTGTCTAGGGGAATAAAAGCATGTAACATATAAGTGATATGGAGTGGTGGTGGTGTAGTGGTCTAAACCACATAACTGGTAAACTGTTAATCAGAAGGTTGCTGGTTCGATCCCCACAGCCACCACCATTGTGTCCTTCAGCATGGCACTTAACTCCAGGTTGTTTAACAAATTAAACAAGCAACATAAACTAAGGAAAGAAAATGAAACCTTTGATGGACAGTGGTGTGTCACTGCATCATCGGAATGAGCTTGTTGTCATTGTCACTGCAACATATCAATGCTGTGTGTTACAGGGAAGACATCCTCCTCCCTCATCCAGCATGACAATGCCACCAGCCATACTGCTCGTTCTGTGTGATTTTTTCATCATTACAGCAGAAACAACATAAAATTGGGGCATACAGATAAGTGTAAGACATCATAAGAGACTATAAAGTGTCTAGTTTTATTTGTACACTCACAATAACAAAAAAAACTTGTGCTCTGTAAAATAAAGAAAATAAAAAGGGTGAGCTTACAGCTGTCTCTGTGTTCACAAGCATATTTCTGAAACACGTCACAAAAATGAACTGAAACTCTGCGAATACCGAATACTTATCACACAAACATGAAACATATGTCTAAAGAAAGCTTAAAATGTTTACTTTTAAATAAAACAATTCAAATTTAAAACAAATATTCTCCTGCAATGTATTCTGTATGAAACAAAGCGATGTACAGTTTCCTGGCTCAGCTAATTATCCCTAATGTGATCACACCCACGGGCAGAGGGCGCTATTCATACGGTAATGTATTGAGACGATCAATGCAAATGCTAAACGCCCCCAACTGTGCCTTAAAAAGCATCTAGTTCATTCACTTTTGTTCACATTTGAAAGATCGCAAGATACACAGGCGAGGAAACTCCTGGATAGTGACGAAGTGTTAACATTTTCCTGAGAAGAAGAGCGGGACTCCGATTAATGTTTGTATTTTGAAGACAGACTTGATCCAGGATACAATTTCGGATGAGTAAGTCATTTAGTTTTCATTAGTTGACATGCTATTTTATATAAACATGTACATATTTTACTAGTGGGACTGTTTCCAATAAATGTTATTTTCTCAAAAATCCAAACATGTAGACACACATGTTGCTCACATATTATTTTAGCCCAGCTTGTGTTTAATACAGTGTTATCATACTTTAGCCATTAATATGTTTTTAAGCAACTGAAAAAAGCACAAATGTCAAGGCATGTCAAAACTTCTCCAGGGCCCAAAACACCCTCAGACCCCAGAGGGTTAATGCAGCTGATGGCCACACCAGACACTGGCTGTTTCTTTAGATTTTGACCCCTCCTTTGAAAATAAATTGAATAATGTGTCCTTGAACAGTCAAATGTCTGTGAAACTTTGTCTTAGTTGTTGAATCTTTATATGTTCATACAAATATTTACACATGTTAAGTTTGCTTAAAATAAAAGCAGTTGAAAGTGAGAGGATGTGTCTTTTTTTATATTTTTATATATACAATATTCCATCTAGGATGTATTTGTATATATTGTGGCAATTAATATTCAATAGCACTCTATGCAAAGGACACTTCCTCTCCCCTTTGGGTTGTTCAAACCAAATATATTTGACACATTTTTCAGTTAATTTTAAATGTAATCATGACTGACTTCATGTCTTAGACTGTACAGCATGCATTTCATATCGAGACACATGCATTCTGTTCTAATCATTTCACTGCATCTAACAAGATTTTTAACACAATTACGCATTTGGTCTCAACGTGCTCTCAAAATGTGGCCAATTCTTTTGGAACAGCCTTTGCTTTAATACAGTTATGATGACTTATAATGCTGCCTACATAGGCAGCTCACTACGGTTTGGAACAGAGCCCTTGAGATGATCCAACTGGACAACTGGCACATGCTGTCCCATGTCTAATGGCAAACCAAACTGCTAGGAATATGTGAAAATAAATCCAGGGCTAAGTACCATTTATTGTCTAACATGAAAGTGTGCTTCACTCCAGATGCTTTCCAAACCCAAATGTGTCAGAGTGGCTCCTCAACAAGGATGTATGGCTAAAGTTTGACTATTTCATCTGTTTGCTTGGTGACCTCATCTTTAAATAAATAAAAGATTGTGAAGGTGGAGGAGTGATCTTAAAGACTTTTCTTAAAGATAGATTGCCTTTAGATAGTTTCACCCAACATGAACTTCATCTCTCTTGCACTCTTTCTCTTGTTCTTAAAAGTAGAATGAAGACTGAGAAAGAGAGTGACATTTTTGAAGCATATTCCTCCACCGTCAGCATTATATAACCTCTTTTAGCAGATGTCTCTTTTTTAATATTTTATAACCTGGTGTTCTATTGCCAGAATAATGGAAAACTTAACTATTTTATTCTTAGTGGACCACAAGGACAGTTTTGTGTAAGTGAAGTGTCTACAGCATGTGCTTTGTGTAGACATCCTCAAATAAATAAATAAAACAAAGTGCCATTGTTTATGGATAAAAAATGACATTTAATTGGTAGTTAACATATATTCCACTTCTGTCACTCTAGGGGTCTCTCTTGAGAGCCTCGGTTACCTCTTATCATTGAGAAAAGGCCAATGAGAATTGGCGAACAGAATTTGCATGCTCCTCCCCTGGATATACAGATATAAAAGGAGGAAAGCGTGAGTCTGTCGGAGCCAAGCAGTTGTGTTTCAGCGAGCTGAGTAAACCCACTGCTGTTTGACTTACCTCTATAAGAGCATACGCTGTTGGAGATACGGCGCATTTTCGGCGGCTTTTCTCTTCTTCAGACCATGCCCCTGGGCGCTTTGACGGCCATCTAAAATAGTATATTTCTCTAAAAGAGTACACATTGACGTTGATTGTCGTTTTAAAGACGCATCTTTCTCAAGATGCCCTTCCATCTTTATGTCATTCCTGGATGCGGTCGTTACCTCTCCGCTTCTGACGGCCTTGGACGCTGCCTCATGTGTCTGTGCAGCGATCACACTGAGAACAATGTTTTCACTGCGAGAACATGACCATGGCAATGTTGCGGTCGCAGCTTTCCTTCTTCTGGGGGAAAGCCACACTTGCCGCCCTCCACGTCGCGCCTTCTACCCATGAGTATAGGGCTGGCGCAGCTGGTGCTGGAGGCGATTTCGGAGTTTAACGGGCATGGTTTCGCCGGGTAAATCCCTGCGGACCACCCGTTCCCCAGCATGCCTGTCCGGTTCCAAATTGAGAATGGCTTGCCTTACAGCCAGTCTGATGTCTATTTTGGAGCCCCGAGCTACATGAGTGTTTCGCCGCTGCATCAGAGAGCATCTTGGAAAACGATGCTGAGGAATTGACTGGGCTAGCTGCCTGCTATGCTTGTCCAGGCGTGAGTGTTGGGCTGGATTGGAAACCTCTTTCCTCCCCTCAGCCCTCATGGCGAGACAATTGGTTCCTTGGTTCGGGGCGCCGCTCACCAGTTCCTTTATTCCCGGAGGTGCATGATGAGCTGACGATGTTGTGGAGGGCAACTTTCACTGCAACGAAACTGACTTCCTCGCTCGTCCGCTCTCACTACCCTTGATGGTGGGGCGGTCCACGGGTACACGGAGCTCCCCCAGGTGAATAAGGCAGTAGCAGTACACCTGTGCCCGACCGTCACTACTCTCCAAGGCCTGTGGGTTGATGTCATCTGTGGCGACCAATGCCTACAACACCGCTGGACAGGTCGCCTCCTCCTGGCACGTCATTGCCTTCCTGCAAGTCCACCAGGCCAAGGTGTTAAAAGATCCACACCTGGGTACCTTGGTACACCAATGCCTCCTACAACCCCCCTCCTCCCCCTCCAACTACTCATCCTGCACTTAAGATCTGTGAAGAGGATGTGTTCTGGGTCTTCCGGAAACATAAGACACGAAAAGCACAAGGCTCAGATGGTGTTTCACTCACTTGTCTAAAAGCCTGTGCTGACCAGCTGGCCCCCATCATCACACATATCTTCAACACATCACTGGAGCACTGTGAAGTTTCCAGCTGCTTCACACACTCCACTATCATCCTGAACCCAAAGAAACTCAAGATTGTAGGACTTAATGACTACAGACCTTTGCCCTGACGTCCATGGTCATGAAGTCATTTGAGAGACTGGTGTTGGCCCACCTGAAGGACATCACTGGACCCTTCTGGATCCCCTGCAGTTTACCTATCAAGCTAACAGGTCGGTGAATGATGCAGTCAATATGGGACTGCATTACACACTGCAACAGACCAGGGACTTATGCAAGGATCCTATTTGTGGAATTGAGTTTGGCTTTCAACACCATCATCCCTGCTCTGATTACAGAAGAATGCTTAAACGGCTGACTCACTGGTTCAGCCAAAACAACCTGGAGCTGAACACTCTCAAAACAGAGGAGATGATAGTGGACTTTAGGAGGAACTCTTTGCCCGTCCTTTTAACCTTTACAGTAGTGCCAAAACCTGGCAGGGAGGAGGGTTGCACTCTCGCGGAGTCCTCTCCGCTGCCATCCACCCAAAGAGCAGTTGCGGCTGTCTGCCTGGGGATGGAGGGGTCACTGCCAGCTGCCGAGAGGCAGAGGAACCACTGCTGTTCGCCGAGAAGGGGTGGAGCGGTTCCGTCCACCAGGGGTCAGAGGGCTCACTGCTGTCTGCAGTAGGGTAGGAACGGTTGAGGACTGGGCGACAGTGTGTCCAGGGACCAGTGAGCAAGTTTTTTTTCTCTCTCTCTCTCTCTCTCTCTCTCCTCTTTCTCCACACCTCCCCTTGTCTCTCCCCCAGGTTCACAGGAGGTGGGTGGAAGGGCAGCATCTCTCCTACAGAGATGGGGTGTGGAGATTAAGTCGGTCCGGTGGCGCCCTAGCCTGAATCGGGCAGGGGAGGAGTGTGACAAGGAGAAGGGTATGGCCGGGCCGTCAGATAATAAGCGGGAGAGTGAGATAAAGGAGAACCAGAGACGCCAGTTCGGGAGAGAGAGAGAGAGAGATGCATGTGGTCGCGCTGCCTGCGTGTGTGTTTGTTTATGTTTCTCATTCAAATTAATATTGACTTTTCAGCTGGTTTCTGCCTCTTCCTTGCCCATCCTTTTAACGGTTACAAGGTATATTTAAAATGTCTTTATGTATATGTTGTGTATGCATATTTTGTATTCTCTTTGCTCTAGAAGCTTCTGTCACCATGACAAATTCCTTGTGTGTGTATGTAAGCAAACTTGGCAATCAAGCTCACTCTGATTCTGAGTCCACCAACAAGGCACTTCATTATCGCACATATTATCTTCTTTTTTTGTCTACTGCTTTCTGACAAATTTCTTCTCTATCCTATACAACTATGCGCTTCCTAATTCCTACCTCACTAACACTCGTCACTCATGCTCCAGAATACAGAAGACAGCGCAATCCTAACAACTTGCACACTATCCCCACTTCCTCTGCTAAATTACTTCCTCTTGCTATTGGTCTTTTGAATTGCCAGTCTGCTGTAAATAAAGCTGACTTCATTCTGTCCAATAGCTAGTCATTTAGGTCTCAACATTCTGGCACTGACTGAGACCTGGAATACTAATCACTTCACTTTCTCCCACACTACCTGTCACACAGGGAGGAGTGGGGGAACAGGTTTGTTTATCTCCAGTGCATGGAAACATATTCAATCTCTGTGTGACAATATCTCCTTTGAATCACATGTGATTACTATCACCCACCCTGTTAAAATCCATTTTGTAGGTGTATCAACAGTTCAACTAGGTAACTTCTTGGGGAGTTGGATTTGTTGCTCTTAAATTTCCCTCTTGTAGTACTTGGGGACTTCAACATCCACCTGGAAAAACCACAGGCTGCAGACTTCCACACTTTGCTTGCCTCGTTTCACCTCAAACTCACAACTGCGACAACTCACAAGTCAGGTAACCAAATGGACCTCGTCTACCCACGTAACTGCTCCACTGATCATGTTTTTGTTACTCCACTGCACACTGCTTATCAGTTTTTCCTTAATTTCAATTTTAACTTGCCTAATTTATATTAAATCTCAGATGAAACTAGAGACTCTAATCTTTTGACTCAAGCAGGTTTCAATGTAAAATGAAATGGGTTTCTTACCAGATGTAATTTTGTTGGTGCTTCTCCCAATGACATACTCAGCAGTGATCGGCGCCATATCGTTTTGTCTCTTGACCCTGTGTGTCGAAAGTTTAACACTTTACTGACAGCCCAGAGTGTTATGAACAGAAATCAGTCTAAATAGTTTAAATGTATTTATGCATAGCATTTAGCGAAGACAAAACACAATATCCACACAAAATGAAATGCTGAGTTTCACGGAGCAAAAAAAAGAAAAAAAAAGAAAAAGTCTAGTCTTTATGAAATTTTGTAAAGTGAATTTCTCTTGTTTTAAGGATATATAAATTTCACTAAAACTTTATAATATTGGTCAGTCATTAATAGGCAACTATGCAGGAAGTAATACAGGATTATTGAGTAGTACTACATTAACACTTTATTTACTACTATTAACTAATATGGAAAATGATTAACCAATCAGTAAGTAATAGTTCACTGTTAGGTAATCACTAATTACTGAATTTGATTTTCCTCATTGAGAACTATCAACAAACTATGGCTAATTTAAATAAATACTAATTAATTACTAAGAAAAAAATTAACATGTGAATGATTATGATTTTATTGTGAACATGATCATGAAATGCATCTTCATAGAAACATGCACCTCATGCTGGAATTAATTTATGAACACAACAGCTCTCCAAATGATGGCTACAGTGTCTGGTAGGGTATCATAGTCAGCTTAAAGATGTATGTGTGTATAATATATTATAATTTATATTGTTTATAATGAGTTTTCACTTTAGAATAATAGTCCAGATAACCTTTAACTACCAAGGAAGGAAACAGTAAGATCTCATTAATTAATAATGCGTTACCATGACCCTCACTTTAGAATAATGGTCCAGATCATTAGCAATTCCTTCATACTCATGTGGGAACACTTGACTCATTACTTATGGGTTATAGAATTATATATAAAAGACCTTCAGCAATATCAAACATGCAGAAGTAAAAAAAAATGTTATGAACAGAAGAGATATCCCAAGGAATACACAGGTTGGGCACATACATCCTTATATTTCTGTAAGCTAACTATGATGATTGCCGTAACCATCATAGACATTGAGGGGGACATTCCTGAGAGCATAAGGAGCTTTGGCTGAAACATTTAGTTTAATATTTTATGATTTTGTTGTATTATCATAAGCATATATTAAACTCCTAACCATATAAGTACACTGTGTACTGTAAATGTAATACTACTGCTAGAATACAAATAACTTTCTCTTTTTATCAATACAGTAATCCATTGTGATTATGGTTTGTCTGCCTTCAACAGCCACCTATTTATCTATAGCCGTAGCCCATACAAGCATGCTATTAGTGTCAAATCCTCCACAGCTTTGCCAGGCAGCAATGTGGCCTGATTACACTGTGTTCTGGTAGGGTGCTGTGAAGCTGCAGGTGTCAGGAAAAGTTCCAGTATTCTGGGTTTGATCAGTGTACCCAGGGACACATAAATATGCTGGCACTACGATCTTGCCTGGAGCGCCATCATTGTCTGCGGGCTGGGAGTGTACACAATGGCACAGCAGGCTGAGGGTTGGGGCAAGTCTATGAAGCCAGCTGCACCAATGCCCCTCCAGGGGTACAACAAACTGTCTCAATGGCAAAATAAGGCATTTAAAGAGGCACAAAAGTTTATGAGGCTAAACAGAGAGAAATAACCTTAAAGAAATAGTTCACTGAAAAATGCAGCTTGATCTCATGAAAAAAAAAATATCTGTAGGGATATTTTTGCAAAATGATATTACATGGCTCCTTGCACACATTGTGGCAGTTTCTAAGTAAAATATCCACTGTGTGGCGCTAAAGGCGAGTCACATTTTCTCCCACAATTATAAGGTTTTTAAGGTTAATATTCTATCCAGGTTTAAATCAATAATAGTGGTGGTGATTTTGATTCTTTTTAGAGACTCGATTCTTTTGATTCCATTCACCTTTCCGTTCACATCTTTGCGCTTGCAGATGGTGCCAAATGACCATCTTTTAAGTAATTGCATTTTACCGAAAGCAGCAAATGACAACAAAGCATATCTATCATACTGTGAACTGCTGAGCACAACTTTTTAATCAAGCTGTACAAAAAAAGTACAACAATACTAGCCTAAAACATAATGATGAGTTTCAATAACATGTCATTGTAATGTGTGATCATCTCTCACTTTTAGTCATAATCCATTGGAGCCCTTTTCTTGTTGAACAATACTGACAATATGAGATTGACAATATGAACGAACGACATGCAGCTCCTCCTCTCATTCAGCAGATCATCATTCATGATAGCTAACTGATTCATGTCGGTCGTGACTCACGATGTACCAGTACATTTAGTTCGTTCATGACACAAACAAAATGACCAGCTAGTTCAATGAAGGGGTGTATTCGTTCAGTGGGTCCAACCAATGATATATGTGCTCCTTTACAGCCCACTCTCCATTGCTATTGGCTCGCGCTTAAGTCAGACTTTATAGGCATGAAAAGCAGTAGAGCTCATTGGCTTCGAAAGGGAGAGACATCTCTTTAGGACTCGTATCCTGGTCTTTTGCTGCACAAGCTTACATAGTTGGTTTTGTAATGTAAACGTTAAGATGTATCTATCGCCTTACAAGTCATGCGCTTTCGTAAAAGTGTTTAGATGTCATGGCATAGCAGTGTTGGGGAGTAGCTAACTACATGTAGCGACGCTACTAACTTAACTACATTTTTCAGTAGCTCAGCTGCTTTTAAAACAGAGTAGCTTTTCCAGTAGCAAACTACTTTTTCCAGCAAGTAGCAGTGTAGTTTGACCAAATGCTACATCACGTTGGTCTGATTATAACTAATAGCCTTCCTTATTCCGTAGAAGCCAAACTTTTACTGGCAAAATGTCCGACGATCTGGCAGCATATTTCTGTCTGCTGATCAGAATCAGGAAGAGTTGTCTTCTTCTTTTACAATGGCAGATCACAAACAAAAATTGTGAATTACCGCAATCTACTGAGAGCATATTACAGCTCACTCTTTTCTGGAAAAAACTAAAGGAGACATTTTGAAGAATGTACTGGTTGTTTTCCAACTGATGTGGACTTTCAAGCTTCAAAAATATACAAAAGCACCATTAAAGTAGGTGTGACAAGGAGGAGGGGCTGGTCGGCTCATGAGTGTGCAAGTATGTCATGCTGGAGGTTTCCGCAGCCTGAATTGGGAGGTGGAGGAGTGTGACGAGAAGGGCATGGCCGGGCCATAACGATGGACACCCTGTGCTGAATCAGCCCAATCAGTGGGAGAGGGATAAAGAGGAGCTGGGTATGCCAGTTAGAGAGAGAGAGAGACACACGTTTGTGTACGAGAGTGTATGTTTATATTTGTTTATTTTCATTCATGTAATTAAAGTTTTGTTGACTGCTCAGCTGGTTTCTACCTCCTCTTTGCCCATATTTACCCATTACATTGGTGCCGAAGCCCGGGAAGGAGGAGGGATGTGCTGTCTTTGCTGCTACCATCTACCAGGGGAGGAGACGCAGCTGTCCGCCAGGGGATGGAGGAGTCACTGCCTGCGGCCTGGAGTCGGAAGAACCAATGCCATCCGCCAGGAAGGAGAGGAGCTTTACCATCCACCAGGGGTCAGAGGACTGTCATCCGCCAGGGGAGGAACATATGTCATCTTCGAGAGGGCAGAGGAGCGGTTGAGAACCAGGTGACGGTGTGTCCGGGGACCGGCGAACACGTTTTTTTTCTATAGCACTCTTTCTATCTCTCTCTCTCTGTGTCTTTCCTCCTCACTCTTTTCCTTTCCCCTCTCCCTCCCCTTGTCTCTCCCAGGGCTCCATAGAGGTGAGGAAGACCTGCCGGCAGAAGGACAGCAGAGGCGAGGACTCTACGACAGCACATCCCTCCTCCTTCCGGGGTTTCGGCACCAATGTAACGGGTAAGGATGGGAAAGGAGGTGGGAACCAGCTGAGCAGTCAATGTAACTTTAATTACATAAATTAACTTAAACAAACATATACACAAACACAGCGGCCGCGTGTGTGTGTGTGTGTGTGTCTCTCTCTCTCTCTAACTGCTGTCCCTGGCTCCTAGTATCCCTCTGACTGGGCTGATTCAGCAATGGCCATCTATCGTTATCCACACCCTCCTCCTCATCACAGTAGGCCTACCTTTAAAATAGTACAAATCCATGCTCTATAATAAGTCTTCTGAAGCCATTCGATAGCTTTGTGTGAAGAACAGGCTGAAATTAAAGTTGTTATTCACTGGAAATATTGATATCCACACTAGCTATCCTTCCTGTATTCATGAGTTCAGTAGAGAAGCAATGTTTGATTTGTGAATGATTGATTCTTCTGAGTCAGATCTTTTCAATGAACCATGTGATCTGGTACACAAAACTGGTCTGAATGTTTAAAAATTTGGACTGATCTGGTTATCTAATTCACAAACACACTGACTCAATGATCTGTTTGTAGCAGTTAACAGTCTCTTATTGGAGAGAATTACAGTATAATCAGTAAATCATGATTTCAATATTGGTTTGATCCAAGACTTTTAATAAATACATAAGTGTAGACTACTTTTAAAGTGCATTTATGTCCTGAAGCTTGAAATCGCAAGTCCCTATTAACTGTAACTGCATAAAGAGAAAAAAAAAAACATTCTTTTAAAAAAAATTCTCCTTTTGTGTTCCACATAAGAAAGAGGTGAGCAAATGGTGAATTACATTTTTGGGTGAACAATTTCTTTAATACATATTTTAAAAGAACACAACACAGCTTTCACCTCCTCATCAGGGAAGATGGACCAGTCTGCCAGAGCAAGCTTGTACACTGTCCATCTCATGGATAAATCACATTGTGTGTGTATTGTGTGTGTGTGCTTTAGCCAAACTTTAGCAGAAAGTGCTTTTTGCAGCTTCCATAAATGGGCACATCAGTGAGACACTATGATGTCATCCCCCTGCAGTTAGTATGGCTCTCGTGCTGTCGGGAATGCATTTGACCCCCTGTGCTTCTGCACTTCCATTCACTGCAGCTCGGTGCATTACCTCATCGCAAAGTTGTCGACCCTTCCCCCCACCCCCTCACACTTTCTTTATTCTTTTAAAGTAAACTCAGGCAGTGCCAATTGAAAATAATATTAGCTGTATTTTATGGGACTTATTCTATTTATTTGCAGTCTGCATTTAATTTGCTATTTTCTTTTTAAATATCAACATAAAGGTGCACCCAGTAATTTCTTTTCTAGTTGCTAGACTTTTAAACAGCAAGAAATTGAAATAGTAGCATTTTAGTGAAAGAAAATATGTTTAAAATTACATAATGAATGCATCAGAAATGCACTACCTGATTTGTTGGAGAAACTATAACCTAACTTTTACAGACAATGCTCCTTTGAGTTTTAAATCAGCAAAACCTACCTTCCAACTCTAAACATTAAACCTAAACCAAAGGCAAATGTGACCACATCATTGTGTGGTGCTTCTGCTTCTGTTAACTCTTTCATCTTAAATATTGACTCCATGGTCCTATACATCACAAGTGCAACACTCTCAGATGAGCTACTGTGAAACTTGATGACTGATCATTTTTATTTACTCATGATTTGTGAAAAAAGAAATGAAAGTCACTGTTGTTGTAGCACCTGTAGTGTTAATTTCACCAGGAAACTTGCATCCTGTAACACCGTTTCCTAACCAGACACTAAAATGAGGATAATTGACAATTCAATGTTGAAAACAGAGCAAAATCAGATGAGAACTCATTTTCTCACTGAAGCTCCATATGTGCATATGCTTTCTAAGGCAAGTCCAAGGGGGAAAATACACAATCACACACAAACACAGGGCAAAGTTACTTTATGAATCGCATACTTTTTCAGTTTGTTACGATTGTTTATGTTCACGCAGTACTCCTATTATTATTTTGCCGATCTCCACATGACAAGGAAGCAGGGATGAGCCAGTTTGTCTCCCCACTGCCATACTGAATAGGTGCGTGAGTGTGAGAGAGCTCTGGCTGAAGAGAGCGAGACCTCAGTCACAACATTTGGTAGGTGTGTGACAACCTCTGCCTAAATGAAGTTGATGTGAATCAGCTTGTGTGATGCCGGCTTTAACATACTGTAACAACAATAATTTTAGACCCATATGTTGACTGCACTGGATGGCGCAACGTCGCAGAAATAGAAACCATTTCAAAAATAGAAAGCCCTGTCGCTCGTCGTGTTGTGCCTTGTTAGGATAAAAACAACAAGGCATGACCACTACTAGATTTGCCCCCCTTCAAATAACCAGCTAAATGTTTAAAGTTGCACTCAGTAATTTTGTATTTGTCCATGTTTTCTTGGAATAATACTGACACGTGGATGCTGCATCATTCTCATATTGAACCCATGGGGTTCTCCGTGCACCGAGCGGACAGAGTGAAAGACCTCTCAGGTAAAATCAGAGCTGGTGGTGTATATTTTATGATCAACAAATCCTGGTGTGATCAGAGGAACGTACATTCTACCAAGTCTTTCTGCTCACTTGATCTGGAAATTATCATGCTTCTGTGTCGGCCATTCTGGCTACCGAGGTAATTCACAGTGGTCATTATCACAGCTATGTACATCCTCCCACAATCCGACACAAGGAACCGTATGGGAGTATAAGTGAGCAGGAAGCCTTGCAGCCTTAGGTCGCGTTCATTATGACCGGGGACTTTAACAAAGCCAATAACAAAACTATTCAAGTCAATAGCACCGAAATACTACCAACACATCAGTTTCAACACACAAGGGGACCGGGTTTTGGACATTGCTATTCTCACTTCCGGCATGGTTAAAAATCCCTCCCCCGCACACCATTTGGCAAATTGGACCACTCTTCAGCCCGCTTAGAGACAGAAACTGAAACAGGAAGCACCCGCCCTCAGAACGATCCAGTGCTGGTCAGACCAATCAGACTCTACGCTACAAGACTGTTTTGATCACGCAGACTGGGAGATGTTCCTGTCCGCCTCTGATGACGACATGCTTTAAAATGTCCACCATTGTGCCTGTAACAAAGCAATCCAAAATCACTTGCTTTGGCATTGTGTTGCTCTGACCCCATCATCAGCAATGAACCACCACACCCTCACACGGTTCAACACCAGCACTGTAGAGAGCATCCTGACTTGCTGCATCACCGCCAGGCACGGCAATAGCACCACCCTCAACTGCAAAGCCCTGCAAAGGGTGGTGCGACCTGCCAGACAGATCATCAGAGGTGAGCTTCCCTCTCTTCAGGACATCTATACCAGGTGGTGTGTTAAAAAAGCTTGGAGGATCTTCAGAGAGTCCAGCCACCCGAGCCATGGGCTGCTCTCACTGCTACCATCAGGCAGGTGGTATCGCAACATCAGCACCCGTAACAGCCGACTTCATGGCAGCCTCTTCCCCCAAGCAATCAGATTTTTGAACTCTTAATCACTCATGATTCATATATCAGCATGTATCTTATTTTGTGTATGTTGTAAATTGTATATTATTTGGTGTATATTGTGTATTGTGTAACAAGATGTTTAAACTGTGTTATGTGTAAATCAGATGTTTATTGTAATTGTCATAATGATATGTTGCTTGGAACTGCACCCAGGATTTTCACCCACAGTTGCACTTGTGTATATGGTTGAGTGACAATAAAGGGATTTGATTTGATTCAAACACAAGACTTTTCAGTTAAAGTTGCTCTTGCGGAAATTTACTATTCACAGTCAGCCATGATTAATTTAATCCATTAGTGAATGTGTCCAATTATAGGGTGGTTACTGAGATTAAGCGAATAATATTTGGCTGGTCATGTGATCCTTAGATGGCAGCCCCCATGAGGAGACCCTCTCTATGTAGAATAAAAAAGGTTTTATAAGGTTAACATAGTGGACATATGTTTCAAAATGTACATACATTTCTAAAGGAGTAAAACTTTTTTAATAAGGAAAAATATTAGTGAGTGTACTTTGAAGTCATGCAACAGTTGGATGTCACATTCATACAGTCCCACAGCAACCCTACACCTACCCATTTAGCCACGAAGTTTAAAAAAATACAATAAAACGTTTGTCAAATATACAACAACTTACATTTTTTTTAAAGAATCATACCGCCATAAAACTAGGTGGCAACAGTGAGGAGAAATGTGATGATAATGAAGAGGTGAAGTTAATTAACTAAGCTAATAGGCTAACCACTTAGCTTGTGAGCTAACTGGAGAAAATAGAACAGACAAAATTGTGTTTAATTTCATAATTTATACCTTCGGTTAAATAATATGATATGTCACGTCATTTAAAATGTATTCTTTGTGTACACAGTTACACAGTGTGTGGTGTACTGGCTGTTCCTTTGTCGTCTTGGGGGATGCAGACAGATACGCTTGGGAAACTGTCGTGATACATACAGCGACCCACATAATAATAATTTGCAAAAATGTAGGTATAGTAACTTGATTCTATTAGACCAGGTTGGCATTTAAAATTCACATTCCATGTCTTTCAGAAAAAAGGACATAAAATATTTATGACTCCTCTCGCACTACACAGGTTTCTTTTGAATTAAATGCTCTCTAGAATGAGAACCTCTCTCCCCCAATACCACCCACAACTGACTACCAAGTAGCAAAATTGGCTGTTTATGCAAAAGCGAAGAGCCTTTCGATTTTTTTCTGTGCACACCTCCTGATTCAATATGAAATCTGTCAAAACAAACAAGAAGACTGCACTTGTCAAGCAATTTCATGGGGTCTTTACTAATGCAGTATATACAGCTATGAACTGTAAAATATACATACACCAAAATGTCATCAAGTAATTTTTAAAGCATTGTGGCTGTTTTTTTTCAGTTCATTTTATGGCAACCACAGCTGCCAGTGTTTCACCGTAAATTTAACAAGATTTGTATTTTTGTCCCACCTGTCTCCACTCATTAGCTCTGACAAACTCAAGTATTAACAGCAGCAGAAGAGCTCTGACTTCCTGCAGCCTGATCCAGGAGTATTAAGCAGGTGTGTGCAAGAGCTCTGCTCTTTCCAGATAATGGGAATTTCAATTCTGACGGCCCAAGAATAGATTAAATCAAACTTTAATTTCCACTCTGTTCCCATCGGATCCATGAGCACAGCAGGATTACTCATATACTTTATGTGGATTCACGCTTGTTAAAGCTTTGTTCCCTGTGAACCTGTGTAATGCTAATGGTCTGACCTCACAGGAATCAACTCTCATGATAATCTACAATTAGTCAGGAAACTCATTCAAAGAAACCACCTGCAGCATATGCTGAATGAAGTTTATCGCTATCCATTCTCAGATTTATAACGGTATAATTACACCCCAGTGACACAAGCCATGAACCAAACCAACCAGCTCTGAGGTGAATCACAACATTACAAACTTTGATTTCAAGCAAAATAATATTTGAAAATCAGACCAATTGTAGTGTAGTTCTTGACAACAAATTCCACTGTAAAAAAAAAATTTTTTCAAACTAGTCTTGCAGAATGAACGTTACTATAACACTGTTATCATATCAAAACACTTTCTATAATGCATCATTTGAAAAACAATACATTTTAATATTTATATTACAGACCCACCTACATTTACACACTCATTCCAATGTAATTACATTTTGTGGTAGCTCACCTGATAAGAGTGTTGATCTTTGGACTCTGAAGTTCAAGATTTTAGCCCAGCCAAACACGCAAACTGACACATGAGATGAAAGTACCATAAAAGCGACACAAAATGGTGTAGTTGCTTCATAAAAAATGGTGTGGTTGCTTCATAAAATTTATTTTTCATGTCGCATTTTGTTTTTGGACACTATCAATTAGGTTTAGGGTAAAGAGGTCTGTTTTGTTCACCACTCATTTGATTTTAGATCACACTTGGTTAAATTTAGGTTAATATTTTAGGTTATGGAGGAAACTTTTACTCATTAAAATGTCTATGTATCTAAAATTCACCTTTAAAAAAGATTCTAACTACAACACCATTTCACTCACTTTTAGCACCCCCCACTGGACATTTCACTGGGAAACTGCAGCCAAACATGTAATGAAGCATGCAATTTTGTTTTGCAAAAAAGTTGCCCCGGTCATGAAATGTTCATAAGACCTGGCTGGATTTAAAAAAAAAAGTTAAAATAACTCTGATGGACTGATGGCTTCAAAAGAAAAATAGACCATCGATTAACAACCTCAGAGCTCACGGTAGGCTCTGTCTTTAAATGTTTAAAATGTATATTTAAAAAATGTATTCCCATTTCCCATCTGAACAAAATTAATTTAATTTTAGAATTCAAAAAAACATTTTGAAGTGCATAACTGTTGCTTGTGAGAACGCCCTGATGGAATCATTTTTCTTATTTTTTTGCTATAACTTTGGAGTCAAATAAATGTTAATTTATTGTAATAGATTTACAATAAATATGGTAAAAAATATTACACAGGGAGGAGAGTAGCTACTAACAAAGTATTTCATTTTGTTAAAGTCCACCTCAAACATGCGATAACTTTTGAATTCTCATGAATAATAACCTAAATGTTGCTCTTTTCCTCACAAAACGCAATGGTCACAAAACCGTGGTCACTATAAACATTCATTGTTCATTAAAAATTATACTTTTGTATTCAATAGAAAAACATAACAGCATACAGGATTAAAAAATATGAGGGTGTCAAAATAGTTAAGTCATTTTAATTTGTATTGCGCATACCACATCGTTTCAAAGCAGTTTTACAGAAAATCAATCATTAACAGAAAATTAAACTGTAATATCTATAAAGTCTTAGAGTCATCATTGTGTAGTTTGATAAAATTCTGTTTAAAAATAAGTAATTAAATAATAATTGTATTTAGAAACCCAGTGAGCAAGCCAGCAGACAATCCAACAGTAAGAGTAATCTAAATGGCGATGAGGATGAAGATAACAACGAAGCTTGATTGTACTACCCACATCCGAAACAGTATCTACCAGCTTCTCTTTCTCACTGACCTCACTAGTGTTTCGATTTGTGTCTCTAACTCAATAAACTTCTCCATCAGCCTGACTAATACCTTACATTTATCACATGTGAATTCCTGACTGCTGATGGAAGAAGCTATACTAAACATGTGACACGCAATGCAGGAAGCAATAACATGAGCGGATGCCATGACTTACCTCAATTGTTTGTTGTTGTTGATGGTTGTTCCTGAGGCATGAGGGTTTGTGATCGAGGGCAGTTTAATCATGCTAAAAAATTGAAAGCGGATGTACAAAATGCATGCAGTTGAATCGCCATAAGAGAATAATGCAGGGGAAAACCTGATGCGTGCTGAAAAATGGCAGATGTTAAGGATTAAAAACTGAAAACAGATAGATCAGTGATGCTAAAAACCTAGCAGGCAACAAACACAGACTCGAGCTAGGTGCCAACAGCAACAGGCAAAATACACACAGATGAAACAGTAGAAAATAATAAAAACCTGAAATGTGGTAAAATGACAAAGGATAAAATTATGAATGTTTAAGAATAAAAATAAGCAATGCTAAGAAGGCTAGCATGCTAAAACCCCTTGTGCAGCATGCCATCAGCAACAGGAACAGGAGGATCAGGATCAAAAGAATGGTCCTTTATAGGTGAACAATTTCTTTAAGACAGTGTTGTTTACACAATTATACTCTCTTCTGTTAAGTTGCAGTGAGACTCAGAATTCTGGACCATTGATCATTGCTACAACTGAACAGCATGTCTTCTAATTTAGCCTGAACAGACAGGTTTCTATCTGTCGACACTTAAGTTCCGATATAGGATGTCCTTTCCACCAGCAATCACAGCACTGACATGTTGTTATAGACTCCTTGACAGGTCTCTGTAAATGAGAATAGTTAAAATATCTACTCATTTATTGTCCTCTGCCAACAAAAATAATGCATGCTCATCTGTTAAGGTCTGTCATACTGTGAGCAACATGTAATTTATCTTGACCAAATGCTTAAAATATAATAATGCTTGATATATAAAAAGACATTATGCACCAGATGACATAAATGTTTCATTTAAATGAACTGTTTATTAAATGTTAATGCATTTCATCAAAAGTTTTTGTGTAAGTATCAACTTATAGGTCATATTTAGGTCAAAATAAGTCAATTTTTGACATACAGTAAACAGTATAGAGCCATAAAATTAATATGGATTACAACTCATAAGTTTGTCCTGGAAGAAGTTTATGTAAAATATTTGAGTTTGTATGAAATTCCACAGAAAGAAAGTAATGTGGGTTTAGAACAACATGAGGGCACCCCGAGCGTATGCACATATTTGTGGAGGTGTAATCACTATCTATACCTAACCTTTATCTGTTATTTATTTATGTGTAGGTAGGTAGGTAGATAGAATTACTTTTCATGATTTCTATAATTTTTTTATTACTTTTATAAAACTACATAATGGGCAGGTGTGGAACATGTCCTTACGCTAAAATCAAATTATCAAAAATGTTTCTGAACAATATAGCCTACTTATTACCAGAGAACTTAAAGTTGGTTGTAATAACGTGTACTATGCTATTTTACATGTGAAGCAAGTTGATTGAAAGAGGAAAAGGAAGAGAAGAGTTGCTTTAAGAACCTGGTCTCACTAGCCATGACATTGTGAAATGAATCAGTAGGACACCTGCGCTTGCATCTTTTTTACAAAGAAGTGTAATACATGGTTCAATGTTGGATAGCGCAATGCTGATGTCATCTTCCACATGGAGGCGATTTCAGTACTTTGTTTTCAAGGATATCAATTTGAAAAACCAGGCCTCTTGCAGATTAGTTGAGGTGAATGGAAGGAGTAAATGTATGGCAGCATCAGACAACTAAGGATATTCACTCATCACAGTCAACCAAAATGAGGGCAGAGAGCAAGAGCTACGGTGGTGTTGCAATCTCGTGTCGATCTTTAATTCGACTAACTGCTCCTCCATTTGGATTGTAAGGTCTTTGCCGGGGCAACTGAAGATATCTCTGACCCAAGCAAATGATACTGAAATCCGCACTGAATCGATGGCCGAATTGTTGTTTTAGTCCATCAACATGGTGAACAATTGTGTATATCAAAGGTAAGATATTTATCCCGGTCTCTTTCAAACAGTCAGCAAAGTTGGAAAACATGTCAACATTTTTATTAATCAACTGGTCATGGCAAAGATCCAGTTTGCCAACGAATGCAACCATAAAGCCAAAAATAGCTACCATCATACTTTCGTGTTTTACATTTTTTAGGGATAGATGACGATGCTGATGAGGCATTGTCTTTACAACTCCTTTTGGCACATGTGATAAACTTATCCATAGCCTACTTACCACCATGGACTCGTTCGGTTAGTAGTCACCGTCGATCTGACCCTTGACTGCACTGACAGCTAGTTAAAAAGGCAGGCTAAGCTCAGATTCTCCCTACCAAAAAAAAAAAAAAACGCAGAGGGAGAGGGAACAGTTTTTTTTTTTCATTTATGCAGAGGTTAACGTCATGGAGATAGAAGGCAATTATGAACAACCTTTATTCATTTTTTCTAAAGGAGATGAAGCTTATTGATGTTACTTGTTCTAATTACTTCCGACCTCTCATTTATTGTTGCCTAGGAGAAATGATTGTGATATTAAAGACCATGCATGTGGGGATGTGATCTATAGACTTCTAATGAGATCTTGGCCCGGTCTAGGTGTGTTTGGACTGATCATTAGCATGTTGCTGAATGCTGACGTTGCTCTGTGTTTACATTTTTATTGGAGGGAACGCAAGTCTCTTCCCTTAATTGCATAGCACCAGCAGGTCCTCGATGAGCTATGAAGACTCTTTTGTTTGAGGAGTGGTTCCCCTGTCAGAGTCTTGGAAAAACCTCTTCACTTTAAGACAAGCAGAGTGAATGACCAAAATCAACATTTAGGCCAGAGAGGCAACATACTACATATGTACAATGTTAAATTGTCATGTGACAAGGTTTGGGGAACCTACTTTGATAGCTTCTCAAGCAACAAGGAGATCATAACTTAAAGGGTTAGTTCACCCCAAAATGAAAATGATCTCATCATTTACTCACCCTCATGTCATTCCAGATGTGGATGACTTTATTTCTTCAGTAGAACACATATGAAGAAAAATAGAAAAATATCTCAGCTCAGTAGGTCCTTAAAATACAAGTGGATGGTGATCAGACTTTTGAACCTCGAAAAATCAAAGATAGTAAGCATATCTTCTAAAGGGGCACTATTGCTTTTTCAATATTTAAGTATTTATTTTTAACTATAAATCATTGCTTCTGGTCCATTCATTATTCACTTTCATTGGGTGCATAAAATATGCAAAGAAAGTGTATGGTGACTAAGACTTACATCTCCCTTGTGTTCCATGGGAAAAAGTCATAAGTATGGAAGAGGCAGAAATTATGTCTAGCTGATGTTACATCTGAGATTTTACTCATTTACATGTTTTCGCCTTTTGTGTAACACAGATAAAAGAAAATATTGGACATTTGGAATAGCACGGGGGTGAGTAAATTATAGAATTTAAATTTTTGGGTCTATCACCTGAATTAAAAATTTTCAATTAATTTTTTTTTATGTTTACACTGAGTACTATTTCTTTTACCAGTATTCAAGCATGTTCCTCTCCTCTTTTTTCATAACCTCTTTAAAATTCTACCTACCTCAAAACAGATGATCATGAATGACGGAACATGTTTTTTCAGAGAACGCACTGTATTTCAGCAAGGGATAACACCTGTCTCCCGTAAGGACTCCGAGGCTTTATTTAATTGACGTAGTGTATAGCACAGCTAATGACATACGGAGCCTGCTTTTTCTAGCCAATTTTTTCAGGATGAGCTTGTGTCCACCTAAAGGGAGGGGATTTTTTAACATTGCTCCCACTGTTTGTTATCGTTGGCCATAATGACAAAATTCTGCACTGTAAAGATCACACCAGTCTAAACATGCTATCCTGGGTCATGCTAGTTTTGGACTCCACTGAATCAGTGAATGCTCCAACATTAACTTCCAGTACAGTGGATTTCAGATGATCTATCTCTTGGCTTTAAAATACAACCTTTGTTGTGACACTTGTTCTGATGATTACAAATCGTAACAGAAAAAATATACCACAATTTAGTAATTCTAAACCTGTGTTATTGTCTTTCTTTCATAAAACATAAAATGAGATGTGTGGCAACAAAAGTGGATGGGGATTTACAGTGCCAAAGCTCCAAAAAGTATAAAACATACCATAAAAGTTAATTAGAACCGGTTCTCGGTTTCCAAGCCTATCTCAACACACAAGAACATCTCGGTTACTGTTGTAACCTCTGTTCCCTGATGGAGGGAACAAGACGTTGTGTCGATGTAGTGACCATAGGGGTCTCTCTTGAGAGTCTTGGTTACCTCTATCTTTGAGAAGAGGCCAATGAGAATTGGCGAACAGAATTTGCATGCCCCTCCCCTGGGCATACGGGTATAAAAGGAGGGAAGCGTGCACCTGTTCAGACAAGTTTTGAGCTGAGGAGCCAAGAGAAAGGTCCTGGCCATTTCAGCGGCTTAGTACAGTGTTGTGGCAAGAGCGACACAACGTCTCATTCCCTCCATCAGGGAATGGAGGTTACGACAGTAACCAAGACGTTCCCCTTCTGTCACTCACTCGACGTTGTGTCGATGTAGTGACACTAGGGTTCTCTATCTGGTAGGGAAGCGACGTAACTAGACTTTTCTCTCTCTATGTTATCTCTCCATAGAGTGTTAGATGCGGCTGGGGCCACCTAATGCTATAATACACATCAGGGAAGGCATTCTTTTCCAATCCTATTTTTTCAGGGGGGAAACACGAAAAAGCAGACAAAGAGTTGCTCAGAGGGCCTAAAGCTCTGCATGCTATCCAGGTAGGTGTGCAATGCAAGCACCAGAAACAGCAATGCTAAGGCTGGGTCTGCCTCTTCCCTGGGCAGCACTTGCGGGGTCATTACCTGATCCCTGAAAGGGGTCATAGGAAGCTTGGTCACATAGCTCGGCCGGGGTCTCAGGATGACGTGAGAGTCTGCCAGACTGGACTACAGGAAAGAGTTGCTGCCAGAGAACGCTTGCAGATCCCCAACCCTCTTTATGGAAGTGAGCGCAATCAGGAGAGCTGTCTTCAAGTAGAGGGCCTTTGGTTCGACTGATTCTAGTGGTTCAAACAGGCTCCCCGAAGGCTCCGAGAGGACAAAAGAGAGATCCCATGAGGGAAAAGGCATGGCCTAGGAGGGTTCAGCCTCCGGGTGCCTCTAAGGAACCTGATGATCAGGTCGTGCTTCCCAAAGGACTTACCGTCCACTGCATCGCGCTGAGCCATTACTGCGGCTACATAAACCTTCAAGGTGGAAGGGGACAGCCACCCCTCCAACCTCTCCTGCAGGAAAGGGAGCACTGACCTGACTGCGCACCTCTGTGGGTCTTCAGATTGGGAAGAACACCAATTTGCGAATAAGATCCACTTTAGGGCATAAAGCCTGGTAGAGGTAGCTCTGGCTTGAGTGATCGTTTCTACTACAGCTGGTGGTAGACCGTTTAGATCTTCCGCATCCCATCCAAGAGCTAGACGGGGAGGTTCCAGAGGTCTGGGCGTTGATGCCAGAGGTTGTCCCGTCCCGAAGGTGCTTTCATGAGGAGCATGAGATCCGTGAACCAAGTCCGAGTGGGCCAGTAGGGGTCCTCGTCCTCCCTAACCTTGCACAGGACTTGTGCAAGTAGGCTCACTTGGTGAAATGCATACTTGCGCAGACCCCAGGGCCAGCTGTGTGCCAGCGCGTCTGTGCCGAGGGGGGCTTCCATCAGAGAGTACTAGAGCGGACAGTGGGTGGAATCTCGGGAGGCAAACAGATCTACCTGTGCTCTGTCGAACCGAGCCCAAATCAGCTGGACCACCTGAGGGTGGAGTCTCCACTCTCCGCTGAGATTTACCTGTCATGACAGTGCGTCCGCTGTGGTGTTTAGGTTGCCCGGGATATGACTCCAAAAAGGGGAGATGGCGGTCGAGTTGCAAGATGCGATGAGAGTGGACGCCGCCCTGGAGATTTATATATGCTACTGTCGCTGTGATGTTGAGACCGAGTCCAACTCCTTGCCGAGAAAAGAGATGCTCTGGACTGGGGAGAGCTTGCTCTTTTCCCAGTTGACCCGAAGCCCTAAACGGCTGAGGTTCTTGAGCACCAGGTCCCTATGCACACAGAGCAACTGTCGAGAGTGTGCTAATATTAGCCAGTCATCGAGGTAGTTGAGTATGCGGATGCCCACTTCACTTAACGGGGCAAGAGCTGGCTCTGCGACTTCCGTGAAGACGCGGGGGGACAGGGACAGACCAAAAGTGAGGACCTTGTACTGATATGCCTGGCTGTCGAAAGCCAACCGTAGAAAGGGTCTGTGATGGAGTAATATTGAGACGTGAAAGTATGCATCCTTCAGGACTACCACCGCGAACCAATCTTGATGCCGGACGCACGTTAGAATACGTGAGACGGGGGGCATCTGCCTCCTGTGGGGAGCTCTACGCTGGGGCTGAGAGCTGGGCCTGGGCTGGGGCAGAGATGCCTGGGGTTTCACCACCGCAGGGGGATGTTGTCGGAGGAATCCAGTCCAGCTCAACACTTGCGGTGGCCCGGGCAAGCATAGTGGACAGCTCGGCGTTGGCCTCAGACTGGGCGGGCACACCCGATGGCGCCAGCCCAGTCGAGTCCTCAGCATCGGAGTCCACCAAGATGCTCTGTTATGCAGCAGCGAAACTCTCATCCATCTCAGGGGGTCCGAAAGAGACATCGGACCTGGACAGAGGCAGACGAGAGTGCTGGGGAATGGATGGTCCGCAGGGATTTACCCGGCGAAACTGCGACCGTTGAACTCACGAAATTGCCTCCAGCAGCAGCCGCGCCAACCCTATACGCATGGGTAGAGGGCACGGCGTAGGGGCGGCTTGAGTGGCTTTCCCCCTTAAGAAGGAAAGATGCGACCACAACGTTGCCTTCATCAAGTTCTCACAGTGAGGACATGAACCTTCCACAAATGCTGCCGCAGTGTGTTCTCTGTCCAGACACGCGAGGCAGCGCCCATGGCTGTCTAAATTGGAAAGGTAATGACCGCATCCAGGAATAACGGAAGGGAATCTTGATAAAAATGCATCTTTAAAAAGACTTTCAACATCCAAGTGTTGTTGTCTTTTAGAAAAATATACTCTTTTAGTTGTATATACTCTTTTAAGTGGCTGTCGAAGCGCCCAGGGGCGTAGACTGCACTGGGGTGCAGAGAAGCGAAAAGCCACAGATTTGCACTGTATCTCCAACAGCATATGCTCTTGTAGAGGTGAGTGGAACAGCAGTGGATTTATTCAGCTCGCTGAAACACAACCGTTTGGCTCCGAAGAAAAAATCTGTCTGAACATATGCACGCATCCCTCCTTTTTTAGATAGAAGTAACCGAGGTTCTCAAGAGAGACCCTTAGTGTCTCTACATCGACACAACGTCGAGTGAGTGACAGAAGGGGAATCAATGTTGTTTGGCATCAGTGCTGTCACACTTAATGTGCTATTGTTGAACACAAGCACAAATGCGATTTGTGAAAATAGGCATATATAATCAGTGGATTACAGATTAAATTTCAGTCTTTTCCTCACACAAAGCTATATGATGATGGCTTCAGTAGACTTGGAATATAGTGTCACAGAAGTAGAGCCCAAATTGTAATTTTTTAGGGGAAAAATTATTTTTAACACAACTGAAATGCAAGACAACTGTATGGAGTTACTGCATATATCATGACAGCAACCTGGTGGGGTGAATAATATTTTTGAAGCCACAAAGTTCTGTTGCAATGAATCAGAATTGGTAACCACTTCAAAGATAAGTATCTCTGTCTTCATAACCACAGCCTACTCAGCTGGTTTAGAAGAGTACAGAGGGATGTTGTGAATGTTGGCCAATGACAAATCAGGAAAAATAATCAAATTGTGTGACAACACACAAAAGTGGATGAATTTCTTGTTTTATCAGACCCTCCACTGAACCCATATTTTTTAGAAAGCAAATAAAGATTAAACAGCTTGCAATGGTCAAAAGTGGATCCATGTGTGTGTGAAGAAACAATCATTTATTTTCTGTTTAAATGTGTTTAAAGCACCATCTGCGTGATGTACTTAGGGCTGAATGTATCAAATCATGCAGAAACATGTTAAGATACATTATTACAACTTATGGACATTTATTTAACCAGTGAGGAAACATTTTCTTGTTCACAACCATGGGAGAAAGCCGACCATTGTTTGTTTTGTTTTAAACTGTTATTTCAATCCTAATTTTGCTTCAAAAGCATTTTTTGCATAGTTGAAGTTTATGAAACATTATCCAACAATATTAAACAAAGTTAGAGTGTTAACATGATGACACCACACATAAACCCAGATGTATAAACTGACTAAAGTGTAATGCTCAAAACTCATGTTGAACACAGCTGAAAATGACCAAAAATGTGTCTCCCACTACAGTTCAAAGCTTTTTCAATGTTCCTTTAATAGACGTGGAAATAAAATAACTAGATCGTCTGAGATTTCAAAATCAAAAAGGACATTAAGAGACACTCTACATGGCCAAAAGTATGAGGACACCCCTTCTAATTAAAGGCCCCTTGAATCCAGTTAAGACAATCTTCTTGAGATTGAAAGACATCTTAATGCTACAGCATTCAATGGCATAATAGAGATTTGTGTGCTTCCAACTTTGTGGAAACTTTGTGGGCCTTTTTCAGCATCACAATGCCCCTGATCAAAAAATTTGGATACAAAAAGAAACATGTGTGGATAAAAACTTGACTGATCTACAGCCCAGACCTGAACATCACTGAACACTTTTGAGACAAATTGGAACAATGACCGTGAGACAGACCCCATCACCCATTCCTGATCCTGAGTTCCTGAATGGGACCAAATCCCTGCAGCCATGATCCAACATCTAGAGGTAAGTCTTCACAGAAGAGTAGCCAACTCCCTATTATTGCCAATGTTTTTTAAATTAAATACTCAACAAGCACGAGTGCTGTGTTTGGGTGTCTACATAGTTGTGGCTATGTGGTGCATGTGTGGTGATGCCACTCCAACAAAATTGGCATGCAGTAAAGTAGCTGTAAAGAAGGCATATTCCAACGACTGATTCTGACCTTCAAAAAATAAGCACATTTTATTGTCTATGACTCTTTCCAAGGATATAGTCAGAGACAAAGGAGAACTTGGACCAAATAACAATCTGGAACCTGTGTCAACCTAATACAAACTATTGCCTGGTGTATTATAAAGCTTCTATTTATTTTAACTGTATTTTGATACATTTACAATAGCCACTTTTACACTGCAATATGTGATTTAATTTATTTTTATGATTTTAATGACTTAATTAACTTGACCTGTCCTGTATCCAGGTCAGATATCTTCGACTTCTGAACATGAAGAAATTCAATGGCCCATTGCTCAGAAAATGGCATGGAAACAAAATGGTAAAGCTACCGTAAACTTTGCACGTGTTCGATAATAACAAAGTCTCCTAGCAACCAAACTGCTAAGCAATAATAGTTTTGTAAGAGTTCAATTATCAAAAAAAAAAAAAAAAGAAAGAGGATACTTTGTTGTACATACCTGTTATTCCAATCGCATTGCTACATACTATACATTCAACTGACTGACACTGCATTCTAGCAACTCCAGCCATTTTATTTTACCCTTTCATCTGAAATAATATGCTTTTTTTTAAATAAATATCAAATTTGCAACTTGATTACCATATATTTTGTTTACACTTATTCACAAGGGCTGCAAAATTAATAGAATAAATAATCAAAATTGTAATTACAGCTGCCACAATTAACTAATCGTGAAAAGTGTTAATTACTGTACAGCATTCCATTTAGGTCTACTCCTATTGCGTCAAAACATTTAATTTTCATTTATTTAAAGCATTGTAACCAATCACATACATGTCTCTTCCATTCTTTCTGTTTGCAATTTATACAAATTTTGATTAACAGTTTTGTTTATCATGCTGCTAAGAGGGCCACCGTTAACCGTTAAGGCAATGCTTTGATAGACAGTAGATAATTAGATCAGATTCTGCATTTCTCAAATTGTTTTGGATGTGTAGCCTACATGATGGATATGGCATGCAGGTGTCCCACACAAAATAACTATTTTATCATGTTAGTGTGAATTGTATTCCTCAAAATGTATTGCAACTATACAATTTAGAAGTAAATAATCAACAGTATATTTTTTTCTCATAATCGTGCAGCCCTGTTACAAACATTGACAAAATTAACTTAATAAATATGCACAATTAAAAATTGCAGTCTTTCTCTCCAGTAAATTACTAACTTATTTAGTCTAATAAAAAATAAAATGCTCTCTAGAATGAGAATGTCCCTCCCACGGATACCACCTACTTCTAAATAGCAACGTCAAGTAGCAAACCATGTTCATGGCTGTGATGTAAAGGCTATTTCCCCAACTTTCTGTTTAGAAGTACGTCAACAACATAGGAAAGACAACTGTGTACGTCATGCTAGTTCAGGGACATCTGATTGTTCCATCAAAGCCAGCTTATAATGGCATAAAGATGTTAAATCATTTTACTTTGGATGTTAAAGTAAGTTATTAAACCTTGGAGTACAACTCAACAAATACTGTAATGCTAAATGTTTGTTTGTGGACAGGTTCAATGTAGTAATATCAATCAGTTGTGTCATAGTTTGGCTCTCAAGTCACAGAAAACACAGGCTTTTCTGAGAGGTTTGCAGATCCCCCAGCAGAGCAACAAAAAGGGTTATCAGAGTGCATTGACATTATGGCAAATGATTGCAAACATTTGGATCTTGGGAATTACAGTTAACTAGAAGGTTGAAGGCAACACAAGTCAATCAGTTGATTGCAAGATGGAGTGCAGGGGCACCAAGACCTTTTTGAAGTTCTCTTCTGAATTAAGGATGACCTCACTTTCAGCTCAGGAGCACTATATGCACTATTTCCTCTTGCAACTCTGCAGGAGTATGGCACACCATGTCCACAGCATAAATATTTGACATGTACAATGCAAATAGCACTGGTATTGTGAGCGCCATGTGGTGCTCCACAGAGAGACACACCACTTAAAGAAAAACAATACTATCTCCAAACAGTCTTCTTTGTGTTGTTTTTCTATCTTGTCTTGATTAGATGTTTGTGCAACTTAAAATGGCTGGAATTTCTCTCTGGCTAGCATGTATCTTTGTAACATGATTAGTAGTGATCCTAAAAAACTTTTTACAATAGCTGACATCATTGAAAATCAATGGTTCTGTTCCAAACTGTTGAAAGGTCTAATGCCTACTTAGACATCTGCATTCTAAAGCATCCAAACAATCTTATGTAGGGATGGGAATCTTAAGGAATTTAACAAATTCAGTTCTGATTCCTCTTAACGATTCTGGGTTCTTAGAGGTTCCATTAAAACATTTTTTTGGTTGGTACTTTTGTGGAAGTAATAGTTGGAAATAATAAATGTTACTCTTATTGGATTTACTGCCCTCAAAAGCCTGCTACCTTTTCAGAACAGATCTTTGCAAGTTGTGTTTTCACACAGACTTTTTAATTAAGATAAATATTTTATTAATTCAGTTAATTCACCAAAGTGTTATTCAACTGATCACAAATTATTGTCAGGACATTACTAATGTAAAAACAGCACCATCACTATTTTAATTTATTTAAATTTTTTTAAATCCAGACAGCAGCCATCACTCCAACACCTTATCCTTGATAAGCGCTATGGACCAGCCGCCACTGCTGAGATTACTGAGAATTCTCAGAAACAATCTAGAGAGTTATTATAATAGAATTAAAGAAAATGTGCTCTTGTGAGGTCTATCAGAAAGGACAGCTGACATGTTGATCAATGCAGCGGAAAACCCAAAGGAACGTCCAACCTCCAGATATTCCAGCAGTGGTCATACATCAGGTGGACTGCTGACAACATGCTGGGTTCATTGAGGAATTTCTATTGTAGAAAAATGGCTCCTTGTAAAGATCAGAAGAGCAATGGTTTCTTGAGAACCATCTTGCAATATCTACAGAAGCTTTGAGTCAACATGAAATGCCATTTGCAACCCATTTTACTACAAGAGTAAAATAGGATATTCGATGATAAAAAATAAAACAATAAAACAATAAATACAATTAGTGGAACTTCATTTTATCCATGAGGAATGATTGAGTAAAAAAATGGACAACTGTACGTACCAGAATGGAGTTGGATTGAAGGAGAGCGGTTGATTAAGTAAGAGGGATCTGTGATGTCAGACAAAAAGAAAAGTAATTTCAGATGTGGAGTAAGTTATTACACTTAAATTAGATAATTTAATGAGATTAAGACAAACATGGAGAAAAAAAAAAAACATGCTCCAAAAATCATGCACAATATGCCCAAGAATATGCATTAAGAAAATACTGTAAATTGTGTAAATTTTCTTCTCTTTTTTAATACTGATTTAAGGTACTGCACCTGGTGTAGGTCTGTGTTTCCATTCCTATTTTCTGATGTAATTTTGATGATTCATTGTTTGGTACAAAATTTAAATGAGAACCTCAAAGTTATTGACTTTTCTTATCTACATAAACTTCACCTTACTGTGAACCTGGTATTAGGCAGCTAGAGTTTCTTCCATTAGTTGGCCTGCTGGCATTTGTTTTTGTATTAGGAATACCTGACATGCGCTTGTCTTATTCTATAAATATCTATCTGGATCAAAACCAGTGAAACTCTGAAATAACTTTGGCAGTTTCTGCAGGAGACAAGGAACTTGTAGTCATTTATTTGGATATGGCTCTGAGCTTGGCCATGATGACTCTGTTTATACACAAGTCACAAACAATGTGGGTTCTTCCTTCAGTATACAAAGCAATAGAATTGTTTTTGTGTGTGTGTGTGTGTGTGTGTTTTGTGTCTTCATTTCAGCTTTGAGTCATTAACTGTGAGCTATCCCTGTGGGTTGTTTTTCCACTATGCTCATCATGGCAGAATTCGCTGTTGTCAGTGATGCTTGCCTTAAAGTTGCCTAATATAGCACAACGTGTGTTTCTCCTTGGCAAAGAAAAGTTGAAATAAAGAAGCTATTTCACCTCAGATTTTCTCTCTGACACTTTTAAGTTCCTGAGAATTCAAAGAGACATCACAGGCCATTTTTGATTCATTTTTAGTTTTACTCACTAATATAAATTCTTTCGAATGGTTAAATTAGAGGTTAGGTTAAATGCAATGATTGAGCACATGACCTCTCACACTAAAATCAAGAAACATTCCTTGAGACCAGAGCAACAATTAGTCTAATCCCTATAAGGCTGAAACCAATAACTATTCACTAAAATCAATGAGTGCCTTATAAATCATCCATGCATTAAATATTCATGAAATGAACCTTGCTTATTTACTTTCTGTACAACAATATAGCTCCTAAAACAGTTTAAGTTAAGCTTAAGGGACTAAATTGCATAGACTGAGCCTCTTTAAACTTGAATTGGATTAAATGTTAAAATATATCTAGCTAAACAAACAATAATATAATCCTAAAAGTCATAAGGCTGTTCTATGGAATTATCAAAAAATGTGGATTAGAAACAAAGTATAATGGAGAGAATGTTGTTTGTTATGTGAACGGATTTGGACAATTTACATGACTAATTAGTTTTCATTCTTGAAACTTTACAAAACATTACTGAAAGCACAAATTGCTAAGTACTTTAGGGAGTGTCTTACAACACTGAATACTGCATGACGACTTAAAGCAAATAAACAGCTTGAATCAGCTGACTGTACGGGAATGGTTGCAGCTGATAGATGGGAAGTTTCGTTAGACAGCAAATATGTAAATAAATGTCATTAGTTATCTGTTACAGAGACAATGCAAAGTATGTTAAGATGCCTAGTTCATTTGCTCTGCAGTACAAAATTGCAAAAGATAAAACAAACGTAAGTCACCCACACACACACACACACACACACACACACACACACACACAAATGATAATTCGAAAAATTAACACATTTAATCTTCCTTGCCTATTAAGCTACATGAAATAAAAGTTTATATGTCATTGTTGGAGAAATGTTAGGGTTAGGTTTTTTATTTGATTAAATAAACTAGTTTCCATGCTAATACTGTAATATAAATTATATAAATCCTTGAAGTTTAAATGTTAATTAGGACTGACAGACAGAAGTTGCTAAGAGAGGTTGCTCAGGTGTTGCTATGCAAGTTGTTGCTAGACAGTTGCTAGGTCATTGATAGAGTGGTCCTTGATGTTTGCTAGGGCATTGCTAGGTTGTTGTGAGCAGTTGCTAGTGTGTTGCTAGGATATTGATAGGGTGGTCCTTGGTGGTACACAAGGAAGTAGGGCGTTTCTAAGTTGTTGATGGGTTATTCATTGTGGGTTCCTAAAGTATGTGATTGCTAAGGACCTCTAAGTGTTTACTAAGGTGTTCAGGGTGGCTGCTAGGATGTTGCTAGGGCATTCAGAGCAACCTGAAGGCTTGTACAGAGTTTGGCTCCTCTACAATGAATTAAAGAGTCAAACATTTTCAAAGGAAGTCTATTGGATGTTTGGTCATCCATTACAGGAAAACTAAGTCCAATCTATAAGAAAATATATAGAAACAGGCAGTTTGAAGGTTGAACAGGCTGAAGGACTTAATAGATGTAGCTTGAAAGCTCTAGTAGAAGTTAGAGTCCAAAATGTTGGCCTTAGTTTCAGGATAAAATACAAAAAAATTGTATCCTTTGTAAAAATAGCAATAGAACAGGATGTCATGATACATTTGTAACCATCATTACACAAACAACAACTTTCTAATTTCTTGTTGTCAAGATATAATATAAATGTGAACGTGTGGGTATGCAGCAATGTTCTCAACACCAGGAACTTTCAGATAGGCTAAACTGATGTTAAAACACACATTCTATATTGTACTGTCGTTCAAAAGTATTCAAGAAGATTCCACATCTATCATCAAGTCATTATTCAGTTTTCAAATAAACGTCCTTTTTGTTTTAAGAGCCTGTGTAGAAATGACAGTTCAAGCTGATGATTTCTTGCAGTGAGCTTTCATTGTTATCAAACCGTAAAAATCAAAGTGTATGATGAATTCCAGTCAAAGGCAATGAGTGTGTCTCCATCAACAATGATGATTCTAGAGAAGGGTAATGATTAATTGAGAATTAGTGCTGCCAAACATAATATCCATGGAAAAGAATCCCAAGAGCACATTAAACTACTGAAAACAATGGCTGATTTATTTTGTATGGTCTTTATTGCTAACGCTAATCTGTAGTGAACATTGTATTGTCATTATTTTACAATAATGACCCTGACCTTTGGCAAATAAATCTAAAGCTCTTGAGAACAATAGAATGCAATCATGTAAGAATGGCAGCATTGCTGATGGATTAAACTGAATCATTACACAGTTGCGCAATTGTGTCATTGTCCAGATTTGCCAAGTTGTATTAACCTCTAACCATCTCTAAAACCCCTCTTCAAAACCAAAGCTCTTTAAGCCTGTTTAAAGATATCAAAGTAGCTGTAAAATCCTAGAGAAATGGTTCACTCATAATTTATATACCCTAATATTGTTATAGATTTGTGTGAGGAGCACGGCCACAGAAAGCTATAGTGTGGCTTCTTAAGACATTTTAGTTATAGAACAAGAGCCATTTGGACTACTTTTATGGTGCTTTTGTGTGTGTGTGTTTTGGTGTTTTCCCCATCCACTTTCATTTTATGGAAAACAGAAGCTCACACATTATGTCTAATAATGTGTGTTAAATAGAAGACAGAAGACATGTGGGATTAGAACAAGGCGGCAAGTAAATAATGACAAAATTCATTTTGGATGAACTACAGTATTCCCTTAACTGGAAAACTTGTGTCTTTAAATCAAGTGACAGTATTACCAATACTTGAGATTGACTTCTTCAAACCTGGAAGAGAACAAACATGGTCATCCATAAGACATTTTGACAGACAGACAGACAATGACAGATGATTTTGACTAATGACAGATATACAGACATACCATTATAGATGATTTTGACCAATGACAGACAAACAGAGAATGACAGAACAATAAATAGATACCTATAACTCTAGATAGAAGGATAGAATGGTAGATCAAAGGATATAACAATAGACAGACACAGAATGACAGAATGATTGACAGACAGACAGACTTAGACAGATGGACAGATAGACAGAAAACAACAGAACAATAGATAGAATGATAGACAGACAGAGACTGACAAATGGATGGACAGATAGATAGAAAGAAGTGGACACACTAAAAGAGACTATTGATGTCTATAAGCTATTTTGTTGCTAGTTTTGTTAAGACATGTTGTCCCAGTGCAAAATCAAAAATGGGAAGGAGGCGAGTTAAAAGTAAAACAACCTTAAAAGTAAACAAAACAGAGAAGGTGTTTTCATTAGTAAGAGTGGCTCCAAGTAGATCTGGGTGTGGACTGGCCACTGGAGATGACTCTATGTAGTCGAAACCTGGCAAGCCCAACGTAGAAATCCAGGGGGATTGTTCAATCAAAAGGAACCTCCTGAACAACATTTAAAATCCTCAACGTGAGACCACAGACACTGGAGAACATTTTCATGTTGTACAATCCGCCTGCAGGGTGCTGGAAAAACTATGAGAGCAAGACGAGTATCTGTTGACGTTTCAGGCAGAGTGGAAAATTAAATAGATGAGACGCTGATTGCTCTGCTTGCCTGTCATAAGTCAGTGCCTGAAATAATGCAGAGATCTCTTAATGCTCCAGACTTAGAGCAACAATAGTGCACCTGCTGAAAGCAGTCTTAACATACACACCAGCACATGGCAACAATGAGTCGACGCCTATTACGGAAGGTGTCCACTTGGAGATAAAGCATGGAAAACATGCCATAACACTACAGTCTAGGATTAAAGGTCAGGTGATTACTTGTTACAGCCAATGACTGATCAGCAGGGAATCACCAGATGGAATCTGCAGACTTTTTTTTTTGCATTTGATGCTCTGATAATGAGGGAATGTCTGCAGGATGGATTTAACCTGCCAATTATGGCAAATCCACCAATTTTATATATATATATGTGACTGGGGATTTAGATTTACCACCAGGAACACATTAGGAGGTTAAATTTATTTTTAAGTTTATTCTTTTACTGATTCAAAGAAAACAATTTACTCACAAATATGGCTTATCAATTTAATTGATAAGAAGAGTTCACAAAAAGAGCAAGTAATTCAACAAAATTTGGATAAACAAAATAAGAGCTTTCACAGAGCTGGTTATACAATTAAACCTCCCTACCACTCTACATTACTCTGAGTGCAGTTATCTCTGTGATACACTGTAGGCTTGAGTATCACAGTCCACTTGTGTGTAACAAACAAAATACTCTTAAACAGGGCAGTACAAGAACACAATCATACGTGTGATGTAGTGGTGGTGGTGTAGTGGTCTAAGCACATAACTGGTAATCTGTTAATCAGCAGAATGTTGGTTCTAGCCCCACAGCCACCACCATTGTGTCCTTGAGCAAGGCACTTAACTCCAGATTGCTCTGGGGGGATTGTCCCTGTAATAAGTGCACTGTAAGTCGCTTTGGATAAAAGCGTCTGCCAAATGCATAAATGTAAATGTAATGTAAATGTAACAATTCCAAAACATTGCAATACAGCAGTGAGAATACTGTAGAAAGAAAACAAAACATCATAAGTACATTCTTATATTTCCCACTAACACATCACTTGAGAGAAATGAGAGAAAATCAGCTCCTACATAAGACCACATTCACTTCATGAGGGCTGAAATGCTCAACATACTGTTGTACACTGTGTAAAGTGCATAACATTTCTTAATGTCAAATGAACAGGCCTACACCGCATGGTGTGACGTCATATCATCGCGGACATTACACATGACATAACTTCTCAAATATGACAGTTCTCCATATTTACACAACAAAGTATACATCCACAAATGGTATTTATCAAGATTATAATCACAAAACATTATATTTACCCGCAGTTACTCACTTGCTTCTGCACACAGCTGGAACTGGTACTTCTCTCCGCTGTATTAGGCATTCCACCAGTCTCTGAGACTGGTCACACTCATTTGTAGCCTCTTGAGAGTCATCACCTTCCAACTCTGAAGTACCCGGTGCCTCTGAGTTCATTGGACTGTTTGTGGCCACCCTGAGAGACGGCTGCACAAACTCCTCTACTACCACAAAATCTGGCTCAGAAGCCTCATTCCCATCCATGATGACAGGCTGTGGATCTGGAAGAGATTTCTCCCTACTCCTAGGCCTAGGAGTGGGCATGGCACCTGGACGCAACTCCGACCTGTGAATCCTTTTCGAGGGCACTCCCACCAAAGGTTCAACAGTGTAAGTTGTGTCTAATATCTCCACTACGCGATAGACGTTCGGCTCCAAGCATCTTGAATCGTATTCCTGCCTGAAGGCCGCTGGCGCAGATACACCAACTCATCCACACTGACCTTGGGACAAAATGTCCTTTCATTCAGATGTGTCACTCTCTCTAGAGCTTTCTCCTCTTGAGTGCTACTTGGTTTTCTTATGGGCATATCTCAGCCTCTCTTGATGAACAGACAACCAATCTCATCTCCCCTCAGAGACCTCCTCAGTACCCAACAACGCATCCATGGGCAGATGTGGCTGTACCCCAAAAAGTAGATAATATGGGGAAAACCCTGTAGTAGCATGCAGAGTCACATTATACGCATGGTCTCCGGCAAGTACTCAGGCCAACAATGTTTACATTCTGGCAGTAACGTACAAAGCAGATTGTGAAGTGTTCGGTTGTACCGTTCACACTGGGCATTTCCCTGCGGCCTATAAGGGGTGGTACAGGTCTTCTTGACACTAAAGAGTCTGCACAGCTCAGCATTTATTTCACTCTCAAAGTTTCGACCTTGATCGGAGTGCAACCTCTCAGGGACACCATACTTCATAAACCACTCCTTCAACAGGGTTTTTGCTGTGGTATCGGCCTTTTAGTAATTAGTGAGAAAAGCCTGTGTAAACTTTGTGAAAATGTCGGTAACAACCAAAACATTTTCAGATGCCGGCTCTAGGACTGTAAAGTCCACCGCATTCACTTCCAGGGGTCTGGAAACCAAAAATGCTCTCAATGGGGCACAGACTTTGGGCTGAGGCATCTTGGTAAGGATACAACGCTGGCACTTCTTTGCCCATTCCTCCACATCCTCATGCATACCAGGCCAAAAACACCTCTGCTTCAACAACCCCAAGGTCCATTCGATGCACTGGTTCCCCATATCATCAACAACAGTTGCCAGGTGCACTCCTCAGAAGGGTTGTCTACTACTCGATACAGCAACCCATTCTATTCTCTTATGAGGCTCCACTGCTTCAGTAGGCACTTCACAGACCTGGACAGAGACTTTCTTTCCAGGTGAAATGGTCTCTTTTTCCTGTCCCAGAACCCTCTAAATTCACCCAGAACAGAGTCTCTTTTCTGAAACTTGACCAGCTGTTCCCTAGTGTACCCAGGAAGCGTATGAGTGTTCCCTTGGAGACTAGTGACAGCTTCTCCAGCCTCCAGTGCACGGATTTGCCTTAACCTGCAGCAATCAAGTCCCTTCAAACTGAGTTCAGGTTCCAAGTCTGTATCTCGTCTCAACACACTGCAAATCGCTACACACTCATCCCAATCAGTGTCAGGATCAGGTTCAGGCTCCCCTGCAAACTCCTGCCTAGACAGAGCATCAGCTTCAGCATTACTCTTGCCTGGCCTGTACTTCACTTCAAAGTTGAAAACAGACAGCTGAGCTACCCATCTCTGCTCAATCGCTCCCAACTTGGCAGTTTGCAAGTGACAAAGCAGATTATTATCCGTAATCACCTCAAACCAAGACCCAAGTAAGTAGCCATGGAACTTCTCGACAACAGCCCACTTAAGGGCTATTAGATCGAGCTTCATGCTACTGTAATTGTGATCTAATTGTGATCATTCTTCTTGGCATTACGCAACTTTCTGCTCACGTACACGATGACCCTCTTCTCAGCATCCTGTTTCTGGTACAGGATGGCCCCAAGCCATTCTGGCTTGCATCGGTTTCGAGGATGAAAAGACAAGTGAAATCCGTGAAACCAAGTACAGGTGCTGTCGTCAACTTCCACTTTAGCTGACTGAATACATGATCACACTCATCAGACAAACCAGATCTAAAGTGACGACCACCTTTTGCACACCTGCCTTCACGCAAGCAAGCATTTACCAGGTCATGTAAGGGTCCAGCTATCCTTGAGAAGCCCTCGATAAACTTCCTATAATAGTTGCAAAACCTTAGAAATGACCTCAGCTCCTTGACAGTTTCTGGGGACTTTCAATTTCTGACCGCAACCACCTTGTCCGGATCAGGAGAAATCCCTTGAGCCGACACCTGGTGGCCAAGGAAACCCACAGAGTCTTGGAGAAAACGGCACTGCCCCAGCTTGACCTTTAAACCAGTCTCTGCCAATCTCTTCAGCACCATCTCTAATCTTTCCAGGTGTTCCTCAAATGTGTGTGAAAACAGCAAAATGTCATCTAGGTACACTATCAACACCTGAAAAATCAAATCGCTCATAACAGACTGCATGAGCTGCTGAAAGCTCGATGGTCCATTGCAGACCCCAAACGCCATTCTCCGGTACTCAAATTAACCAAAAGGCATGGTGAATGCTGTCTTAGCCCTATCTCTGTCACTCACTTGATCTGATGATACCCAGAGGCCAAGTCCTCAGTTGAGAAAAACTCAATGCAGCTTACGATACTCTACGCACAACCGTAGCGACCCGTCAGTTTTGCGCACCAGTACTACAGGCGAGACGTAAGCACTCACACTCTCTTGAATGACACCCTTCTTCAGCAACTTAGTGATGTGCTCCCTGACCTCCTGGTACTGATTTGGTGGAATTCATCAGTACGGCTGATTCACTGGTACATCATCAGTCACATGTATCTCGTGCTGAACCCTATCTGTATAACCCAAATCATCATCCTCCAGGGAAAACACACTTGAATATTTGCCCAGCATGACTTTCAACTTAACCTACTGTTCAGGTGTGCCTCCCATGTCAATATGATCCAAGACTGACTGGGCCTGAGGCTCAGAACAATGACCTAGACCCATACTGACCCGTTCAGTGTCCGCAGAGATTCCCTGAAACCACACTTCGCAGGATGCACTTTAACTATCTACCGGAGACAGCATACCCAGACAGGCCCTAAGCTGCAGCCAAAGGTCTTCCTGAGACAAGTTAAGTACTCTCACTGGACACACAGGTAACTCTGACCAAGGTAGGTACTACAACCAAAGCTCCTGGTAAGAGAGTATTTGCTGGTTCTACCATCCACGCAGAACCATCCTTTTTACTGGATTCCATCCACTTAATCAGGACGGTGGCTGCCGACCAAGCAGGCACATGAGCAAGAGTCTTACCAACGACCCGAGCAAATGAAACTCACTCAACTTAACTGATTGTGCCTGCTGAAAGACTGCCCTCCAGTCGGAATCAAGCCTACCACCCAGCGTGGTGTCAAATTCAGCGTGAACAATCTGTCAGCACTGACTGATAATGTTCATTCCGAGGAGCACGGCCACAGACAATGGACTAGGAGTTTCTTTAGTAATCAATAAACCACATTCAGGAAGGGTCATCCCCATAACATCCATGTCCAGCTCCATGTAACCCAAATAGGGAATGTCTAAACCATTGGCTGCTGTGATCTTCAGCCAGCCTGATGTAGTATGAGGCTGGATGTATTGTCTACATCAGCCAGCCTCATGCAACACACACAATAGCCATGCTCTTGGAATTTGACCCCTCATTTGCTCAATGACATCATCTCCCACAGCCCCAACGACAGGGACGTGTTCACCCTCTTCAGGCATTTCGTTAGAGTCAGACATTTTTTCTTTTTTTTTACACAAGTAGGTCAAAGAGCATAAACTCAATTCAAGATAAATGTTCCTGACACAAACTTCAACCTTCGCAGTCCTTTCCAGTAGCTCAGACACACCCTTGCACAGTTCCTGGATGTAGCAGTGAAATCCTGGGAGCTAACACGTCGACAGCAGGAACCCTGTCAAGCTGGACCAGTCTCCTCAGCAGCCTTCACGACTGACACACTGGAAACCCGATCAGTCCAATGCTGGCCATCTCATTCGCAACCGCGATCCTCCACACTCGGGACATCCTCTGCCTCTGTAAAATATTCACCACTGCCGTATTGTCTAACCAAACTATACCGCTCGACGAAGAAAAAAAATGTATCAGATTGAACAAACAACCCCACTCCTGGTACCAAAATGTGTGACCGGGGATTTAGATTTACCACCAGGAACACATTAGGGGGTTCAATTTATTTTTAAGTTCATACTTCTACTGATTCAAAGAAAACAATTTACTCACAAATATGGCTTATCAATTTAATTGAAATCACAAAAAGAGCAAGTAATTCAACAAAATATGGATAAACAAAATAAGAGCTTTCACAGAGCTGGTTATACAATTAAACCTCCCCACCACTCTACATTTCTCTGAGTGCAGTTATCTCTGTGATACACTGTAGGCTTGAGTATCACAGTCCACTTGTGTGTAACAAACACTATACTCTTAAACACGGCAGTACAAGAACACAATCGTATCAAAATGCAAAAATATAAAATATAAAAATACAAAAATATGTGTAATGCAACACAATTCCAAAACATTACAATACAGCAATGAGAATACTGTACAAAGAAAACAAAACATCATAAGTACATTTTTATATTTCCCACTAACACATCACTTAGAGAAATTAGAGAAAATAACACTCACATAACGATCAGCTCCTACATAAGACCACATTCACTTCATGAGGGCTGAAATGCTCAATATACTGTTGTACACTGTGTAAATAATCACATCAAATTCAAATCACATGAAAAGAAAAATAAACATTTGAAAAAATTAAGTGCATAACATTCCTTAATGTCAAACGAACAGGCCTACACCGCATGGTGTGACGTCATATCATCGCGGACATTACACATGACATAACTTCTCTAATATGACAGTTCTCCATATTTACACAACAAAGTATACATCCACCAATTGTATTTATCAAGATTATAATCACAAAACATTATATTTACCCGTGGATGATCTCTCAATACTCCACAATTTCCCAGAGAGTGCGCGTCTCTCTCTCACACTACTCGTTGCACATCTAACAAAACAATGACCAGGTGAGAATGCATGTGCATAGTCTTGTACGCAACACACACATAGTGCCACCTGTTGACAACTCCAGGGAAATACAGGTAACCGCTGATTTTCCTGTCTTTATAATTCACTTAACATATTAAATGACAATGAAATAACAGTTTTAAACATGCAAGGAGAAAACCAAACTTAGGGGTATTTACCACCTGGTTACATATATATATATATATATATATATATATATATATATATATATATATATATATATATATATATATATATATATATATAAAGTGCTCAAAGAAATTTGCATCCCGTACATTGGTTTCGAGGCAGATTGATAAATAATGGTTAGAATTTAAAAAAAAAAATAAATGTATGTGCAATATGATAATATCTCACTGTACATTAAAGTGCAAGCTTCATACATGTACACATTATGACTTGCTGGAGGACATTAGGTGTAAGTTTCAAACTCACCCAACCCTTCCCAAAAGAAAACATATTTGAATATACATAGCCCAGAGTCTTTAAGTACAGGATAAAAGGCGCACATTTAGAGCAATACCGTATAAAACTTATCCTGCGTGTTAAAAGCTGACGCTTTCACTGTAATGGCAAGGAGGTCCCTGGCCAGAAGCCATAATAATTCAAATGTGCAAGAGTAGTAAGTTTTCAATTTGTGTATTGGTTAAAGCACTTCTTCAGCCTACTGGGTGGTAACTCCTCTCGTGACATGGATGGTTTTCAGAGAGACTGGCTCCAGGGCTCTATTATTACACAGTAGGTGAATATCCTTGATGTGTCACCAAAAAAGGCGACTTTTAGAATGAGACGTTAAACTCATTTCTCTTCTAAGTACTTAAAAACTCTTGTTTTGATGATCACCATAGCAACTCTCCCAAGCATAAATCGAGCTAATGCTTCAGGGAAGGTTGACTATCAGCTCTGATTAATGTATTTATTGGTAGTGATGCAGATAAAAATCTGCTAAGAAAACAACCATTTGTCAAAGTACTTTAGAAGCTATTTCAGAAGCAATTTTTCATTCATTTTCCAAGAAGCTCTCAAAACAGGCTGACAAAAGTCTCTCAATAAAATTAATTGAATTTCCATTCTGGTCCAGGTTGGTTTATTCTAGTTAGTGCGGGTTTTGGTGATAGTTTAGTTGTTTAAGCAACATTCATTCACACTAGCCATTCTTGAGTTGTGCTTGTGTATTCTAGGCCTAGAAAAGTCATGGAAATAAATAAAATCTCAAAAATCAAGTCAATGAATATGCATGTGAATAAACAGAACATATTTCTGTTTATCAGTGATGTCACCGCAAGCAACAGTTGGGTTCTGGAAGTAAAAATACCAATTATATTTTCCATAGACAAACTCATTTTTAACAATAAATTTCAAACCTTAAAAAGGTAGACATACCATTAGCTCTGAGGTTGTTGTGGTATATGCTTCAGGTGAAGCCATCAGTCAGTTTTTAAAATAAATATTAAAGGATTTCTGGTACAACACCATCCTTTATTCAACAAAGAATGATCGACCAATCAAAGAATCTCAGCAAACAAAACTCACCAAAAGAGCCCTGCAGTGACAGCTCACGTGTTTCTGTACTTATAATCAACAAATGTATAATCTTTTTATACTTTTCTTTTTTTGCTTTGAATCAAAGTTTAATGTTGTGCTTCACCTCAGAGCTGATTGGTTTAGTTCATGATTAGAAATCTTTTATAAAGGATTTTTTTAAAAGCCCTATTGATGAAATGAATGATACAAATAATTCCAGAACCAAGATGGCTGAAATAATAGGTGCACTCTCTAGTACAATACAATATTGTCATACAATATTGAGAATTTAGAAGTGAACATTATCAATGCAAATTACTAACATTTTAGTCTGTTCCTCACACAAATCTACAGCATTATAGGACTTCAGAAGATCTGGAATATAACACATAAGTGATATTGACTACTTTTATTATATTTTATTGGTGTTTTTAAGGTGATGCAAAAGTCATGGAAATGTATTGCTCAAAAGTGTGGCGTGTTGAAAAAGCATTGGAAAAGATGGGTTTTCCTGCATGTGAAGTGAATTAAACTGAACGAATTAACGAAGCACTAGCACGGTATTATCATGTAAACAAAGACTGGATCGAGTTCACCAGGGAATTGTACTCCATTAGTTTCATGTCTCACTATGGTGTAAATCTGCCAAACATTTTCTGTTTTTTTCCATAAACTATTCAAGTTATGAATGTGCTCTCGGGCCACAGGGAAATGTACTCCACCTTTAGAAGAGGCTCCGCACTGTTGTTGCCGCTGGCTCGTTTAACGTTTTCATTTCTCAATTTATCACCATCGTTTTGAACTTTGTCTCGGGTTTTGTTCCCTTTGCACAGTTTGCATTCACACAATGATAGTTGTCATACCCCGCCTGTGTCCCTACCACGCGTGAGTTTTGTCACAGTGTATGTTGGTGACTCGGAAAAACAAATGCAATGCTCTCTATTTTTCTACATGTCTCTCCCTCATATTCTCATGATTTCTTAACTCTCATGCACAGCAGAGTTTAAACATGCACTCAGAAATGTTTCCTCATTATATACGTTTTCCTCAAAAACAAATTGCACTTTTGACCAATTAAAATTATGTACACTCCAGCCATAATTTTTTGTTGTATATAGAGCGGCCCCACTCATTTTCATCTATGGAAATAGAGTAAGATTTTGTATGAGTCCACTTGTTCGATTTCTTACAAATTTGCCATCTTGTGCTATTATTGTGACTTGTCATGAGAACAGGTTATAGTAAACCCTTCTAGACAGACCTACCATGACCTTCTAGGTTCTAAAGCAATTGTATAGCCACAAGTCTATGTGATTTCAACCTATTTTTATTTTAAATTGTACAGTATGTTTAATTAGCAAATTCATCTCAGAGCTGGTTGGATTTGGTTCATAGCTTGGAAATCTTTATTCTTTTTTTTTTATATCCCTATGGAGAAAACAAATTAGAAAAATAAACAAGGCATCCATACAAAAGTAATGTGATCTTAACACAGTTATTTAGCATAAGATGTAAAAAACTCAGTGGCAAAACCTTCTGGCCCCAGAGCCTTGACTGTCTGAAATTTGTTGGAATTAGCATTTGTTGGAATTGAGGATTTTGCACAAGGGATACAGTATAGCACCAAATATATGATTTATTTTTTTCTGTATGTGGCAACACCTCTAAACTCACAAGGGTGTGATCTGAGACTAAGGTGTTTCCAACTGAGCAATCAACAACAGATGAAATAAGGGATTTTTATATCCTGTGAAGTGTCAATGTTGCACTAGGGGGCTTACACACTTTTGCTTCACTATGATCAAGGATTGAGTCTATCAATAGATTAAAGTCTCCTCATAATATTATATCATGAGGGATGCCAGCGGCCAATCCAGGCTTGCAACATCCCTTAAAGCTCTATAAAAATCATGATCATCAACATACATGTATAAATGGGAGATCGGAATGTGGCTTCATTCAGGTTTTGCACTGAGGAGCCGAGACAAGGTTCCGGACAATAAAAGCGGTGCAGTTCAGTCTGTGGCAAGAGGGACACGGCCGCATTTTGGGGCATCTGGGGAGGCTCCGTGCAGGCAAAATGCATCTGTTCTTATGCTCGTAGTAGCTTGCCTACACTTGCATCGGCAGTTCACGTGACCAGTTCAGCCTTTGTGGTGTTTCATATTGGGACTCCTAGTGTCACTACATCGACACCCCTCAGCCCAAGTGGGATGTGGCAAACAAAAAAGTAGGAAACAAAGGATTTACCTCCCAGCCCTCCACCGGGGGAAGGGGTGGTCTGTTCACCAGCTCCAGCGTTTCCGTAGGCATCTCTATCCTCGTGTCACCCGTCTCAGGGGCGCTTAGGAGCCCTCTTGGGGGTCTTTGCAGCCGGTCGAGAAGCGAGGGGCATTCCTCTCCTGTGGGGGGCTCTACACCTGGGCCAAGAGCTGGGCTCGGGCTGGGGTGGGGCCGCTTGTTGGGTTTGGGACGCTGCAGGTGGATGCCCTCGGCGAATAGATGGGGTCCGCACTCTTGAGCCGCACCGGGCAAGATGTGTTGGATCGCCTCCATCTGCTGTTTCACTGTCGAGAAGTCCTCAACAGTTTCGCCGAAGAGGCTGAACTTGGACATGGGGGCTTTCAGGAAGCGTGCCTTGTCCGCATCCCTCATCTCGGCCAGGTTCAGCCACTGGTGGCGCTCCTGGACTACAAGCATGGACATCATCTGCCCGCTTGTGTGCACGGTGACCTTAGTCGCTCGGAGGGCGAGTTCAGTAGCCGAGCTCAGTTCTTGTAGCACACAGGGATCAGAACTACCCTCGTGTAGCTCTTTCAGATCCTTGGCCTGATGGACCTGGAGAAGGGCCATGGGGTGGAGAGTGGAAGCGGCCTTCCCAGCAGCGCTGTAAGCTTTTGTCGTCAGTGACGATGTTGCTCTACAGGCTCGGGAGGGTAGTGCCTCCGCCAGGTGGTAGCGCTCAGTGGGCACAGGTGTGCAGCAATCGCTTTGTCCACCTGGACTATCATGACAACCTCGGCCGTCCCCCCATCGGGGTTAGTGAGGGCGGACGAGCTGAAGGATGGCGTCCGGGCAGTTAAGGTGCCCTCGATGATCACGTCAGCTCTTCGTGCACTTCCAGGAAGAAAGGGACGGGGGTGGGGGGTGGATGTTTACTAGCCTGGCCGAGAACGAACCCAGGAACCAGTCGTCCAGCCACGATTGTTGGGGGGCAAGTGGAATATTCCAATCCAGCTCAACACTCACGGCAGCCTGGGAAAGCATGCCGGTCAGCTCCACGTCTGCCTCAGACTGGGCTGCCACACACGAGGGCGGCAGCCCTGTCGAGTTCTCATCATCTGAGATCACCAGGGCAACCTCCGATAAAGCGATCAACATCTCATCTGGCTCACGAGCGCCGTAAGAGCAAGGCTGGTGGTGAGGCAAGCCTAAGTCATCCCAGTGCTGGATTGAAGCAAATGAGCGTATCGGGGAGTGGGCAGTCCATGGGGATTTACCTAGCAGATCCGTACACACTGAAGCCCCCATATCACCTCCGGTGTCAGCCGAGGCGGTCTCGTACCCATAGTTAGGCGGAGCCACGAGGGGGACAGCCGAAGTGGCTTTCCCTCGGAAGAAGGAAAGCCGCAACTTCAACATTGCCATGGTTTTGTTCTCGCAGTGAGAACTTGAGCCATCCACAAATGCTTCCTCAACGTGCTTACTGCCCAGGAACGTGAGGCAGTGATCGTCAGAGGCGGAGAGGTAACAGCACAGACACGGAAAGACATCTTTAAAAAGATGCTTAATGTCACTGTGCCTTGCTCTAATAGAGGAAACACACTCTTATAGAGAAAAGCTCTTTTAGAAGCACTGTCGAAGCGCCCAGGGGTGTAATCTGCAGTGGAGTGCAGAGTGAAGAGAGAACCACTGGAATGCGCCATATATCCAACAGCAGAAGCTCTTAAAGAGTCTAGGTGAATGGGAACGGCAGTGGTATTCAGCTGGCCGTAATACGACCGCTCAGCTCTGAAGAAAAAGTCTGAATTCGCATTCCGAACTCCCTTTTATACCCGTATGTCGGGGGGAGTGGCATGCAAATTCTACATGCCAATTTCTCATTGGCCTTTTCTCAAAGATCTGAAGGTGGATTGGGCTCCAAAGAGTGACCCCTAGTGTCACTACATGGACACAAAGTTGAGTGAGTGACAGAAGGGTAACATAAAATTTGTGGCTTGATGTTTATTGCCAATAAAAAATTTCCTTTCATTTCTTTAAAAAAAAAAAAATAATAAAAATCTGCATCACAGTACATTTCCATTTACAATGGAAGCCAATGGAGCCAATTCATAAATGTCAAAACGATGTTTCAAAAGTATAGCCACAAGAAATAAACAACATGTGTGTTAACATGATTTTAGTGCTATCAAATTTCTAAACAACCATTTCTGTGCAAAATTATATTAAATTTTACAACTTCGATGCCATGGCGATTTTACTCCAAAACCTTCAAACGACCGTAAAAATTATGATTGACAATTTTACAGCTCAAATAATACACAAGTTTTAACAGAAGAATTAATGTAGGTGATTTAAAAAAATTATAAGCTTCATATTTTTGCCTTTAAACCCTCAAAACATTGCCCCATTCACTTTCTATTGTAAGTGCATCATAGTAACCCTGATTTTTTCAGTGATGTGTCGAAATATTATTTTGTGTGGTAATCCACATTAATCCATAAATGCTGTCGAATGAGTTTAATTTATATTGAACATGGAATATTCCTTTAAGATTATTTTTGTTTACTTTGTGCAACAAACAATTTTGGTACTATGTTAGGTCTTCAATTGATGTCAAAAATGAAATCTGATGCAAAACCATTTGAGAGCAACTGATCTATATTACAGCTTGACCAGTGGCTGCATGCGGCTGTGTGAAATGTTTACAAACTCTGGTTTCAAATGCACACACACATGTTTGTCTCAGATTACCATTCCTCCTCACCAGAACAGTAATGTGCTTGCACAGCTCCATATGATAACTAGGGGATGGGAACTAATGCTGCTTGTTTCTGACAGCTCCCTCGTGATCCAGTTTAACAGCTGCCATCTGTAAACCCAGAGGGATTCTGGAAAAATGTTGCACGGTGCAAGAAACTGTCTGATTGCCATTGCGGTAAACCTCACTGTAGATTTTATGTTGACATACTGCAACCTTATTCAGATTTGGTGTCTGTCTGTGTTTCACTGAAGCACTTTAACTAAACACACATTTTGCTAAATTGCTTTTAAGTATAAAGTGAACTACTAAAATGTTGTATAGTAATCAGACTACTTGTCGATGTTTAGCACCTCCCTCAAATAAGATAAAATAACAAGAATTAACAACCAATTTACAATGAGATTATAAAATGTTATTCATGAAAAAGAGCAGAATGTTTATAATTTATAAATGCACTATCTTGTAAATCATTGCATTAAAATAAATGGAATTACTTGAAGTCATTTGCAACAGATTTAAGAACCTCTTTACAATGCAATTATTGATCCTCATTCATGATACATGACCCAGTCTCATGACAAGTCATAATGATTAGTACAAGATGGCAAAACCATAAGAAACCAAATTGATTTAGCTCATACAAAAAATGTGAATAAATGTCATACCTTTTCGTACAAGCCCAATCAGTCATTTAATATCTTAAGATTTCTTTGCAACCTGACTTTTACGTACTGTGTTTTACATTTGAATTTAACACTAGAGGCACTAAAACAACTGTGCATTATATTCACTTTCACACAAATCATGAAAAAAATGTCCTTTTCATTTATCATTTTAAATGAGATTACTATTGGTTAGGTTTAGGCTAAAGTTTTAGGTTAGGAGATACGTTTTACTCAATATAACCTCCATCTAATATTCACCTTAAAATCCTTGTCAGATTACGACACCATTTCACTTGCTTTTAGAGCCCCCCCACAGGACATTTCACTGGGAAAATGTAGCCAAATGTGTAATGAAGCACATAATTTCGTTTTTGCAAAAACGATGCCACGGTCAAGTAATTTTCATAAGAACAGGTTGTTATTATGAGATGTCATGACAACACTATGTTGATAATGAGCAGAACTCGGTGGTGGAAAACACCGGCTTTCACATCCTCCTCCATACTATGGAGCCAAGATACAGAATCCATTCTCTCAGACCTGTTTTTTTACCTGTGTTGTAGAGTGACACAAAATCCAGAGTGATGGATTTGATGTGTAACACCAGCCAAGTGTCCATCACCTGCGATTCCTGAACATCCATCCCCACAGATTCATATGTAACGGTATCTGCTCATTATTAATAAAAGAATTGGAGGACAAGATGCATCGTGTTGCATCGAGAATCTATTTTATAATTGAATCGTAACCTTCTGAATTGTAATCGAATCGTGAGGCAAGTGAAGATTCAAACCTCTAACTGGAAACTCACGGCAGTGCACCTAGTTAGATGGTCTAAAAGCAATTTCACATTGACATTTACCCTATACCCTATATAACATAATTTTAGGGAATAATTTAAGCATGCCAAATTCACAAAGTTTCTGGCTTACAAAAGCCTCCAGCATGAAAGTTGCCCTGACTTTATACAATTTCAGCAGATGGTAAAAGATAACAGTCAGGCTGGTAGCCAATAGTATTTAAGTGATAGCTAAATTTAATTATCCTCTAAATCACAAAGTTGCTGCATTGAATGGGAACTGCTGTTAATTTATCTGTCAAAGCCAACATAAAGACACAGATTTTCTTCAACTGGCACGAAGATGTAAATGCGTTTGAAAAAGCTTCCTATTCCCAGAACAAAGTCAGCGTTTTTTTCAAAGGCATTTGGCTAATGTGATGGACATATTCGAAAGCTCAAATCAATGTCACAGACAAGTCAGCATTTGCTGCCAAGTCTCCATCTCATAACGGTCTACTAAAACATGACACGGTAGGGAATATTCCCTTCATAGAAAGTCCAAAATCCTCAAAAAATCAAAGACTTGGCCATTTTGGCTCAATTTAATGACTTTGACACCAAACTTGACAATACACCAGGACACATCTTACTTTAATATTTGACCTCCATTAAACTAGTGTGAATGGCTGATCTGAGCGAAGTGGTGGTGGCGTAGTGGGTTAAAGCACAGAAATGGTAACCAGAAGGTTTCCAGTTTGATCCCTCCAGCCAGCACCATTGAGTCCTTGAGCAAGGTACTTAACTCCAGGTTGGTCTGGGGGTATTGTCCCTGTAAAAAGTGCACTGTAAGTCACTTTGGATAAACGTGTCTGCCAAATGTAAATGATCTCTGTTGTTTGGATAATCATTACCTCTTCTTGTAGTCTCTCTTGTTCTTTGATGTGTTCACAGGCTAGTGTTCCTTGGCCAGGACATGTTAGTTTAAGCCAGTCTTTTTTGTGGTTTTCCTGGCTGGAAATTAAAGCATGTGCTTATTTTCCCTCTTCATTGTTTACGTTCGCTAAAACTTGTGGGATATTAGCAATGTCTTTAATATTTTTAGTTGTTTCCTTGGTCATACAGTGGATTACTCATCTTCTCCTTTTCAGCATTTCCAGCGTTTTTTTGCTTCTCTCTTTTAAGCGTTTGCTACTCAGTAATGTCTTTTCCAGTTCTGTCATTAAATAGTTTTAAATCTGTTTGTGCAATAATGTTTTGTTCTACTTTATTCACAGCCCAATCATAAAGTTCTCTGCCAGTAGGGCAAAGGATATTTTGCATCTTAAGCCATTTTTCACTCTTGTTCTTTACAAATCTTTCAAAAGATTGCATAACAGCTTAGGAATGTACCTGATGGTAGATTTCAAATAAAAAAATTAATGGCATATGTTTTTCTTTGAAGAATGATAAATTATCCATCTCTGATCTTAGAGTAGTTTTATATAGGGTGTAGTGTGTGGCCTAGGAATAATGAGCTTGCCTTTTAAAGATTCATTGCATGTCCTCTGCATTTATATATGTGTAGATATTAATCTTAAACACATTCTGGCCTCCAAACAAGCTAAATTTGGGGACACCGAAATGTTAGCCATTATTCTTTTACATCTGGAGTTAGACTCAATTATGCTTCACCACTTTGGGCACCTTTTCTCATGAACCTTTTTAAAGCTTAAAAACTCATATTCTTAACTGAAATAGAACCTCTTAGTGACCATTTTGTAAGTGCTCTACATAGGTTATAGAGCATCATACAGAGTATAAAGTTCAAATACAAGGAAGGCAAGTAAAATGAAACAAGAGAACCGAATACCTTGTTGACAGCTTTTGTAAACAAACACCCTTCCTTATAGCTAAATTAGTTATATTTCTTGAATATGAGCTGCTTTTTAATCTATATTGTAAAAGACATGATAAAAGATTTGATTTCAAACACTCTATGGTCATGTCAGAATCATTTGTCACTCGTGACCCTGTGGCAGTGCAAAGATCAGGTTAGTCACACCCTCTCAGTAGCCTCATAGCTGTAGGCTCATTTCACCACAAAACACTGAGATTCTTAAAGGGATAGAGAACCCCCCAAAACAAGCTTTTTTCCATACAAGGAAAGTGAATAGAGCCCCAAAAATGAAGAAAAAAAAAGAAGCATTAAGGGAATAATTCACCCAAAAATGAAAATTATCTCATCGTTTACTCACCCTCATGAATTGCCAGATGTATATGACTTTCTGCCATATGCTGACCACAAATGAAGATTTTTAGAAGAATCTTTCAGCTCTGTTGGTCCATACAATGCAGTAGAATGGGTGCCAACATTTTGATTCACATAAGTCAGCAAACATGTAATCCATAAGACTCCAGTGCTTAAAACAATATCTTCAAAAGCGATATGAAAGGTGTGATTGAAAAAAAGATCACTTTCACATTTTTCTAGAGTTTTTGGTGGTTCACATTCTTTATGCATACCGCCCCTACTGGGCTGGGATAATTTTAGCAAAACATTACTTAAATGTTGATCTGTTTCTCACCCACACCTACAGTATCATATCACATGAAAATATGAATTAAAACACTGAAGTCATATGGATGACTTTTATGATGCCTTTATGTCCTTCTTGGTGTGTTAAAATGTTGGCACCCATTCACTTGCATTGTATGGACCAACAGAGCTGAGATGTTCTTCTAAAATTCATAATTTGTGTTCTACAGCATGGAGCCAAAACAGCGCCAACACGCATCTCAGAATAGCATTCTGAGATGCTATTCTTCTCAACACAAATGTACAAAGTGGTTATCTGAGTTACAGTAGACTTCTTCAGTTCGAACCAGTCTGGCCATTCTCTGTTGACCTCTCTCATCAACAAGGCATTTCCATCCACAGCCCATCTGGCCCCAACAATCATGCCACGCTCCAAATCACTGATATCACATTTGTTCCCCATTCTGATGGTTGATGTGAACATTAATAGAATTTTATGCATTGCTGCCACACTTTTGGCTGATTAGATAATCGCACGGATGATTGTTGGTGCCAGATGGGCTGGTTTGAGTATTTCTGTAAATGCTGATTTCCTGGGATTTTCATGCACAACAGTCTCTAGAATTTACTCAGAATGGTGACCAAAAACAAAAGACATCCAGTGAGCAGCAGTTATGTGGACAGAAATGCCTTGTTGATGAAAGAGGTCAACAGAGAATGGCTAGACTGGTTAGAACTGACAAAGTCTATGGTAACTCAGATAACCGTTCTGTACAATTGTGGTGAGAATATAATCTTACAATGCTATTCTGAGATGCGGTTTGGCACTGTTTTGTCAGTAGAAGGGGGACCTACACAATATTAGGCAGGTGGTTTTAATATTGTGGCTGATCAGTGTATATACATTTACAGTCATGTGAAATATGAAGTACATCCTCATTGAATTCAATGCTTTTACGTATCAGGACATAATACAAATCATCAGAGGCTGCTTGCACCAGCTATATGTAAGTTACAACTTAGCCTAGTTGTGGCGTAAATGGGCACTAATGCATCAATCATTTCGACATACAGTATGATGTTGACCTTTACACTCGTTAGATGTGTACATCATACTGTATGATTATTTTAGATAAAGTTCCTATATACTGTTATTTACACAAGGCAAATATACTACATATCAAATCTACTTTAATTAAGTATCATATTTTAATGGTGATATAATTTATTACAGCTGACATTTACATGAGCAAATAAGGTTTTAACATCAACCATAACAAAATCAAATTGAAGTTCACATCTTTTTAACACTTCTGTTACAGGTACAGATAAACGTCATATTATAACGTATAATACTATGTATTAATTTACGGAGAGCTTATGACCTACTAGTTAAGTCTTGCCTTAAGAACATGTGGTGGTGCAACCAAATTAAGCACTCACTTAGTTACAAACTAACTAGTAGTTACCAAGCCCTTAGTGTGAACTTTACGTCCCAACTTACGTGAGAACTTACGCACAGCTGGTGCAAACCTACCCAGGTCCTTAGCAGGTCTTAAAATTAGGTAAATACAACCTCAGATGAACAGCAACACATGACATATTACACCATGTAATTATTTATTTAACAATTTAAAGCCAAAATTGAGAAGCCATGTGTGAAAAACGAAGTACACCCTTACTGCTTCCATAGGAATGAAGAGGCTAAGTAGTAGCCAGGTGCTGCTATTCAAATGTGCTTGATTAATTGATTATCAGCAAGTGTGGCCACCTCTATAAAAGCAGAAGTTTTAGCAGTTTGCTGGTCTGGAGCATTCAGGTGTATGTTAACACAATGCCAAGGAAGACATCAGCATTTGATCATGCATGATAATAGAGAAGAAATTGTTTCTGCCCATCAATCTGGGAAGGGTTATAAGGCCATTTCCAAACAATTTAAAGTCCATCATTCTACAGTGAGAAAGATTATTCACAAATGGAAAACCTTCAAGACAGCTGCCAATCTTCCCAGGAGTTGACGTCCCAGCAAATTCACCCCAAGGTCAAACCGTGCAATGCACAGAGAAAGAGTTACATCTCAACTCTACAGGCCTCAGTTAGCATGTTAAATGTTAATGTTCATGACAGTACAATAAGAAAAAGACTGAACAAGTATGGTTTGTTTGAAAGGGTTGCCAGGAGAAGGCCTCTTCTCTCTAAAAAGAACATGGCAGCACGGCTTAGGTTTGCAAAGTTGCATCTGAACAAACCATAAGACATCTGGAACAATGTCATTTGGACAGACAAGTCCAAAGTGGAGATGTTTGGCCATAATGCACAGCACTATGTTCGGCGAAAACCAAACACAGCATATCAGCACAAACACCTCATACCAACTGTCAAGCACGGTGGTGGAGGGGTGATTATTTGGGCTTGTTTTGCAGCCACAGGACCTTGGCTTACAGTCATTGAGTCAACCATGAACTCCTCTGTAAAACAAAGTATTCTAGAGTCAAATGTTAGGCCATCTGTCCAACAGCTTAAGCTTGGCTGAAATTGGGACATGCAACAGGACAATGATCCCAAGCACCCAGGTAAATCTACAACAGAATGGCTGAAAAAGAAAAGAATCAAGGTATTGCAGTGGCCGAGTCAAAGTCCAGACCTCAACCCGATTGAAATGCTCTGGCGGCACCTTAAGAGAGCTGTGCATAAACAAATGCCCGCAAACCTCAATGAACTGAAGCAATGTTGTAAAGAAGAGTGGGCCAAAATTCCTCATCAATGTTGTGAGAGACTGATAAATTCATACAGAAATCAATTACTTATTATGCTAAAGGTGGTTCTACAAGCTATTGAATCATAAGGTATACTTATATTTTCAAACATAGCTTCTCTATTTTGGCTTTATTTTTGTAAAATAAATAATGAAACAGTGTAATATATCATGTGTTGTTGTTCATCTGAGGTTGTATTTACCTAATTTTAAGACCTGCTAAGGACCAGATAATTTGTATTATGTTCTGATATGTGAAACCATAGAATTCAAGGAGGGTGTACTTTCTTTTTCACATGACTGTATATAAAGTTTTATTAATGATTATTCAATTCAATTTGATCTAATTTTGTTATAAAACTAAAATGCATAAATCTTAAAATAATTCATTAATAATGTATAATTTCAAACTTGACATGTGAGAACCAATGGCGATTGGTGTCAATGACGTTAAACATTGCCCAATGTGCCTAAAGGTGCCATTTTTATCTAACTTCAGTGCAAATGAGATTTATTATGGCACAGAACACCAGGTTTGATGTCAATGGGTGGGTTGACATGCACAGCAGTACATTTTAAAACTACCAAAAATGAGCTCGTTTAAAAATCTGACAACTAGTGATGTCAAATTTCAGAAATGTCGCCCTAGAAATTAACAATCAATTAATCGAGTAATCGTTTATGTTAATATTGAAAAACACACCTGGAGGACTCCAAATAATATGTGCATGTAACCTCTTTTTAAATATAATTTAAATTAATACATTGAATACAAGCATTGGCATTTTTCTCTTAAAATATTTAGTTCAGTGTAAATACATTTAGGCTAAGCTTAGTTCGAATTTGGGAATTGTTTAATTACTGTTTATGAATAGTAACTTCTATTTTCAGATATATCTAATATAATGTAAATAATTTATTTACATATTTCAGCTAATTAAAAATTAACGTTGCTTAATGCTGTGCTGTAACACACTATGTGTGCAGAAAAGATTAATATTAATTTATAGAGAAACGCTCCAACATTTGTTTTGTTTACATTAAACCAGCTTCATCTCTCATTTGTGCATTTGCTCTCTTCTTCTGTTAACAGAATAATTACATTCAACATGCCAGCGCCCTCTAGCGGTAGGTGACTGTATAGACAGCCTTATCGATGTCTGCTGACATGTTTATTAGGCATTTGTCCTGAAATAAATCACGATTTTCGATTAATCATTAACATAGCTACTGACAACGCAAGAAAATTGTTTTTACTTGAGATTTGAAATCGTCAGGTTGTTCTCTGCTTTTGACATCAAAACATAAAGGAGTCATGCGCACAACACTTGCGCACACTAGATAAATCCATAAGAATGGCGGTAAAGGTATTTACGTGCAATGCGCAATTGGGGTTAATGACATGTGCAGACTTGTTTTTTGCTTAAACCGTTTATGACTTTACCCTAAAAAAAGAATGCCATTTAAGGCATCTACTTTACATGACTCCACACATTGTTGGCTTCGAAATCATAATCAGTCTAAGAACATGCATGTAAACATGCTCATTAATGTCTAATAAATGTGCATTAGGGTGATTTATTGTAAGGTGCTATATTTGATTTGAAAGCTCCAGTGCATGGCAAGATTGTAAGTGAATAAAGGCTTACATTTGGTTTTAAAATCTGTACCTCACACAATGCTATTGCATTTCACACATAAAAAGGATTATTCACCCCAAAATGTACTCACCCTCAAGCCCTCCCAGATTTCAATGACTTTATTTACATTTACATTTATGCATTTGGCAGACGCTTTTATCCAAAGCGACTTACAGTGCAATTATTATAGGAACAATCCCCCTGGAACAACCTGGAGTTAAGTGCCTTGCTCAAGGACACAATGGTGGTGGCCATGGGGTTAGAACCAGTGACCATCTGATTAACAGCCCTGTGCTTTAGCCACTACGCCAACACCACTCCAAATAAAGTCTTTACAAGACTTTATTTCTTGTAAAAAACACAAACAAAGATTTTTTGATGAATATCTCAGCACTGTAGGTCCTTATAATGCAAGTGAATAATGATCAGCTCCAAAAATCACTTAACCTGTTGATACACACCTCCTTTTTGTGCACAAACCCTGAAAATGACATATCTGAACTTAAAGGGTTGTTTTTAGTTGTTATTTACTGGACCCTTTGGAGTATGGACACAGTTGTGGTATCTTTTGAAAGAAGACACTTTGGGCTTTATTTCCCAAGTTTCAGAATTAATATATGTTATTAGTTTTTAAAGATAGAGAAGCTGAGGTTTATAGTAATAGAAATATTTTGTGCTGAACATGTTTTTATGATCTAAAAAAACCAATAAAAACTAAAAATGAGGTTCCTGCAAGCTTTCTTCTCTGTAAAATCGCTGGGTGGAGTACAGAGAAAAATTAAGACTCCGCCTTTCAAGGCGACACAAAATCTGACTGCACTGCTTGGCTATTATGAATAAAACAACGGCGCATTTTTAAAAATAGACTTTGGAGACAGGGTTGTTTTGTTTACGAGACTCTAATATACAAGATCATATACAGTTTTACAACATGAATGCTGCTCAGATCGCATAGTTTGTTGAAGAACGATGACGAAGGGTAATTCTTTCAGGCAAGAGCTCATGTAAACAATAGAGAATATATAAATATTTCTCAGATTTATCACTTTTATTGTCAAAAAAGTGCTATTGGATGTTTTTCAATGAACGCTTGTGATGGACAATTGACCCAAGCGTAGCGAACCTGGCACAAATAACTAAATCGCTGTTTCTGGAGCATTGCTATCGTGAAAAAGAGATCGGATATCAATGTTGAACCCTTATACCTTTGAAAAGATGTATTATTTGTTAACATTAATTACATTTATAAACAGTAAATTATTAAATGTAACAGAGTGACCTAACCAGCGCTTGCGCGCGGGAATTGCGTATCAACAGGTTAAAGGCAGCATAAAAGTAATCCTCAAGACTTCAGTGGATAAATCTATATATCCATAAGTGATATGATAGGTGTGGGTGAGAAACAGATCAATATTTAAGTCTCTTTTTACTATAAATCTCCACATCACTTTCGGGATGCGAAATAACAACTGGCATTGTATGGATTACTTTTATGCATCCTCAAATTAGCCACAAAGGACTGATCATCATTCACTTACATTATAAGGACCTACAGAGCAGAGATATTCTTCTAAAAATCTTCATTTGTGTTCTGCAGAAGAAAGTAAGTCATAAATATCTGGGATGGCATGAGGGTGAGTAAATGATGAGAGAATTTTCATTTCTGGGTGAACTGTCCCTTGAAGTCAGGTTGTACATCATCAAACATTATTGGTGCTTTCATGTTTCATGATCAAAAAACGTTGATATTTGATTTGAGGTCAATGACAGAGGGAAGACTTTGTTTTAGTGAATAACAATTTAAATTTGGTCTGTTCCTCACACAAAGCTATTGTGTCATGAAGACATAAAACTAGAGCATGAGGCATATTAACTATTTTTATCATACTTTTATGATGCTGTTTGTGTCATTTTAGGACCTCAGCAGCATTTGCCCCCATGAATATGAGCACCCCAGACAATCAATTAAACTTTTAATTCTGTGTTCCAAAGAAGAATTAAAGCCAAAAAGGTTTGGAACAACATAACAGTAACAAATTGATGATAATAATAATCATTAATATTATTATTATTAATTAATTTTTTTATTTAATAATTTCATTTTTAGGGGAACTTTTCATTTAAAGGCACTTCTGTTTGGTTTTTACGACCCAATGGGCCATAAGAGTTGATAGGGGAAAATTTGACGTTACTAATTAATTCCATTGAATATTTCAGCCAGATCTTGAAGTCAGTTGTAGAAACTGTAGGCAAGGCAGCAGGTGCGGGGCAGGAGGATGATTATCTCTATTGGCTTAAAGGATTATTACCTGATTGCTGGCTCTCTGAGAGCTAGCCCAACAAGCTCCCATGTTCTGAATGTGGCCATCATTCCTGGAATTAACGATCCACCATATGCAGCTTGATCTCCCATTGCCAGGTGCAGAGGAACCCAGAGGTGGAGTGTGCTAGGATTTATGAAGAAATCTGAGTATCTGCAAGCATGTCAACTCAATCCCTGAATGAGGCATGCTTGAGTTGGCACGCCAAAATGCACGGACACACAAATCTACAGGTCAAGTTTGCCAGGTCGTGTCTCTCATCTAAAGCACTTTATCGATTAGGACTTATGTGATGTAAATGAGAAATTCATCTAAAATATTGTATAGTACTGGTGCTATTTTACAATCCTGTGGATGAGTGAATTAAGCTGGCTTGTGAAAAAGACAAATAATAATTTTGAGAGTTCTAGTACCCCAAGATTAGTCACATTATGTCGACTCACCGACAAGCGACATCTTCTATCAGACATTTTTGCATCGGCTCAAGCATGTTTACCTTCCCCTATGGAGCAACCAGAATTGAGTTGTGCCAGCAGCGTGGGAGATCAAAGTTCAGATCCTGCACTGAAACCGGGAAGTAATTGCATTTGCATGATCAGTTAGGGGCGTGATTCAGAGGTTACATTTTCTCCACTAACATTATATTTTTACTCCACTGATGGACATTCCAAAACTATTCCAAAGTGTGCAGTAATGGAGAGAGTTTTCTAAATGCTTCACTTTCGGTAGAAGAAAATGCTGTTCTAGTGTGGATGAAAAGTGTAAACATAGCGAAAATAAAGTGTTTTTAAATGAAAACATTAGTGTGGTTGTGGCCATTTAAACATTCCAACACAAAACCCTATTAGAGTTCACACGGGTAACACTATTTTGTAGAGCTATTTTCACATGGAGCTGATGCCTATGTGGAACATTCCAATTCATTCACGAATGAGGTTCCATTTCAGTTAGGATGCTGACTGGGGCCACGTCAACCCTCAAAAGTAAAAAACATAAAAAAAATTGTTTTTATTATTTTGCTACGTTTATGCCTCTCTTCAATACTAGAATGGTGTTTCCCCCCACTGAAAACAGACATTTTTGAAAACGCTCTCTAGTACTGAATACTTTGGAATACAGTAATGTTAGATACCTAAATACAGATTTTCGATTAGTAAGAATGTGGCCTTAGACCACGTCCACACTAATACGTTTTCAGTAGGAAACGCATTGATGTTGTAACTTTTATGCATCTTATGAGGGGTGGTTCTAGGATCAGTGGATATTCAGGGCTAAGCCCAGACCTCTGTGGATACATATAAGGCCATTGTTTGCTGAATTATCAGAAGATTATACACTTTATAATAAAAAGTCAAAATGTTGCACCTGTGAGATGTAATGTATATATAGTAAATCTTTAAATTTACTGAAACTAAAACTAAAAGGTCCCACTAACTTTGACTCTGAGAAACAAATAGTTGCTAGTTTTGCCAGAGTTTTCGAGGTTCATGGCATTGTGTCTTAATAAAAGAGTTTTGCAAAAAAAAACACAAATGTCTTGGCTAGTGACTTAAATTTAGAAAATTCTTCCAGCACATCTATATAAATTACCCTTTGGTTATGGGGCTATATATTTAGTACTTACTGCATCTGTATGGACCAACTCAACAAAGTTCCCTATATCTCACCAAGACAGGAATGCTGACGAGAAACACACAACCACAATCGCATTTTGCAAGTGCTCGTCTTGTGCTCATTCAGTGTTATTCATGCTGTAGAAAGACAGGTATCAATAATGTAAACATTAGGGATACCGCTCTCATGTATTGGTTAAATGTCAAAATAAACGTAATCGTAAAAATGGTCTGATACCATCTGACGTATGAATGTCATTACATAAACATTCAGCCCACAAATTAAATTCACGCTATGTCCTAGTGAGATTATTTAACCACAAAAGCTACGATTGAATGCAATAAATGTATAGTCTGCATGTAATTCAAATGTGAGCGCTTGTGAATCTGTGGAGACAGTATTGTGCTGATGCCGGCTGCTCATACCTTTTAAGGCTCCTCCAAGGCTCATACAGGGAAAACACCATCATGAGCATCGCGCACTCTGTTTGTAGCAGATGACAGTAAACAGAGTGCAAATTCACGTTGTAGTATGAAGGCATATATATAGTACAAAATTATTGAATGAAATTGCTTTTAATCACTTTTAATCATCACTTTTATTCACAGCAGCTGGCTTTGCCAGAGTGAGAATCTGCCTTCAAGCGTCAGAGCTCCTTGGTCAAAACAACACAGAAACACTTCAAAATAACAGCTTTGTAAAAATAAAAGCTAAATTTATAGGAAAAAAGTATGACAGAAATATATCACTACTGTAAAGTTATGTAATATTCACTGTACACTGTTTTTTGGTGATTGGAGAAACAAGTGCACACAGAACATTACAGTGAGACACAGATAATAAAAAAGTATGAGTATAAATAGACATACAAATAATAGGACATATAACATAATATGTCCATGTGCAAGTGGTAATGTATGTGCAAGGTAAGGGGTATGTACAGTTATTTACATATGTACATGAGATATGTATTTACATTACTGCACTATGGGGGAGTCCTGAGGCAGTTTAATTGTTCATGAGAAAATTGGCCTGAGGTTAAAAACTGTTCTTTTGCCTGGATGTCCTGGCGCTCAGTACTCTGTTCAAAGAGGGAGTGGCCAGGGTGTGTCCAGAGTTATTCTACCTGCATGTTTTCTCACTCTGGAGAAATACAGGTCTTGGAGTGTTGGCAGGGTGGCACCAATAATCCTCTCAGCTGTCCTGACTGTCCATTGTAGTCTCCTTATGTCTGATTTGGTGGCTGAACCAAACCAGACAGTTATAGATGTGCACAGGACAGACTCAATAACCGCAGAGTAGAACTATGTCAGCAGTTGTGGCAGGTTTAACTTCCTCAGCTAGCGAAGGAAGTACAAATTTTGCTGAGCCTTCTTGACAATGGAGTATATGTGGGTGTCCTGAAGTCATCTCCACTGTTTTTGAGTGTGTTCAGCTCAAGGTTGTTGTGACCAGACAGCCAGCTGATCAACCTTCTGTCTGTATGCAGATTCATCACCATCGTAGATGAGGCTGATGACCATGGTGTCATCAGCAAACTTGAGGAGCTTGACAGTGGGTCTTTTGCTGTGTAGTCATTCATCTGTCAGAAAGCTGGTGATCCATCAACAGATTGGAGTGAGCACGGAGAGCTGGGTCAGTTTGGATGAGAGAAGATCAGGCATGATGGTATTGAAGACTGAACTGAAGTCCACAAATAAGATCCTTGCACAAGTCCCAGGTCTTTCGAGGTTTTAGAGGATATAATGCAGTCCCAAACTGACAGCATCGTCCACACACTTGTTTGCTTGGAAAGCAAACAGAAGGGGATCCAGCAGGGGTCCAGTGATGCCCTTCAGGTTGGCCAAAACCAGTCTCTCAAATTACTTTCTGACCACAGACGTGAGAGTGACAGGTCTACAGTCATTAAGTCCTGTGATTTGGGGGTTTGGGGGTATTATGGTTGAGCAATTGAAGCAGCAGGGAACTTCACACTGCTCCAGTGATCTATTGAAGATCTGTGTGAAGATTGAGGCCAGTTGGTCAGCACAGACTTTCAGACAGGCAGGTGAAACACCGTCTGGGCCTGAAGCTTTCCAAATTAAACGTATTACTTAATTTAAAAATATTAAAATATAATATGTTTTAGTATCAAATTGATACAAGTACTGGTACTGATGCCACTACAAGATGATAAAAACATGTGGGGCATTACGGAAAACATTCTTGGCTTAATCCCTGGAAGCCAATCCCTAGCACTGCCCATGCCTTTCATCCACACCGGGACAGCATTTTCCTCTACGGAAAATGCTCTCTAGTACTGTGATTAGTAATTAGGAAATGTAAAAGAGAGTTTTCAATCAAAAATATATTAGTGTGGATGGCAGCTTACTAAGTTTCGAACAGAGCTGTTGAATTGCAAACAAAGGGATCTTATTAGTGAAGTGTGGACAACAGCAGCACTGTTTTATACTATAAAAAATATATTTTTGTTGTGTCTTATCCTAAATCTTTGCTGGTGGCCCCATTTAAAATTTTTAGTTGAGTCTTCTCCCATCAAGCTTTGCACCAAGGCTTTGACCTTAGCATGAATTTGCAGACGACATATTGTTTGCTGTGCTTTGGAAATATGTCTGTAGACTTGCAGAATACTTTTTGATTGTAAATGGTCATAAATGTCAGTTTCTTAAAAACAAGCTTTCAAGGGAAAATTCACCCAAAAATAAAAAGTCATCATTTGTCATCAATACGCACACTTATGTTGTTCTAAAACTGTATGACTAACATTCAAGAAAGCCATATGTGTTATGAAGAGTTTTATTTTTGTGTGAACTATCCATTTAAGAGCTGCTTGTTTCATGAATCAACTTTACCTGCACTAGCTTCAGTTTTCCATCTACTCCAACAATCACTTATATCACCTTTACATTTTTTTCTTCCTTCTTTTCTCCCCCCTTCCTGCCAACCCTCCCCTAACTTCCCATGACTTTTCCCAAAAACCTGATCTCAGCAGCTGCCCAAGCTCCACCGTTTCCCGCCACCCAGCCCATCCCAGCACGTCTTTGTTCCAATGCATGATGTAATGCTAGAACAAGCTCTCAGAGACCTGAGAGATACAAGCCTCAACAAAGGGAACAGATCTCTTTTCATGTGTGGTAACTGGACAGAGTATCATGTTTCAAGAAAGTACAGGGAGAGAGTGCGTTAGAGCTAGCGAGAGAGCCACTTGTGTATAAATACTGATTACGGTGATAATAACTCAGAGTGCAGTATAATAAGCTCTTGATTGGTCCCCCAACATTACATTACAGCTTCACGAGAAAAGAATTTTAAACCCGACGGTTTGACCATTAAGGTGAAGTTTGTCACTCATCTAATCATTTGATCTACACATGTTTCCACCAATTGGCCCCCATTAGATCATAGTTTATTTTTACCCCATGCTCTCAGTGAGCACGCAAGGAGTGCTTGGATCGTTGTTTTGACGTTTCGGACCAAAACATAGTGATTTCTTAAAAATTAATTATCATCACACAGACTCTGATGTAAGCTGGATTTGAATGGACCATGGATGGTGCACAAGCCCCAAATCATACAGGGATTAATTTAGACTAACCTGGGGCTTCATTTGTGCTGGTGTCATGCCAGACTGTTGTTTTTGCAAATCCTATAATATCACTTTTGTGCAGCCTTAATCATAAAAGTAAATTAAATTAATTTAATTTAAGATATTGCTCCTGCTACTTCCCACTCCTGAAATCGTTATTATGAGTATGTCATGTGTAAATGCTTCATTGTGGGAAACAGCAGGAAACACGGAAGACGTCAGGTCCATTCTTGCTTATATCTTGGGGAGCTTCTATTTTGACATCGTAATACATGTCAGTTTGCTGACAATAATGGAATTTTGGTCAAATACATGCTATTCACTCTGTGTTAAACATGTACAATATGCATCAAATGATGACTGGTTTATGTAAATGTTTATGACCAAAGCAGCAAGCAATAGCAAGGTAGCTGCATTTAGAAAAATGTATAAAGCCTGTCATCATTCACTACAGAAACCATACGATCCTCCACCAGACTGAAAGCTTATGTTCCCTGTCTGTCGCTCACTTCGACGTTGTGTCAAGCGAAGCGACACTGGGGGACTTCTTTGAAGGCCTCGGTTACCTCTGAACTTGAGAAAATGCCAATGAGAAATTGGCAGACAGAATGTGCATGTCCCTCCCCTGGACATACTGGTTATAAAAGGAGGGAATCATGCGTCTGTCCATTCAGATTTCTTATTCGGAGCTGAGCGGTTGTGCGATCAGTGAGCTGAGATCACTTACTGTTCCACCTCTGCAGAGCTTAAGCTGTTGGATCCTACAGCGCATATCAGCGGCTTTCTTCTTCTCTGCACGGCAGTGAAGCTTTGCCCCTGGGCACTTCGACAGCGCTGCTAAAAGAGAATATTTATAAAAGAGTTTATTTTCTCTAAAAGAGCAAATACATGGAACGTCCTTTTCAGGACTCGTCTTTATAAAGATGCCCTTCTGCCCCTGTGTATTTCCTGGATGCGGTCAATTTCTCTCTGCTCCTGATGGTCACAGGCACTGCCTCATGTGTCTGGGCAGCAATCACACTGAGGTGGCGTTTGTGGATGGTTTGTGTTCTCACTGCCAGAACCTCACCATGGCAACGTTGTGGCTTTCCTTCTTAAGGAGGAACGCCACTCCAGCCGCCCTCCGCGTCGCTCCTTCTTCCCACGGGATTGAGGATGACCCGGCTGGTGATGGAAGCAATTCGGGGATGGCAGCGGGCTCGGTTTCTCCAGGTAGATCCCCATTAACCACCCGGCATGCTCGCTGACTTCCCTCCAATGACAGCATGCCTCACCAACAAACGCCCTCAGTCGGTGCTGAAATGCCTCACCTTATTCAAGCCAGGCACAGCGGTCCCTCTAAAACAATTCCAGGGGCTCCTGGGACATATAGCATCCTCTCCAGTGGTCGCACCACTGGGGTTGATGCATATGAGACCACTTCAGCACTGGCTTCAGACTCAAGTCCCGAGATGGGCATGGTGCTGCGGCACATACCGTGTGTTCATCACCCCTGCCTGCCACCAGACTTTCAAACCCTGGACAGACCTCTGTTTTCTGCAGACATAAATATGCATTTCCCCCAGTGAGCTTACTTGCCCGGGTGCTGTGCAAGATCAGGGAGGAAGAGGAACAAGTCACTCTGGTGGGCCCCTACTGGCCCACATGGACTTGGTTCTCAGTGGACGGTAAGTTCCTAGGGAAGCACGATCTGATTATCAGGTTCCTTAGAGGCGCCCGGAGGCTGAACCCTCCCAGGCCATACCTGTTCCCCTCATGGGATCACACCATGGTCCTTTGAGGCCTCCAGAGACCCCCCTTCGAGCTGCTACAATCAGTCAAGCTCAAAGCCCTCTCCTTGAAAATGGCCCTCCTGATAGTGCTCGCTTCCATCAAGATGGTCGGTGACCTGGTTGGCGGAGTTCGGTCCGGCAGACACCCATGTCGTCCTAAGACCGCGAAGGGGCGTGCCCAAGTTTCTTACGACTCCCTTCAGGGATGAGGTAGTGAACCTGCAAGCGCTGCCCCAGGAGGAGGCAGACCCAGCCTTGTTGTTTGCGTGCTTTGCGTACCTATGTGGACTGCACACAGAGCTTTAGATGTTCTGAGCAGCTCTTTGTCTGCTTTGGAGGACAGCGGAAAGGGAATGCTGTCTCCAAACAGAGGCTTTCCTGCTGGGTTGTTGATGCCATCGCATTGGCCTATCACACCTAGGCCGTGTCCGCCCCCTTGCGGATTCGGGCACACTCGACGAGAAGTGTGGCATCCTTGTGGGCACTGGCCAACGGCACCTTCCTAGCAGACATATGAAGAGCAGCAGGCTGGGCAACACCCAATACCTTTGCAATATTCTACAATCTCAGTGTTGAGTCGGTCTCGACCTGTGTTCTCTCCCTGACCAGACCCACTACGGGTACTAAAATCACTCAGTACTGGAATAGGTGCTCCACAGGATGGGCCCTTGTGGATTAATCCCCCTGTGTGTATTTTCCGCGGTACGGTTCCCCTACGAGCAGACCCTCATCTTCCTTGGACAGTCCCCGCTGTCCCCCGGTCACCGAGTTTGTAGCAACTCTTTGTAGCTTTGTCCCCCCCTTCGGAGTGCCGGGAACCTAAAAAGTTTATGAAAATGTTATGGGGCATTGGGGAATGGTACGTGCAGTCTGACGCAGCCTGTCACTTTGGCTAGCAACTGCCTGCCCGCACCTGCATCAGCAGCGCACGTACACGGTTCAGCATATGGCGTAATTGAACTCTACACAACGTCGAAGTGTGCGACAGACAGGGATCGTCTAGGTTACTGTTGTAACCTCTGTTCCCTGATGGAGGGAATGAGATGTTGTGTCCCCTGGCCACGATGCTGAACTGAGCTACTGCTATGGCCGAACCTTACAATCGGCTCCTCAGTACAAAACCTGAATGGACAGAACCTCCTTTTATACCAGGGGAGGGACAAATTCTGCAAATTCTGTCTGCCAATTTCTCATTGGCCTTTTCTCAAGTTCAGAGGTAACCGAGGCCTTCAAAGAAGTCCCCTAGTGTCACTTCACTTCACTCGACACAACGTCTCGTTCCCTCCATCAGGGAATGGAGTTTACAACAGTAACCTAGACGTTCCTGCCTAATTCGGGTATCAGTTTCCCAGTCTTAATTACAACTTCACGGGCGTTCATGTGCAACTTCCGAGTTGGAAACTTGTATTTAGGATAATTACGATGGCACGTTAAGACAGCATACATAGGAACGAGTTACATGCTCTAGTTTAATACATAGGTTTAGGGGTTTTTCAACAGTAACTGCACTTGCCTAACTGAAAGCAAACAGATGGAATGGCCACTCATGCACCTTCACAGCAGAAGATCTTACAATGGAATCTGAGAAACTCTAGAAAGTGTGAATGAATATAGAGCTCACCCTATTGACAAGTGCAAAAATACAGAGCATGGAGGATGGAATAACAGAGCTCTAGTGAAAGCCGTCTAAGAACTAGTTTGGTGGTCAGACACATTGCCTCGGGACACAGCATGTTGTAAACTTACAGCTCTGTGCAAAATGTTGTTTGGATATAGTTATTTTAGGGATGGGAAATGTCCGGAATGTAACGATTTTGGTTTTGATTCTGATTCAGCTTAGCCATTTACATTTTTTACTTTACTTACTGAGGAGTTCTAAATTGATTTGTGAGGTGTTTGCCCAATTTTTTAATAAAAAATGACTGTGAATAAGACCACCCATGCTTTAATTATTGAAAAGATCTAGCTTAAGAGAACAATTTGTTTATTGTAGTACAATGAAGATATTCAAGAAGCGTTAAAAGAACCAATATATTTTTTATCATTTTGGTTTTCATTTTGGACAGTTAGTAATTTTAGAATGTGAATAGTATAGAATTTGACAATTCTGGTTTAAGTTACAATAAGACTTTACTTTCTGCGAAGGAGCTCGAGCTTGATTTGTGAGCCATTTGAGTCATTATTTTATTAAAGTAAATAAATAAATAAGTGTGAATCATTCTGGTCTAAATTGTAAGGAATTTACAATTCTAGTTCTGATTCTGATTGAACGTCATTTATTTACTTTCCACCAAGGAGCTTGAGATGTATTTGTGAGTCATTTCAAAGGTTCATTAAAGTAAATTGTTCATGAATCAGACTACACTTGTCACACTTCATTCATTGAAAGTCGATCATTCAGGAAAAAGATTTGTTCATTTTAGTAAAGATCAAGTCTTAAAATAACCAGGTTCAAGTGAACAGTAATTGTAAATCATTTTCGTCTTATAATAAGGAATTTAACTAATCTGGTTCAGATTCCGATATGACTTTAATTCTTTATTTTAGCTACTACCAAGGATCTTGAGATTGATTTGTGAATCATTTGACTCATTCATTAAAGTAAATTGTTAGTGAATCAGGCATTGGTCACTCTTTATTCTTGAAAAGATCTGACTCAAGAGTTATTTATTCGCTAGCTAGCAGAAAACAGTGCATATGTTCAAAAAGTGTTAAAAGAACCAAATCATTTTGAATAATTTTAATTCTGAATCATTCGGTTTAAATTTCCGCCATTCTGGAACTGGTCCTGAATAAGAACAGCGGCAAGTTGCAACAAACCCCTTAAATGAAGAAACCCCTTCGTAAAAATACATTTATTAGGGGTTTGTTACAACTGGGCAAAGGATCTCCATTCCGAAATCTAGAAGTTATTGGCACAGATTTTAATGTACTGCAAGTCTTGCATGGTTGTTGCTCCCAGACTTATAAAATCACTGTTTTGCACTGTCTTAAGAAAACACCCAAATATACTGCCACTCATTGGATCTATAGGTCCACCCCGTGTCGCTGGCACCCATAAATCTATGCACACACTGGATTCATTTTGAAGGCAGTGAACAGTTGCAGACTCTGAGAAATAGGTGTTTTTCTGTGGCTTTATATAAAATTTCGTCAAGTCTTTGCTGTGGTCTATTTGCTGTGGTATATCTGGAGTGCATTATTGCTCTTTGCTGGGACAGGCTGACTGCTCTGACATAAGATGCAATGTTTGTGCATATTGTCTGACATTTCACCACAGGGAGAATGCAGATTGATGTTTCCATTCTTCTCCATATTGTTTCTTATTTATGTATTTACAGGGTTGGGGAGTAACGGAATACATGTAATGGGATTACATATTTAAAATACAATATATAAGTAACTGTATTCCACTACAGTTACAATTTAAATCATTGGTCATTAGAATACAGTTACATTCAAAATGTATTTTTATTACTGAAGAGACTACTTTGCATTTTAATTTAATTTGATTCATTTAATAATTAGTCCTTATCTGGTTTTAGAAACAAAACTGCATAAGATATTAAGGTTTTTCAGAGAATGTATTTTTAACATGTGTATAATGTCTTACTGTACTGGAAGATTTTTATAATCAAAACAAATGAAGAAATCTGAAAGTGCTGAAGAAGAAATCTGAAGTATTTAGAATATGTTACTGACCTTGAGTAATCTAACAGAACATGTTACAAATTACATTTTACAGCATGTATTCTGTAATCTGTAGTGGAATACATTTCAAAAGTAACCCTCCCAACCCTGTGTATTTTTTTATTCATTTTTGGTCTGAATAGGCCTACTTAACACCATTACTTTTTTACTTCATGGAATGCCAGGGAATGATATAGCCTACTGTATTCCAGAATGCAAGATGGTGAGAAAGGACCTTAGATGCAGTGCTGTAGAAAGGCAACTAAAGAAATAAAAGTCCAAAGAATGTTAATATGGGAACGCTAATGTTACTGGTTTACAGGATTCGAACCAGGGGTCTCCAGCATAGGAGGCGAGAGCTAATGAGGAGGCTAAAGGCTACAGCCTCTAGCGTCAGTCGATAGTGTGCCTCTTGAGGCCAGGGGAGTGAGTGAGCTGTGGCTCAGGTGGTAGAGTGGGTCGGCCGCTAATCGCAGGGTTGGCGGTTTGATTTCCGGCCCACATGACTCCACATGACGAAATGTCCTTGGGCAAGACACTGAACCCCCAGTTGCTCCCAATGGCAGGCTAGCGCCTTGAATGGCAGCTCTGCGCCATTTGGTGTATGTGTGTGAATGTGAATGGAACACAGTGTAAAACACTTTGGTAAACTCTAAGGTTAAAAAAGTCACTATATAAGTGCAGACCAATTACCATAATTTATACCATAATATAAATATACCATATTTTTCATCGTCAAATATTTTCTCTCTTTACTGTGTACAGTGGGGTCCAAAATGTTTTTTTTTTCTTTAAACCTGGAAATAAAGTTTTAGGATTTTTGAAAAAAAGGGGGGAAAAAAATCATATTTATATGTATGTGCATCCGGAAAGTATTCACAGCGCTTCACTTTTTCCACATTTTGTTATGTTACAGCCATATTCCAAAATGGATTAAATTCATTATTTTCCTCAAAATTCTACAAACAATACACCATAATGACAACGTGAAAGTTGTTTGTTTGAAATCTTTGCAAATGTGTTAAATAAAAAAAAAAAAATCACATGTACATAAATATTCACAGCCTTTGCTCAATACTTTGTTGAAGCACCTTTGGCACCAACTACAGCCTCAAGTCTTATTGTATATGATGCTATAAGCTTGGCACACCTATTTTTGGGCAGTTTCTCCCATTCTTCATTGCAGGACCTCTCAAGCTCCATCAGGTTGGATGGGGAGCGTCGGTACACAACCATTTTCTGATCTCTCCAGAGATGCTCAATCGGGTTCAAGTCTGGGCTCTGGCTGGGCCACTCAAGGACATTCACAGAATTGTCCCGTAGCCACTCCTTTGTTATCTTGGCTGTGTGCTTAGGGTTATTGTCCTGTTGGGAGATGAACCTTCACCCCAGTCTGAGGTCAGAGCGCTCTGGAGCAGGTTTTCATCAAGGATGTCTCTATACATTACTGCATTCATATTTCCCTAGATCCTGACTAGTCTCCAGTTCCTGCTGCTGAAAAACATCCCCACGGCATGATGCTGCCACCACCATGCTTCACGGTAGGGATTTTATTGGCCAGGTGATGAGCGGTGCCTGGTTTCCTCCATACATGACACTTGCCATTCAGGCCAAAGAGATCATTCATCAGACCAGAGAATTTCGTTTCTCATGATCTGAGATTCCTTCAGGTGCCTTTTGGCAAACTCCAGGTGAGCTGTCATGTGCCTTTTACTGAGGAGTGGCTTCTGTCTGGCCACTCTACCATACAGGCCTGATTGGTGGAGTCCTGCAGAGATGGTTGTTCTTCTGGAAGGTTCTCCTCTCTCCACAGAGAAACACTGGACCTCTGTCAGAGTGACCATCGGGTTCTTGGGTCACCTCCCTGACTAAGGCCCTTCTCCCCCAATCGCTCAGTCTGGCCGGGCGGCCAGCTCTAGGAAGAGTCCTGGTGGTTCCAAACTTCTTCCATTTACAGATGATGGAGGCCACTGTGCTCATTGGGACCTACAATGCTGCAGACATTTTTCTGTACACTTCCCCAGATCTGTGCCTCGATACAATCCTGTCTCGGAGGTCTACAGACAATATCTTGGACTTCATGGCTTGGTTTGTGCTCTGACGTGAACTGTTAACTGTGGGACCTTTTCTATAGACAGGTGTGTGCCTTTCCAAATAATGTCCAATCAACTGAATTTACCACAGGTGGACTCCAATCAATTTGTAGAAACATCTCAAGGATGATCAGTGGAGACAGGATACACCAGAGCTCAATTTTGAGTGTCATGGCAAAGGCTGTGAATACATGTGATTTTTTTTCATTTTTTTATTTTTAATACATTTGCAAAGATTTCAAACAAACTTTTTTCATGGTTGTCATTATGGGGTATTGTTTATAGAATTTTGAGGAAAATAATGAATTTAATCCATTTTGGAATACGGCTGTAACATAACAAAATGTGGAAAAAGTGAAGCGCTGGATGCACTGTATATATAGATATATATACTGTATATACACACTATGTATGTATTTATATTTTTATATATATATACTGTATGTATGTACTACTACTGTATATACATGAATTTCTATTGTTAGTCACTACAGTAAATGAAACACCCTCTAAGATGATGTGATAAACCTTAATAATGATAATAAAAAAAGTTCTACACTGGTTGTATAGAAATTATTTGTATAAAATGGCACAGTAGAAACTTCATGGGTCTGGTACATAGTAGTTTTCTCAGGTTGCTAAAGGGTCTGCCCAATAGAAACATGTTTTGCTCTGCAATAAAAACAAAATAGAGGGAACATTGGTACAAGTTATATGATTGACTATTAGTTTGGCAGTGTACTGATTCGATTCCACCTTTAGGTTAAAGAGTAAAAGAGGCTTGTCTGGCAGGCAGGTTAACTCCTGCACACTGGCACTGCTGACTATAGCCAGAGGCTTATTTACAACAGGGCCTGCACTCTCTCTGAATCACTGCAGCCTGACAAGAGACAAACACACACACTCAAGTTTGTGCCTGCCTTTAAAGTGATATATACAGTATGCTTGCAGCAAAAGCTATAGTATTCTCTTTGAGCTATACTGCTTATTTGGCATCGCTGACACAAGTCTATTAATTAAATGTCTCAGTCAAGTTGAGTGTGGACTTGAGCGTTGAATGTGGGTGTGTATTACCAGTTAAGCTGTAAAAAAGGGAAAAAAAAAATAAATACTGAAAATGCTGACGGACTGGTGTAATCCAGTGATTTTAAAGGAATAGTTTGCCAAAAAATTACAAATACATAAAATAAAATCTGTCATTTTTTACTCACCCTCATATAATTTGGAACACAAAAGCAGAATGTTTGAAGAATATCCTGGGGATGTCAAGTCCTAAAATGCCAAAAAAAAAAAAAAGCACCATAAAACTATTATAAAAGTGATCCATATGACTGGTGCACTATATTCCGAGCCTAAAAACAGAAATGACAGAAAACACTAACAGGCGGATGTTATCCTGTGATCTTAAAGGAATAGTACACCCCAAAATGAAAATGTGTCATCATTTACTTATCCTTATGAGGTTTCAAAGCAATTTTTAAAACAAATAGTGAATTTTTTAAGAATATCTGGGGCTGTTAAGCTCCACATTTACAAAAAAAAAAAGAAAAGAAAACTACCACAAAAGTGATCAATACGACAAGTACGCTATTTTCAGAGTCTTCAGAAGCCATTCAGTTGCAATTGAAGGAACAAACCGAAATTCATCTACTAGGAGGAGAATTTATGGCTAAAAGGTCTTAAACATTGATCAGTTTCTCACTCACACCTATAATATCACTTTTGAAGAAATTGATTGAATCACTTTTTTGCTGCCTGCTTTTTGGATATTCAAAGTTGTATGGACCTTCAGAATTAAGATATGTTTCTAAAAAAATGTATTTTTGTTTAGCAGAAAAAGAAAAGTTATACAATAAATGATGACATAATTTTCATTTTTGGGTGAATTATCCCTTCAATCCCTAGATGTGCGGTTGTTATTGAGAAATATCAAACCACTAGATGGTGCCATTGACCAATCAGGATTGAGGATTCCTGTGACCCGTGTAAATATAAATAGTGCTTGTTTGTCATTTTGGAATCTAATGAGCTGATAACATCCCCAAGTCCTCTGTCACCTTCACTGCATGGAAAATATATTCTTTTATCTCGGAAGAAAGATAATAATACAGGTTTGGAAAAAAACACGAGGGTGAGCAAATAATGACAGAATTGTGATTTTTGTTTGAACTATTCCCTTAATATCGCTGACAAAGCTGTGTGCGAACATGAGCATTGAATGTGGGTGCATTTCCATAAAACTGCAATAAAAGAAGGAAAACGCTGACAGGCTGGTGTTATCTTACAGCAATACCTCCATGTTTGCGTGTGGTCTGACACAACAGTCATCAAAATTTTTCCGTGTCACCTCTGACATATATTACCCAGAGCTGACAGCCTGCTGTATTCTCAAAATATACTGTAATGTATAGTCACACATCGGACCCATGAATTAAGTGGCCAGTGGAAACAAAACAAGTTGTCCTTGTTACGGTGTTAAGTTCTGAAGCGCTGGTAAGTCAGCCACAGGGTTATAGAGGAACTTGATAAAAGCGCTTTGCCCCAGTTCTAGTTTTGTTTTCACTTTCCATTCTTTGCACTGCTGACACTCTGATAAACATCATTGTCAAGTCAAAAAATGTAACTCCATGAACCGTGTCGCACACTGAACTTGCTGAGTCTACAGGATTTTCAGCCAACTTTTAGTTCTAGGTAGTCTTCACCTTGGAGGCAACAGAATCTCATATGCTCCTCTGGGGGCATTTCAAAACAGCAAGTTTCTTCTCTTTCATTTGGAAATGACAGATTGAGCACTATTCTTCAGCGACTATTCCTCACTGTTTTACACAGTCAGACTTCTAGCAATGCTAAAAGCTGTATATTAGAGCAGAAAAGCAGAGCCAAACTGAATCTGCAGACTTTTGGCATTGTCTGATGTCTTTTTGGGGGAAATTCTTGCAATTGCGAAAGGATCAAGGAATGTAAAAAGGGTCAAATGTTTTAGTGTTTTTTCAACTTTTCAATACAAAGGCAGTTGATCATAACTTACTTTAAAGCTTCAAAATGGACTTAAACGTATCATAAAAGTAGTCCATGCTACATGTGCATCATATTCCAAGTCTTCTGAAGGCATACCATCCAAAACATATGTTATTTTTCTGTGAAAATAATGTTGTCAAGTCTTGCTTGTTCACAATGGCTTTTATGTTCACACTAGACCTTAAATCTACACTATGTAAGATTTTTTTGTTAGAAATGAACAACATTTCATTAATACATTACAATAAAAATGTTTATTTCTATAGTACATTTAAAACAACAGCAGTTGACCAAAGTTCTTTCCAATAGATTAAATTAAATAATGTGAACATTTACATACACATACAACACGTAGCACCAGTTCACTCTGCTAAAATGCAAATATATCATCAAAATCAAATTATATAAAAAAAAAAAAACATAAGATCAAACTTCAAATCCTTGTAGATGGTCTGCACTTAAATAGCACCTTTTATTAACTTTAGCGGTTACCAAAGTGCTTTACACTGTGTCCCATTCACCCATTCACACACACATTCACACTCACACTCATACACCAATGGTGGCAGAGCCGCCATTGGGAGCAACTTGGGGTTCGGTGTCTTGCCCAAGGACACTTCGGCATGTGGAGTCATGAGGGCCAGGAATCGAACTGCCAATATTGCGATTTGCGGCCGACCCGCTCTATCACCTGAGCCACAGCCGCCCTAATAAGTCATCTAATAGTATAGATTATAAAACATATACAGCCAATTAGCTCTGGTCAGATGTAAAAGACATGCTAAAAACATATGTCTTCAAACTCGATATAAAAATATCCACTGTCAGGAAACATTTTATATGCAATGGAAGAGAGTTCCATAATCGGTTCAGCCACAGAAAAGGCCACATCACCCTTAGATTTTAATCTAGATTTAGGGACAAGGAGTACCATCTAGTTAGAGGACCTCAGATGTCTAGCATTTTGATGAAAAATGAAAAGGTCAGTTATATTTTGTGGTGCAATGCCATGAAAAGCTTTAAACAAATAAAATAAATTTAAATTGAATCCTAAACCTAACAGGCAACCAATGTAAGGATGCTAAGACTGGAGTAATATTATCTCTCTTCTTTGTGCGGGTCAACAGCCTGGCTGCTGCATCCTGCACCAACTGAAGACGGGATAATTGGCACTGAGAGATGCTAATATATAACGAATAACTGTAGTCAATGCGTGAAAGTACAAATGTATGAATAATGGCAATTACACCAACAGACTGTCTTTCAAATCAGGTTTTTGCCTTATACCGGTTCACTACAGTATTTATATTTTAGAGCTGTCAGGACGGGTTTGGCAGCAAATTGCATACTTCCATCAGTAAACAGTGCATGTTTATGTCATGTCCATAAATAAAGAAAAGAAGGTTCAGCTATACAGTGCATGTATATGTGTGGTGATAGGTGTGGTAGAAGTTTGAAGCTGAAAGCTTGTAGCCACAACAAATGAGCAACATTGACCATGGATCATTCAAAAACGCAACCCTCTGAGAAATTACACGTTTATAAAATAAAGAGACCTCGAACCGAGAAGAGTCTGCAAACAAAAAGGGAAAGCGACAGAGCCCGTAATAAAACAAAAAATAACATTGGATTGGCTTTTCAGAAGTGGCGTCAAATAAAAGACCGACCTAAAGATGGAGTATTTCTTGCTCGAAAGGCAAGATAGTTTATTGGACCAATAGTTAGCCAGGTTGCTTGGAGTGATACTTCGCTAGACCAAACCCTAATGGGGGTCTGGCAAGTCATACAGGTTCGGCAAACATTAGGGCAATGGGGGAGCTATGGGACAGTCAAGGCAAGCAATTGCCCCCCGCAAGCATCAATTACAGTAGTTCACAGCAATGACACTTAAAACCAATGATTGGCAATGCTTAGTAGACCAGAATGACATAAAAAAAAGCAAGGGGGACCAATTCCTTTAGCTACGATCAAATTCAAGTAAGCGTGGGATGAAGAGGATGTCCGATGTACCAATCTTGGAGTCAGAAGAGAAAAAAAAGTAAGGAAGAAAAGAATCATGGCAGTGCTGAGTGCTACAGATTCTGCAATTTTTTACTGAATTGTCCCTTCTCACGAAAAGATTGCCAACGGCCACACAAGTCGCAATGGGTATTGTTTACATTCACAGAATGTTATTCTCCATACAATTCTTATTTAATCATGACAAAATATAGCTACATCATTTGAAAGGCGTAATTTCCAGCTTTGATATTTCACCACTGTTTTAAGATAAATGTTACAAGAATGTAAGAGTAACTCCTTAATTTATATCATGTGTACACATCTGACATGCACAATCAAAATGAGAGTTTTGGACAAAAACATGTAATAAAGACACACATGCCCGTTAAAGTGACCTCTCCTCTTTTTGTCATTAAGAGGCTTTTAATTTACATTTACATTTATGCATTTGGCAGACGCTTTTATCCAAAGCGACTTACAGAGACCTTATTACAGGGACAATCCCCCCGGAGCAACCTGGAGTTAAGTGCCTTGCTCAAGGACACAATGGTGGTGGCTGTGGGGATCGAACCAGCGACCTTCTGATTAACAGTTATGTGGTTTAGCCCACTACGCCACCACCACTCATTTAATAACATCCATAAGATGTTGTAGTCCAAATATTTGTGCATTTAGAGACCATTTTATGGATTCTTTACTTCTAATTTCTTTGGAAAATATTGGATTGTCATTCAAGGGCAATTTCTCTAAAAATGAACTGCACCTGGTTTTTTTGCATGCACTCTCTGCGCTGGTTTAAAATTGTGTCCGGTAAGGGACGGGTTTGGTTCACTTAGTGTTGTCGTGGCCAAGTCAAATTAAGTGGTTTTTATTGTCGTTTGAACCATATACAGTTAGTACAGTACACACTGAAACGAGACAACGTTCCCCCAGGACCATGGTGCTACGTAAAACAACATAGTACAAACACAGAACCACATGAGACTACACAGACTCAATAACATACCTATATAAAGTGCACATGCAAACATGCATATATAATTGTATATATATAATTTTGAAATATTTAAAGATAACAATGTATAATTATTTCATCATTATATACTGAATTATTGTTATATGAGGGGCTTTCTCAGCACATATTTCTATATGTGATTAATCACGATTAATAAATCGGGCCACCATGTAATTAATTTGATAAAAAAAAAATGATGGATTGACAGCCCTAATTTTTACCATAACTTTTTTTTTGGTATACTGTATATTTATAAATGAGCTGAAATGTATTTGTGTTTAGCAGAAAAAGGAAAGTTATACAATAAATGATGACATCATTTTAATTTTTGGGTGAATTATCCCATCAATCCCCAGATATTAATCCTGAAAATATTAATCAACCGTATATGGACGTGAGCCACCACCAAAACTGATTTTAAACCTGCGGCCCAGACCACTACCGGAAAGGTGCCGGCTGCCGCTGGTCCCAATTTGCCACCGGCGGTCAGTTACTGGCCCACTGGCATTATGTTATCCAACTTCAGGCCAGCAATCACACTTTGTTTGTATGCCATTCATAATTCAAAATACAATTTTATTTTCTAAATCATCATGTCTTTGTATGCCATTTCAAATTACAACTTTATTTCATTAATAATTTTCATGCTTTATCGTGGCCATGACAAATAAATGTAATTACATTGTCAATGTCAAGGTAAGAGATGGGTTTGGTTCAGTTCACCGACTTTTCTCCTATGACTGTGAATTTTAATAACAAGGTAACAAAAATTTTTCTCATGGTCACGACAAAATGATGTAATTCCCTCAACATATTATCTAGTGGCTACAACATATTATCCTGTTCCCATGAGTTAATATGACGTGGCCACGACAAAACTAAGTCAACCGAACCCGTCACTCTTCGGAACCGTAGCTTATCACCCGATTTACTAACTAAATTACACAGATCAGGCAACAGTGCAAACGTGCCCACAAAATCACTGCTTAATGCAATTAAAGTAAAAGCATGCCGCAGACCACCGTATCTGCCTGGACTGAATTGTCACTGGCTCAGGTTGGCATTACAGGTACTAAGCAGCCTGTTTGAGTGTCAACAGTGGTACAATTTGCTTTGGATACTGTAAATATTAAATATCTTCCACCATAGCCCAATGTGTTTTATATATAACAAGAAGGATATTTATTTGATGATTTAAATATATTTAATTCCAAGATTTCATAAAACCACCATAATAATATAACCAATGTAGTCAATTTGAACACAGGATAGAGAAGTGCGCTAGTCAAGTCATTCAAGTGGGTCTTTAACTCCTACGTTCCTGTACAAGATGCAATTTGGCTTTTGAGGAAGAACTAGGTCTATTCTGAACTATTTTGAGTGTGGAACACTATGTAGTGGGTGTGGTGGCTTTGGTCAAATCAAGCAGGTTGACGCTGTGGATCAGCACAGGGTCACTGGCAAACAGCGGAGAGAAGGGTGAGCACCCAGTACTTCCGTCGGACAAAAGGTTTAAGGCCAGCCAGAGGAATGCAATTTTTAAACTCCCTCTGTGCTCTGTGATTGCAACCCTTCAACCAAAGCAGTAGTACTTTATTTAGTACATATTTACGGTGGCTAAACCCGCAGCGATCCACACTGGTGTCTTGACCATGGCATAGCCAACACAGGTCTGCCAAAGGGAAACATTTTTGCCAAGGCTCTCTACACTCTGATAGTGCTTTGTTCAGAGAGCCACTGTTAAAGTGCAACTGGAAAGTAGTAAAACTCCCTTTTGAAGTGATTAATGACATCCTGATGAGGTTTGTGTTCGCTAAAATATAGTCTGAAATATATTTTCCATTAAGGGACATTCCTGCTTGTTGCTTTACCCAAATTTATGCATCACAGTTCTCCACTGAGCTGAAAAACAAAGTTCAAGTGCAGCACCTGCCTGAGTTTCTTACTCCTTTCCCAGACATGCTGTGGTTTAGAAAATCCCCTATCACTGAAATCATTTAAAGAGGAAGTGTGCTTTTTCCCCATGTTGAAATACTTTTTTCCTGCCAACTTATTGTGAGCAGAGAACTATAAAATCCATTCTTATGTTGATTGCCCCCAAAATGATAAACGTTATGGCTCTGTGGCACTATCAAAACATTTACATTTTCACTTAGAAATTTAGCTGAAGCATTGCCCAAAAACATGTCAAAGCATTGCCCTCTTTGCCTAACATAGCAACACTAACTCAACAAATGGTGTGAATTTGGGGTGGGAAACCTGTATGTTCGACCAATGGCGGGGGGAGTGTTTGGGAAACCTGTTTGGGAAACCTTTCTGAAAACAGTAATTATTTTATTAGTATTACCACTATTATTTTTGTTACTACTATTATTATTATCACTTCTATTTTATGATGTTTGGTGTTATCTTGTCATTTGAATCTTCTGTTGTTTGGTTCATTTATTAATTATTAATACGTGATGCTTGGTGTTGTTTTGCCATTTTAAACTTTTGTTTTTAGCTCAATCTATACGCTATCACGCATCATCGTCCCTTGTCTGTCTTGTGTTTGTGTACATTCTTTGTGTGAGCGCACAGATCTGGTTGTTAATTACCACCGTGCCTGAGTTACCGCTGTGCGCTCTGCGGTGATGTCACAGTCTTGTCAACTTGTCAGGTTGGCTTATGTCTGATGAGGACTGTGGCATCATCGTTCCCTGTTTGTTTTGTTCCAAGCATGTTGAAGTTTTCTTCCTCATGTGTTTCAGGTGCCACTGGCATGCAGAATCAGTGTTTCCATGGGAACCCTGATTGCTTCCATGGGATCATGCCAACTTTCAGCTAGCTAGCGGCACATGTTCCTTGATAGTTCAGGCCTATTTTAATCCCCTTCTGTGTCATGTTCTTTGCTGGATTGTTAAATGTTTAATATTGCATCATGTTGGAGTGTTTGAGCATTGCTGTTTAATGTTGAGTGTAGTTTGTTGTAGTTTGTAACGTGTTTACATTATAGATAGCTGTTTGATGTTGAGTACTAACTACTCTGCCTATTTGGCCCTGTCTTGTGTTTCTGTTGGTTGCCCAGGTGTCGGGTGTATGGTTGCCTTCCAGTCCGCTGCATGTCAGCTGGGCTTCCACGGAGGATCCTCATCTCTGCCTGCGTGTCGGGCGTGTGGTTGTCTTTCAGTCCACTGCATGTCAGCTGGGCTTCCACGGAGGATCCCCCTCTCTGACCGCGTGTCGGGCGTGTGGTTGCCTTTCAGTTTGCTGTGTGTCAGCTAAACTTCAACAGAGGATTTCACAATTCTATTCCTGACTTCCACAACGCACAGAGACTATTATTTGTTGTACATAAATCCTTTGCACTGTTCCTCTGTTCTTGGGTCTGTTTGTTCTCACTATCGCAAATTCAAATTTAGGTTCCATGACAAATTGAATGGCTAATAAAATTTAAACTAAACTAACTAGGTCACCAATTTATTTGACCAATGGAAGATGGGGAGAGTGTTTGGGAAACCTGTTTGAAAACAGTCAACATTCTTTTTCAAAATTCTAAAACTGGCAGGCATTTAGTCTTGAGAGAACAAATGTACTAAATGCAATTTTCTTGTTTCATGCAAACTATCTGCACTATTTTGATACACAATAATAGTGTATTTTGTCACATGTATATTCATGAGACTGAGAGGCATGTGCCTCAGTACTTCAACTGATTTAATTTTTCATTTACTTTGCTTAGTTGTTCCATCAAAGCAACAGCGCCAATGAGGGTATAAAGAGCTTGCCATTTTAAAGAGCTCTCTGCATCTGTTGCAACAATCTTCTCTTTGTAGCAGTACAATCTGTATAATGTTGCCATCTCACGGCTGCATCGATGCCAAGCATCAGGATATCTGCTTTTGAAAGGCCATTTTCCTGGCCTGGGTCAGTGCCTGGCATTTGCACTCCCTGTGCGTGGGACTGGCACATTTGATCCAAATGCCAGGTTGAAAATAGATACTTTTGCTTTGTTCCACGCTCAAACTGGTCTCATAGAATTGCATTACTATAACTAAAATTTAGAAAAATAAAAATTACATGGCTCTTTGTTTGTATCGTGGCATTTTTCTGGTGACTAGAAAGGCTACACTAGAGAGGCTACAACAACAATTTATTCACTTTCATACAAATCAAGAATTCATTGGCAGTTTTAAACACTTACTTTCGCCCTGTTCTTCACGTAGTGCTATCTTGTGGCACCAAAAAATTTTTGCTATAGTGCATGACTTTTGTGGCGAAACATTTCGCCACAAGTGTAGTGGAGTGGTGGTGGCGTAGTGGCTAAAGCACAGGACTGTTAATCAGAAGGTTGCTGGTTCAAACCCCATGGCAACTACCATTGTGCCCTTGAGCAAGGCACTTAACTCAAGGTTGTTCTGGGGGGATTGTCCCTGTAATACTTGCACTAAGTTGCTTTGGATAAAAGGGTCTGCCAAATGCATAAATGTAAATGTAAATTTTATATTTGCATTGCATAATCAACTACTATACAATTGAAAGTGTTGCACTTGTGATGCATATGACTGTGATACGAGTCCTAAAGAGCACATGAGAGCTGACACGTGAGCCGAAAGTGCTATAGAAGCACCACATGTTTATATGGCACTTCTACAATTGCATTTTTAATCTCACATTTGCTTATCAGACACTATTGGTTAGGTTCAGGTGTAAATTTTAGGGTAGATGGTAGTTTTTTGTCAATTTAAAACTCGATAGAGCATTAACCTCAACTGTCGAGAAGAACGTTTTAGTTGGAAACCAGTGCATATTTCACATTTAAGCTGCCAGAATATGTTTAAGAAACCACATAATACTGTATAAATGTACAAAAATGTAGCTGCATAATTTTCATGAGATCAGGGTGTCCATGCTACCAACAACTGCTAGAAGAAGGTATGACTGGGTGGTATGATGGTATATATATATAGTGTGACGGTAGAATTGTGCCAAATGGTTGAGATTTTGTTATGCCGTTTATATTATCGTAGTTAACGTTCAATGGGTGGCATTGATATACATTATTTACATGTGAGAGTGGCAAAGGAACATGCTGTAATGTGAAAATACAGTGCGTGACGTAACCAAAACAAGTCAAGATGAGGAAGAGCTTGTTATAAAGGGAATTTTAATTAGGTTTAATTAGTGTTTAATAGGTGCTTAAAGGGATAGTTCATCCAAAAATTAAAATTCTCTCACCATTTAGTCACCCTTATGACATCCTAGATGTGTGCGACATTACTTCTCCTGCAGAACACAAATGGAGATTTTTAGAAGAATATCTCAGCTCTGTTGGTTCAACTGCACGGTGGCCAGAACTCCAAACATCACATAATCACACTATTTTATAAATTGTTTTTCTTTAAGTATGATATCATCATGGACACAAACATTACATTTCTACAAACTTAATACAAATGTTTTAAACTAGATGTTTAAAGGATTTCTTATTTTATTATCTCAGACAACCTTACTTGTCAATGATATTATTTATAGATTTAAATGTGGCTCATACAATCAGAATTCAGAGTCAGAACTGTCTTTTTACTAATATTAGCTTTATTATTTTGAGTCTTTTGTTTTTTAACTCTGTTTAACTCACTCTTGTTACACATGCTGTTTTAGTACTGACACCATACTTATTCATCTGTTATGAGTTATTATTATTAATTTCTTTTGCATCCATTCATTTCCAAATGAAAATTAGAACTAATCAAATTAGATGAAATGTAAACTTTTCACTGGATTATCCCAAACTAAGCATTATTACGTAGTTACTAAATATATATTTTTTTCATTGAATTCCCAGCTTATATAACCACTTTGTTATATATATACGTAACGATGATAGAACATTCCTCATAACGTAAGATTCATGCTCATGCACATGGACAACCGACCTTGATACAAGAAAAATCTTTATCGTACGAGATGGGTATAGACGTAGATTCCACCCCAGTAGTTTAAAGTAGCCAGGTCAGAGGACAGCTGTCTTTGTGAGGTTGACTTCCAGTCTGTGAAAACACCCTCCATTCGTGCGTTACCGGATGGGCAGTGCGAGTATGTACAAGCATGCCCCTTCTCTGCGATGCCCCTCTGGGGAAACCTTTCATCATGTGATATTATCATAAGCAAACATCTAACACCAGAAATGGCTTCGACAATTAAATGGACATTAAAAATCAACATTATTGTTCACTCGCTCTCACAGTGTGGGGAAATGGACATGCTGGAGGGGGAGGTTTGCCAGAAACTGCGACCCAGAAGTATTTTAATGGATGATGTCATGGTGAGGCTCTGAGAATAGCTGGAATCACATTAAAATTGCATTAAAGAACCCAGACGTTTTAGCTGTTGCACATCATTGTCTGTTGCCACACAGTCGAATACCTAATGGCACTTAAGTCTGCTGTGCACATGAAAGAACAAAATGAAATATAGCTGCAAGCAGCAATGCGGATTCCTCCTCAAAATGGAAAATTATTTAAAATTGATCAGTAGAAGGTTGGGGTTAAACCCTCCCAATCGAGGAATCCAAAAAACATGTCTTATGTTCTAAATTAAACATTTTCAGTGTACAGGAAAATCCATCATGGCGGACCTTATGGATCCTTGAGGCTTTTTTTGAGAATAAGAAATGAGGCATGTACACCAAGTTTCAGACTAATTGGATAAATGGGGTGGAAATGACATCATTTTGAAAATAGGACATTTGGGCATGGCCTGCAGTGCCCCCTAAGGGCGAATGTGGGCCATTCTTGGTGTGGGGGTTCCCGTTGGCCTGTAGTATCAATGTACACAATTAGACAATATTTGACCAGAAAATGGCTCTTTTTGGCGTGGCCTGTAGCGCCCCCTAAGGGCAAATGTGGGCCATTATTGGTGTAGGGTTTCCCGTTGGCCTGTAGTATCAATGTACAAAATTAGAACATTTTTGACCTGAAAATGGGATTTTGGGCAAGGCCTGAAGCACACCCTAATGGCAAATGTGGGCTATTCTTTGCATAGTACTTCAGAGTGATGTCATCATGAAGAATGTTAGGTTTGAAAAACCATCAGTCAAAATGACCTTTGATTTATTGACACATATATATTGAGGCAATGTGGACATTTACATAAATACGCCCCTTTCAGCCATTTTGTGTTTTATTCATTTTTGGTAAGTAACAAATTGAAAGACATCATTTATACGCATGTGTACCAAAATTCAAGTCAATTGAGCTACGGTTTAGGAGAAGAATGTTTTATTTTATTTTTTTTTTAATTTTCACTGTATAGGAAAATCTATCATGGTGGAAACTATGGGTCCTTTGAAGCTTTTTGTTCCCCATGAGAAATTAGGCATGTACACCAAGTTTCAGATGAATTGGACAAATGGGGTGGTAATGTCATCTTTACTTTGAAAATATTTGTTTTGGGGGTGGCCTGTAGCGCAATCTATGGGCGAATGTGGGCCATTCTTGGTGTGGGGGTACCCGTTGGCATGGAGTATCAATGTGCCAATTTTTATATATTCACTGGAGGCCAACGGTTTGGAATAATGTACAGATTTTGTTGTTTTGAGAGGAAATTGGTTCTTTAATTCACCAAAGTGTCATTCAGCTGATCACAAAGTATAGTCAGCACATAACTGATGTAAAAAACAGCACAATCACTATTTGAAAAAAGTCATTTTTGTTCAAATCTTAATAGCTGCCATCACTCCAACACCTTATCCTTGAGTAATCAGGCTAAATTGCTAATTTTGTGTTTGTTTTTGAGTTGGTCAAAAATATAAGGTAAAAAATGGCAAAAAATAAACTTTCTCTAGAAACTCATCAGTCAATTATTGTGTTGAGGAATGAAGGCTATACAATACTTGAAATTGCCAAAAAACTGAAGATTGTATACAAAGTTGTACACTACAGTCTTCAAAGACAAAGGACCACTGGCTCTAACAAGGACAGAAAGAGATGTGGAAGACAAGATGTACAACTAAACAAGAGGATAAGTACATCAGAGTCTCTAGTTTGAGAAATAGATCCCTCAAATGTCCTCCGCTGACAGCTTCATTGAATTCTACCCGCTCAACACCAGTTTCATGTACAACAGTAAAGAGAAGACTCAGGGGTGCAGGCCTTATGGGAATAACTGCAAAGAAAAAGACACTTTTAAAACAGAAAAAATAAAAATAAAAGTTTAGAGTGGGCAAAGAAACACAGAAACTGGACAACAAATAATTGAAAAGTGTGTTATGGATATTAACCCCATTGAGCTTTTTTGGGATCAGCTAGACCAGGGGTGCCCAATACACTGTATTCCCAAACAGTATAACCTACTTATTAAAAATAAGTGAACTATACTCAAAACAGTGAAACAGTTCATTCAACTTAAAACTTAAAACGATTTGGCCGTTTTAAGTTCCAGGAACTCAAATAAAATAAGTAAAACTTGATGTCATCTTAAATACCATAGCCTTACTTTTGCCTCTTGGTGGCGGTAATGAGCTTTATTGCGTTCCAATCTGCCAATTCAACAAAGAAGAGTCTCTAGTCTATTTTTACAATTTCAATAGTAAAAATCCATCAAATTGAGTTTAATGTTCCTTACATTTTAATTGAATTTATTAAAGATTGTTCAATTATTCAGTTAGAATATGTAAGGGTTATTCAATCCAATGGAATTTTACTATTAATTGAAATGCATAAATCTTAAAAATAAAAGGTTTTAAGTATTCTCAATGCAATAGTGCATTGAGAATACTTTAAAACATACTAGGTAAACTCTCCAAAACAGACTAGTCAACATGACTATCATGCTATGTCCGTTTATTTCATGTTTTACTCAAATGACTGTAAAAATAACAACGGAGTAAAACCGAGTAAAACAAATTACCATAGCCTTATTTTTGCATCTTGGTGGCAGTAATGAGCTTTATTGAGTGCCAATCAATCTGCCTACGAAAAAGAAGAGTCTACTCGAGCACTTTATTTATTTTTAAAAACATAACATACCAGGTAAAACTATCCAAAACACAACAAAGAGTCAACATATAAATGTCATGTCCGTTTATTTCATGGTTTACTCAAATGACTAAAAATAACGGGAGTAATAATTCCCATTTGAAATCGAAGCTCAGATTTGAACTTGGAAGCCCGCCATGTCATGCAGGAGTCGTTGCCTCAACGTGGTTCTGGAGAATCAGTTTCGTTCATCTTCGTCGTTTCTGTGTTTGCTGCGGTTTGTTTAGTGGCTATAATGTGGTAATTACTTCTTTACTTTTTAAAAAAAAAGTTATTCAAGTAGTTCTGCATCAGAATGTGACAGAAAAGTCATCAAACTGAACGTTACTAAAATGATTAGGCCTGCATGTTGCGATGTTATTTGTGGATTGATTTAACTAAATTTAAACAATTAAGGGACTGAGTTGATTTATGTACGCAATCGCATCGCACGGATATTAATTTGTGGCACTGTTGGTTATCGCAGTTGCTTTTATTGAAGCTTTTCGGTTACAGAACCTAAATAGAAACAGGAAAAAAAAAGATTTAATCTTACTTGTTTTTTTAACTGATGCTTAGAATTAAATTAGCTGTAATCCAAGGTAAATTTTTTTAAATTCTGAAATTGTTGTATTTGACATGTCTCTGCCTCACTATTAATTTGTGTTTTTATTTTCTATACAGGTTCAAACTTGTGAGACCAGAGCATATGTGAGTAAAATTACAATTTGGAATTTGGGGGTGAAAATACATGACTAAAAGTATGCAGCATTTTAAAACTCCAACTGATTTTAGAGGTTGGCATAGCTCATAGTTTTCTCATGTCTTGTCATTTTAATGATTTGGATTTGAGTGATGGATTGGAAATGCAGGTTATGTGATTCCTCCTCACTTACTCGAGCACAGCTACTTCAGCATTATGGTTTGCAACATAGCCATTTTTCAAAGGTTAGCCCTTTACCATGTCTCTATGACTCTTGCATTTGCACATTTGTTTCATTCAATGCACTAAAAATTCATGTATCACGATTTCATAATGAGAAGGATAAGCGGCATGTCTGTCAAGAAGTCCAGGTGGTGTACACATGTCCTTTATGTGGGTTCAAGCAGCCTTTTTCAGAGAAAAATCTTTTTGGTCATTTAAGAGGGCATTTGAGAAGTCATGAAATGGTAACATGTCCATATAAAAACTGTAGGTATACCACAAATGTTTACTCCTCATTTAATTCTCACAAAACCAGGGCCCATGGAGTAGATGTTAGTTCAGCTTGCTTGGACCTTTTTGAGGATGTATTTGCTGCAGATGATGGCAGTTCTGCAGCTGCAGAGCCTCCATTTGAGGATCCTACTCAGTCTGAGGATGCAGACATGTTGGATATTGTTGACGATGTACAGTGTGACACAAGCCAATTAAAAGCGCAACTACAACGCAATTTAGCCTCTCTGTTTTTGAAGATGCAGGCTTTACTTCATGTGTCAGATATAGCTGCACAGGAAATAGTAGAACATTTGTGTCAGCTGTTTTCTTTGTCAAGGCCGCTGCTGAGAGAAGCAGTTAATGACGTATTACAGAGACATTGCTATACTGTGAGTGAAGCTGCTCTTGATGAAATTGTTAGTGTTGTTATAAACAGTAATGTTTTTGTCAGTGCAACTGCTAAAGGGGCAGAACTGTCCTCAAATAAGCTTGACTAAAAACCTATATTGAGAGAAATTACCCAATGGTAATGCCGTTTCAGTATGTTGTAGCACCTGAAGCACAGCTGTTTATGTCCCTATACTGCCTATGATTCAGTTGTTGTTTAAACATACTGATGTTCTTGACAGAATTAAAGAATCACATTCTTCACAAACTGATCAATACACAAGTCATCGAGATGGTTTGTATTTTCAAGAAAATAAGCTGTTATCAGAATCAGAGGAGTTTAAATTGCCGCTGCTGATTTACATCGATGATATAGAAGTTGCAAATCCATTAGGTACTTCGAGGAAAATACACAAACTCTGTGCGGTGTACTGGGTACTTGCTGATCTACCTAGTAAATACCGATCAGCTTTGCATGTCATTCAGCTAGCAGTGCTGTGTAAAGTTCCTGATGTCCATAAATGTGGCTATGAGAGTGTGCTTGGCCCTTTAATGCAAGACACATGTACATTAGAACAAGATGGTGTGTTCATTGAGTCTCTTGGACAATCTGTTAAAGGCACTGTTCTTTTTGTTGCAGCAGATAATCTTGCAGCTCACGGATTGGCAGGCTTTGTACAGTCATTTCGTTCAGAGTATGTGTGCAGATTCTGTCTGGCAACTCAAGACCAGTTTCAATCGCATGATGTGGCTGAGGGTGAATTCAGTCTGAGAACTAAGGTAACTCATGATCTGCATGTCCAGAATGTCTCCAGTAGAACTGGGGAAATTATTTGTGGTGTGAAAGAGGACTGTGTCTTAAAACAAAAGCTGCAGTATTTTCATCCAAGCACTGGTTTCCCCCCTGATATTCTCCATGACCTCCTTGAAGGTATTGTGCCAGTAGAGTTGGCTTTATGCATTCAGAAAATGATTCGTCTGAAACACTTCACGCTTGATTATTTGAACAGGAAAATTGAATCATTCTCATATCAGCATACAGATAAGGTTGATAAACCAAAGCCAATTTCCAAAACTTATACCACAAAAATGACAATAGGTGGTAATTGTCATGAAAATGCTGCATTACTTCAGCTACTTCCATTTATGGTTGGCAATGTTGTACCAGAGGGAGATAGTGCATGGGCAGTGTTAATGGAATTGAAAGACATTGTGGAGTTAGTGCTTTCTCCAACATTTACTGAAGAAATGATTCAGTATCTACAGAGTAAAATTAGGGACCACAGGCAAATTCTTCTTGAAGTATTTCCAGATTTTAAGCTTCGGCCAAAGCATCACTTCATCGAACATTACCCAGAGCTGATCAGATGTTTTGGACCTCTTGTACATTTATGGACCATGCGTTTTGAAGGCAAACACTGCTTCTTCAAACAGGTTGTGCATGATACACAGAACTTTAAAAATGTGCTGAAGACACTGGCAAGCAGACACCAGCATATGATGGGTTACCATCTAAGTGCGCCAGCGTTCTTCAAACCACATTTGCAGGCATCAACTGTGACATCTGTTTTAGTTTCAACACTACCTGAAGTGGCAATGCAGTATATTAAACAGAAGACTGATAGTAACACTATATACTGTGCATCTCGAATCACCATTGATGGGACAAATATTTCTACTGGGGAATATTTTCCTGCTGGTTATGAAGCAGGGTTACCTCAGTTTTGTAAAACTGAGTCAATCCTCCTTGTGAACGATCATGTGGCCTTCCTATGCAGGGAGCACAAGTCCCATTATATTGAACACCTAAGAGCTTTTAATCTGTGTTTAGGTGATATATCTGTTAAATCTATAACAGATTTGAGCGACACATCCTCCCTCTCTGCCTACAGCATAGAGGGCCAGTTGCTGTTGACGCCAAAGCGATTTCTGCCTTTACAATAAGGTAAAGATTTCTACATTATTTGGAAATCCATGTCCAGTCCATCTTGTTCGAAACTATATTTTTAACTTGTCTTTTACCTTGTTGTTTTGGTCTCATAGATGGCAGAATCACAAAAACTTTTACTGAGAGTTTACATTGTTCCTGACATCGCCCACAAGATGACCCTTTCTACACGACCAAGTACAGTAGAAGAGTTGAGTACAGTGATCAAAGAGAAATTCAGACCTCGTCTTGATTTTGATTTCAGCCTCCAATATGAAGACCCAGATTTTGGGGGGCAACTCTGCTTTCTAACAGACATTTCAGAACTGCCAGAGAAGGCTGTATTGAAAGTACACCGATCTGAGACTGATGCTGGCTCAGCTGCAACTTCAGACACAGAAGTGCTCACTTATGCCCCAGGACGCTTGCAGAGTTGGCCTGATGTGTTCCAATTCCTCAATTTTCATATGACGTCGAGCACACCCTAAACAGTGGAAAATTCTTAAAATTAACAAAAGGCCAAAAACATGACATTCTAGAAAATACGGCCAAGGCAATGCACAGCTTTAAGGCTTACCCCAGCGACAAAGAAGTAGCTAAAGCAGCTGAGGCTCTTATTTCTAAGCATCCCTGCCTCACAGAACCAGGAAGTCAATGTGGATGGTATGGCTGGAAGACAAGCTTAAAGTTTAAGATGGGCAACTATCGTACAAAACTCAGCAGATCTGGCTGTGAAGAGGTGGCTGTTAACTCGGGGAAGAGAAGCCAAAATAATCCAGAGAGTGAGTCTCCCCACTCCAACATCAAAAGAGCTCGTCGAGCTGAGGTAAACTACCTACCAAATTTTCCAAAAGGAGAGAGTGCTGAAAGCTTGGAACAACAAAGATTGCAAATAGTTGAGGAAGTGTCTAAGACAGAAAGAAGTCTTGGGCTGATAGAGAAACTCATGCAAAGTACATTTGCGCTGCGTCACAAACAGATCGTTGTAGATAACCCATCACAACCAGTGAAGGACTTTTTGGAAAAGTGGCCTGCACTTCGTTTGGAATCTCAGGTAATTTTCTCAGTTGCTGTCTGTTAGATTCCATTTTTTGTGCATTTATGTGTGTCTGTTTCTTTTGTTTTCTTGTTTAACATTTTTTTTTTTATGTTATTTGTTTGAATGCTTGCTTTCAGATTGCTGCAGAATTCCACAGAATTACTAATATCAGCTTGAAAAACAAGTTCTATGCAGAACTGGACAACCATACTCCTCGACTGATTGCTGTTTACAGGCAGAAGGCTGCCCGTACTGGCAAAGCAGCAGAAGCACTGAGAAGCATCTTTAGTGCCTTTGATCTTGTGGTAAATCTTGTTAATTACATTTATAGTACAAGTTAATTGGTTAATGTGCACAAGTATTTTATCTGTTAATAGTTTAAACCTAGCTTTGAACTTTTTTCGCTTTAAATTTCTTCCCCTCTTTCATCTGTACTTTTATCTCAATTTCTTTTCTTTTTTCTTGCACCACTAAGACAGTTCTGTCTTTTTTCAGGATCACTACGATATTGACAATAGACGTACAGCTGCACTTCGAGCCCTCCCTGTCTACTTGCGCGAAGATGACTCTGTGTTTTTCAAGATGTGGAATGTAGGTTTCTATACATCTCGTTTGAATTTTAATGTTATTTATCTGATTATGCTCATGAAGTTCTCTCATGCTTTTCAGACTGAAGAGGTGGATGAGCCAGACATTGCAGATTCAGCTGTAGCTCTTGTCAGCATGGTGAATGGAGACTCGACTTCCACTGTTCAGTTTGACCCTGCTCGGATTGCTATTGTGCTGGAAGGTGACATTGTTCTAAGGGACATTTCCAGGTTGGCTGATGCTTTTCTTTTGATGTTTGGTTTGATATATGCATTACTACCCCAAAGAGCTGACACACACATTTAACTTCATCCAAAAAGTCTTACTGGGCTTGGATGACTCAAAGCCACTAACACCCAGATTGCTGAGTCTAAAAAATGAGCTACTAATTAAGGAGTAAGAAGAATGGATGTACGAGCTCTGTACAATTTATTTTCTGTTCTTTTCAGTTGTTGTGAGTGACTACTGTAGTTGCCCTATTAAACACTGAGCTCAAGATTTATAATTTCCCAGTGAAGTGGAGAATTTCAATTTCATTTTAGTATTCATTGGAATTGCGTTACTGAAAGCCACTAGCACCCAGATTACTGCCTAAATTTTATTTTTACTGATTAAGAGATTTTCTGCATTTCTGGATGCACAAGAGACTGTTTATTGTTTTTTATTTCACTTCTTGTGACTAATATTTTTACAGTCTATTGTAATACTTATCTCAAATTTCTACATTTTCCAGAACACAGATTGTGTTCACTTAGTATTTACTGGGATTGCGTTACTGAAAGCCACTAGCACCCAGATTACGGTCTAAATTTTATTTTTACTGATTAAGAGATTTTCTGCATTTCTGGATGCACAAGAGACTGTTTATTGTTTTTTGTTTCACTTGTTGTGACTAATATTGTTAGTCTATTGTAATACTTCTCAAATTTTGAACACAGATTTTGTGTTAACTTAGTATTTACTGGGATTGCGTTACTGAAAGATGGCCCAGATTGCTGTTTAACAATTTTTTTTTACTTGTTAAAGAGTTTTTCCTGCATCTCTGGATGCACTAGTTTTCTACACCTTATCTGTCCTTTTCATTTGTTGTGACAAATATAGTGACATTCTAATGTATACAGAGGTCTGTTATAATGCTGGCATGAACAGTGTAAAAACTTCTGAAATGTTTTAATGCATTATTATACATTTCTAAAATGTCTAGTTGTGAATTGTGACACTTTTGTTACATTTTCAAAAGGTAATGGCAGTGACGCATGTTAATGCATCAGGTTTGAATTATTCCTTTCGCAAAATAAAACGTATTTTCATGTATGGAGTTTGAAATTGTCTTCCTTTCTAATGTTTAAGGAATAATATTTTGCTAATGTTAATTTTGAGGTCATATTTCTTGAAAATTAAGTATTATATTTATTTTTAAATGTATAGCAAATTTAGTATTAATTTCTGATTAATAAAAATTGTGTTATAAAATACATAAAGTTTATTAAAATAAATAATTTTGAGTTAATGTGCTCTATAGATTTAAGTGTAACTGACTTAAAACAATTAATTTTATCAACTTAAAGGTTTTGAGGTAATTGCTCTATAGATTTAAGTATAACTGACTTAAAACAATTAATTTTATCAACTTAAAAGTTTTGAGGTAATAAGTTTCCTCAAATATTTTGAGTTATCTTAACTTATCGGGGTTTACAGTGTACGTCGATCGCGATCTACCAGTCGATCGCAAAGGCAATGCTGGTAGATCGCACAAAATTTAAATGTACTTTCGTTAAATTTTAATAAAAATAAATATAATGTCTTTCCTTCTTTTAGTTTCTGTCTGACTTGCATTTGATGAGTAAATATTGACCAGACGAGGTTTTGTTTATTCAGTTGCCATGACAACTAGGTTTGCGCATACGCGCCTTCCAAGGGCTTCTGAGAACAGCGATACTACTGCCCTGATTAGGCAAAACTAAGTCATCAGAATAAGGTAAATGCCCTGGCTATTGTAATCTATTGTGCTTTTTTTATTAATCAGAAGATTAATTCCATGTAGATGTACATGCAGAAGTCCCAACAAGCATTTTCTTATTTTAAATGAAACTGTTTTTTTTTACTTGGTAGATCTTATTGAGTTGGTCATTTAGAAGTACATCATCACACAAAAAAGTGTGGGCACCCCTGAGCTAGACTGTAAGGTGTGTGAGAAGTGGCTGACAAGACAGTCACATCTATGGCAAGTGCTACAGGAAGTGTGGGGTGAAAGGTCACCTGAGTATCTGGACAAACTGACTACTAGAATGCCAAGGATCTGCAAAGCTGTCATTGCTGCACATGGAGGATTTTTTGATGAAAAGTAGTTACATTTTTCATTTTTTCATGTCCTGACTATCTGTACTTTGTGATCAGCTGAATGCCAATTTGGTGAATAAAAGTTCCAATTTCTTTCCACAAGAGCAAAATCTGTACATTATTTCAAACTTTTGGCCGACAGTGTATATACAACATGGTGGAGGGTGATTTCTACTGCCAAGCTCTAAAACGAAAAAATTAATAAATATTAAATAAATAAAAAACACCAATAAATGATCATTAAAGTAGTCAATATCACTAATGTGCAATATTCCAAAACTTCTGAAGTCCTATAATACTGTAGATTTTTGTAAGGAGCAGACTAAAATGTAAATCATTTTGCATTGATAATCTTTACCTCTAAATTCTAAATATTGTATGAAACCAACATGGATACAAACATGACATTTCTAAGAACATGACATGACAAGATATATGTGTTTTAAGATAGATTTTTTTCAATATTACTTTCTTCTTGACAATTTTTACCATATTTGTCAACAACCCTTTTAACAGATTTAAAAAAGTCTCAGAAAGTGAATCAAAATTCATAGTTAAAACTGTCTGTTTGTTAATATTAGAATTAGAATAATGAATTGGACATACTGTATATAAATGATTAATTACATAAATATTCAGGGTTTAATACAAGTTAAGCTCAGCTGACAATATTTGTGCTATAAATAAAAAATAAAAATTATTTAGACCTCTCACTTCTATAAAAATATTTAAAAAAGGTTATAGTGAGGCTCTTATAATGGAAATAAATGGGGCTAATCCATAAACGCTAAAATACTCAATGTTTCAAAAGGTTAGCCACAAAATGTACACAATTTGCGGGTTAACATTTTAGTTTTATAAAATCTCTTACAAACCTTCATTACTGCATAAAGTTACATCCAATTTGAAAACATTGTTGCCATGACAATGTAACACCATAAACACTAAAACGCTAAAAAATTATTGAAACAACTTCATAGCTAAATTAATACACAATTTTTAACAGAAGAATTAAGTGCTTTCATAAAATTAGAAGCTTCACATATCTGCCTTTAAACTCTCCAAAACATGACCCCATTCACTTCCATTATCCAATTCATATACATATATCCAGTTCATTACAGCTTTAAATATATTTATATGAATTCAGAGAGAAAGGGAAATAACAAATTATGAACGCAAAACTTATACGGGATGTTTACATTGTTGAGGCGCTTTAGGTAATTGTCAACATGAACTTGCATATGTGTGTACAACTGTTTCAAAGAAGCCATCCATGGGAAGAACATTCTGTAGATGTGTGCAGTTATACACAATCAAAGCCAGTCAGATAGAATTACTGTACATTTAATTAAACCAGATCTGCAGATACAGATCAGATAAAAGTAGCGGCTTATCTTAAAGAAATCCAAACTGTTGATTTGACCTCCACTGTTTATACTGTAATAATGAAATAATGCTCAATTAATTTAAATAGAATTACTGTGTCATTGCAATTTAACGCCTGACCATCATGCCTGACTGTGTAGCTGCGCAGCTCCCACCCAACTCAGAGTATGTCATTCACAATGCCAAAAATAACAAGGTAAAATAAATCATGCGCCATAAATATACGTTTAAAGGGATAGTTTACCTAAAATGACAATTCTGTTATCATTTAGTCACCCTCATTTGTTCCAAACATGTATTAATTTCTTTCTTGCATGGAACATTCAAAGAGTTGTCTAGTAGAATGTTCAGGCTGCTCTGTCCCTGATATTCACTTTCACTGTATGGAAATGACTGACAATGTATGTGAATGCTGACCAGAGAAAGAGCAGCTTGGACAGCAACTGCTGTACATCTCCTTTTGTGTTCCATAGATAAAGTCAGTCATACCAGTTTAGAACTAACAAGAAGCAGAGTAAATATTGTACAATTTTCATTTTTGGGTGAATCATCCCTTTAAATTAATTTAATATACAAAAACAGGCAAATGCAATTTAAACCAATTCATTAGCTGATGCAGGAAGGATGGCCATGTTCACAAAAATGACTCCAATAATCGAAGGAATATGGGGTCTGAATAGAGTCAAAATGGATTTATTTGTAAATTACATTTTACAAAATGCAGAACCATATTAATATTTATGGAATAGGATTCACAATTGCAAATACGATTCACATTTACAAATTTGTTCGTTTTAATGTGTGCAAACCTACAAACAATTATATTTACACTTTACAAACAAATACATATGAATATGGATCTGACAGATAGATGGAAAAGAAAGTGTCGGATGGATTGATAGATAGAAATATGGATGGATGCATGAATGGATGGATGGAAAGAAAAGAGAGATGGATGGATGTGAAGGATAGATAGATAGATAGATAGATAGATAGATAGATAGATAGATAGATAGATAGATAGATAGATAGATAGATAGATAGATAGAATGCAAATCTACAAACAATTATATTTACGCTTTACAGACAAATACCTATGAATATGGATCTGACAGATAGATGGAAAAGAAAGTGTCGGTCGGTCGGTCGGTCGGACGGACGGACGGACGGACGGATAGATAGATAGATATATTTACATTTATGCATTTGGCAGATGCTTTTATGCAAAGCTACTTACAGTGCACATATTACAGGGACAATCCCCCAGGAGCAACCTGGAGTTAAGTGCCTTGCTCAAGGACACAATGGTGGCTGTGGGGATCGAACCAGCGACCTTCTGATTACCAGTTCAGTGCTTAAGCCCACCATGCCATCACCACTGGATGCATGAATGGATGGATGGATGGATGATGGACAGATGGATGCAAAGAAAAGAGAGATGGATGGATGTGACAGACAGACGGACGGACGGACGGACGGATGGATAGATAGATAATTAACTGGATTTGTATTGCAGCTGCAATTGAAAGTTCAGCCTCACTAGCACAGAGAAAGGTAATCCACCACTCTGTGTCTGGGGCTAGGGTTCATGGGAAGAGGGCAGTGCCAGAGTGGGACTGGCATGGAGACAAGACTCCCCAATATTTGGCGTCTTTGCTCCTCTAACTTCACATAGAACACCTGAATACACAGATTTACACTCAATGCTAATTGAATCTGGAATATTCCACTCAATGCTCACTGACATCACTACAGCTGTTCTGCGTTTGAAAAGAGCTGAACAGATCTTCAAACACTCGAAGCAATGTGATCTATACACTTAACACGCTCATTTCAAGTTGACTACAAACTCTTTTTTTGGCTCCATTTCAGAGCCTTCTGAGCTTCCTTCCTACTGCCAAAACAGACAACATCCTTAATGGTATAGATACACAAGAGTAACCAATTTGGAAGTCCTTACCCTAAGCTAACAGGAGACTCGACTCACAATTGATGTCAATGATTAATCGCAGTCTCCAATAAAATGATCCCTTTATCAAATCTGAAAATCCCAAGATCGATCTTTTACTTCTACTTTAAAGTTTACTTCAGTTTTGGTTGTGTTCATTATTACATCTGTTAAATAAATAGCAATTGAACTATTTATTTATGAACTATTTCACAATATACCAAGTTAGAAAGTTCCCTGTATAATTTACTGCATTAGCTGAAAATATCCTTTCATTTGAAAGCAAAATGGAGATTAAAACTGAATTAAACACAAATGAATCATAATCGAATCAGAGTTTTTTTCTTATTGCGATACAGATCTTGCTCCATCAAAGCTTTATCTATTGTGTATGTGCACTTAGAATTTGGCAAAGTGAGGTATCTTAGCAGGAAGCATAATTACGCTTTAGAATAATTACATTTTAGAACTGCATTTGCCTCTGAAAAACACCTATGACGCCTTAAAATGCTGCCTACGTAGGCAGCATACTAGGTTTTGGATCAGAGCCAATTTCACCTCTGTTCTCCACAGTGGCTATGCTGATAGAGAACAGCCCAAAGCCACAGTTCATTAGTGACCAGCAGTTCGGAACCACCAAGAACGAGTTCACTCTGTCTCTGAGATTAGCATATCAGACAGGGAGAAAAAAATACATTTCTGGATTTTTGGATTTCTTTAAGATGCGTGCAAATGGAACTCAATTGTTTGACTTGAGTCGGCCAAAAGTTCAAGGGTAGTTTTAAGGCTTTGGCACCTGAAGAACACATATGACATCAATCACTATCATACCTCATAACTATTACAACATCAGAACATTTAAATCAAAACCATGTGATTCATCAAGCTTCACAGTTCATCTTATGACATGTCCGTGTTTAATGAAAGATTGTAAAGTTTTCAAATTTGATGGTAATTTCTTATTTATTTGGTAACACTTACAACACAGTTGTTATTGTTACCATTAGTAAATGCATTAGGTATCAAACTAATGTAGCCGGTGGGATGAAAATAATCAACATGCATGCCAAAATATCTTTTGGGGTTTTATTCTGAAGACTACAAAAAAAAAGAAAAGAAAAAACGGTGGTCGATGTATATATTGATATCGATATATAAAGATTAAAGAAAATACAATAATGAAATACAGTAATGAAGTATGGTTCAACAAAATACAGTAGTGACTAATATCAAAAGAAAATAAAAACAGGGCATTAGCCTACCTATGTTTCAACATACATCTATGGCAAGGAGGAGGGCGGGGCCTGGTCATCACTGGCTCTCTGACTGGTCTGCAGCTATTCAGCCCAATACACAGCAGGGTGCAATGCACTGTGTGTTGTGATACATTCCTCCAGTAACCTGCATTAAATTTTTCTGTGACTTGTGCCAAAGTAGACCTCCTGTTGGTTCGGACCAGATGGGATAGCCTTCATTGCCCTCGCACATCGATGACCTTTGGGTGCCCAACACCCTGTTGCGGGTTTGTCCTTCCTTGGACCACTATCAGTAGCTACTCACCACTGCTGACCGGGAGCACACCACAAGTCTTGCCATTTCAGAGATACTCTGACCCAGTCATCTGGCCATAACAATTTGGCCCTTGTCAAAGTTGCTCAGGTCTTTACTGCCTGTTTCTCCTGCATTCAACATGTTGACTGCAAGAACTGTTCGCTTACCATCTAATCCACCCAGACCTTGACATATGGCCTTGTTAGGAGATGATCAACGTTATTCACCGTATATGGTCAGTAATTGTCAATAAACAAAAATAGTAAGAAACCATCATTACATTTCACTCTTCATATCTAAATTAAATTTTCCTTTTCATTTTATTTATTTTTTGTCCAAAATTGTGGGGAGCCACGGTCTCCATTTATTGAAAAGCCTGTGATCAGTAGAGCGATTATTAATAGCGAGGTAGGTGGGCCTCCTTTTGCTGGATGGTTCCACAACATTGCATTTAGGAATTTATGGGCCTGAAAATAACTGTTCTACTGAGCAATCATAGTGTTCCCTGGTCAATAACTAACCATGACCATCCATAATTTAAAGCAGTATCTGCTGAAACTGTCAGAGGCGATAACAGACAGGCAAAGTAAAAATCATGAAGAAACAGACTGATCTCACTGATGATGTTCTGACAGGACAAAAAAAGATGTTACGCGGTATGTTAATCCCAGTCACTATTCAATTTCATTGCATCATTTTTTTGTGTATGGTTTTGAACATGTCAAATCAAATGTATTATTATAGCGCTTTTCACAACAGGCATTGTTTCAAAACATCTGTACATGAAATTATGATACAACAGAAAATGTATGAATATAATGCCAATATCAGTTATTTATGTATAGAAATATTAGTGGTTAAAATTAGTAAACTAAGTAAGTGTTGTTAGTCAATGATTAAACAAAATGATTTTATAGGAAATATAAGTTTTAGTGTTAAAGACCTTGAAGTCATCCCGAGGAACTGAGGAAATACACATAGATGCATTGTACTTTGATTTGAGGGTTTTTGTAAGTGGGTGATTCATTTCCCTCATTTGATCAAGTTGATATAGAGATAATTTAGAGGGGTGCATCGCAGTCTGGCTGGAAGTTTATGGCAGGTAATTTAGGTGAACTCCATCCTGAGTCTATGTGTCAGACAGTGGCTCAAGAAGAATCCCATGTCTTTGAGATTTCATCAATTCATCCTCTGTTAAGTATGTCTTAGTAGACTAAAGTGAAGTCTGGCTGGCACATGATGCAATTGGTCATCATCATCATCTTAAGATTGAGTAAATTATGAAAAATATTTAAGATTTTTTTGGATGAACTATTCCATTAAAGAATCAGAATGAGCTTTATTGCCAAGTATGCATAAGGAATTTTTCTTGGTGACAGAATCTTCCAGTGCACAAACAATTGCAAGAGGTGTTTGTGTGAAATGTTAATAGTATTAGCATAATTTGAGCATGAAATTCGCAGACAGAATTTGCATCTCCCGCCCCCGGACATACGGGTAAAAAGGGAGGGAAATGCATCTGTCCATTCAGGATTTTGCCCTGAGGAGCCGAGAATGAGGTTTGGCCGTAACAGTGGCTCAGTCGTGGCCGGGAGGACAAAATGTCACATTCCCTCCATCAGGGAACGGAGGTTACAATAGTAACCTAGACGTTTCCCGTCTGTCACTCACTTCAACGTTGTGTCAAAGAAGCGACACTAGGGTCCATATTTAATCACACCATGCGCTGCCCGAAGGGGGGGAACAAGGCGACGTGCCAAGCATGGGAGCAAGCCGCGCCTTTTCTCTCTCTATGTTTCTCGCATAGTCAAAGCGGCTGGGGCCATCTTAATGATATCACACGCATCGGGGAAGGCATTCTTTCCCAATTCCTATTCTTTCAGGGTGAAAAGACCCCGTGGAGATCATACCTGCCCAGGCTGGGGGAGGTAAAGAGTGAAAAATTTCACATGGGTATTCAGGCCACATGTGGAGAATGGCATGGTGGTAGATCGTACCTATTTAGAGGGAGGAGTTGCTACAAACATGGCGACCGTGGGCCAGCGGGGACTGCCCAAGGGAGACGCGTGTCTGCTTGCATGGGGACCGTACCACGGAAATACACAGAGGAGGATTAATCCACATGGGGGCCCGTCCTGTGGAGCACCTATTCCAGTACAGAGTAGTTTCAGTACTCGTAGTGGGTCTGGTTGGGGAATTCCTCTGCTGAATTCGCGGACCAGAGGGCTAGGGAGGAGTCATCCGGGGAGCCGAGTTAGTGGGATCTCTTGGGATAAGAGCGCATGTGATCGCCTCAGAGGCAAGAGAGAGATGTGGAAGTACGCATCCTTCAGGTCTACCACTGCAAACCAATCTTGATGCCGGACGCAAGTTAAGATGTGTCTTTGCGTTAGCATTTTGAACGGGAGTTTGTGCAAGGCCTGGTTGACAACTCACAAGTCCAAGATCGGTTGTGAGCAGTCACCTTTCTTAGGTACGATGAAGGGCCCTTCTTCATCTCGGCTGGAGGTACAGGCTCTATCGCATCTTTAAGTAGAAGGATCGCGATCTCCGCATGCAGGGTGTTGGCATCTTCACCATGCACCGTGGTAAAGCGGACGCCGGCAAAAGGGGCGGGGGCCTGGCGAACTGAATCGCATAACCGAGTCGGATGGTCCTGGGCAACTAGCGTGACGGGTTGGGAAGTGAAAGCCACGTGACCAAACTCTGTGCGAGGGGCACTTAGGGGACGATCGTTTTCGATGTACCTGGCGAGGCTTCACAGAAGGGCGGGGCAGATAGTGTGGCATCGGGATGCAAAAGCGCATCCTGAGGCTCGGTGCTGAGAGATGACACAAGCACTCACAAGCACTTGCTCCTGTGGTGTATTTTTATCAAGTTAAGTATACATTAATCAAGTATAATCAATGCCATTTTATTCTACAATTATTTCTGATGGTCAAGCAGGTCTTTTACTATGTGAGAATGTGTTTTTAGAGGCCTGTGCAGGAACAGGAATACCCTCACATATGTGCTCTCATGACTGCTGAGAAAATATATGGTGAGGCTCTTCCATAGGTGTCTCCTGTCCACATCTTAAAATAATTAGGCCGGAGTAAAAGAATTGGATGATGGATAATGGTGAAACGTTTTGAATGTATTAGCCCCACCTTGTTAGAGGACATGTATTTAAGTGAACAAAAACACAGAGATGCTTCAGTTGTTCTGCAGGCAACTCGGCTTTATTGTCTGATAATAAATTCTATTCTTCTGAAATCAAAAACTTCAAGTCTTTGAGAGTGGTTTTTCACAGAGATGGCACAAACCACAACATATTGGCACCCCAGATGGGACTCGAAACCCGGTCTTCCGCATGACAGGCGGAGATACTGTCCACTATACTAACATCTCGTTCCATGGGTCATCCGTCTCAGGAAGCCCTCCGGGTCCTCAAGGTCGTTCGGGAGACGGAGGTCGTGCACTTCCTGCAGGGCGCTCGACGCTGGGGCTGAGAGCTGGGCCCAGGTTGAAGTGGAGCTGCCTGACGTTTCAATAATATTGAAAGAACAAAAATTATATCCTGGGGTGTTTTATTGTGATTTCACAAGCTAAAACATCAGCATGACCAATGTAATATAACTACAATCAGCATGGACAACATGACAGAAAGCTCAAGACTGCACAGGTGTTTTGTTTTTTCATAAGTGAGCATAATGGTCCAGTGGAATAACACAATTTAGCAGTGCCATGAAACGTGAGATGCCTTTGCTTTCTGGTTGCTGTGGTAACAGAGGAAGCAGTCTTCTGAAAAGGTGATTCAATTGGCAAAAGCTACTTCTTGCAGGAATATGGTATGCAATTTATGTAGATAACTGACACCCTTATCAGAGTATTGTGGTAGGCTGGAATTGTCATAAAATCAATTTACGCCCTTTACATATTTTAACATATGCTTCTAATGTCATACTTTAACTCTCTTCCTCCAACATTTTGTTAAGTATTTTTTTGGATAAGTAGATGAGTTTAGCAGAGCTTTGCCATGGGAGAGCAGTAACACTGCTTGTTTTTAAACTAACAAAAAGCAACAAATTAAAAGTTAATTAGCATACACAACCAAAACAAAACCTGCCAGTGCACATACATTAGCATCAGCCAGAATGCTGTTTCAAAGGGGTCATAAAATACCTTTTTTCAAATTTTTCTTTACATTTCACTTCTTTAAATATGCTGCTTAAACTGTTCATATAACTGTTCATGAAAATATCAATTAATGTTCAGCCACTCATTTATGATGTTGGGATTCTTCAGAGGTATATGCAGTCTGGCAGGTGCAGCACTCAGCCACAAACAGCACAAAAAACAAACAAACAAACAAAAAACACAAAAAATAGTTCGGAAAGTTTGATTGAACTCTTTTTGATAATGATAGGTTCATAGGCAATGGAGGAGTCAGTAGACAGTGTACAGTAGTGTTTATTCCTATAGTTCAGCTTCACATACATTCAAAACATAAAACAAAACAGCTCTAGGTGGGCAACTCAAATAGCTTTTTCTCTGTGGTCTGTTGCTGTGGCCACACTCTCTCCCTCTTCTGCCACTCCGGTGAGCCTTATCAGGTCTCCCTCTGCCATCTTTATAATGAGAGACAGGAGTTAGAGTAACTACTGCCCAGGTGACGAGCCTTAGCGCTTTCCCTCTCCCGCAGACAGACACATGACCACACCCCCACCAACTCAGGCTGAGGGCAACAAGTCTGCCACAACCATCTGCACCCCCAGTCTGTTGATCACCTTGAACTTAAAGGGCTGAAGAGCTAGATACCAATGTGTGATCTGTGCGTTAGTATTCTTCATGCGGTGGAGCCACTGCATAGAAGTGTGATCGGAACAGAGGGTGAAGGTAAGAACATCCCACTTAATCGCAAGACACTACTTCTCGATGGTACTATACTTTGTCTGCCTGAAGGAGAGGTTACGACTAATAAATAGCACTGACAGTTCCTCCCCTGCCCAGCCCACTGTCAGATGCATCAGTGTGCAAATTAAAGGGGAGAGTGAAGTCAGGTGCGTGTAAATATGGCCCCACACAAAATGCAGACTTAAGGAAAGTCTATTGGCATGACTCTGTCCACTTGATCGGATCGGGAGCCCCCTTTTTAGGAAGTTCAGCCAGCAGGCTGGTGACATCAGAATAGCTAGTCTCAAACCTTCTGTTGTATCCAGCCAGCCAGCCCCAAACATTGCCTTGCATCCTTTCTGGTATTAGGTGCCAGGCAGGCTGCAATCGCTGCAGTTTTGTTAACCTGTGGACGCACCTGCCCGTGACCCAAGTGGAATCCCAGATACCTAACTTCCACCAACCCAATTGCACACTTCTTTGGGTTGGTTGTGAGTCCTGCCTATCGCAGCGCTCTCAGGATAGCCCTCAGATGTTGCATATGCCACCGCCAATCATTTCTATAGATTATAATATCGTCCAGGAAGTTGGGAGATTAACTGATCCAGTACCATCAGATTGGTGGGGTTGGATGGGGTTACCCCCACTAGCAACTATTTCCTGCAGACGTCACGGAGCTGCTGTGCAAATGCGAACAGGCGGCCGTGCTTCCCGAAGCTCAGGGACCTAAAAACTGCTGACTCTGCTCCTTGGGAATTGACAAAATTGTATTGGTGTGTGATTGGCTAATTTGTTCTCAGTGTAGTTTGATTTATCTCAGCTTTATCACCGTACTACACTGTATATGTTGTTGAAGAGACACTGCTCTCAGTTTACAAAGTGGAATTCTGGCTGTGATCCAGTCTGTGTTGTGAATCTAGCATACTGGTTTTCCAAAGTGTGAGCAGTGAGCTCTGAGCTCTATATTTTTGAAAATATATTCATACTCTTTGTTAAAACCTAAGAAATAAAAATTATTTGTTAACATAAGTTAAAATGCGTGACCAGTATAAAAACAGCAAACATCTTGAAAAAAGGATGTTGCTGCTGAGTAACTTCCCAAACTTGTCTCCACTCCGGACAAAACGTACACTCACTCAGTGTCAACATGTCTATCATAAAGACTGATGGTATAGAGGGTGATGAAGGAAACAGCTCTGGGCCAAAAGTCTCTATGGAAATCCAGTAGGATACATACTTTGACAGATGACCTCCGTTCTACCAGCCCGATATTTTACAATCATGAAAACAGAGAAATGTGGTATGATGATAAAATTGCAATAATATTTGTGAATGCAACAGGTATACATATATACTGAATATATACCATACATAAACTGTGTGGGATGAGGGTTGTTACAAAGGGTGTTGTTACTTGTATACAAAGTATAGTTTATTTGTTTGTAATTGTTGAGCAACGTCACAACTTCCTATTTGTTACTATTCATCAAATTTAAAGTTTTCAATACCAATAAATATTATTTAATATTGAAATATATTTTATTTTAGTATTGACTTGATACCGAAGTACTGATACATCAGATATTCCGAAAAGATTAGAAAAAACATTTGGAGCTTATGCCTTTGATAACGCTCTTTAAAATATTAAAGAGTAAAACAAATAAATAATAATAATAATTTTTTGAACCTACAGCAAAATTAGCCATATCACATTATACTGCACACTGTTACCATGATATAAAATGACTTGCCCTATATAAGATTCTAGTCATATCGCTCACATTTACAGACAACACATCGTCCAGACATATCATGGATTTAGTTTTAATTGATGAGGTATGATTCTGTGAAAGGTTAGGTGGTGAGGAAGCACATTTACTGTAATGACACCAGAAGTTTTTCAGCTGAGACTCAGACTAACACACAAGTAGGAGTCTGCAAAGGTGATTGTCACCTCTGTTAATAATATCTACTCAGTGAAGGAATGGTAAAAGGAAACCAAAACCTAATTATCTGCCTACATAGGTAGCATTTTAAATTAAAATAGGTGCACTCCCATCATGAAGGATATTCCAATAGGTAAGATACCTAAGAGGTATTCTACAACACTTTCTTTTGGCCAAATTCTAAAAGGGCCATTCAACACTTGCTAAAGAGCAGACAGAAAAAGTAACAACACAAAAAGTGTTATGTGCACCATTAAACAATTAATACCCCGGCAAACATACTGCACAATTGCCACAAATTTCCCACTCATTATTTTTGCATGCAAATAATCTTGCCATTCATTGCAAATGTTTGCCAGAAGTTTCCTGCTCTTCATGGGTAGTGCAAACCTTTGGTGACAATTAAAGAGTTTACTGCAAAGCTCATTTGCATGTAAAATATTGAGCGGCAAATTTGTGGAAAGTTTGCCAAGTCAAGTCCTTTTTATTTGAGTAGCGCCTTTCACAACACACATAATTTCAAAGCAGCTTTTATGGCATAAGTTTTATATCACCATAACGTAATTTGAAAGACTGGGTGTAATTTGATGTCATTAAAAATATTTGCTGTTAATTTTAAATATTTGTAAATAAATAAATAAAAATTCTGGTTGTGAAATTCAAGTTTTTGTTAATGAAGTGGTGGATTTCAGGATATGAAATTCAGGTCTCAATATTCAGGTTGTTGAATACGGGTTGAAAAATTCAGGTCGCAAAATTCGAGGATGACATCTGGGAATACAAGGAAGAGCAAACGAGCAGCAGTGTAATCCATCTCTCTCTTGGACAAACGCAAAGCGATGGAAACAGCTCAAAAGTAATTTTAAATGAATGAATGAATATACACAAGTAAGATTATATATGCAGAAGAATTCCAGCAATATGATTTGAATCTATGGAAAAACCCAGCCTTTCAGTTTGGAATGTTTCAACGTCATAAATTACAGGCCTTCAGCCGGAACCCCCACACAGTTAAACCAGGCTGTTCTATGTTACAAGGACCATCAGATTTGCACAACTCTAAGACATTTCATCTTAATCTAGCCTTGCTAGATATTGCTGAAAATCGCTTTGAACTGTGGTAATGTTTGTACCTGACAAATTAATGATTATAGACTGATGGACCTCTTTAAAATGTGTGTAGCGATGTGCAATCACCTATAATTGATAAATATAATCTTTAATTTTGTATGATTCATCTCATTCTACTAAGAATGGTAACTATAATGCTTAACTTGATAAAATACAATGATGTGTAAAACCAATATGCTTTTGTAACCAGGGATTTTCATGATTTGTTACCTACACGTATAACATCGATGAAAAAATGTCATGTTTAGTATATAAGCGTTCACTGGCGTACGCAGAGAAAGCTGATGACAGCGAATATCATGTCTATTGTGCCATTCTCAAGATATAAAATCTCATGATTAAATATGCACTATTTTTGAGGGGGACCTCATAATTCATACAGAAAAAAAAAAACATCATTCATACAGAGATCAAAAACATAGATGGAACAAACTTTCGACCAAGTGCCAAGAACCAAGCAACACAAAGAACGCAAGGAAACACCATAAAGTCACACAAGTACATATTGTGCTCAAAGTGCTGGTGTATTTTCACTGTACTGAATATTTATTTCACATTCTGTCACTCTTTTCACCAACCTGTCTAATGTACATATATGTTTTAGATTAGATTTATGTTTAGAATAGTAATAAAGTTTGTCTGTGTTCAAAGACGACATGACTGTGGTATATTTTGATAAATAATCTCATTCCTGTTTCTAAAAGATTTTGCTTCAAAGCTGTACATAAATTCGTGTGATATTATTTTCAATAAAACATGAGCATAATATCACTCCAATAAGTGAATTAATCATAATTCAATTATTAAAGCTAATTCCTTACAGTAGAAATTGTGAGCTGATACAACTAGACGTTGTATTACGATTTCAATGGTGGAGAATCTATTAAGACAAATAATCCAGTTATTTGTTATTTATCTAATTTATAATGGTTGTCGAACGTGAATAATTCCATTATACATTTTATTACCTAATAAGGTACAATAAGGACAGTTTAATTTAGCTCATAGCTCACATATTTCAAGACCCTATATTCCATTCTAAATTTACCATATTCTTACATATAATGGTGTGAGTATGAGGGCAATTTAAAGTTCACTTCTAAATGTTGCAAACCCAAGATCCTACATACAGTATATTACACATATATAGCAGTACATATATATATATATATAGCCTACATTTTTAGTAATGTGCATAATGTCTTTTCTTAGCTCCTTGGCAATTAACATTGAACAAATCTGCTGAAAAGGCCATTAAAAGTATTCACATGTACGCATACATGACCAGAAAAAACGATCCCCAGTTGATACATACATCACCATAAACATCTCTCATTCAGAAGATTCAGATGTCTTTGTGTTGTTTTGTGGTCTGCCTGAAAATTAACATAATATATAAGACACTTACAAATCATCAGTAGTCTAAAAATCTTCATGATGTTAAACTATTCAGAATTCTGAAAAAATAGTGAGATGGCATGCTAACTCAAGCAATCCTGACTGATGTAAACAATTAGGAATTAGTGTGTTGTACATTCAATGTTCACTATATTTTTATTCTACACTAGTACAAATGTGCAAGAGCAAGTGAAATATAATTATAATAAATATTATCAAACTTCCAAAACATGCAACACATTTAGAAAATAGGTAAATGTGGCTGTTGTTTCAGTCAGCCATAGGTCTGTATAATTTCACTTATTTACAGTAACAACAAGAGGTAGATATCTACCCGATTCATAAAACCTTGGATGTAGGGGTAACACTTTACAATACGAGTGCATTAATATGCATTAATTCATACTTAACTAATGCACAGATAATATTGAGTTAATTTATGACTCATGATTAACTAAGCCATTAATGATTGCCACATCAGCAAGTCATATATGAATTGCTATTAATTAAATGTGTCATTGTGGATTAATTCCCTAACAACTAACTATATGAAATAATAGTGTTAATTAATGTGTTAATGACCACAATGAGCTGAAGCCATGCATTTGAAATTCCACCCAATATGGGTGCACTTACTGAATATGCATTAAAGGGTAACTAAACCCTAAACCAACTGTTTTTAGTTAATGATCTGTAAGCATGGGGCTTTATTAGTACTGGTCATTGATTCAAGTAATTTTTTTGACATTTGTGTATAAAGTGTTTTAATTCTACAATATATGGTGTAAAAACGCCTGAGTGCTGCCCTCTTCAGGTTGAACGGTGGCTACTGCAGTTGAATTTTCCTATTGGCTGTTGCGGTACTTCGTGACGTAGGCGGTGACAGCTGACATAAGCAGGTTCCAGCCCACCACGCCAGATTCATGTACATGTCGTCTTGCGACCGTGTGAGGAATAATAATAACAGAGTCTGACAGCAGCTGTCAATTAATCCGTCACTACGAGTCTCAGGTGCCCCCGCCCCCCCGCTCAGCCCCGCACTCGGTTCGTTCCCTCTATCCCCGCCGGGGTCTGCCCACTTTTCCTGCATTTTCAAATATTTCTAGTGGGTGGAGTCAGACTCTGAGCAGGTGTTTAGTTACCCTTTAATACATAGGCTGATACAGCCAAAGTATTGCCTAAAAAGTAATAAAAGCAGAGATAAAACTGCATCCCTCTGTTTTCTTTAGTGAGGAAATGCTTTTGGAAACCAATGTTAAATTAACAGCTTTTATAAAGTCCAATGATGGTCATTAAAGGTAAATTAGTTCTCAAGTCATGACTTTTTAGGCAGTACTTTGGCTGTATCAACATTTGTTTTAATGAATCATTAATTAATGATTTGGAAAGACATAATTTTGTTATGATTTCACTTGTTGAGGCACATGACTATTAACCCATCATTAAGTAATTGTTGTAATTAACACATGAATTTGCAGTAATAATGCAGTAATAAAGCATGTATTAATGCATATTAATGCACCCGTATTGGGTGGAAGTTCAAACACATGGCTTCGGCTCATTGTGGTAATTAACACCTTAATTAACACTATTAGTTAATATAATAAGTTGTTAAGGAATTAATAAACAATGACACATTTAATTAAAAGCAATTAATATATGACTTAATATATTAATCAGACAGACTCTTTATTAGTTACTGATGTGGCAAACATTAATGAAAGACTTAGTTAATCATGAGTCATACATTAACTGAATATTAATCTGTGATTATTAGTTAAGCATTAATTAATATCTGTGATTATTAGTTAAGCATGAATTAATGGTTATTAATGCACCTGTATTGTAAAGTGTTATTGATGTAGGCTAATTATTACACAAACTCTGAAGTTCAACTGGCCGGTCATTTCGGTGAGGTCTTTCCTAAATCCAAGGTTCCTCGATTTTGTAAGGGAAGAAGTTGCTAGCTTAGAAACATGTTAATGGCAAACTCTATTAAAATTAATTGAGGACCAAAGCGCTTTGCATGAGGACCACCATTTATAAAATGCACGTTGCTGCTTATGTTGTGCATTCCAAATCAGTCACTTGTGAGGTTATATTTTGGTTAGAATGCTAGAATGTAGACTTTGTCTACAACAGATATAAATTACTTGAAAAAAGCAAATCACTCCCATTATAATCAATGATGCTGTGTACACTTGTGTGTGTATATATATATACACACACATCCAAGTTTTTGTTCAGATCTGCTTGCAGAAGCCATTTGAGTGGATTAAGATGTTATAAAAGTGTATGTGCCTCAAGCCTTATGGCTTGCCCTAGACATGCATTGCCAGCATGTTTAGGGCTAGCTTGACTATTGCTTAGCAACAATGCTTTAAAAACAAACAGACTAAATGTAAATGATCCCAAAAGCTGTTATCAAGCCACAGTTTTCACACACTAAAGGCTTGTTCTGCTTGGCCCCATCACTCGCCATCTCCTTGTGAGTGCTGAGAACCACTGTCTCAGATTTCTCAAACACCTTGTCCACCCAAACCAGCAATTCAGCACAACACTAAGAGACCTTAGCAGGGACAGGGGCAGAAGGATAAAAAAGGCACAATGTTTTTGAATGAGTAGTAATTATAAATACTTAACTCATTTATTAGATTTTTGAGTATTTAACCATTTTCATGTATACTGTACATATATATAGATTTATTTATTTTTTTATTTTACTTTTTCACAAATAATAGCCTATTCTGTTATATTTCTCACAAAAGAGACCTTAGCTAAAAAATCATACCTTAGGGTATGATGGTGCCTCCCTAGGGAGTTGATGCCCTACACAGACTGCGTAATATGTGTATAGGGAGCTGCGGTACTGTCGTAGCATAATGGTATTTTTCTGATGTGTGATTAGTCTAATGGTTTATTAGTTTCAACAAAACCAAACTGGATGTGGTGGTGTAGTGGTCTAAGCACATAACTGGTAATCTGGTGATCAGAAGGATGCTGGTTCGAGCCCCACAGCCACCACCATTGTGTCCTTGAGCAAGGTACTTAACTCCAGGTTGCTCCGGGGGGATTGTCCCTGTAATAAGTGCACTGTAAGTCGCTTTGGATAAAAGCGTCTGCCAAATGCATAAATGTAAATGAACCTCACAGCTCCTTCAGTTTATGTCAATATTCTATAAAAGACTAATTTAATTTATATAACTGAAAGTGACATGACTGCTCCATTTTAATTAATAAATCTGTCTACACTAGTGGTAAGTGATGTCAGAAATGCGGTAGAAATTAAGTATTATTCTTTTGATGAACTTACAACACAATACAATACTTCGATGTTCTGGGGTGAAATCAAAACTGCTTTTTTTTCTTCCTTGAAGGGCACTTCTGCGGGAGGAGATGCCACTCGATAGCTTGTTCAGAACGGAAGTGAGAAAATGTATCTTTTCTCGGATAGCCCTCCACAAGATTGTTAGTGAAGGGTACATTCATACAGTAATGCTATGTTTCTTTCAGAGTCCCCACTTTATGGGCTCTGCGTTTCAGAGTGAGTAGCTTATAGGGCATAGGGAGGATCACTTGCGATTGGAATCCGCCCCGATCGGCAGTAGTGCGCACTCTTAAAGGCACCTCCACTTAATGTTCCTTAATACGCTTGTGATTTCCAAAGCAATCTCATAATAACACATTATTACTGTTTTGTTAAATAGTTACATTTTGTTTTATTTAACTATTTTAATTTCATTATTAAAATGACTCCCCTTTTTCTGGATCACCAAAAGGGCACCTTTAGATTTGTGAATGAAAGGGGAAGGGGCTTGTGCCCCTGCTGCCTCCGTTCTGTGCACATCAGTGCTAAGAGATTAGGGTCTTTTAGTGTACTCTGCTACCAGACACATTCAGACATTCCGATTCAATCTCAATTTATTTAGTCTTCCAACTAACATTCTCCCCTTCCATTAACATTTCTCCCCTTCCATTAACATACACAAGCATCTCATCCTACTAGAGCTGCACAATTATGACACAAATCATAATTTTTGGTTATTTCCCTTGATATTGTAATTGTGATTAATAATGTTGGTAAAATAAAAAATAAAACAGTAATATAACTGTAGCGCATGGAATCGAATGGATTACTTTTATACAGCAGCGGCAAATGCAATGTGATGAAAGAATAATACTGTTAAACAACTCTTTTGTCAAGTAATATTCTCCTAACTGTAGGAGTTTGCACTAGCCAAGCAACACATCAACCTGGTGCTTTAATATGTAATGTGCGATCACAGGTGTGAGTTTATAGTCATTTTACATATAACACTTTGAATGCAGCTTGTCTAAACAGAATTTAGTCGGAACTATCCGTAATATAAGACTGTTTTTATATTCCAAGACCAAATATAAATAGCAGTTTAAATTAACGTGTAAACACAAGCGACTTAAAATGTTGCTTTAACATTGCTTTTTAAAAATACAATACTTTTTATAACACAATTAATGCATTTAGCAATTTGACAATTGACTGACATTGTATTTAGCTCTGTGTAAGTTCGAAACACTACACTGTAAAACATTATTTTGCCTTTTATTTATCATATCTTAAAATGTAGAGTTGAACAACACCCCTGGATTGATCTTGTTGAGATAACAGTTATCCAAGTTTTTTTTGGCTGAATTTGTGATTATTGATTATTTTATTAATTATTGTGGTTATTGAACTTAGAAAAACTATTCAGCTGAAATTAAAAATATAAGCCAAGAGACCTAAGCACATCATGTTCACATTCAGGATTCCCAGCATCCCTTTTGAATATCGAGAGTTCATAGCAAATTTGCCGCAAATTCGCCATTGATCATTTTAATATGCAAATTAGCTTTGCGGCAAACTTCTGGCAAATTGTCCATTGTTGCCAATGGTTTGCCGGAGGTTCACCACTACCGGCGAAGAGCTGCAAACTACTGGAAAACATTTGCAGTGAATCACAAACTCATTCGCATGTGAAAATACCGAGCAGAAAATGTGTTGCTAGTTATGATTTTTTGTAAAGGATGCACTGTGGCATTAATAAATTATGCAAATTTCAGTTACTGTCTGTCTTTGCCTTTTCTTTTTTTACAGATTGCTCCCTTTATGTATGCTGTTATTTGTTGTCACTTTCAGTTATGTCACATAGCAATAATTCAAAGCTCATATTTTTACTCAATGATGTGTTTGTTGATTTTCATCATCATTGTGATTTGCTTGTAAAGTGTTGTAAAGCTTGAGTCTAAATATGATAGAGAGAACAGATATTGCTGATCATCAACTGGTCATTTACCACCAAATGGCAGTTTGTTTCCCCTCTGACAATGGAATAGCCCAAAGTACATCTATAGTTATTAGGGATGCTCCACAACGAAAAAAGCATAAGATTGTAGCCGAAAATTGGAACAGAAACCTTTACTTTAAAATTTGCTAACAGAAATATTCAGATGAAGAAAAAGCATTGTTTATGTGGCACGATAAAGACCACATCCCCAGAATTAAAGTGGTCACTCTCTTGGTCATAAGCACACTAATAAAGAGCATTTTCCAGTGCTGATGTATTGTGTATTCTTGTGTGTCATTGTCGTTATGGTCAAGCCACAAAATGACAGTAAAAAAGCATAAAAGCAGCATTAAAGTAATTCATGACTCAAGCCAGAGGGTAATTTTGTGAATAACAAAGGATGGGTTTAATAAGTAAATATACAGTCTGCATGTGCAGCACATTAGTGAATAAGCACTGCTCTGTTGTTGACACAACAAGTAATCACAAGTAATGTGATATCCTATCACAACTAAAGTGAACAAAGATATCCAGTAAAGAATCAATTCCACATTCTAAGTCCACTTAAAATGTGAACCAAAAAGGGCCAATAGAACAGGCTTCATTTTCACTGAAGATTTTCACTGGAATTTCAGTAAATTTCGCTGATGCATTATCTAGTAGAGTAGTTAATAAATGTTTAAGCTACACTTTTATGTTTTGGTGCAACCCTAATAATAACATTAAGAATTTATTCACTCCAAACAAAGTCTAATTTAAAATAATAATTTAGTTGTTTGGCCCAGTGTATCCAGAACTTTTGGCTTCGGTTATTTTCATTTTGGCACATCACTAAAGGTTATCAACAGAATTGAAGGACAATATCAGCAATTGAAAGACTATGCAGTTTGAATTGAATGAAGTCTATTGGACTATGACTGTCAAGTTTACTTTATAAGATATTAAAGGAATAGTTCACCCAAAATGAAAATTCTCTCATCATTTACTCACCCTTATGCTGTTCCAGATGTGTATGACTTTTTTCATCAGCTGAACACAAATTAAGATTTTTTTGAATTTCTCAGCTCTTCTGGTCCATACACTACAATTGAATGGGTGCCAAAATGTTAAAGCTCCAAAAATCACATAAATCAGCATAAAAGTAATCCATAAGACCCCAGTGCTTAAGTTAATATCTTCAGAAGCGATATTAATGCTTCTTCTTGTGTTTTTGGTGATTCACATTTTCATCCATACTGCCCCCTTCTGGGCAGCGAGAAGAATTTCAACCAAGAAATTTCCTAAATATTGATCTGTTTCTCAACCACATCTATCATATCACTTCAGAAAATATGGATTAAACCACTGGAGTCTTATGGATTACTTCTATGATGTCTTTATGCGTTTTTTGGAGCTTCAAAAGTTTGGCACCCATTCACTTGCATTGTATGGACCTGAGATATGTTTGTGTTATGCAGAAAAAATAAAATCATACACATATGAGATTGCATGAGTAAATGATAAGAGAATGATATTTTGGGTGAACTATCCCTTTAAACTAAAAGCTAAAATATATTACGGATGCAGCTTTGTCCAATGGGCTTTAAAAGTTTATCTGTAAAAGCGTTGCAACACCACCAGGGATATGAAAATGCCTCCACTGGCTCTTGAAAATGCCTTGCGCAAAAGACAAAAAGTTAGAGATGTCAGAATAAACTCTGAGAGAGCACAGGTCTTTCACAAATAGCATAACACAAATCCCACCACTGCCGAACAGAGGGAAAAGCACTTTTCCTCACCTCGCCATGAGCCCTGGAATCCTGCTTGTATTCCAGATGGCCAAGTAGGCAGCACGAAGCCTGCATCCATGAGCCAGCCCCACCAGCTGTCCAGCTCTGTTGTGGGGGGATTCAGAATCACTCAATTGTTTTAACTTAATTGTTTTATTGGGTCCAATGTCATTCTAGATCTCTCAATCTTCAGGGTGTTGATTTGAAGCATGTCAGATGGGGACATAAGGAGAAGGTGAGCAGCACGCTCAGTCTGAATGAGTTTGATATCCAGGGTTTCTAGGAGTCAAGGGTTACACAGACTTCAACAGATTCTTACAGTGGCCCCAAGAAGTATTTGGACACTTATAAGAATATTTCACCCAAAAATTTCCCAAATGACTGTCTTCGGAGTAACTCAATGGGCATGTTAGAATGACTTTCTTCTGAGGAACTCAATGGGAATTTTAGTCTGAGTCACCATTCACTTGCATTCATTCTGGTCACATAAATTTACTATAATACAATTTTTGCATGGACTATAATCATTCCATGTATTGCATCAGTTTTCTGGTGAAATTAATGAACACAAGATTGAACTACAACGGCAATTACTTGTATTTCCTTTTACACAAATCACAAGTAAAATGCCACATTATCGGTTTATTACTTTTAACTCTGTTCCTAAACACAATGCTATATTGCTGTCTAATCAACATCTAAACATTATTGACTATAGTGCATGACCATATGTAATACATTTTAATGTTTGCATTTGTGGAGGGGTGAGCAAGAGACATATGGTCATAAGGGTGTAGTGGTAGACCTAGCAGAGGCATTTATTGGAATAATTAAACATGAAATATCAAAAAAGGGGAATTAAAGTGCCAATAGGGAAAATAGAGTCCACAATAAAGGGGGATCACCCGTCTTCGCGATGAATGGGGCTAGGTGTAGGCAGTATGAGTGTCCAAGTGATGGTCCAGGATGTGGGCGGGGTCCGACGGTTGCACGCGCTCCCCTCTTTCTGGGACATGAGGGGCAGCAGCTTCTCTTGCGGCCTGTCTTCCCAAGGCATGTGAGGGGGGCCGGTATCCTAGCCCATCGTCCGCCATGCATGCTGTCATCCCCAGTGACACATCTAACTCGGGTTATGGGGGGGAAGGGCCGGTGGTGCAACTAGCTCAGCTGGTACCCTCCACACTCTCCTCCTGGACCTGTGAGGACGCCAGTGTATGCACTCAAAGAGATAGAAGCCGTCATCCCTAGGACAGGGGAGCTCTACATTTTAATGGCAGTGGTGATGAGTCTCCACTCACATCAGGTGTGCCTCATCATCTGCTGCCCAATCGAGGCTCATTAATTTGCACCTCTCCTCTCTCCTGCCCACTCTTGCTGTAAGCTTGACTGGAGGACGGCCTTCAGAGACGGTATGGTGATGATGAGAGTGACTGCCGGTCATTTTGCCACACGTTGCATAACCAACTACATTTAGAAGCTTATCCGAGTGCAATCAAATTGCACAATAGCTCAGCTGAATTTTCATTTTTGGGTGAACTATCCCTAGTAGTCACACTTTATGTAAAAATGTTATTGCATTACATAAAAGAATATTAAACGAATTGGCATGAATAATAAATGATGCTTCAAATAGACATTTTCTCAGAACTAACAAAATTGTACTATACACGTTTCACTAGCATCTGATAACAAAAATGTGTCTAAATAGTTTATCAACTATTATAATCTAGTTTATAACTAGTAACAAATGTTTTACAGGAACAGTGTTTTTGTGCTGTATTTCTTTAAAAGAAATGCCACTTGGTTTGATATTGTCTTAAATCATGCAAACAAAGACAGTTTTAAGTGTGGCTTAAATGTTCAAATATTTCCAAGGGCCACTGTACTGTATATATTGCCTTTAAACTTCTATTTCTGTAATGGAAAGTAAAGACAAGAAAATAATAGGCCCAACATAACCAACAACATTAATATGAGATCCAGAGGAAAGCATGCAAGAAAGATTTATTAACTCTCAGTTTTAATTAATCGACACGAATTTGCTAAGCAGAACACATGCAAATGAAAAGGAATTGCCGTGGTTTGACCGTGCTCATTTTGGCACGAGGCGAAACGCATTGCGGTTTCAACTTAATTTCCTGAGGGGTGCAAAAAAAGAAATTGTAATATCTTAGCTGTCACGCGCATTGGAGAGTCTAAATGGAGCAGCTCATTTATGACTGTATGTTCTTTTTTCAATCTGTAAAACATGTGACCTCACAGAGCCTTGTGAAAAGTTTAAATGTTTCAAGAACACAATGGCACACAATTACAAGGTTGGCTGAGGTGCAGCCAAAAAAGCTCATTCCATGACCGTTCGTGTCCACTGGCACAGAAGAGCAAATCCTCAAAGCCATGTTCCAACATCTAGTGGAAAGCCTTTCTGAAACTGTTACAGCAGCAAAGTGAAAACCAATAGCCTGTTAATGCCAATGGTTTTAAAATGACATGTCCAACAAGCACATATGGGTGTGATGTTCTGGTGTCAACAATATTTTGGCCTTGTAGTGTATGAATGATTAAAGTTAAATGATGATTAAAGGACAAATGCAAAGTGCATGTCTGAATTCCCGAAGCATACAGTCAATTGAAAATACTTTTCTTAACCAAACATAATCTAACAACAAGTGTGTGTGACTGGTCTTCACTAGCTCTGCGTTGTGTGGATAATAACTTTTCATGTTTCTAAATCTAAATCAATTGTGTTATATATATCATCAAAACAATAGAGCAAAATAAAGTATTATACATAAATTCAAAATAATATTAACAGAAGCATGAAAGAGAACATACCTGCATGAATAAAGACAAATAAATCAAAAACTCGAATCTGTGGCCTTCTCTCACAATAGGAACCAACCTAACAGTGAAAATCATTATTTTAGCCACCGAGCTTGCACACTCATTCTTAATGAACTCTCTCCAAAAATACATGCTCCATATCATTCACACAAACTTCATACATATTTAAATAAAATTAAAGTGCATTCAGAACAAAATTACATGTTTTATTACACTAAACAGAACTCATATAAAACTTTTTAGACGGGGTTTCAACGCAACTCACCTCTTTTCAGTCACGCTTACCGCGAACTGAAGGAGAGTAGTGATGTGTCGTTCATGAACGATTCGTTCATTTTGAACGAATCTTTAATATGACTCGGGACTACCGAGTTGTCTCAGAGAGTGATTCGTTCATTTTGTGTTGACCGCGCATGCGCGCAACATCGCATAAGGTACATGAAGTCATAAATGATTAGTTCATCTTTCGCGAGTCTTCGGGTTCGGCCGGGTCCGAGTCTTTCGTTCTTCCTGTCAGTCCCATAGAGACTATGCTGTCAGTACCGGAAAGAGAAATGATTAGTTCGTCTCTTCGGTTTCGAGTCGTTCGTTCTTCAAGTCAGACTCACAAACCCATAGCACTATGCATTTTGCATATTGTGATTTAAGTTATATGGTTATGCTCTGTGGCTTTATAGTGTCCTTTTCATTCTTATTTATTTTTTATTTATTTTTATTTAATTCCTTTTTGGATAGTTATCCAATTTTTTTTAAAGCATTGTTGGCAAAAAATAAACAAACAATAAACATCCAGTCAATATAGTGTGTACAGTGTTGTAATAAGCTATGTTACAAAGGTGTAGGTTTCATAGGTTTATTAAATAACTGCATATTTAAGTTATATACTGTGACTTTTCACAAAACAACTCGTAGACTTTTTAGGTGATTTTTTATGGACTAAAAAACATAGTGAATGGAAAAATGCATGAATACTACATTCTACATTACTACATTCAATGTTATAGAAAAGAATCTTCATGACAGAAATTCACAAATACATATGAAAAAAGATACAATTTGAGACCAGAAACGTAACATGTAACTGTAAAAGTAAAAATCAAATAAAAAACTAACTACAACATGTTTGTAAGAATGATGTGAATTATGAACTAGGTTAAGTATTTAATAGGGCTGTCATGTGACAAAAGAACGAAGGACTCAGACTCGAAAGATGAACTAATCATTTCTGTCTCTGCATAGTGCTATGGGTTTGTGAGTCTGACTTGAAGAACGAACGACTCGAACCGAAGAGACGAACTAATCATTTCTCTTTCCGGTACTGACAGCATAGTCTCTATGGGACTGACAGGAAGAACGAAAGACTCGGACCCGGCCGAACCCAAACCCGAAGACTCGAGAGTCGAGACTTGAACTAATCATTTATCTTTCCGGATCCGGACCGGTATGCTGCATGTGCATGCAGTCAGTGAGTGCATTGGCTGCTGTGTCACACCACACGGCCCACACACAGACACTGACGAGTCGACATCGACAACTAAGTATTTTTAACGTTTTGAAGTTCGAACCTGATGACACAAGAGGCGGAGAAAAAGGAGGTGAGGTGAACTAACTGCAATAGCTTAAACTTAAGACCCAATTAATAAATTAACATTTCGGTTTCTTATAAATTGGCTTTGGCTGCATTACCCTATAGTTTATTTTTATTTATTTATTTCAAATTGAATCAACATTTTCGTAAGTAGACTACTTGATGTTTTGGGCTATTTAACATGACATTTAATTATATTCTGCTGAAATGAACGAAATGAACGAAATGACTCGAAAAAAGATTCGTTCATTTTGCTGAACGAGACTCAAAGATCCGAGTCAGTAAAATGATCCGAACTTCCCACCACTAAAGGAGAGCAACCGGAACATGAATCTTAAAGGAGCCATGCACCATTTTTAACAACACTGAAAAATGACCATATAACCATAGAAACATGACATCTCAATTAAATCGATATTAAAAGAATAAATGAAACGAAATATTAAAAGAATAATTTCCAGAACACAAAATAATTATATAAATATAACAAATGATAATAACAAGGAGAGAGATTTTGAGTGAAATTAATAAATAAATATAACACCTGTTACATGTGCAAAAATCCAGCACCTTCGGCAATAGGTTTTGAAATGCTCCTGACAGACATTGTAACCTTGGTTTGCCTTTATCTCATATATAGACAATGCAAACTTTTAAATAAATGTTTAAAAGTGTATTTTTACAACCCCAAAGGCAATGTCTTATATATATATATATCTATATCTATATCTATATCTATATATATATATATATATATATATATATATATATATATATATATATATATATATATATATATACATAGTTGTGCATTATCCTCGTATATTGATGCACAATTTCAGAGCTTATATGATCCAGGAACTCACATTCAAGTTTCTAGAATCATGTCATTATTTCGTCTGTAAATGGTAGTTAGACATTAAACCTAATGTTTGTAGGAAAGAACAGGCGAGAAGATGACCACATTATTGCCACGGCCCAGATTTTATCAACAACACATTGTGGCAAATGCTAAATAGTACAGCTAATTGTTGCCTCTTAAAAATGTGTGCAAACATATGATCTTTGCAAAATCTATAATTGAGCTCAAAATAATGGTAGAATATTTTTTTTGAAATATCCCTTTTATCTGTTTCTCAGATTAAATGCCTGCTGTGAGATCCCCTCCACTGACCTCTTTGTGGGTGATGCTTTGTACACAGCTACACTGAATATTCACAATGAATGGACAAGGATGTAATTTTAGCAGTGAGTTTCTTTTTAACTTCACTCTCCCAGAGTATAAACTGCAGAATTAAAACAAGGCTGCTTTGCAATTAGCTTTTTGTGGTTTGACACCTGCTCAACATCCACCCATGCCTTCTTCAAACACAAAATGTAGCCATGGAAAGATAAATGTGACTGCACCTTCAGAGGTCTAAAACATTGGAACAGTGGTGTATCTTGTTTTAAGGACGTTTCACTGGGAAACAAAGAAAGAAAATTTCTTTTTTTACAGCATAGCGTCACGTTTTGCTCTCATTTTACTGTATTCAATCACAGAATCCCACGTGCAAGCTTGTCACTCAGCTCCAAGAGAGAATTAATCAAAAAATAAATCGGAAACTGCTCACGAGTCACGCTCTGTTCAACTTGCATCAGTGAAACATATGCTACAGCAATTTGCTTATCAGATAGTTCTACAAGGAAGAGGATGACGTGATTATATGCAAGATTTCAGACCTGAAGAACATCTGATGTGCTCTGTGAGACACATACTGACAGCAGGATGGGCCTCTTTCCAACTATCATGAAATCATAACCATCAAAAGGGCTGGCCTTTCCATACCCAGTTACTATATGTTACCAGGAGTCTCGTCTGCATAGGCTTCCATTCAAAGCTTCAAAAAGAGATTCAATCTGTGCATAAAGTTTAAAATGAGAGATTTATGGATTTTAGTTGCTTTACAGCTCTACACAGATTTTTGTCCAATCAAATGCTCTCTATAATGAGATTGTCCCTCCCCCTGCAGCTGACCAGCAAGTAGCAAATCATGGTTCATGGCATTGATGAAACAAAAGCCCATTGACTATTTAAAAAATGGTGTGCCCTTCAATATGTCCTAACGAAACATTCTGTTTCGACAGGAAATATTTCAGTACAAGGGAGAAAACTCTGCTTAACCAGTAATTCTATGTGATATTTGAATACTTACTGCTGTTTCATCATTGTACATTAAAGATGGGGAAATTTGAATATTTCAGACCATTTGGCATCATAATATGTGTATAGACACCAAGCAATTTAAGGATATTTTCTGGGGTTAAGAGAGTACCATCTCATTTGTGTCCATGGAATGGGATTCGGAGTGATGGCAGTAGGCTGGATCGCGAGCCAAGCATCATAAAGACAAGCTCAATCCTCCAGTACATGGGCAAATGTCCCAGGCAAAACAGCTGCTGCATGATGGCTCATTTTGGAGGTTTAATAAGTGGCTCCAGGTGTTCAGCCTCTTTGTGAAATCCAAATCTTTTAACATTCAACATTATTTATGAGAACTGAGCTTCAATAAACTACACTTGCATCTTATCTCGGGGTCAGGGAAATCAGTATCACTGTTGTAATCGCAACAGTCTTACTGAGTCAAGCAAAGTGCGTATGAGAGTGAGACATGGACTACTTTGAAATTTTTGCTGCTTCCTAAAGTACAAGTTACTCAAATGTTTGTGCTCTATAGCAATATCTGTGATTGAAACATAAAATTGCAATTTACTAGTGAATAAAAATTGTTTTGTTTTTTACATCAGTTTCCTTACAAAAATTGAGGGTTCAGGCAAACTTTCTGCAAAATTTGCCACTCATCATTTTCACATGCGAGCTTTGCGGCAAACTTTTAATTGTCACCAAAGGTTTGCTGCAGGTTTACCACTATCGGTGAAGAGCTGCAAATGGCCTCACAAGCTCATTAAAATAAAGAATGTTAAATTTGTGGCAAGTTTTTTGTAAGTGTTGTGTTTTGGCACTTTTTTCACCCTTCTATGAATCTGATGGATTGAGGTAGGGATGTGCACAGTAACCGTTTGTAATATTCGGATGACCATCAGGGTCCACAAATGGTTATTCTGTTATTCATCAGTAGTTGGGACAAAGGAATAAACAATGTTAATTGCAGTGTAGTCACAGAACGTTGGACGATCACCATGCGACCCAAAACAGTAGTTATCAGAATTATTTATACTACAATATATTATTTTAAAGGTTTCATTCTCTTGACAGCCAATAACTAACTACCCCAAACACAGGCTCAGAACCATATTTGTCCTAGTTGCAAATGAACCTTATTTTATTTAGTGTGGGTCAGACCCTGTACCTGTCCCGCCAATGTAAACTCAGCAAAAAAAGATGACCATAAAAAGATTCAACAACTAGGACATAAACTGAACAATTTTCACAGAAATGTGACTAACAGAAATGGAATAATGTGTCCCTGAACAAAGGGTGGATAAAAATGAAAATTAACAGTCAGTATCTGGTGTGGCCACCAGCTGCATTAAGTACTGCAGTGCTTCTCCTCATGGACTGCACCAGATTTGCCCCTTCTTGCTATGATATGTTACCCCACTCGTCCACCAAGGCACTTGCAAGTTCCCCAACATTTCTGGGGGGGAATGTCCTCACCCTCCGATCCAACAGGTCCCAGACGTGCTCAATGGGATTGAGGTCCGGGCTCTTCACTGGCCATGGCAGAACACTGACATTCCTGTCTTGCAGGAAATCACGCACAGAACTAGCAGTATGGCTGGTGACACTGACATGCTGGATGGTCATGTCAGGATTGCCTGCAATGACAAAAAGCTCAGGCCGTTGATGCTGTGACACACCGCCCCAGACCACGATGGATCCTTCACCTTCAAATCGATCCTGCTCCAGACTACAAACCTCGGTGTAATGCTTATTCCTTCGACGATAAACACGAGTCCAACCATCACCCCTGGTGAGACAAAACCGCGACTCGTCAGTGTCATTTTTTTTCAGTACTGTCTGGTCCAGCGAAGGTGGGTTTGTGCCCATAGGCGACGTTGTTGCCGGTGATGTCTGGTAAGGACCTGCCTTACAACAGGCCTGCAAGCCCTCAGTCCAGCCTCTCTCAACCTATTGCGGACAGTCTGCGCACTGATGGAGGGATTGTACGTTCCTGATGTAACTCGGGCAGTTGTTGTTGCCATCCTGTACCTGTCCTGCAGGTGTGAAATTCAGATGTACCAATCCAGTGCAGGTGTTGTTACACGTTGTCTGCCACTGTGAGGACGATAAGCTGTCCTTCCTGTCTCCCTGTAGCACTGTCTTAGGTGTCTCACTGTACGGACATTGCAATTTATTGCCCTGGCCACATCTGCAGTCCTCATGCCTCCATGTAGCATGCCTAAGGCACATTCACGCAGATGAGCAGGGATCCTGGGCATCTTTCTTTTGGTGTTTTTCAGAGTCAGTAGAAAGGTCTCTTTAGTGTCCTAAGTTTTTAATACTGTGACCTTACAAACTGTGATCATTTGTAAGCTGTTAGTGTCTTAATAAGCATTCCAATGGTGCATGTTCATTAATTGCTTATGGTTCATTGAACAAGCATGGAAAACATTGTTTAAACCCTTTAAATTAAAGATCTGTAAAGTTTTTTAAATTTTTACAAAATTGTCTTTAGAATACAGTGTGCTGAAAAAGGGACATTTATTTTTTGCTGAGTTTATTATCCTAACTTTGCACATACATTTTGTTTGCTGAAATAAAAAAAATAATTATGTAACTTAGTTACTCTCCAACACTTGCCTTGGCCCACTTCTTTAACTGTGTAAGTGTTTGTTCACATAAAAAAAGTTCTTGCATCTGGAATGGAACAAAATGATGGTGTCTCAAGATGGGCTGAAGTTCTTTTTGACACAACACGACATGTTAAAAACACTGTGTTCATGGCAAGAGACACTGAAAGAGCAGCAAACGCATCACAACAGTCAAATGTGTCCATCTAGCATGTTTTCACAGAAAAACAATTCCAAAACAGCGCAGACAGACACAGAAACAAATTCTGTCTGAATGACCCTTAAGTGTACTTCAGTATTTGTGTTGTACTGGTTGAATGTGTAAAAGGTGTTGGGTGCTATGGGGTGTTGTGTAGGTCTCTCTGTGCATGAGTAGACAGGTTAAGCACTTTTGAGGGCACAGAGGGGCAGGACAGGTTGATCTGTTACAATAGACTTTACATTATGGTAATGTTACTGTAGGCTGTGTAATCTGCATATAGAAAGCTGTGGAACTTCAACTCCATATTTTTACAAGTTTCTTCATATTTCACCATAATAGGGACATACTAAACATTGTATTAGTCATATTGGTCAAGTATTTTACTAAATTACTAAAAAATCCAGATGTCCATCCAGTTAAATGGGCAGAATCAGGGTGGACATTCAGTGTATAAATTAGCCACTACATGGTCTGTGATTGATATCTAGGAAACATATTTTTAAACTAATATTTATGATTTTATTTCTGTTAACATAAATAGTGTATATTGAAATTTTTTAATTATATTAATTTCCCATATATCTTCCCATAATAGGGTGGACATGTTATGCATGACCACATATGACAAACACCACAAAATAAAGGAAAACATAAATACAAAATAGAGTTATAAACTTCATATAACTCAAAGTAATTTTGCAGAATGGGTGATGTCCAAATCCAGTGTGTGTGATGTAATTTCCTAACATACAGTATATCTTCAATGAAAGGTCATGGTATTATGACACAACAGGGTGCGTAATAAATCAAGGGACACAAAAAACCTCCACTATCAGTGTTAAAATTACACATTTACCACAAATGAATATATGTTAGTGAGAGAATGTAGCACAACACTCTTAACTGTATGTGGGGATAAAATTTATTTAGCATTTTTTTTTTGTTGAAGATGTTTGATGTGCAGTTTTTTGGACATGAAGGAGTGACACAGTGTAATAGAAAAGGATTTCAATTATTTAAAATTTCACTTTTAAGCCCACAGAAGTGTGTAACATTATATAAAAACAATATCTTTATTGTTTTTTAACAAGCCTATCAAAATTTTAATAATGTGAAATTAAACAATATAAATGCCACACACACTTGTAAAGGGGACTTAAATTAAAAAAAAAATTGTAGGAATGACCCATATTTACAGGCGTTCCTGAGCAAGACGCTGGACAAGCAACCTCATAAACACGGGTTGTGGTCCTGTGGGAACCAGGAAGCAATAGTGTTCACGTAAACAATGGTGAGCTTGATTTGAAGAAACACTAAAAACATAACTCACATTTGGCGCCACTCTGTGGACATTTTCCTGGTAACTGGAGCTCACATGAGCCCATACGTTTAACAACACTTCCAGTTTCAGTCACTGGTGGGAAGTGATTAACATTTCAGTGAGGACAGACTGATTTCAGCACCAACATTTCCAGACTACTGTCATAGTGTGATCAGTCTGAATTATTTTGGTTTGACAGTAGAAACAATGAAAGTTGTTAGTAGCTATGGTATATTTTGCAGAAACTGTGGTTAGAATGAAGGGCAATTCAAGAAAAACAAGTTGACCGAATGCCTTGATTATTTTAACTACATATTTATAAATATTTAATTCTATATATACATATCTTTGTTGAAAAAATAAAAAACAAGACATCCCAGTATATTGAATACAAAATGACTAAAATAAAATTTGATCACCCTTTTAAGCCATAGCATATGGCTAAAAATGTAATATAAATATACAGTATCTTTCCAGCTGAATACATAAATGTGGTATTTAAAGCAGTTTCACTGTTAAAAACATGTTAATTAAAGGAATAGTTCACCTAAAAAGAAAATTCTCTCATCATTTACTCACCCCATGCCATCGCAGATGTATGAATTTCTTTCTTCTGCTGAACACAATCGAACATTTTCAGAAAAATATCTCAGCTCTGTTCGTTCATTCAAAAAACACAACTATGAAGTACATAAAGGCAGCATAAAAGTAATCTATTTGACTCCAGTGATTAAATCCATATCCTCAGTAGCGATACGATCAATATTTATGTCATTTTTACAAACAATCGCTACTTTCACTTCCACGTTCTTCTTTGTTTGTTTTTAGCTATTCACATTTTGCATGCATATCACCACCAACTAGGCAGGGATGAAAATTCATAGTAAAAAAAATATTTTTTTATCACCCACTATTATATCACTTCAGAAGGCATGGATTTAACCACATGAGTCTTTATGCCCTTTTTGAAGCTTCAAAGTACTGGCCACCAATCACTTGCATTGAATGGACAACAGAGCTAAGATATTTTTCTGAAACCTCCATTTGTGTTCAGCAGAAGAAAGTAAGTCACGCACATCTGGGATGGCATGAGCGCAAGTAACTTCCTTTAATAAATACATCTTTTTTATTATTTTTGTTTTTTTTGCTAAATTGGTCTTAAATTTTGATATGTCGTAAAAGGTTTTAAGTTCTATTACCTAAACATTAAAGGGTAACTAAACCCCTGCTCAGAGTCTGACTCCACCCACTAGCAATATTTGAAAAATGCTCGAAAAGTGGGCAGACCCCAGCGGGGATAGAGGGAATGAACCGAGGGCGGTGCTGAGCAGGTGGGGGGCGTGCACCTGAGAGCCGTAGTGACAGATTAATTGACAGCTGCTGTCAGACTCTAAAATGGAGAGTGACTGGAGTGACGCAAGTAGCTTTGCCACGGAGCGGTCTTTTGAAGTCGAGGACTTTTCTCCCCCACCTTCACCTGAAGTGGAGGAGGGTGAATTGTCTGTGGACACAGGGCCGGAGCCATATCAATTCGAGCCGCTGGCTCAAACTGCGGTTTTAACTCCCTGTTGACCATCCGAGTGCGCATTCACCTTCACTCGCGTGCAGGAAAAACAAACGAAACGCTGTTCAGTGATGTTTATCCTTTTAGCAGGATTTTTATTTAGCAAGCTTCACTTGAACATAACATCAGTTAGCTGTTCTCTCAACTTAGAAGAATGTGACGTAAAGCGTAACGTCATCATGTACAAAACCGTATACCTCCAAATAAAACTATACAGGTAGTCAATACCGTAATACAATGTATAAGGGTGCAATACGTTTAACACTCCCGCATCGCGAACACGTGTTTGTCGACCCCAGAGGATTAACTTTAGCCTAACCATAAATTGTGATTCAAATATATATGATCACTCACCTCAAGACGCCGCTGAGGTGGTGGAGTCCATGCAGGAGGAGCAGCGTTTGGCACTGCGTCGCTTTCAGCCGAGCTGTTTGGAGAAGCCCATTTCCACCTCCATTGCGTTGGAGAAGCAATCCCACGTAAAATGCAGTTTGCACACTCCTCCAGCTCTAGGCGGGAACTCGCGGTCTTCCAGAACAAGGACGTGCAACCCCTGGCGCCTAATTTCCAAGTCTATATGGAAAGCAATACAGTCCAGCAGTGCTGTTGCAACCAGCAACACTACACCTACGCACCATCCTGACCACTGTACTAAATACAGATAATCTACGCTAACTTGAAGCTATCCTAACTGACGCAATACTATGCTACTAACTAACTATGCTTCTAACAATACTACACTAACAAATATGCTAATTAACTACGTAGGCTACACGAAATAATCTAAATAACTATATAAATGCTATGCTAAATAGATGCTAAAATACTCTATCCTGATCGTTTTCAATACTCGCAATTCCAACTCCTGACTCGCTACAGTGGGTTTGACGAAACGAGATGGTTTTTATACTGCCATGGGCGTGGTAGCTCGTACCAAGGGTGTGGTGAGTTGGAACCTGCTTACGTCAGCTGTCACCGCTTACGTCACGAAGCACCGCAAACAGCCAATAGGAAAATTCAACTGCAGTAGCCACCGTTCAACCTGAAGAGGGCAGCACTCAGACGTTTTTGCACCATATATTGTAAAATTAAAACACTTTATACACAAATGTCAAAAAAATTACTTGAATCAATGACCAGTACTAATAAAGCCCCATTCTTACAGATCATTAACTAAAAAAAGTTGGTTTAGGGTTTAGTTACCCTTTAAGATACCCTGCTCTCTCTCTTTCCCCAGCCATGTTTGCCCATGATGTGTTCATGCATATATTTTACTCACCACAGTGGGAGATAAATACATCATTTAGCTATGAAAATATAACTGAGGAATCTCACAAATACTTGCCCAGGCACTGGAGGAGGCTTTGCCACGTTGTGAGGCTACGCTGAGCTCCATGCACTCTGGTTTGTCGGTCAGGGTCTGGCCCTTCTCCAAGACAGTCATGGACAACGTCCTACTTCCTGCCAAGAGGTTGTTGAACCCGCCCTGGCTCTCCAGATCTCTTGGTTTAGGGTGGGTACGGCTGATCAATTTCAATTACACTGAATTTAAAAATGCTTTAGTCGAGCAGCCTGCTTAAATCATTTGAGAAATATGAAAAGGACCCTTCAATAGACCCTTCCTTGACAGGTCTCGGTGACCTGACCTTGCATACTGATATACTACGATTGAGCCCCAAGTATTAAGTGGACATGTGTGCAAGGAGGAGCCACACAAGTCATCATTATGACATTCTTCTTAGTGTAATATAATTTGGGAAGGATTTCAAATTTAAAGAGACATAATATTAGAGATTGTTCACCCAAAAATGAAAATTCATCATCATTTAGTCAGCCTCATGTCATTCCAAACTTACATGACACACATTTTCTTTCAGGACATTCCCCAAAGTTTCCCCTTTTGTGTCTCACAGAAGAAAGTTTTATGGATTTGGAATGATATGAGGGTGGGTAAATGATGACCCAATTTTCATTTTTGGGGAATTATCCCTTAAACAATCCCAGTCCACTAGATGAATAGAGCAATAGGCAGAGCGAGAGAGAGAGAGAGAGAGAGAGAGAGAGAGAGAGAGAGAGAGAGAGAGCTCTGATGTGAGGTTGGAAGGTCAGTTGGATTGTGTATCATAATGGTCATGCTAAAGGCAGCAACTGCACAATTACAGTAGCATGCTCTTACCACAACTGACTGCGCAACATAGAGGCAATTAATCAGAGGTTAACCCGACAAACCTCACAGAGGATCTTTAATTTGTTTTACCTCTCCTGAAAAAAGACCAAGCACAGTAAAAGCTTTTTTAAGCTATTCCAAGGAATTTCTAACAATATTCTTGAGTGTGTCACTGCCACAGCATTTCTAACTTTAAAAAGGAATTTGAAGATTAAGTCTGGATTTTTGTTGACATGCTCAACTCAGCTCAACAATTTTTCAGAAGCAGTTTAACATGACTGAAAGGAATAGTTTACCAAAAGTGAAAATGTTCTCATCATTTACATCCTGTCACGAACACCGGTGAAGGCGCCTCCTCCTCGAGCCTCCGGAGATCGCATTCACCCGAGTACTGATCTCGTAGTCTACATTTCCCTCTAGCCCAAACACCTAGGTCTGATTACTCGCCCAGCTGTTTCTCATTACCTCACCCTTTTTAACCGTGTCTGTTTGTTCCTTCCTTGCGAAGTCTTGTTTAGCCCCGGTGATATTTCCAAGCAACTTTAGAAAACCTCTCTAGTTTATCCGTGTACCGACCTAGCGTTTCCCTGACCCTGTTTGTTAGCTTCCTGCCCAGTTACTCTAGCCTGATTACCTACCACGACTGTTTGCTGCCTGCCCCGACCTCTAGCCTGTTCTTGTTACGCCTCTGCCTCTCTGCTTCACACTGTTTGCCGGCCCACGACCTTGCCTGTACGATCTGAGTTTGCTGTTTAAATAAAGCCGCATATGGATCCCAACCAACCTGAGTCTTCATTACACATCCGTGGCCAAAAGTATTGGCAGTGACATCAATTTTGTGTTTTGCAAAGTTTGCTGCCTCAGCATTTGATAATTTTTTCACATGTTTCTATAGTATACTGGAAAACAATGATAAGCAAAATGAGTTTTAAAGGCTTTTATTGGCAAAAACATTCATTTACAGTGTTGCCCCTTGTTCTTCATAACCTCTGCAATTCACTCTGGCATGCTAGATATCAGCTTCTGGGCCAAATCCTGACTGATGGCGATCCATTCTTGCCTTATTAGTGCTCAGAGTTGATCACAATTTGTGGGCTTCTGCTTCTCCACTCGACTTTTGAGGAATGACTACAGGTTCTCTATGGAATTAAGATCCGGGTAGTTGCCTGACCACAGATGGTCTGCGGTCAGGCAACTACATGATCTGCGAGCCACTTCATTATCACTCTTTCCTTGTGACATGGTGCTCCATCATGCTGGAAAATGCATAGATCATCACCGAATTTCTCCTGGATCATTGGGAGAAGTTGCTCTTGCAGGACGTTTTGATACCATTCTTTATTCATGGCAGTGATTTTGGGCAGAATTGTGAGAGAGCCCACTCCCTTGGATGAAAAGCAACCCCACACATGGATGGTCTTGGGATGCTTCACTGTTGGCATGACACAGGACTCATGGTAGCGTTCACCTTTTCTTCTCCGGACTATTGATTTTCCAGATGTCCCAAACAGTCGGAAGGGGGCTTCATCAGAGAAAATAACTTTGCACCAGTCTTCTGCTGTCCAGTCCTTGTACTTCCTGCAGAATTTCAGTCTGTCCTTGAGGTTTTTCTTTGAGAGAAGTGGCTTCTTTGCTGCCCTTCTTGACACCAGGCCATTCTCCAAAAGTCTTCACCTCACTGTGCATGCAGATGCACTCACACCAACCTGCTGCCAATACTGAGCAAGCTCTGCACCGGTGGTAACATGATTCTGTAGCTGACTTTCTAAGGAGGAGACGTCCTGGTGCTTGCTGGACACTCTGGGACATCCTGAAGCCTTCTTCATACCCTCTCTATGTGGCTCAGAACCCGGTTCCTCGCCTTGGGTCCCAATCTAGGTGCGTCTTGCCGTCGCAGATTGCTAACGACAGACACATCCCTGTAGGGCTGAGGAGTGGTCTTAAGTGGTCATCCAGCTCAAGGGGAATGCTAGGCCTCTTGAGCTGGACGACTAGGTCTTGAGTTTATGGCTGTATTTCTGGCCATGAAATACTTCCTCCAGCATTTTACAGGCTGCCATGTCCTGGTGTGGGTGGACAACACAGCGGCAGTCTCTTATATAAACCATCAAGGAGGTCTACGGTCACGCAATCTAAAAAGACTGGCATGGCAGTTTCTCCTTTGGGCCCAGGGCAAGCTCCTGTCAATCAGAGAAAGATATATCCCTGGATGCCTGAACGTGGGAGCGGACTCACTGTCCAGACAAAAAATACAGATGGGAGAATGGAAAATCCACCCCGAGGTATTGAAACAAATCTGGCTAAGATTTTACATAGCAGAGGTGGACCTCTTCGCCTCCCAACAAACAATGTCCCCTCTACTTCTCTCTTGAGTCACCTAGCCCCACCCAGGGTCTGGACACGATGGCACATACATGGCCCAAAATACACCTGTATGCATTCCCTCTGGTTTCTCTGCTCCCGGGAGTTCTAGCCAGGGTTTGCCAACAAGGATCTTGCCTCTTATTGATAGCGCTGCGTTGGCTGAACAGAGTATGGCTCTCGGAGATAATAGCTCTCCACGACGGCTCGCCTTGGGTGATACCGCAGAGGAGGGACCTTATGTCTCAAGTGCAGGGGACAATATTTCATCCCTGGCCCGATTTGTGGAATCTTCATATTTGGCCCCTGAAGGGTACAACTGAGGGACATTGTGTTTTCACTTGAAGTTATTGAGACCATTCTGAGTGCTAGGGCTCCTTTTACTAGAAGAAGTTTTCCCAATAAATTGGGTGTCTTTGGAAGGTGGTGCGCTGCATGTAATGTAGATCCAGTTATCTGCCAGATTGCTTCAGTTCTGGACTTTCTGCTGGAAACATTATTAGCAGGTACATGCCCCACCACTCTCAGGGTTTATGTGGCAGCTCTATCAGCTTGCCATGCCTTGATTGACGGGGTGCCACTGGGGAAACATCCTTTGCTCACTCGCTTTGTTCATTGAGCTATGCGGCTGAGGCCTCCAGTTAGGACCAGGATCCCGTCATGGGACCTACTTATAGTCCTTGAGGGTCTGGTTGAGACCCCTTTTGAACCACCAGAGTCGGTGTACGACAAGCTTTTGAATCTGAAGATGGTTTTTCTTATGGCTATTACTTCTTTAAAAATAATTGGGGATTTGCAGGCTCTGTCTGTCTTGCCATCCTGCTTAGACTTTGCCCCAGGAATGGCGAAAGCAATACTGCATCCTCATCCTGACTACCTGCCTACGGTTCCTTTCTCGACCGTACATCCGGTCACCCTTGAAGCCTTCTGTCCTCTGCCGTTTATAATGCCGGATCAAGAGAAATTTCCCAGACTGTGTTCAGTCCATGCTTTTCAGGCCTATGTCCACCGCACTAGACAGTGGCGTAAGTCAGGCTACTATTCGTCTGCCTTGGGGGCCGTAACAGGGGGGTGGCCGCCACAAAACAGACAATGTCACATTGGGTGAGGGATGCTATTGCCCTGGCCTATGAGGCGCGGTCAAGCTTCGCCATCAGGCATCAGGGCTCATTCTACCAGGGAGGTCACTTCTTCTAAAGCTCTGGCTCTGGTTTTTGTGATAAATGTAATTTTTTGGGCCAAAGATGGTTTTTGCAATTATTTAAAATGCATTTGATCACTCTGCACAATAATCTAGAAACAATGTGACTCAACACCACAACAACTGAAGCAGAAAACTTTGCGAAACACTAAATGTATGTCACTGCCAATACTTTTGGCCTTGGCTGTACTCACTCATAACAGATGTGTATGACTTTCTTTCTTCTGCAGAACACATACAAAGATTTTTAGAAGTATAGAATCTCAGCTCTGTAGGTCTTTTCAATGCAAGTGAATGGAGACCAAGCCTTTAAAGCTACAAAAAAGTACATAAAGGCAGCATTAAAGTATTCCAAAAGACTCCAGTGGTTTAATCAATGTCTTCTGAAGCGATCCAACAGGCCAAAATGTAACTACTGTCACTATAAATCTTGACGTGTTTTGTTGATGTTATTGCTGATCATGCCTTCAAGCTTGATTATACTTCCTAGTGCCATCTAGCACTCTGTGCATGTATCAAGTACTTGAAATTGTTATCAAGCTTGAAATCATGGTCATGCCTAGAGACTGCAATGGCAATATGAACAGTGAAAAGAAGTTACGTTTTGGTCTGTTTTCACCTAAAACCGATTGGATCGCTATAGAATACATGGATTAAACCACTCTAATGATACAATTAGGTCTCAAGTGTAATGGTATTCTTTTTTAAAGTGTGGATCTAGCACACATACATTTCCTTACATGTGCATAGACACTGAAACATACTGTGCAATAATGATGTATGTACAGGCATCTAAAATGTAAATAATTGTACGGATGATCAATTACAGATGTACAAATGTTCAAGAATACTTAGTATATCTAATGACATTGAATTTATGGAATTAATCATCTGATTCCATTTAATATATAACCGATTTTGTTTTTATAATCAATTTGATTAATTTAATATTCAATGCCATCACATTTCTTTAATGCAGTGGGCACATTTACCTAAAGCCAGCATCAAACCAGCAGATTTCCAAACAGCCATATTGAAGTATGACACTCTTGCAGATATAAAAATGGTGGTGTTGACATACACCGACTCACCATAACTCTCTCTATTAAACCCTATCACATGGAGCTCACAAAATAACAACATGAGTGCCGCGTGAGCATTGAAATTTGCAATAGAGGGATTTAGGGCATTTTCAGACCTGTAGATTGCTTGTAAAATTTCCATTTTGGTTGTTTCCATCTTTCATTAGTTTCTTTTGCATAATTTATGCATTTTTGTACACTTGCACAAACGTACACAGAAAGAGTGACATTTTTACTTATGTCTGTGTATAGCTGCATTTTGATGATAAATTACAGTGACAAGCTGACCTACAGATTTTTTTCTCCTCCCAGGTGGTCTCGGACCGATTGTTTTGGTGCAGATCAGAGTGTGATTTCTGTGTTTATAAATGCCTATACAAACCGAACTAAGGGAGAAAATGAACAAGGTTTTAAACCAAAGGCTCAAAACAAGCCAGGTGTGTGATTCATGGACTAACATACCCTGTGAATGTGTGTGATCGCGTATTTATCCCCTCAAGATTTGCTTTAGAATGTATATGTCTATATAAAGCTTTCAGTGAGTAAGAAATTATGTTCATTAAAAACAGACTGTTGTGGCTCTGCTTACTGATGTCATTTTTGTGAAGGAAAAAAGGCAGGAAAAACGCTTGTGACAGGATAACTATGGATTACATTCAGCATTTGTGATGAGATGAGTGTAATGAAAATGTTTATATCAGCATGATGCCTTGACAGAAAAAAAGATATCATTGGTCACTTGATGAGAACGTCTCGGTTAATGTTGTAACCTCCAGTCCCTGGTGGAGGGAACAAGACGTTGTGTCGATGTAGTGACACTAGGGGTTGCACTTGAGAGCCCCAAACACATCTAATCTTTGAGAAAAGGCCAACGAGAATTGGCGAGTGGAATTAGCATGCCACTCCCCAGGACATACGGATATAAAAGGAGCTGGAATCCGGCCACTCATTCAGGTTTTGTGCTGAGGAGCTGAGACAAGGTCCCGGCCATTTCAGCAGCTAGTACAGCATTGTGGCAAGAGGGACATGTATGTAGTGACACTAGGGGTCCCTAAGGAAAAATGGCACAACAGCTAAACCGTGTAACGTGAACTGCTGATGCAGTTGCAAGCAAGCTGATGCGTGCATAGTAGCTGGTATATCTGTCTTCACGTAACCTCAGCCAATGCTCCACAAGACGTCATGTATTTCCCCACACTCTGAGGGGGGGAAGCGACGTAACTAGCAAGGGAGCAGGCTGCGCCAGCCGCTTCTCTCTATGTTTTCTCTCCACAGATTATTAGATTCGGCTGGGGCCATCTAACGATATTATACGCATCGGGGAATGTGTTCTTTTCCTTTCCTATTCTTTCAGGGGGGAAAACCACATTCAAAACCACCCAGCAGAGACCACATTCTGCCCAAACGGGAGGTTAACATGTGGCAAATACATCACATGGACTCACCAGCCACAAATGGGAGAGGTGGTAGGTCATGCCTCAAAGGGGAGGAGCTCTACAACACAGCGACTGGGGCAGAGGGAGCTCTGCCCAAGGGAGACACAGGTCTGCCAACAGGGACACCGTACTGTGGAAAATACATCACAGGGGTTATCGGAGTAACCGACACCTGTAGAGCACCTATCACAGTACAGGACATTTTAGCACCCATAGTGGGTCCAGTTGCAAATTTCTCCTCTGAATCCGTGAGCCACAGGGCTAGGGAGGAAGGGTTCACGGGTTCGTGAACTCACATGGGAGAAGAAGCGCACATCTTCGCCTTACTGAGGTGAAAGGCGCTATACACAAGCGATACACCCGGCCAGCTCTTCCGTATTACCAAACTTATCTGTTCTTACCTGACAAAACGCGGAGATTGTAAAATCTCGCAAAGGTATTGGGTGTTGCCCAGGCCACTGCTCTGCAGATGTCTGTTAGAGGTGCCACCTGCCAGTGCCCACAAGGATGCCACACTCCTTAAAGAGTGTGCTCGTATTCCCAAAGAGACGGGCACGGCATGGGCCTGGTATGCCAAAGCGATGGTATCCACAATCCAGTTAGCAAGCCTTTGTTTGGAGACAGCGTTCCCTTTCCACTGTCTACCAAAGCAGACAAAGAGCTGTTCAGAGCATCTAAAGCTATGCCTGTGATCAAAGTAGATGCGCAAAGCATGCACTGGACACAGCAAGGACAGGGCTGGGTCTGCCTCCTACAGGGGCTGCGCTTGCAGGCTCACCAACTGAACCCTGAAGGGGTCATGGGAACCTTGGGCACATAGCCCGGCCGGGCCTCATGATCACCTGAGAATCTGCCGGATCAAAATCCAGGCAAGTGTCATAGACAGAAAACACTTACACGTCTGTGAGGAACCTGATGATCAGGTTGTGCTTCCCTAGGGACTTACCGTCCACCACGTCATGGTGGGCCACTATGGTGGACACTTATACCTTCAAGGTGGAGGGGGACAGCCACCCCTTCAGCCTCTCCTGCAGAAAGGAAATCACTGAACTGACTGCACATCTCTGGGGGTCTTAGGCTCAGGAAGAACACCCCCTCTTGATCAAATGCCACTTCAGGACATAAAGCTGCCTCGTAGATGGAACTCTGGCCTGAGAGATCGTGTCTACCACTGCCGATGGTAGGCCACTTAGGTCTTCTATGTCCCATCCAAGGGCCAGACATGGAGGTTCCAGAGGTCTTGGCGAGGGTGCCAGATAGTGCACCATCCCTGAGAGACTAGGTCCCTCCTCATGGGAATTTTCTAGGGAGGTGCTGTCACGAGGAACATGAGAATGGAGTCTCCACTCTCCGCTTGCGTCACCTGCTGCGACAGTGCATCCGCTGTGGTGTTAAGGCTGCCCGGGATGTGAGTGGTCCGCAGCGACATCAGGGAGGACTTGTACTGATTTTCCCAGCCGTCAAAAGCAAACCGTAGGAAGGGTCTGTGTCGAGGTAAAACCAAGACGTGAAAGTATGAATCCATCAGGTCTAACGGCGCGAACGAATCCTGATGCCGGATGCATGCCAAATTGGATTTCTGCGACAACATCTTAAATGGGAGTCTGTGTAAGGATGGGAGCGGCGGCACCCAATCCCAGGAACCAATTATCTAGCCGCGAGTACTCAGGGGAGGGTGGAGGGTTCAACTCCAACCCGACACTCTCGGTGGACTAGGCAAGCATAGTGGTCAGCTCTGAATCGGTCTAAGACTGGGTGGGCAGACCAGAAGGTGGCAGCCCAGTCGAGTCTTCGGCATCTGACTTCGCCAGTGCGTTCTCCAATGCAGCAATCGAGGACTCATGCTTTGTCTCTGTGGCAGGGTAGAGGGCGGGGACGGATCGTGATTCTACACACCCGGTCCTTTATCAGGCTAATCAAGCCTCCGAGAAGGATAAAGGTCAACTGCGGAGGATGGTGCGGGAGAAAGAGATTGTTTACAGACATGTTCATAATGTGTGTGTTTGTTTTTTGATTAAGTTTATCATTAAAATATGATTTATATAGCCGGTTCTCGACTCCTCCTTTCCATTGAACTGCATTAGAGTCTCCCTCTGCCTGGCCGGCGATTATTTTAGTTCCCAGGAAAAAGTTAAAGCACAACAATGGATTTTCTTTGCAAGAATGACATCACCTTCTTTCCTGTAACTTTCTTTTTACTTCTAGTGCAGGGACACTGAACAACAGATAAAGTATTTACTCAACACAAAACTGTTTTTTTTTATCTCAAATCAAATGTTCCTTTCAATTTGTGGCTTGGAGATTTGCCATTGCAACAACAGGTTGTAAATCTATTGCATTACTGCCTTTTCCCCTGTCCTACTGAAACCAAAAAATATCAAGCACAACCACAGTACAGGGATCATACCTTGCCTTGCAATTGCACATTTGATCTGGGGCCAGATTTTTTACTGCATGCTTTTTAGCAAAACCTCTTTTCACCTTTTTATGATTTTCTTGTCATAATAACTGGAGCCATGATTACTGTGCAGTTCTTTTGTATGACTATATTGGAGTTTAATGAAGCATAGTGTGGCATGATGTTTCAACTCAACTTTACATAGTGTACAAGATGAATGTTACTAGCACAGACTTTTTCCACATTTTCTGCAATGATTTTAGGGGGACAGCTGTGGAATTCTTGATTTAAAGGAACACTTCACTCAGAAATTAGTATTATCTCATAATTTACTCTGTTTACTATGTGTTCTGTAGAAGAAAGAAAGTCATACATGTCTGGGATACATGAGGGTGAGTAAATTAGAAAATTTTAATTTTGGTTTAACTATTCCTATAAAGATGGTAAAATGCTTTAAATGGACCCGAGAGCACTGAACATTCAGTTTTAGCTGAAATTTCTGTCAAATTAGCCAAATATTTTAAACCCATGAAATCAAAATAGCACATTCTTGGCTTCTGTGTTTGCTTTGTGGTCATCTATGCTATTGTCATCCTAAGCAAAATCATTATATGGATATTTGCATTCATAATTCAGTATTTCTCTTCTAGCATAATTAGCCAAAAATTCTGCTGACTCACTGCACTACACAAATCAAATGCTCTCTAGAATGAGAATGACTAATTCCTAATTCCATCTGATAACACAACAATCAGCAAGTAAATAATGGTTCATGACTGTGACAAAGTATGTTGCCTATTTAAAATAAATGGTTCCCCTTCTGTCACTCACTCGACGTTGTGTCGAATGAAGTGACACAAGTGGTCTTCCTGGGATGCCAAACGTCTGAACCTGAGAAAAGGTCAGTGTCAATTTGGCAGACAGAATTTGCATGCCCCGGAAGCGAGTGCCAGTCAGAATTTTTCTTCGGATCGAAATGGTTGTGCAACAGCAAGCTGAGTTCACCACTGTTCCACTCACCTCTACTGGTGATAAGCACTGCTGTTGTATCTACGGCGGGTTTCCAGCTGGCGTTCTCTCTCTCTCTGCACGCTGTGCAGTTCACGCCCCTGGGCGCTTCGACAGCGCTTTCATTGTCTGAAAGAGTGTTCTCCACCTAAAAAGAGTGTATTTCCTCTAAAAGAGTTTGAGTTCCCACTCATAAAAGAGCAATACACAGCAGGCATTGAACATCCTTTTCAGGATGCATCTTTTTAAAGATGTCTTTCAGCCTCTGTGTAGTTCCTGGATGCAGTTGATTTCTCTCCACTTATGACGGTCATAAAACCTGCCTCGCGTGCCTGGGCTGCGACCACACACAGGCATCGGAGAGCGTCACAGCGGCATCTGATGCTGATGACTCGTCTGGGCTGCCACCTTCGGGTCTGCTCGCCCAGTCTGAGGATGACGCGCAGATGTCCGCTATGCTTTCCCGGGCCGCTGTGAGCGCGAGGCTGGACTGGAAACCTCTGTTCCCCCCTCACGGCTACACGATCGGTTCCTCGGGTCAGGGTGCCGCTCATAGCCACGGCCCCACCCCCCGGTTCCTTTCTTCCCGGAAGTGCATGACGAGCTGACACGGTCGTGGAGGGCACCTTTTACTGCCCGGAACTGACCCCTCCGCATGTACACTCTCACTACCCTGGATGGCGGGGCGGCCCATGGGTACACGGAGGTCCCCCAGGTGGGCAGAACGGTTGCGATCCACTTGTGTCCCGAGAACTACCCACATAGGAAGTTATTGATGGTAATTTCCTACCTCCGGATAAGCAGATAACTACATGGCCCAATGTGATTATTAAACTGTAAAATAATGTGATTGAATTAAATATGTAGTCTGTATGTGCCGTGCTTTAAAGTGAATGAGCGCTCTGCTTTTTGTCATCTAGTACACACACACACACAGAGTTTGCATGATGCAGTGTTTTCAGTGTATGAGCAGCCTGCAGTATATGAGTGGTGAAGCACATGCAGACAATAAATATGATGGAGTGGTGGTGGTGTAGTGGTCTAAACCACATAACTGGTAAACTGTTAATCAGAAGGTCGCTGGTTCGATCCCCACAGCCACCACCATTGTGTCCTTGAGCAAGGCACTTAACTCCAGGTTGCTCCGGGGGGATTGTCCCTGTAATAAGTGCACTGTAAGTCGCTTTGGATAAAAGCGTCTGCCAAATGCATAAATGTAAATGTAAATGTAAAGAGCTACAGAATGTGCAATACATGTATACTACAAGGTTAAATGGATAACAAAGGAGAAAGTGGTGCTATAATGTAAACTATACTAGCAAATAATAACACCAATAGACAGGCATCATGAAGGTGCATTAAGCATGCAATATTATTGGGTGAACTATCCCTTTAATTAATTTAGATCTTATTTCACATAAATCACAGTTTAGCAATCATTATATCACGTGACTAATTAGCACTCAGTTTCGAACACTCAAGAAATTGTTGGCGGTAGTTGACAATAACACTTTCCAGCAAATCATCACCAGTGCAGGCAACTGGGGTACCATCTGTTAGAACGTGTCAAATTACATTACTGTTACAAAAAGGAATGATACTGCCACTGCATTTCTAGTGCTCTGACTTAATGTTTAGCTGTTATGTAATAATGAGAAAATTGCAGGTATAAATAATTAAGACTTTTTTTCTCCACTGTGCTTCTCTGAGGTATGAGGTCATGTCAGAAAGTGTGAGAAATTATGGAAATAAAATATAATCAGCTCATTATCTCAACAAATTAGGAGCTTCTAAAAGGTGCAAAACCCTTTTTCAGTGGTTTCTAACCAAAGTCTGACTCAGTTATTGCATAACGTCCTTACAGTATCTCTCTTAAAGTAAATGCAGTAACTAAAATGGAACAAGGAAGATTAGTTTTGAAAAAAGCAAAGCACCTCATCTTTGATGGATATCATCCCATCGTGATGTCATTGGAGCGCACTGAACACCGGAACCCCAACGACCAAATAAACTGAAGTACTTATAGCTGCTTTCTTCACAGTCTCGCTGAACTTATCGTAGCGTGAGGGGGTTGGCTTGATGTACGCGTTCTTTTCTTCCACTTCAGCGATGAAACCATCCCAATCTGCTTTCTTGTAGTTGAAGCACCCCCTGAGCGGTACTCTGTTGGGGACAACAACAGCATGGACTTCATTTCCAATAGGGTGATATTAAGAATCGAGGATAGGTTAATGTACAAACTTTTGACCATGGCCTTCAATACTGTCTGATACAGCAATAAGGCCCTTGTTGGTGCTGGGGTAGCCCCATTGGGTGCTGTGACTGTTGAATTCTCCTATAGCTATATGTGGCTTGCCATGCTTGTCTGGAAGTGCCTTTCTTGCCACAAATGCCCATTTGGAGGTTTACACAGATGTTACTGCAATGCTGCTTAGTTCAACTGTTTGCACTTTGATGTTGTCAGTGTCATAAAGGTGAGTGGCTTCAACTGTTATGCCTGTCTTAACAAAGACTGCACTACCATACTGTCGATGAGGTCTTTCAATGACTAGGTCATAGGCAGAACTCTTGGGGTGGATGTTGTTGCTCCCTCTATGCATCTCCAGAAGGCAGAGGACACTACATTTACTTTTGCCACATAGGCCAGCCAGGAGTTTGCATTTTGCTGTTAAAAGCCCTTCAGCTTTAGCTGATATAATTGTTGCTGCCGATCACTGAGGAGGACCCTTGCTTCCAACTCTGCCTGCTGTTTCGGGGGGCGTTTTCTCTATGTCATGCTGTGTTAACTTCAAATATTCAGATTTCTTCACTCTGGTGGTGGTAGAGTTGGCATTACCCAGGGCCGCGATGTGGACGCTTAAACCATGGCCCCAAATTGCCGGTTACAGCTACATATGCACAAATTGTGACTCCATCTATCATTTGTGTCCGCACCTATGCACTCTGCACACACACACACACACACACACACACACCAAGTTAGAATCACACACCCAGTTTATTCTCTGCTATCTGCATAATCTGCAAAATCCTTAATTTACCGTAAATCCTTTTTGCAATATGTAGGCTACATTTGGGAAATGTTGATATATTCGATATATCCTGCATACATAATACACATTACAGGGCGTTCAAAGCTACTGAATCTATAGGTCTGTTGCAAAAACCTACATAAGCAGCAGTTTAAGGGGCTGTTCAGCCCAAACACGTTCTTGCATTGTAAACGGCTAGATATAGAATAACGAATGAAACTGAATGCAGTGTCTTGAGACCCATTTTAAGAAGATGTAGCTCTTTTAAACTGACACGCCATCTAAAAAAATGTAGTGCTCCTAAAATACAGCAAGACATTTCACAAAGGTCAATGACGCAAAGACACGTTAGTGAATCAAGGGTTCTGCAGAACTTGCCGCAAACTTGCAGCAAATTCGCCACTCATTATTTTCACATGCAAATGAGCTTTGCAACAAACTCTTCATTGTCGTCAAAGGTTTGCTGCAGGTTCATCACTACCGGCGAAAAGCTGCAAACTTCTGGCAAACATTTGCAGCGAATAACAGGAAATTTGTGTCAAGAACTTGTCAGAATTTTATGTAAGGGTGGCACCTATAGCTAGAAGCCTACTTTACTCAAGAGCGCGAACACAGACTTAATATTTGGCCAACACATTGCCAACTCAAGATCCAGTTGAACATACTAACATGTGTTCTTGCGTTACTGTGGCGGTAACAAACCGCTGTCCTCAAGGGGGCAATAGAGTTTAGTTCAAAAGATGGTGCCAATATGGATGTGATATTATTTAGCTTTGTTTATTATTTAATTTGTTATCAATTTGTTCATTAGCAAAAAAGTTCTAAATAATTCAATTCATTAAAAAAAATAAAAAAAATATTTAACCAATATTTATGTGTTATTATATGGATAATGTACAGTCAGGCGGTTGTTATCACACAATAAACCCCGACAGTGCGATCAGGACGCCGACACGAAGCATATTCCATTGGTTGTGTAAACAGATAGTCCCGCACCAAATTCAAACCATTGGCTGTGCCAATGTTGCTATGTCATGTGGTCGGGATGCTCAAACAAACGGAAGATTTTTGATAGCAATGCAAAATCAGTCCTTAAACCATACTGTAATCTGATTCTAATGCTCTAATTTACAAAGATAAAGGGGTAATGTCTTTCATGCAAAGCACAATTGAATGAAACAGAAATGATAGAACTTGTAAAAGTGTAATGGAAAGTATGCTAGTGTAAGGTCATGAAAGATATACAGCAGATACGTAAATGTAAGGGGAAATTCTGGCAGTGACGCTGGAGATTTACATAGATGACTGTGTCTCAGCCTCACTTACTGGATGAGACAGGGTGGATAAGGTCACAGATGTCTCACTTGACTGTGTGGTTACGATTAACTTCTTGCATTAAAAGATGAGTCAGGGAATTTAACAGAGAGATAATCTCAAGGCTCAGTGTTTTTGTCATTAAGAACCTTCTTGTACAGAAACTGTGTTATCTAATGACACTGACCACCGAAAGTTAAAGGTGATGTAATTTTTTCAATGCTAAAATGCTTTCTCAAAAGGCTGGAGGATTTGGCTACAGAAATAATATCTTGATATTTTTCAGCATATTGACGGTATTTTCTACTATATTTACTGTACCTTGATAATTATGTATTTTCACTCTGAAACGGCTTAGAAGTTTGTTGTACTGTTTTATTCAGACTAACCATCATTTCCTCCAAATAGGCATTGTAGCCAAGTTGATTCAAAATATTTAATTAAATTGCAGCCTTTTGTGGTTTAATATTCCCATATGAAGCATACAGTATGACAATTCTGATATTTCTTTAAATAATTGCTTGCGTGCCAGAGTTGGCCCACAAGGCATCTTTGAACTTTGTTTTTGATTTATTCTCCGGCTCATTTAAAGTAGAAAAAAAAAAAAAAGAATAAACGGGAAAAAAAAGCAGCAATATTAAGTCTAAAGGCTGTGTATAATTGTGCCTCTGATAAATCAAGTATTATGAGTGTAAAAACTATGCATAATTGAAATGAGCTGTTCATGAGCAAAAAGCGAAAACATGTGAAAATATCCCAGGATTTAATTTAATCAACATTTTATTGTCCAGTTTTGCAACAACAGCTGCACATATATAGATTGCGCGGATTCATTTGAACACAAGCAAGGAGAGAGCAAGCAAACACATTTAGCCTAAATATTACACAGAAAGCTGTTATTAGTTCTCATTGTTTAGAGTTTTTAACAAACCCCTACGCCTACTTATTAAATTTAGTGCACAACTCGAATTGCAATGTTTGCCATATGAACATGAATGATACCTGAATGGCTTTAAAGAGAGGTGTGTGTGCTTTTAGCCATAAACTGTATATGGTGTTTCTTCATCTTTGGGCAATTATAACACTGTGGACTTCAATAAAGTATCATTAATACATTTTTCACACTCTTACCAGTTTGTCATTATTTTTTTGGATTTTCATTGACTTAATCATATTAAAAGTCTGGGCCTGAGATAAGGCTAAAACAGTACAATCTATGCATAAATGCATTTTAAATGTACCAAAAATAAATGTTGAAGGCCTAGTAAAAAAAAGTTGTACTGTGACAATAATGAAATCTATTATTTTTCTAAAAAAATCAACCCCTGAAACATGAATATTTCATTTGAGACTTGAATGTCAGCTCTATTGACTTGGCACAGTAATACGTTCATGCTTTAACAACATCCTGGCAACCACCCACAACACCCTAATGTAGTGAGTTCTGCATGGGCAAGCATCACTCATAATTTCTTCAGAAAATCTATCTATCTATCCATCCATCCATCCATCCATCCATATATATATATATATATATATATATATATATATATATATATATATATATATATATATATATATAATATACTGTATATATTAGGGCTGTCAAATGATTAGAAATTTTAATAGTGATTAGTCACATACTTTCTTGTAGTTAATCATGACTAACAAAAAGAAAAGGTTAGAGTGGGCAAAGAACGTCTAGGTTACAAATGTAACCTCCGTTCCCCGATGGAGGGAACGAGACATTGTGTCGGAGAAGCGACACTAGGGGTCTCTCTTGAGCACCGAATATACCTCTGATCTATGAAAAAAGGCCAATGAGAAGTTGGCAGCTAGTATTTGCATACCCCGCCCCCAGACATACGGGTACAAAGGCGAGGCAAATACTAGAGTTCATTCAGGATTTTTCTGAGGAGCCGGAAATGGTCCGGCCAGTACAGCGGCTCGGCTCAGCGACGTGGCCGGGAAGGACACAACGTCTCGTTTTACCTCAAGCGAGGGAAAGGGCTCTATATGCAAGCGATTCACCCGGCCAGCCCATCAGCGTGTTACCGAGTTCTACTGGCTCGGACCTGAGAAAACACGGGATGAAACTGACTCAACCCTGAGATTGTGGTATCTCGTAAGTTGTTGGGTGTTTCCTTTCTGCTGTCCCCCAAAGCATACAAAGAGCTGCTCAGAGTGTCTAAAGCTCTGCGTGCGGTCCAAATAGGTACGCAAAGCACGTACCGGACAGAGCAACGACGGGGCTGGGTCTGCCTCCTCCCGGGGCAGCGCTTACAGATTCACTACCTGGTCTCTAAAGGGAGTGGTAGGAACCTTGGGCACGTACCCCAGTCGCGGTCTTAGGATCACATGAGTGTCTGCCGGTCCGAACTCCAGGCAAGTGTTGCTGACAGAGAACGCTTGCAGGTCCCCGACCCTCTGATGGAGGCGAGCAAGGTCAGCAGGGCAGTCTTAAGAGAGAGGGCCCTGAGTCCAACTGATTCTAGCGGCTCGAAGGGAGGTCTCTGGAGGCCCGTAAGGACTACCGAGAGGTCCCAGGAGGGGAACAGGCTTGGCCGGGAGGGATTAAACCTCCGGGCACCTCTTAGGAACCTGATGATTAAGCCGTGCTTACCAAGGGACTTGCCGTCTACTGCGTCGTAGACGATAGCAGTAACATACACCTTCAAGGTGGACGGGGACAGCCTTCCCTCCAACCGCTCCTGCAGGAATAGGAGCACTGACCTAACTGTTCACCTCTGTGGGTCTTCAGACCGGGAAGAACACCAATTTGCGAAAAAAGGTCCTTCCTCAGGGGAATTCGCCCGGGAGGGGCTGTCGCGAGGAGTATGAGGTCCGAGAACCAGGCCTGGGTGGGCCAGTATGGAGCCACTAGTGTAACTTGCTCCTCGTCCTCCTTGACCTTGCACAGCACCTGTGCAAGAAGGCTCACTGGGGGAAATGCGTACTTGCGCAGCACCGTGGGCCAGCTGTGTGCCAAGCGCGTCTGCCTCGAGGGGAGCCTCTGTTTGGCCATACCAGAGCAGGCAGTGGGAGGTCTCTCGGGAGGCAAGCAGGTCTACCTGGGCCTTGCCGAATCGTTCCCAAATCAGCTGGACCGACTGGGGGTGAAGCCTCCACTCTCCACTGGGCAAGCGTTGTCGTGACAGCGTGTCCGCTACCACATTGAGTTTGCCGGGGATGTGAGTGGCACACAGCGACCCGAGTCGCAGCTGGCTCCAAAGGATGAGACGACGGGTGAGTCTTGATATGTGGCTGGAGCGTACGCCGCCTTGGCGATTTATGTACGCTACCGCAGTGGTGCTGTCTGACCTGATTAGGACATGTTTGTCTTGAATTAATGGGAGAAACTGTCGCAGGGCAAAGAAAACAGTCAACAACTCTAGGCAATTGATATGCTAGCGCAGCGGGGCCCCTCTCCAAAGTTCTGCAGCTGCGTGCCCATTGCAAACGGCGCCCCAACCCAATTTGGAGGTGTCTGTAGTGACCAGGATGCATCGGGACACCTGCTGCAGGTGCACTACTGCCCGTAGAATGCAGAGGTCTGTCCAGGGTTTGAGAGTTTGGCGGCATGCGGGGGTGATTATCATGCTCGTCTCGGGACTTGAGTCTGAAGCCAGAGCTGAAGCGGTCTCATATGCATCAACCCCAGCGGCGTGACTGCGGACAGAGTTTTAGAGGGACCGTTGTGCCTGGTTTCAACTTTGCGAGGCATTTCAGCACTGACTGTGCACGCTCGTTGGTGAGACGTGCAGACATTGAGACTGAGTCTAACTCCATGCCGAGAAAGGAGATGCTCTGAACCAGAGTGAACTTGCTCTTTTCTCAGTTGACCTGAAGCCCCAAGCGGCTGAGGTGTTTAAGCACCTGGTCTCTGTGAGCGCATAGTAACTCTTGGGAGTGGGCCAGTATGAGGCAGTCATCGAGGTAGTTGAGTATGCGGATGCCAGCTTCTCGGAGCGGGGCAAGGGCTGCCTCTGCGTCTTTTGTGATGACGCGAGGGGACAGAGACATGCCGAAGGGGAGGACTTTGTACTGAAACGCCTGGGCGTCGAACGCGAACCGTAGGAAGGGTTGGTGTTGCGGCAGAATTGAGACGTGGAAGTACGCGTCCTTCAGGTGTACCGCTGCTAACCAATCTAGGTGCCGGACGCATGTTAAGATACACTTTTGCGTGAGCATTTTGAACGGGAGTTTGAGCAGTGCTCGGTTGAAAAACTCGCAAGTCCAAGATTGGTCGTAAGCCGCCGCCTTTCTTGGGTACAACGAAGTAAGGGCTGTAGAGACCCTTCTCCATTTCGGTTGGGGGGACAGGCCCTATCACGTCTTTGCGCAGGGATTTGGCATGTTTGCCGTCTACTGCGGAAACGGACGGCCGCGAAGGGGGGGCGGGGCCTGGCAAACTGAATTGCGTAACCGAGTCGAATGGTCCGGTACAGCCAGTGTGACGGGTTGGGCAGTGAAAGCCACGCCTCCAAACTCCGTGCTGGGGGTACCAAGGGGACGAGTATTTTGGGGCTTTGCAGCGGGACGAAGCAGGTAGTGTGGCGTCGGGAGGCAAGGGTGCGTCCCGAGGCTTTGGTGCTGAGAACAAACTCAAAGCACATACCTTGCTCCGCGCCTGGCAGGGGGCGGATTCGTGACTGGAGGAGGAGGTCCGGTTGCAGGCGTCCTCTAGACTCGTCAGAACCAGCCGGCCGGGGGACAGTCGTGGGGCTGAAGGTGGACTGTGGCCGCGTCCAGCATGCCGGGACTGTTGAGGCCTGGCAGCAGAGTGCTGTGAGAACGGCATTTGCGAGACAGGTGACCCAGAGACAAAAAAGGAAATAGCTCTATTATTGAGAATGTGAGTACCGCAGCCCCCGTTAGGGGGTACGGCCAAATGAAATTAATTCAACAAAAGATTCTCCTCCCGGCCCCCCCCCACCGGGGGATGGAGTGGTCTTACCAGCTCCGGAGCTAACGTCTCAGTCTCTGGGTCGGTCATCTCAGGAGCGCCTGGGAGCCTTCCGGGTCCTCGAGCGGGTCCGTGAGATGAGAGGGCGTCCATCTTCTGCGGGGAGCTCAACGCCAGGGCTGAGAGCTGGGCCCATGCTTGTTGAGGCAGAGCACCGCTTTTCTTTCTTTCTTGAAAGCCGCAGGAGGACGCCCTCAGCGAGCAGACAGGGCATGGCCCCTGGTGGCAGGTTTGCGGCAGGGCAGGATGTGTGAAATAGCCTCCGTCTGTTTCTTCACCACTGAGGACTGCTGGGTGGAGTCATCATGTGGTGTCGCCGAATGGATGGAGCTGGGAGACAGGAGCGTTTGAGAAAGCGTGCTTTATCTACCTCCTCTACTGCGACCAGGTCCAGTCCATGTGTTGCGTTTCCGGACCACGAGGATGGCCATCGCCTGTTCGAGTGCAGTTCCTGCGGCACGTCAAGAACAGGACTACCCAAGTGCAAATTTTGGAGTGCCTTGGCCCTGTGGACTTGCAGGAGGGGGCCATGGCGTGCAGGGGGGGAGTGGTCTGGGACCGCTCTACCGCCGAGGGTAGTGAGAGCGGAGGAGCGAGGAAGCTTGGCTTGCTCAGCTCGTCATGCACGTCTGGGAAGAAAGGAACCGGGAGGGGGTGCGTGGCTGTGAGCGGCGCACATGCCCGTGGAACCAATCAAATAGCCGTGAGGGGGAGGGGGACGGGAATTTCCGGTCCAAACTCACGCTCGCGGTACCCGGGGAAGCATATCGGACCTCTGTACATCAGGCTCAGACTGGGCGCGCAGACCCGAAGGTGGCGGCGCAGACAAGCCATCAACATCAGACGCCGCTGTAATGCTCTCCAATGCGTCATCCAATTCCGGGAGGTCAAGGAACCGGAAGGCCGGCCGCGAAGTGGGCCGCACTCATCCCGAGCTGAAATGGGAGCAAGCAAGCGTGCCGGGCAGGCGGGTGGTTCGCGGGGATTTACCCGGCGAACACAGCCCGTCATTTTCCCCAAATCGCCTCCATCGCCCGTGGCGCCTGCCTCAATCCCGTGGGAAGGAGGCAAGGCGCGGGGGGCGGCTGAAGTGGCGTTCTCTCATGACAAAAGAAAGCCTACGACTGCAATGCTGTTATGGCTATGTTCTCGCCCTGAAAATATAGACCATTCATAAAAACGCTGCCTGCGTGTAATCGCAGCCCAGGTACACCAGGCAGCTTTTATGACCGTCGGAGGTGGGGAGAAATCAACCGCATCCAGAAACTACACAGAGGCGGAAACACGTCTTTAAAAAGACGCGTCCTGAAAAGGAAGTTCAACGCCGTTGTGTATTGCTCTTTTAGGGAAAATCACTCTTTTAAACGACTCTCTTAGAGTTTGGGTTTCTGCACTGTCGAAGCGCCCAGGGGCAATTGCACTGCCGTTCAAGAAGGAGAAATCGCCGCTGTATTGCGCCATCAATCCAACAGCATGCAGAGTGTCAGAGGAATACTGGAACTGGTGTGATCTCACGCGAACAGCATGCACAACCATCGGCTCCGAAGAACATTTCTGAATGAACTCTAGTATTTGCCTCGCCTTTGTAGCCCGTATGTCCGGGGGTGGGGTATACAAATACTAGCTGCCAACTTCTCATTGGCCTTTTTTCATAGATCAGAGGTATATTCGGTGCTCAAGAGAGACCCCTAGTGTCGCTTCTCCGACACAACATGGAGAGAGTGACAGAAGGGGAAACACAGAAATTGGACAACAGATATTTGGAAAAGAGTTTTATGGATTTTAACCCCATTGAGGTTTTGTGGGATCAGCTAGACTGTGACAAGACAACCACATCTATGGCAAGTGCTACAGGAAGTGTGGGGTGAAATGTCACCTAAGTATCTGGACAAACTGACAGTTAGAATGCCAAGGATCTGCAAAGCTGTCATTGCTGCACGTGCAATATTTTTTGATGAGAACTCTTTGAAGTAGTTTAAGTTTAAAATGTTTTCAAATTGTAATAGTAATTTTTCATGTTATCAATGTCCTGAGTATACAGTTCATTGTGATCAGTTGAATGCAACTTTGGTGAATAAAAGCATCAATTTCTTTCCATGAGAGCAAAATCTGTACATTATTCCAAATGTATGGCCACCAGTGTATATCTATTAGGAGAGCTCAGTTTAAATCACAGTTATTCTGGGGTGAGCCATATACCGCAACTGTAAAATCTTCATCTGTCATTCAGATCCCAGTGTAGTAAATCAATACAGGATGCTGGGGTAAAACCCTGTGCACTTAATTGCACGATACATTTAATTTGTATCTGAGCATATTGCTTGGGGTACATTTAACTACACATTGAGTTGATTTTAGATTAATTCATTTTGTGATGAGCAAGCTGTGGCTATGAACTCCGTCCAAGAGAAGGAGGCGAGCTATGGGAGTAATTGCATGTATGCTGTAATTGAGAAAATTAATAATAACTTGGAGATTCCACTGACACGGCCTCTTGGAAGCAGCCAAACTTACACAACTCAAAGAGTATTGTCCACTTTAGTTTTCATGCTAATAATCTCCGACAATTGTGGCCGAAAATGGAGCGTACAGATTATATTAAGGATTTGCGTGCGCATTAACGATGCAATCACAAAGATTTAGCAGGTCAGATAATTAGAGGATTATTGATGCTGTAAACATTGTGTTACAGGTTTAAACAAACACAACAGGCTTAAGTGATGGTTATTTGGTGCACGTGTGTGGCATGGGTCAGACTGCAGAAAGAAAGGAATATATGTAAGGCTGCAACTCTTGTGCACATGTACAGAAAAAATATAAAAAAGCAGAACAAGGATGAGTTAGATGCAGTTGGAGAGAGCTACTCAGAGCAGGACGTGTCGAAGCAGGTCTTATCTGGCTCCACACAATTTCATGGTTGTTTGAAACCAGTGGGCCATGTTCGGCTCAATCATTGGGATTCCTGTTCAAAAACATTTCCATCATATGTCGAGAACTGAGCCGAGAAGAATGCTGGGAAGATAAATGTTTAAATAATAATAATAATAATAAAAACTCTCATGTTTTAGACTTATAAATATAAATTACATATGTATTTGTAAAGGGATTAATGAAAAGGAGGAGACGAGAACCGGCTTGACATTATAAGTATTAATATTAAACTGAAACAAAAAGACAAACACACAAAGGTGTCGGACAGCTGCCCGTAAATCTCTCTCTCTCTGTCCCACTGTAGTCTCCAGTCGGCCTTTATCCCTCTCTGAGGCTTGATTAGCCTGATTAGGGTCCGGGTGTGCAGCATCCCGCCCTCCGCCCTATCACATTCCTCCTTCGTTCTCTCAGGCCGGGGGTGGTGCCTTCCAACCCGTCTGCCGGCAGGTCATCCCCGCCTTCCTGAATCTGGGAGGGGACAGGGGGAGGGAAACAACACTAATTAAAAACACAGGGGGTACTCCTTGTAACAGTGCAGTACCCCCTAAAAACCAAAGTAAAATTTAAAAGAGAGAGAGAAGAAAAAAATAACACTTACTCGCAGGTTCTCTGATATGCCGTAGCTTGGTCCTCGGCCACTCCTCCACCCTCTAGTGGACAACAGCCGCGTCTCCCTGGGTGGTTCGGAGGCAGTCCTCCGGCCCCTGGCTGACGGAATGCCTTGCCGAGTTTTTGGTGGATGGTAGGGGTCTCCCCTGCCCCTGGCAGCGTGCACCTGAGACCCGTAGTGACAGATTAATTGACAGCTGCTATCAGACTCTAAAATGGAAAGTGACTGGAGTGACGCAAGTAGCTTTGCCACGGAGCGGTCTTTTGAAGTCGAGGACCTTTCTCCCCCACCTTCACCTGAAGTGGAGGAGGGTGAATTGTCTGTGGACACAGGGCCGGAGCCATATCAATTCGAGCCGCTGGCTCAAACTGCGGTTTTAACTCCCTGTTGAGCATCCGAATGCGCGTTCACCTTCACTCGCGTGCAGGAAAAACAAACGAAACGCTGTTCAGTGATGGTTATCCTTTTAGCAGGATTTTTATTTAGCAAGCTTCACTTGAACATAACATCAGTTAGCTATTCTCTCAACTTAGAAGAATGTGACGTAAAGCGTAACGTCATCATGTACAAAACCGTATACCTCCAAATAAAACTATACAGGTAGTCAATACCGTAATACAATGTATAAGGGTGCAATACGTTTAACACTCCCGCATCGCGAACGCGCGTTTGTTGACCCCAGAGGATTAACTTTAGCCTAACCATAAATTGTGATTCAAATATATATGATCACTCACCTCAAGATGCCGCTGCAGTGGTGGAGTCCATGCAGGAGGAGCAGCGTTTGGCACTACATCGCTTTTCAGCGCGAGCTGTTTGGAGAAGCCCATTTCCAACTCCATTGCGTTGGAGAAGCAATCCCGCATAAAATGCAGTTTGCACACTCCTCCAGCTCTAGGCGGGAACTCGCGGTCTTCCAGAACAAGGACGTGCAACCCCTGGCGCCTAATTTCCAAGTCTGCTGGAAAGCTATACAGTCCAGCAGTGCTGTTGCAACCAGAAACACTACACCTACGTACCATCCTGACCACTGTACTAAATACAGATAATCTACGCTAACTTGAAGCTATCCTAACTGACCTAATACTATGCTACTAACTAACTATGCTTCTAACAATACTACACTAACAAATATGCTAATTAACTACCTAGGCTACACGAAATAATCTAAATAACTATATAAATGCTATGCTAAATAGATGCTAAAATACTCTATCCTGATCGTTTTCAATACTCGCTATTCCAACTCCTGACTCGCTACTGTGGTTTTGACGAAACGAGATGGTTTTTATACTGCCATGGGCGTGGTAGCTCGTACCAAGGGCGTGGTGAGCTGGAACCTGCTTACGTCAGCTGTCACCGCTTACGTCACGAAGTACCGCAAACAGCCAATAGGAAAATTCAACTGCAGTAGCCACCGTTCAACCTGAAGAGGGCAGCACTCAGACGTTTTTGCACCATATATTGTAGAATTAAAACACTTTATACACAAATGTCAAAAAAATTACTTGAATTAATGACCAGTACTAATAAAGCCCCATTCTTACTGATCATTAACTAAAAAAAGTTGGTTTAGGGTTTAGTTACCCTTTAAATATTTAAAAGTGCAATGTGTCATTTCTGAACCACTAGTAGCACTAAGCAAAACTGCTTTGTTTTACAACATTGCCTCAACCAATAGCATGACATGGAGGGCGAGGCTATCTGCTTGAAACATATTTGAATGTTGAAACATATTTGAAAAGTCATTATTTTTGAGATTCCATACCTTCAACTTTCCAATTGAGTGATGGCAACTAAAAAGCAAGACCACTTTTTAACATGTATATATGGATTTTGTTGCATATAAGAATATTGTCTTAGCTTCTAAAATATAATTTTATTATTTTTTCATGCAAAGAACATCCTAGAAAGACTTCCAAACCTAGAAACAAACACAGCCACTGTGGAGAATTATACACTGGTTGGGAGCAGAATAAAACATTACAGCTGAGGCATCCAGAGAAACATGATGCCAAACCTCACAGAGACATATTTTTGGTAAAAACCCCAGAGATATATCAACACTGAGCTCACAATACCAGCAGCGTGAGAAGCCACCGAATCACCAATGGTTATTTACAGAGTGATGCATTGTAAAAAAAACTTCTCAATCACTTTATTTTGTTTTATGTATTGAGATTTGGATCATTGTTTGCGGGTTTGCTAAATCAATCTCAAGTTGACAGTCTCAAGTTAGTGATACATGCTAACTGCTGTTCTAAGAATGAACTCTTTGACCTCATTTGCAAGAGTCTCCAGGCACTGAATGTTATGTCTGGGCAACAGTGTTTGCTGCTTTTTTTATTTTATTTATAATCAAGAGCACAATTAATATCCTTTTCATTTGACAATTTCTGTTAAGCTATTTTTGTTTTTGGAATTGTTCAAATCTCTGTCCTGAGAACTCAAGGTCATTCACTGTTCTCGAGATATTGCAAGAAATTTGTTGGATCTGTCAACAAGGGTGGAGATTGAAAATAAGCAAGCTATTTGTCCAGTTTTAGGAAATGCGCTGACCTTAAACAACAAAATAAAATTTATTCCTGACAAGCCAAGAATGTTATACAGTCAATCAATGAGCTAGTGACATTTAAGGGTGTTCTCGCCCCTCACTGCTCAAACAACAGGGAACGCTTGCTTAAAGTAATGGCTCCAACCTAGTCCCATATATCACATTACTATCTAAATCTTTGCTAAATTATTTTTACGTGGCTCGTTGTAAGTACAGTATCATGGCAGTTTGCTGGTGAAATTAATACTAGAGGGGCAAAAACGACAATGACTTTCATTATCAATTCATAAACACTTACTTTTCACCCTGTTCCTCACACAATGCTATCTTATGACATTTAAACACTTTTACTAAGGTGCATGAGTTGTAAGTCAATATGTTTTAATGGTTGCATTACATCATCAACTACAGTACATTTACAAGCTTGTTTTAGTGCAATTAAATTGTGCTGTAGCTCGACTCATGTACAGTTGCACTTGCAATGTCACAGAAGTACCACAAAATAATGTGGTCGCTTCAGCAATTGCGTTTTTTATGTCACATTAGCTTTTTCTGACACTTTCGTTTAGGTTTAAGATTTAGGGTTGGCAGGTAAAATTTGCTGATTTAAAACTCCACAGAAGATTAACCTCAGAAAACTCACCCATTTAGCAGAAAACTTTACTTGCTTTTAGCACCGCACAGTGGATATTTCACTTCGAAATTCGCCAAAGGCGCCATTTTTTATTGTACAAGAAAAAATAGGATTTGTGCGCTCCGATGGAGGGGAAGAGTATTGTTGACCAATGACTTCGATTTCAGTCTGTTCATCAAGCAAAGCTATCGTTTGGATTCGGAAGACTTGGAATATAGCGCATGAGAAGTATGGACATATATATATTTTTTTATCCCCTTTTCTCCCCAATTTTTGGAATGCCCACTACTTACTTGGTCCTCATGGTGGCGCAGTTACTCACCTCAATCAGGGTGGCGAAGGACAAGTCTCAGTTGACTCCACTTCTGAGGCCGTCAATCCGCGCATCTTATCACGTTGCTCATTGTGCATGACACCGTGGAGACTCGCAGCATGTGGAGACTCGCACTAATGAAATTCTCCACGATCAACGTACAACTTACTACATGCCCCGTTGAGAACGAGAACCACTTAATGAGGAGGTTACCCCATTTGACTCTATCCTCCCTAGCCAATTTGGGCCAATTTGGTTGCTTAAGAGACCTGTCTAGAGTCACTCAGCACACCCTGGATTCGAACTTGTGACTCCAGGGTTGGTAGACAGCTTCAGTACTCACTGAGCTACCCAGGTCCCCTATGGGCTTCTTTTAAAGATGCTTAATAACCATCCACGTTGAATAGTTTTAAGACTAGTCGATTAAATTAAAAAGCGTTGTGCATGAGAATCCTCTTGAAGCATGCTTGTGTTACGGCATCAAGATATAAATAAACCTGACCTTGACCGCACAGATTGAGGGAAAAAAACCACTGCAATGTTGTAAATCAGTTACAGATTACTCAATACATAAATTTGTTGCAAGCCATAAAGTGGTTCACTTTTACAGTACCTGCAGACGGATTGGAGAGTGAAATTCATGGCCGCCCCAGGCCCAGCTCTATAAACTGAACTCATAAAACAGACAGCAGACTAATAATGGAGGCATGAGTAGGGTTTGCCCTACGCTCTGCAATACTTAAGTAATGTACAACATGTCAAGAACGGACTTAAATCACATCATGTGGAAATAAAGAGAAAAACTGACTCTCTTTTAAACCCATTGGAGTTCATTGCTCAAGATTGTTGTTTTATCATTTAATCTGAATTCTTCTATTGCAATCTAGCAACATATACAGTGGGATCCCAAAGTCTGAGGCCACACTGAAAATCTGGGATTTATTTATTTTTTACATTTAATCCTGAGAATAAGCAAATATGTAGGATTTTTAAAATTAATAATAAATAAATAAATAATAGGAGTTTTATGACATAAAAGAATAAACTATAAATATGTAAAATGCCTGTACTATTTCTAGGTCACTAGTCAAATGTAAGCAAATGTGTGACACTTCACCATGTTAACTGCTTTGCACAAAAGGTCAGATTTCCTTGCTTTCATTGATACACACAAGATGCTCTTTGGAACATTCTCAAAGCATGCTGTATAACATGGATCAACAGGTTTTGAACAACCTTGTGGAATCCATGCCAGCTCAAGCACATAAAAGAAAAGCCAGCAACACCTTAGAATTACAGTTCATCCTTAAAAGGTAATTGTGCAGGAATTAATACAGGATTAATTAAAACAGGAGTAAAAAATTAACACTTTAGTTACTAATATTTACTAATATGGAAACATGATTAACCAATCAGTAAGTAATAGTGAACTGATGACTGAGGTAGTTCACTATTAGATAATCACTAATTACTGAATTTGATTTTCCTCATTGAGAACTATCTACTAACTAGGGCTAACTTAAAATAACTAGTTGTTAATTACTAATCAAAACATAAACAGTGTCTCAAGTGTGAATGATTATGTTTTTATTGTGAACATGATCATGAAAAGTGCCTTCAGAGTCTGGTAGAGTGTCATAGACAGGCTACATATGTATTTACCCAGCATGTGTATTCCTCGGGATATCTCTGTTCATTACAAATTATCAACTTCAGAAGGTTTGATATTTATATATATAATTTTGGTAACCCATAAGTAATGAGTCGAGTGTTACCACATAGACACAAAGGAATTACTAATTATTTTAAAGTGAGGGTCATGGTAACGCATTATTAATTAATGAATCCACACTTGAATATACACAAAAAAAGAGAAAAGAATGAGTGTCACGTCCATTAAGCTTCTAATCCAATCAGGGTTCGCCATATTCAGTGCTCGTGCCCACCCGTCGATCCGCCTGCAAGCGGTAAACTTCGACATGTATTCTGTTCTGTTCAGAACGAACATAGGCGAAGGAGGAAACATGTCAGATTAATTTGATAAAACTGTATGTATTTACAGAGTTGGCTGTCTAGGGCGGAAGTACACATGTGAAATCGGCCTCATGCTGCACGCCGGTTTACTCTCCGTTTCCTGTTGAAGTCTTGTGGAGATCAACATTTTAGTGTACTTTAGACACATAATTGTATTATTTTATTTTATGTTAAAATATAAGACTTTTATAACATGTAGTAACTGTGAGCGCCAGCGATTAAAAGCATTATCCTGCTAAAGGTTTGTAGCCTAAGCAATTATGTTCAATTATTTCAATGATTCCGAATTCAATGATTCATAATTCAATGTCAGAATATCTTTTTATTTTATGTCTGTGAATGTTTGTTTGATCTGTTTGATTTAATGAATAAAATGTAGGAACAAACACTTGAGTATTCATTACTAACTGACAAGTAACACCTCAGTTACTATTAATGGTTTATAATATGTTTTCACTTTAGAATAATTGTCCAGATGACCTTTAACTCCTAACCTTTAATTCCTTCATACTCAAGTGGGAACACTTGACTCATTAATTATGGCTTACCAGAAATATTTAAAGGGGTCATGACATGAGAAACCAAATTTGCCTTGATCTTTTGGTATATAAGAGGTCTTTGTATCATTAAAACGTCCTGCAAGTTTAATATTTTAAGACGTCCTCCCCATTCTAAACGAATCATTTATTTAATCAAGCTCAAAATACAGCTCGTTCTGGATTCATGGTTAGAAGTGACGTGACGGTTAGAAGTGACGTACCAGCGTTTGCATATGACCGCCTCCAGCACAAGATAACTACGCTTTAAGCGCAAGACAACTACGCTCATTTCAGTATCGCCGTACGCCTCACAAGTGTTCAGTCGATGGACAGCGAGCTCTGACAGAGACTACTTGTGCACAGGAAAATTACGATGCCACACAGATGTGCTGTTCCTGGCTGTGGTCAAACAAAACCTCTGAATAAGCTGCCGAAAGATCCAGACGTCAGGGAAAAATGGATGCAGTTTATTTTTTGCGGACGTCCCAGTCACGGCAGTGTTAACTTAAGCATTTGTTCTGTACATTTTAAGGATGACTGTTTTGAGAACAAATCTCAATATGATGCTGGCTTTGCCAGAAAACTGTTGCTCAAAGATAAGTCCGTGCCGACTATTCTGGGAACAACGACGACGCAAACTGTAAGTAATCTATTTTAAACTTTAAACTACTTTTTAAAGCGCAATTTCATTCATTATGAATAATCACAGTGTTTTTACTTAGTTTACTTGCATATTGTTCTGGCTGGGAGCGTCAATAATTGATACATAGGCACTGACGTTAGCCAATCATAACAGTGGGCGTTAACACTGAAGTCTTAAATGGAAAACGCCCCCAAAACAGACTGTTTGAATCAGAGGATGAGAAACAGGGTGGGAAAAGGTCATAAATCACTAGATTTTAAAAGTTTTTCTTAAAAAAAAATATATTAATACTATAATTGCACCTAAGGGAACATAATAATACAATAAAAAAACCCATGTCATGACCCCTTTAAAAAAGACCTTCAGTAATATCAGACATGCAGAAGTTAATAATACAAAAATAAAAAATAAAAATAAAAAACAGAACAGATATCCCAAGGAATGCAAAGGTTGGGTAAATCCCTGTATTTCTGTTAAGCAAGCCAACTATGATCATGGCTGTGACCACCATAGACATTGAGGGGGACATATTAATGACGGACAATTATTCTAAAGTGTTACCAAAAAGCCATAATGAAATTAATATTGATTTGATAATATTACATCATTAAAAAAAATATTAAATTAGAAAAGAATACAAAATAGAAACATTTTCACTAGTAGTCTTAAACTTTTTGACCCTGTTGTTCATAATGTAGAACCATGTGATCTACGTAAAAGGCCCTTATATTTTGTATCCTAGTTGTTTAAAGCATAGACAACAGAGAAGTATTGTTTAAAATAAAAACTATGGAATTTTGCATGGCATTACTATCATTTACAAGCTTATAACTCACATGAATAGTGCTTTAGTGTGCATAATGATGTTTTTATTGGTTAATGGCTGAACACGCAAACATGGTATGTGAATGAGAACACTACAGGCGCTCAGTGAGATGGGGCTACTATAAGTTGTAAAGCACTTAATACCATTCAATCAGACTTCATCGCAGACAGTGCATGAAACCAGGCCTCCATAAAACAAGTGTATATTTCACTCTGTGTAATTATTCAGTTCAGAAGTAATGAGTAATTACATTTGTTATAAAATTATATAATGTAAAAAAGAATTAATATCACATTTCCATCCTTACATTCTGAAAGTGCAGACAGACAGAATAACTTGTTACATTTTTGTATTTACACCACAATACCGGAGTTACTTTTCCATGCAGGTAACATGCAATCCTTTTTCAAGGTATTTAATAAAAGATGGACAGCTGAAAATCTTTTCAGAAGACGTGGATTTAACCATTCAGGTTGTGTGGATTTTTTTTGTTATGCTGACTTTATCCTTTGTGGAGCTTGGAAGTTTTGAACCCATTGACTTACACTGTAAGGACTAAAACAGCATTTTTCAGAATACTGTATCTTCTTTTGTGTTTCGCAGAAGAAATAAAGTTTTAATGAGTTTGGGACAGCATGAGGTGGAGTAAATGATACATTTTGGGTGAACAGGTTCTTGTAATGTATTTATAAGAGCATATCATTTCAAAATATTGAAATACCCTGGTATTTAGCGAGAGCCTTTGTGTTTCACTGGTGGAAGTATTTGCATTTGGAATGAAGGGAAGAAAAGGACAGGGCCAGGTCAGTGCATGCAAACTATGTTGTGGAGAAAAACTCTTGTCTACAGCAAAAAATACCACTTTGAATAAAACAAAAACACCTGCAAAGCTCATTACAGCATTACAATTCTAAAAGAGAGAGAGCATCAGCACACTGCCAGTGAATGAGAAGTAACTCATGTATTACTTTATATAAAAAGAAAAAATGTAGTAGAATTATTCACTTTACAGTACAGCAATAATCTAATGCACTAAAAGGAACATTCTCCATCATCATATGTGAACCACATTGTTTCAATGGGTCATCAGAAGTCAACAGGTCATACCAATCTGCATATGGTAGTCGGTGAGTATCGATCAAATCCCTGCACCTGTGTGGTTAAGTCAATAAGCTGCGTTTGAGATACATCCTGTTCAATACAACCCTCTGTCATGTTATAACAACCCAGTGCTGTATTACACCTCTGAAGCCATTGCAAATCAGTAGTGCTATTCATTTGGGAAATCTGTTTGACAACAGTAATTATTTTCACAGTTCTGTTGGGTGTCACTAATGGTGCAGAAATTGCACACTTCCTTTGTGCAGAATCAACCTTATCAACCATATGTACACTAAAGCCCCTATCAATAAAATTATTCAGGCTATTTTTTTACTTTTTAGGCTGCACCTATTCAGTCTAAAAGTAGTGCCATTTTCCAGTGGCCAATTTGTGAAAGGAAAAAGTGACCACATTCCAATTACACTGTAAAAACCTAGATCTAATCGACATTACCTCACGAAAACTGTTTATTGATATAAATGATATATTAGGGAAAATTGGCCAGTGAAAAAAAGCCCACACCAACATGTAAAATGATGGACAGGGTGGGGTTTATGAGAAATCAAGGCGATCCATTAAAATTCTATTCAAGTGATGTATTACACGTAATTGTATGCTATCTGCCAATTCAAGCGAGAGAGGAAAACTGGTGAGAAAAATATAATACTTCATAGATCAAACGTGGACATTGGAAAAAGATAACATCTTTATTACTAATGGTTGACCAAATAAAATAAACCAGTTTTCAGGTTTCTGGCCGAACCATAGCAGATGAGGAAATGTAATTTTTTCAATTGGGTTTGGTGAGGATGGTTTCACAGAACTTGTAAAATTTTAAGGTAGTTCACAGTTGAGTTTCATTAAAGTATCAACGTTGTCTCAGATGGTTCTCCTAAAATAATGTAGCAGAAATGACAATAGACACAAATGAGACAATAAACAGTAAGTGTCTAGCGCTATAATATGAATGTGGATAGCATAGCTCTGATCATTCGGCTTTGGAGTAATATGGTGAGATGTTTGAGTTCATATTGAAATCTCAGACTTTTGTTTCTTAGTAAATCTGAACACAGTTTGAGACATTATTACATGAGATAACGGGGTCTTTTTTCTCTGTAGAAAATCGAAAAAGCAGGAAACTTAAGCCACAATCTCCATTCCCTCATCATTTAATCTCAGAGAAACAGTTGAGATATTACATAGATCTCATTTGTGATTTTCCATCTTATGTGTTTCCAAAACAGGCATATTTAATTCTGTAAAAATATGGATGACTTCAAGCAATCGCTGCATATAGCAAAAATAAGAGGAGAACTAGAACAAGTGCCTCAGACAAGACTTCACAAAGGCATTGAGTTGGTTTAGCTGGTTGTCTTTCAAAGGATTCTTCCTGCAAGGACATTTTTCATTCAGAGTACACTGTCTGGTATATGTTCTGACTCATCTCTCAGTGGCAAAGCTCATTCTCACCCAATATCTACAGATAATGATAATAACTGAGATTTATTGACAGTGCAGAGCCTAAACAATGTACACAGTCAGTCAAATGTTTGGACACACCAACCATTCTTCAATATTAATGTATTAATAATAGTAAAAGAAACTAAAACTATGACACAGCAAACATGGACACATGGGAATTACTTAGTGACCACATTTTTTAAAGCTGAAGTACTGTATGTAATTCCGGCGAGACTAGCGCTATCAAGCAGAATTGCAAAAATAAACAATGTTTTCAAAACAGTTTTCTGAATACCCCCCCCCCCCCATCTGACATTAGACAAACAAAGAGATAGTCCAGCCCCCAACTCATGCAATCGGTTGAGAAATGTTGTTGGTGCAGGTCTAAGGAGATCTCTCAAAACTAATTTTCATAGTGCCACAAAAAGACAGTGCTTACCATTTTCGAGATAATTGACATATGAATGGCTTACTTATAGTTGTGAAGGGATATGAAGACTTACTTCACTTTATAGTAGTTCCCATGCTTTGTCATGTTTGGATGCTTTACCTTCACTATCTAGTCAAAGTCAGCAATTTAAATTAAAATTTTAGTTTTGCAAAGAAATTCATTGCTTAAGTTAGACCAGCTTGAAAAATATAATTTTTTTTGCGTGATCTGAGCTAAAAAAGCACAATTAATGATGCCATTGCTGTTAGATTTCAGTCTTTCCCCATTCAAGTAAAAAAGGTACTTGATTGTCGCTTGTATTCATGGAGAATAGCTCCCTGGGAGCATTCCAAAGATGGCCGCCGAGTCAACTGACTTGCATTGATAGGGATCTTTGAAAACACTCTTACAGTATTCCATTGGTTGGACAAACAAGTAGTCTCACCCCAATTCAAGCCATTGAGTCAATGTTGCTATTTCAGGCCACTCAAACAGACAGAGATGCTGAAAGCAGCAAAGAGCTATTTATTTACAGTTTCAGCGATATCAACCTAAAAGTGGCTTATTTAAACTGGTCTCGGCAAAATAAACAGGGATAAATAAACAGGGATAAAAGAAATATTGCATTACCTATAATGACCCTAACCATACATATAAAAAAAAATACGTTATCAACAGTTATTTTGTTTATACAATAACATTTCCTAACCTGTCTTTTTACAATACGTAGTTCTATTTGGAAATAGTGCATACTCAGTTCACCAATCTAAATATAAATTGTAAAAACAAACAAAACCGGTATTGTCGCTATTTTCTCCTCTCTGGAACGTTCCACAATAACTACCTCACAGGGACTTTCCGTTGTTGTTCACTTCCTGCAGCGAACTGGAAGAGTCTGTGTTACAGTAAAGCTCACCTCTTTACAAATTAAGAAACTGGATTGACTTATTGTCGATTTGAGGAAACTCTGATGGCCTGCAGCAATGATCAGATTCGTAATTCGTCATTCAGGAGAATTCCCCTCCTGGTCAGTGGTTTTGCCTTTTCAAGTTCTTGCCAGGCAGCAGTGATTCAGATGACACCCGGGAAGGATGGGGACTTTTCCAGCTCAGTTCAATCTCATGAAAAGAGCAGCCACCCTGAGCTTATCAGACAAAAACCCAACCTGAAGGACAAGGTACAATAACACGTAACTTGGCAGGAAAACCAAATCGAGCACTGAGAATCGTATTCCCTGCTCTTTCTCTCTGCACTGGGATGAACTTTTTTGGGAATTTTGTTGCATGTAGTTTCATTCTTATTCATAAAGCTACACAAGCAAATAAATAATGACAAGTGGCTACAGATGGGGCCAATCAGAGTTTACATTTCAGTAAGGACAATGCAAAGAGACAAATGTCAACAGAGGTACAATTTCAAGACCCCTCTGTGTACGGTTCAAGAACACAACCTTCAGAATGCCAGCAAGCTTTATCCACTGTGACACACAACCTACAAATATAACAGCTGGCAGAGAAAGCACTTAAGTTTAGAGTCAGCACAAAAGTGTTGCTAAGAAAATGCTACCATTAAAGCAAAATGGTTAAGAGTTATATCAGTCATGGTTTGAAGATCAAAGCATCTGTCGAGAACTGAACAAAATTTGTTGGAGTAGCACAAAAAAGGCAAATAAATTAATAAAACAGTTTCACCAGAATAGTACTAGGTGGCACTATCCCCAGACTGCCCTGTTACCCACAGGATGCATATCTTTTAAGCCATTTTTTGTGAAAATTGGACAAGATTTGTGGGAGGAGTAGCAAATAAAAACAGCTAACAACATATTTTATGATTTCGTACAGTCGAGAATGTGAATGTTGAAGCAGAAGAAGTCACATTTTGAGCTGATGGTGGCACTAGAGGTTTTGACTGAGAGACCCCTAAATGGGTCAGCGGACTATTCATACCATCCCAAAATATTGTGCCAAATTTCACTACTTTTTTCCGAACGGTTTCTTCTACAGTTTCCTCCAACATGCACCTCCATAGAAGACAAAGCAGAAGATAACAAGCAAATACAATAGTGGCTTCGCACCTTCGAAACTTTCTCCATAAAGAACCTTTTCTCTGTTTCAGGGAACCAGATAAACCTTTTTGAGAGCAAAATCAACGTTGTTTTCCCCAAATTCCACAAGTCAATGGATATCAATTAATATTCAAGGCATTACCAGATCTGTTACACATGGCCACACCATTACACTGGTACAATAGAGCGAAACATTCCTCACACAGGGACAAAGTGTTGACAAGTGCAGTTTGGGAAGTCTAACTGGATCACCCAATACTTCTTTAAATGCATTTGCTCATGCCTTGTGTCATTAACCTATGCTTCCATCCCTCTTGGATAAAGAGACACCAGAGACAGTTGCATTCATTTCTTTGTCTTAGACAATTGGGCTTGCATTTAGTCACTGTTTGTCCTTCACTTTAGTTAGGGCTATGCCTTTAGAAAACACCAGGTCAATTGTAAATGAGCAATTCTGAAACTACCAAATTGTTCCCTCGATTTGCATTATTCGCTTGTGCAAATACTAGACTAAAATCGCATTTGTGTCAGCTCAGAGTAGTTCAAAAGAATTCTGTATCCTCCTTTGCATATTTAAATTGCACAAGTATGCATAATGCATTAGTTTGTGATCTCTGGAAGCAGTGCGGATGATGTAAATATTAATTCCCGCATGACGTGGTCTGATCTGAATCATATTAGATGTTATTTAGATGCTCTGTGGTTTGTCTCTGAGTGACTAAGACCTTTAAAATTCCATTACTGATCGCAGTTAGACCGCAGCTCTACTCCTCCTTGTAAATGTCTATTGTGCATACCTCTCTCATCAAGGAACAAAGAATGATGTCAATGGCTTGGTCAGAATGAGGCTGCTCTGTCTGAGCAGCATCATTAGCAACACTGCCAGATGCAGAGACACATGGAAGCCAACCATGGTGGTCCCATCATCTCTCCCTTACTTGTATTGATGGCAATTGTACGTCATCAACAATTGAGAGGTACAAATGAGTCAGCGCTTCATTTAGTTGACAAGGAGGTTTCTCTTAATCACAAAACTGTGGCTCTGTTCAGAATAGCACACAACTCTTACCATTTCTGCAGTATATTTATACATTGCATAGCATGCATATTTTCTGTGGCATGGGTTATTATGTTTGGAATAACCTATATAACTCTTATTATTGCAGCAGTATATTGTGCATAATATGCACATTTTCTGTGGCATGGGCTATTTTAAGAATAGCATTCTGTAATACTACTCTTAAAATCTTCGCAGTATATACTTTAATATGAATAGCCTACTGTGCACAGAATGCACATTTTCTATGGAATGGGCAATGTTCACAATAGCATACTAGCATACTTCTACTATTGCTGCAATAATAACATGTATACCTTACAAAGCTTGCACATTTTCTGTGACACAGGCTATCTTCGGAATAGCATACTACTATACTACTTACTATTTATGCAGTATATATTATGTATGCCGTGCTCAGTATGCACATTTTCTGAAGCATGGTCTATGTTTGGAATAGCATACTAGCTTAAAACTCTGACTATTGCTGCAGCACCTAGCATGTACTGTATACTGTGCACAGTATGCACATTTTCTGTGGCATGGGTTATGCTCGGAATGGCATACTAGCATACTATTACCATTGCTGCTGTACATAGTATGTATACTTTACACAGTATATAGTTGACGTCCGTTTGTGCCAGGTCTCGCCGTGTTTTTAGCATCTTGTTCATGAGTGTGAAGTTTTTAGACTTTTTAGTTAATTTAGAGTTTTTAGTGTCAAGTTAAAAAGAACTTCAACTTTTAAAAATGCATCTGGAGACCCTTGCATTAGTGTATAGCTTTATTAAGCATGTTCGGTATGAACAGGCCCCTATTGTTCTGTTTAAAATACCACTTTTGAAAAAGAATAGGCAGTATACATACTACACAGTATTCAGTAAGAAGTAAGCTAGTATTCCATTCCAAACAGAAGAGTGCATCATGCAAGAGGTTCCAACTTCTCCATTAGGTTGTGGTTTGATTGTTAGTTGAACTTTTACCAACTGTTGTAACCCTTAGGTTAAAAAATTTCTAAGCATTACCAAGGCATTGTGTTCATATTGTTGTTACACCCTTAGTGTCAGTACTTACAGTAACTACTAAGGATTGTCAAACCAAAACAAAAAATTTAACAAGGGGAATTTCATGGCTGGAACCAAAGGAACTGACTTCCAAATAAGTAGTTCCTATCTTTGGAGGTAATAAAACACACCCAATTACAAATTCATGTACTGACAAAAGCTAGATGTATTTGTAGAGGCACCTTGAGGTAATATCGAGGTGTTGTATAGGAACAATATTAGAGGAATGTACATCCAAATAAGGAGATCCTGTCTGTGGGTGGGTAATATATCATAACTGATTGCAATCTCACACCCTCACCAAGCCAAGGCTATAGAAATAGGGAAAAAAACATGTATAGGGATGTAGGCAGGCTCATATGTTACAAGGGTAACTTAGAATAAGATAAGCTATCAACACATCTGAAGTTGAATGGCTGCTGATTATTTCATATTTTATAATTTGAAACCATCATACTACCTTTTGAGAAAATGTGGAAGATCCTGAAGTCAATGCATAGCTCAACATAGAGCTAACAACACCAAGGTCATAGGTTTGATTCCAAGCAAACACGCATACTGATAAAACATATTGTTGTATCGCAAATGTTCAAAAGCAAAACCATAAATAAGACACGAAAATTCAAAAGACATTCAAATATTTAATTCTGTACTTCATGTGAATGTATAAATAGGTCAATAGGTCAATTGATTACTCAACGGTATGACAGAAGAATGTCATTAAAGATGATGAAGATGAAGTTAGCCACTACAACCAAACACATTTTCTCAACAAACCCCACCCTCCAAAGGCTTGTTAGCCAGTCCGATGTTATCAATATGTAATCACAATGAAACAGTAATCAATTGTCTTATTCAGATATAGTCTGTTGTACCCAACACTGACTATAAGCAACTTTGTCTCACATCTCCAGTGATGTAATCTGTTATCATTTACCTTTTGGTTTAGTTGATTATCTCATCTTATGCAGCATGATTTAAAAATAACAAGTGTGGAAGTGTATATGTTTTAATATTCATTTTCTTCCCTGCAGGGGCTCAATGAAAATTTAATTGAGTCAAACTGACTTAGGTATGGAGAGTAATTAGACTTCTAATGATAGGAGCAACATGAGATGACAAGCATTAAACAAAGTTTAATATAATGTGCAAATTAATGTATGTGTCCACCAAACAAAATAGATGTTGTCAAGACAATAAAAATAAGGAAGAACACGGAGAAGGGTGGACCCCACACCATGCTAGAATATTCACATCAGGTGAGTGCAGTCTTGTAGATTATGTTTATGTTGAGCGAATCAAGCATTATATCTGTGTATTCATTAGTAAACATGTCATGTCTCAAACATAAAGAATATTATTTTACCTTGACATATCATGAAGACATGCTGTATAATTTCACATGTTATCATGACTCATGTCACATGAGTTTTGTCAAGTTCATGAATCTGAAATGTTGCCCGTGCAAAACAATTGATTGTATGTGGACAATCCTTTTTTTGTAGATAATTACAATGAACATGTTGAGCAAACAGAACCCGGGACAGAAGATTCTCCAATAGAAGTCAAACGAATAAGAATGGAAGTTATCTTTAGTGAAAAATTTATGATATCCAACCAAAATTTAACAAAGTGTTTCATTAGACTTTTCTCTGGGGAAGATGAAGTTGAAAATTACTTCTCAAAAGCTAAAATGAAAGTTACGGTTACATTTCTGGGTTACATTTTCTGTAAACAATATAAACAATATAAAAAGTGATATGATAGTTGAAGTGATATGATAGGTGTGGGTGAGAAACAGATCAATATTTAAGTCTATTTCAACTGTAAATCACACATTCAGCCACATCCAGGTCCAAGTCCTTAAAAAGGACTTAAATATTGATCTGTTTCTCACCCACACCTATCATATCTCTTCTGAAGACATGGATGTTACCACTGGAGTCATATGGATTTCTTTTATGCTGCCTTTATGTCCTTTTTGGACCTTCTGAGTTCTGGTCACCATACAACGCAAGTGAAGAGAATAAATATTCTTCCAAAAAACTTCATTTGTGTTCTGCAGAACAAAGAAAGTCATACACATCTGGAATGGCATGAGGGATTAAATGATGAGAGAATTTAAATTTTTCGAACAAACTATCCATTTAAACCATTAATAACGTACTTATTATTCATGACTGAAACAAGTGTAATTATACTTTATTAATATTTGTGTGTCTAAAAATCTACCAAGACTATTTAGCAGTGTTTAAGTATTATAAGAGTTTTCCCCACAAATCACAACAAAACATATTTTGTGAACTGCTGTGCTTGACTGTCATGCTATACAAAAAAAGAGAACAACAGTGTTTCCCCTATATAAATTTTTCAGCGGTGCTGCGCCTCTGTTGAATTATAAGCGGTGCTCTTTGTTCACATGTTCATTTAAAATTCATGACGCAACAGTCAGCTGTGCGCTTTGTACACTGCGAAAGAGACCTCACCACATATACACACAAATACATGCACTTACTAACAGTGACGTCACCGCACAACAACACGTGTCAAACTTGCGTAATTTCAAGTGGCCCGAATGCTCATATCTGAAAAGTAGAATGGCAGGAGTCACAACGTTTCACTGAACAATCAGTTAGCATTTTCCTTGTGAGTATAAATGAGCCTTCCCCTGTCATTGTATTTTTTGGAGAACATTTTCCTTGGTTCAAAAGCGGAATGAAACAGCGCTACACTGGTCAATTATAAACAAGGCTTAATCATAGCAGCAAGAGGGCAGAGCAGGTGCGGTTATATGCGAACTGGTCTCAACTGAACAGACTATTTTAAATGCGCCTGAGAACTAGTGAGATGCACGGTGGGGATCGTGAAACCATTTGAATGTGGTACAGAATTTTCTGTTGCAAAAACAAACAGCCTCCACATTCTAAACGGCACTGACAAAGAAAACAGGAGAAAACCAATTCACAGGTCACAATGCTTACAAAAATGTACCATGGATTTACTGTAACAACACTAACTGTACTGTATTACCTATGGTAGTTGTGGTAGAAAATATTTCTAAATGTATTTAGACTGCTGTTTTTTCGTTACAAAAATGCCATAGTTATTTATATCGAAACCATAGTTACTAACCATGGTATTGAGGAGCCATACATGGTTTTACCTATGGTTACTATGAACTATTAAACATTTCAGAGTTAAAACTATGGATACTATAAAAAAAGAACTATGGTGCATTTTCATAATTATGGACCATGCTATCAGTTTTTCTTCTGTGTAAAATATGTACTCTTGTAATGCTCTCTGATTGTAGGAAAATGTAAGTCTTATCCTGTTTGCCTTCAGAAATTCCAAGATATGGATGTAATTTAATCAGTAGGAACCTGATGAAAGGAATCTGCAAAGAAGACCAAAATTAGGTGTTATTTATTTTCACAGATGTTACTGTTGTTAATATCATAATTTTCCTCTGCACACCAACCTCAAAATCAATGCTTTACTGTCAAGTGTGCATTTTAATGCTTATAACAAGCAATATTATTTGCATGGGTGTTACCAAACCCTGCCACATTTTCAAAGGGCCCTTTGAGAGCACACATAAACCCCGATGTGGCCCAGGCTGTAATTGAGTTTGACACCCCTGTTTTAATCTATTCTTCAACCAAAACACATTAATAGAGGTGCGGCATTGCGGGCTTGTGGACGCGTGCACAACAGCGGTGCTGCTGAAAAAAAATCTTAGGGGAAACACTGAACAAGATTGGCCCAAAAATTCAATTACATCCTGATGTCATTGTAATGTAATGTCAAGTTACTTTTACTAATTTTATCCAGCCCCTTTCTCTTGTTAAACAAGATTGGTGAACTAAAAGAACGACATGCTGTCTCCTGTTGTTCAGTCGGTCACCAGATCCTGATCTTTGCTCGTCCTGCACTCGACCCTGCTGAAGCACCCCTAAATAGTATCTAGCAATGCCTGTTTTTGAATGATTTGTATGTATATGATTTGGCCCTTGTCTGAAAATCCGGATCTAGGCCGCTGCATGGCGTCATTCATTGTTGTATGTGGGCCGAGGGAAAACAGATTAGGTGAACTGGAGCTGGGCCAGAAAAAAAAAAATTCTATGTGGGTAAAAAGACCAGCTGAGACCAGCAAGAAATCCCCTGCTGGTCCAAGCTGGTTTATGCTTGTATGACGCTGATCTAGCTGTTGTGACAACATACTGTAGCCATTGCTGTTCAAACGTCACTGAAAAAGTTGGTCGATCACATTGATTTAATATTTTTTCCTGATGAATGCTTGTCAACCAAGGAAGTATAGCTGGTTAAGCTAGTCAAACAAGGAAGTATAGCTGGTTAAGCTAGTCAAAAAGTCTTGTTGGAACACCAGCTTCCTTAGCGAAGCCTATGCTGTTGACCAGCTGTACATTTTTTATATATTTTCACCAGGGCTGTAATATGCAGCCTGGCTTTAATTAGCAAAAACTGTGTGCACAATGTTTTCTTCCCTGATTCACTCAACATCTGCTGAGAGAGAGGTCAGTAAAGGCAAACACTGACTCAGCAGTTTTAAAATGAATAATTTGTGATTTACATTTTTTAAAGTTTACAGATTGATATGAACAAGAGTTGGCTTACTGTTTGAAGTCAGATTGCAATCCTTTTGATAAAGACTGACATAATTGGGCATTCTTGTACAAAGCTAATGATGCAGCAATTAGCTAATTCTTTTTCAAATCTGCATGTTATTTGTTTTTTTATTTTTTAAAGAGGCTCAATTAACTTGAGTGACTAATAAGTTAAAAAGTCTGACCCACAAGACTGTGAAGACTTCCATTGTAGAGGTTAATATTTTGAAGCTGTTTTAATGCAGGGCAAAAGGGTAAATTTCTGGCACTCAAACTCTACTCCTCATATGTCATCTTTGGGGAGGTGAAGAGTGGACCTTTGGTATGAACACGATTAAAAAAAATGCCATTTAAGCTTTGTATCATCACAGCAAACACACTCCCTCTTCTTAAAGTTAACAATGAAGAGTCACATTCCCTTACATTAATAAATATGGAGTGTTATTTTTCCACAACCAGTTACGCCATCAAGACAAGATGATATTTCCATGACCATTCCCAGTTTCATCCATGAGTCATTTGGAGGTCAAGAGGTGGGAAGGTTGGTCATCAATACCCTAGCATTGATACTACTATGCCAACCCTGGCATTGATACTACTGTGCCAAATCACTGTCATGTTCATGTGTTTTCAAGTTGCCAAATAGGTTTTAAGGAGATTTTAAACATTATGCTGTAACCATGGGTTCCCTATTCATTTTTAATGAAAGAGAGGTGGCAGAATGGAGGTGGCACTGCTTGTCAAGCTTGTTTACAAGATTTACTGCTTTGTCATGCACAACTTTTTGAGGCACGGCTGCGAACATTGACGGGGGAGAATAGGGTGCTGGATGCCGCGAATGAGTCACCCCCTGCTGCCACAGGCCTTGGGGATTAAGCTTGTATTTTGGTGAAAAGTAAGCCATTTATTGCTAATTTTGTTGTTTATTATCTATCGCTTACATGCAACACGTAATATAATATTTGCAGTCAGTGCCTCATTCAGAGATACATGCCATCACTCTTTAGCACTGAGCTGAAACAGTTGCAGACATTGTCATGCTTTTGCTGGTGTGTATAGAAAATGCACAAGAGTGGCAGCAAGACTGCAAGCAAAGTGTGTAAAACAACCATTAGTCAAAAAGTGAGGCAACAGACTACATTTTAAATTCTTGTAATCGGATTACAGTTACAACCTGTCTCCAAGACGTAAGCAGAGCGAAACCTCAAAAGCAAATCAATCCCATTATGATTAATGATGCTATCTACACTGGATGCAACCATTGCAACTTATCAACAGTCTGTTGACATTCCGTTCTATTACTGATGCACTGTACTCTCTTGCCTCAAAAGCTCACAGCTGATTGTCAGTACACATCAACTTTTTTAAATGTTTGCTTCCATGCATCATGTGTAGGTAGCCTAAAGCTGTTGTGACACAAGGCGACACTGGTCATGTCCGGTGAAGAAAGGGTTTTACTGAATTTCAGTAAGAACTTCATTACTGACACGTATTTTACAAATGGGTTACACTTAAAAGTGTCACAGCTTGTTACTGAATCACTACATTGTAATTATGACAGATTTAACATCAATAGGTCTGGCCAACATATCCAAAGTAAATTACTCAAAAATGGACCAACATAGAGCTCTTTGCTCATAAACATAAGCTTGTCAGGTATCTTATTTACTCAACTTTCTCCAGAGGTTTCAGATTGAAGGAGTTTAGGAAAAATAGCTGAGTGTATGTTTGAGGTGCTTCATTTTCAAGCGTAACAGAATACAAAGGTAAATATGGATGTAAATCAGCACCCCTCAACTATCACCTCGAAATCACCTCAGACACAAAAGGATTTATGTTCTCTGAAATCATAGTGTGATTGTGATATTGTACCATTGACAATGGTTCGTGTAGCCATCTCAGCTTCAATACCTGGAAACCCAATCCTGAGGCATCCAAGAAAGAAAATAACTGAAAATACCCAGTTGCATGTCAGAGCAGCATTTGACAAGGCCAACATATAAATGCTCAGAAGATTTCACTGACTGATATATTCACCAAGACATCAAACTGAATTGCAGCTCCTGTCACTTTGCTGACTATGGTGAATTTCTATGCTGGTCAAGGTTGGTATATGGTAGTTAGTGCTGTTTTGATGTTAATCAAGTTGGTGACTACCATAGCCAGAGAAAAAGCTGGTCAACCAGCAAGGTTTTTCAAAGTGAAATCACTAACCAAGTATGTCTAGTTTGTTAAGCAAAGTCAACATTCACATTGTATGTTCATTTAGTGAAAATCAATGGTGAATGAGGCTACCATTCTGTCTAACATATCTTCTGGGTCACATGGAAGAAAAAAAGTCCTACTACCATGGATTTGAAGTAACATGAGTGTGAGCAGATGAAACCAGACTTTTCATTTTTTAGTGAATCACCCCTTGAAGCATACAGGCAGAATGACGCATGAAGGAGACGACTGAAGGGTGCAAATCCAGTCACTCTCTTTCACCCTTGCTAGCTAGTGGCGTGTCTGAACCCAAAGAGCTTATCTGAAACATGATTGCCATCCCTATCAGTGTTCACATTTCACGTGCTGTAGGCCCAACCCAGGGACATTAGCAATCGCGATAGAGGTGGGAAAAAGTAGACTTTGCCAGTATTGTAACTGACATGTCTGTTTATCTTCACGGCTTCCCGCGCCGCCCTGGCAATGGAAGAGATTATATTCCAACATGTTTTAGCTTGCAGCTTGCCCAGAATCAAGAGAGTGCACCCAAATACCCAGTGCTTGCAATGAAGGCATTAGTGCAGGCCTGTCCACCTCAGTCAATCTTTTCATTTCTTTACTTTACTCCCCAAAGTTTATGGGTTTTTTTTCAACTATGATCAATTTTGGACCCTGTAGTCCACACTTTCTCTTGCTAGTTTATTTAAACTGTCTTCTAACAGTGTCCAACAGTGGACATACATGCATCCAGAGGTTACACTACAGATACTCATGCCAATAGAAAAGATGGACTGAATTTTGAAAATAGTGAAGCCATGTAAAGATGGTCAATAAAAACTTGTACTGGGTTTAAATGGTTTTTTGTTTTTTATATGTCAAAAATGACAGATAGTATTTTGTAATTATCCATTAATGTTTAAAACAAATCTGTAAATAATGGAAGATCTTCGTCTACACAACCTCTGCATGCATCATAGGAGAATTTATCTTTTCTGAAAGTCTTGATTTCTTTATTTATGTTTCTTTAGTCCACAAATCTCACTCGTCCGAAATACAGATCCTGTTCTTACTGAAATTGAGTCCTGTAAGAGAATATGGCATACAAAGGGCTTTGGTGCCAATTAAAAGACACGTCTATGACACGTGTTTGGGAATGTGTGAGGATTCTTTCTCAATCAGATGGTGAATGGACAAGGGAATGGGCCATGGTCAGGGTAGAATTTAAACCACCATCAAAAAGGGTAATCTAAGCTACTATCTTAATCAACCTGTCATGACTCAGTAGGATTATTGGATCAACAAATGACCACACAGTCTTGATTATGATCTCTAAATGCTAACCTCCTCGAAACGCTTGTATGTTTTCAACATTATTGTTCTACAAGAAGGAAGAGCGAATGGTATAAAGTCCATTCTCTAGAATGCAACAGAGATCTGTCTCACTGCTGTGACTGGCAATGGTGTGAGTTTCAGTGTTGTCATTTCCCTAGTCCACCCTAGTCCACCTGATCACCATTTCGTCATGTAAAACTTCAGCACTAGGAGAGGAAACATCAGCATAGTCTCACAGAATGTTTGCAAAATTTTTGCAAACTGACTTTTATGTGCCATGTTCTACGTTTAGCAGCAGTTTCCTGGTTAAAGTAATACTAGATGTGCTACATCAACTGTGTGTTTTATTCACTTTCACTCAAATCATGAGAACAATGGCTGACTTTATAAATGTTTTTGCTCTTTTACTCACATACAGCTATGTTACTGTATGTTGAAACATTTTAATTCTGAAAAACAATACATTTTAACGCTTGCATTACACACTTTCCATCACCATTGTGATTAGCTTCCACAGTAGCTCAGCTCATAGAGTAAGACTTAGAACTTGGAAGTCTGTGGATCGAGCCCAACATGCAAGCTGACACAAAATGGCATGGTTGCTTCAGAAAATGTATGTTGCATTTGCTTTTTCCACACTTTCAATAAGGTTTAGGTGTTGGTCTAGTGTAAGAATGTCTGTTTTGTTCATTAAAAATGCATATTTACCTTAAAAATCTTGTCTGGTTTGGACACCATTTCACTCACTTTTGGTGCCCCCTGCTGGACATTTCACAGCAACACACACACATATATATATATATATATATATATATATATATATATATATATATATATATATATATATATATATATATATATATATATTTTTTTTTTTAAATACAAGTGTATTTGAGATTATTTTCAAACATGCATTGCATTTGCCTGGTCATAGCCCTGCTAAAAGGACCATCATAAAGTACAGTATCAAAACAATATTTGGACACTTAATCCACATTTGGACCGGCATGGAAATTCATACTGATATATGATAGTCTTTACAGCAGAGAGAACAGATCCCTCATGTTCTCAAGTTTTCTTATCTGAGAAAAAATGAGAAAACATATATGATTTTTGTCATATGTTTTGGTTTGGTTTGCAATAATATATTGAAATCAAAATCATTGGCAAGCCAATAAACAATCAACTTCAATATGGCTAATGTTTGCTAGCATGGAGCCAATCATGGAGGCAATCATTAAAAAAAAAACATAGTTGCTTTCCAGTTTCAAAGCTTACTTTTGCAAAAGGTAAAAGAATATCACACATACGATGTGACAGGGAAATATAGCATTTGAGTTCAGTGTTTGCTGACTCATTTTACAGTCAGAATGACTCTTATCTTTCACATTTTAAAGGCGAAAATGAGGGACACTTTCTTTGGTGGCTAATCAACACGTCATGTCCAGTTTCCCATCAAGTTCATAAACTGACAAATACATAAAACCCATAAATTGATAAGCATCACAACAGCACATTCCAACTATATCTATGATGTGCACTTATGCCAATAAATTAAGACATTTTCAAGAGGAGCATATGATTCTTCAAGACTGTTGCCAGACATATAATGGGACCCAATGTCTGAGACCACTAATGAAAATACCTCAATTTTGCATCCTTTTCTAATTTAGTGCTAACATTTTCATTGCAAATTATCAGCATAACAATTTGAGTGAAAAGTTGAATGAAACAAATGGCCAAAAAATTACAATTCTCTCATTTACTCTTTTTACTCCCCCTTATGTCATCTAAAACTCAAAGATATTTTGATGAAGATATAAGCGGCTTTTGTTCATTCAATGGAAGTAAATGGCAACCAGAATTTTCAACCTCCAAAAAGGACATAAAGGCAGCATAAAGGTCATTCATAAGACTTCAGTGGTTTAATCCAGAAGCAATCCAATCGTATATGGGTGAGAACAGACCAAAATATAAACGTTTTTTCACTATAAATCTTGACTTCAGCAGGCTCCTTGGTGATCATGATTTCAAGCCCAAAAATCAATTGCACATGATAACTTAATTACACTTCATAATAAAAATTCCTAGCTCCATCAAGGGCTCTGTGCATGCCCATTGTACAAAGGTGCCTGGATTTGTTCCTGGTAGACAGATGATCCCTTAACCCTGAACCCCTTCCCTCATTCTAACCATATGCTCTATATGCTCTGTAAGGCTGAGTAACCTGCCAGGAACAACTTGTGATACCTTTCTCCCATCGCGTCTGCGCATGCATCAAGCGCTAGGAAGTGTAATTGAGCTTGAAATAATGATTGTGTCTAGAGAATGGTAAGATGAACAGTTCTGAAGTGATATGATTGGTGTGGGTAAGAACAGATCAATATTTAATTTTATTTACAATAAATCTTTAATTTCACTTTCATTTCCACATTCTTTTGTTTTTGGCGATTCACATTCTTCGTGCATATCACCATCTACTGGTCAGGGAGGAGAATTTATAGTAAAAAAATATATATGTTTCTCCCCTTTTTCCTCTCCAATTTGGAATGCCCAATTCCCAAAGAGCTCCAAGTCCTCATGGTGGTGTAGTGACTCGCCTCAATCTCAGTTGCCTCCATGTCTGAGACAGCCAATCCACAGATCTTATCACGTGGCTTGTTGAGCGCATTACCGCAGAGACCTAGTGCGTGTAAAGGCTTTACGCTATTCTCCACTGCATCCATTCACAACTCACCAAATGCCCCACCGAGAGCAAGAACCACCGAGAGTGAGAACCACATTATAGTGACCATGAGGAGGTTAACCCATCGTGACTCTACCCACCCTAGCAACTTGGTCAATTGGTTGCTTAGAAAGCCTGACTGGAGTCACTCAGCGCACCCTGGATTCGGACTTGCGACTCCAGGTGTGGTTGTCAGTGTCTTTACTTGCTGAGCTACACAGGCCCCCCTAAAATTGTCAGTGTTATAGATTTGCTTATATTTAATTAGTGACCTAGAAAGAGAGCACAGAATCTTGAATGGGTCATGACATTATTTCAATATGTTCTGTGAGGTTCACTTATAATTAAACTTTTTCTACGTGCACGCTGCATACACACACATATATATATATATATATATATATATATATATATATATATATATATATATATATATATATATATATTTGTTATACCTAATAATTTTCCACCATAATTGTAACACTCTGTCTGAAATGGTTAGGTTTGGTGTTACTTTTTCTTTAAGACATGACAGAAAACGCCCACTGTTGTGATTAGCTTTCTGCTCTTGACTGACCTGCTCTCTCACTGCTCGCCGCTACTGGGTGGGGCTACAGAAGTGATAAGGTAAAGTGGTCATTGAGGTCTTGTTGTGGAGGTGGTCAGATGTAAATGTCTACCACAATGTGACATCATAATGTGGAGGAAGTAGAGGACGAGTCATTTTGGCAGCTCGGTTTAAAAAAAATATAATGTTTGCAGTGAGGAGGACGTTTTGAGTTCTGAAACATAGTCTGTTTTTATAATACAATGAAATCTTAAATGTCGAACCATTAAGGAAAATTTGATTCTTCATGTTATGACCCTTTTAAAAGTCATAACTATGTTTCACATATTTAAAAATTCTAAAACATTCTGTTTATGTCAGGGTTTATGTCAACTTTTGGAAGTACACTAGCTTATAAATGGCTTCAAAGCGAATAGACATGGACTAATAGCCACAAAATGCTGATTTTGATTTCAAGGGGTCTTAAAGGCATCTGAGGGTTTCATTTAATAACCATGCAGTTATTGAATGAAATATGGTTCCATTATTAGGAGGATTCACCTTATTAGAAGCAGAATACCGTTACAAACAATGTAAGCTGTTTATGTTTAAAGATCACCTAGAATCATCAACCACTAATTCCTTTCCTCGTGCAAAATTGTAAATGTTCAGTTACAGCACTGAGGTGGCAAAGCAAACTTGCCCTTTTGCTCTTAATCACGATGGACATTTAGAGCTGTCAGAAACTGAATCTGCTTTTCATGCCATTCCAAAATGCAGAGCCAGGCTTTGTCTTATCTCTACGGGCAACAGGTACTTGATATTATGCTGGCCCCTGTGTTTATTTACATGGCCAATTTCTGTATTCATTAGCAGGAAGCGAAGCAAATCATGGCAGTGAATTCAGTTATGGAGAGTCTGCACAAGTAATTACCTTTTACTTAAGCCCAGTTCCTTTCATTTAAGTTCTGCTAACAATTTTTGGGAAGCTACTTTGAAACAATGCATTTTAAAGTTATTATTCACCCAAAAATGAAAATACTCACCCACATATTTGTTTGGACCTGTATTAATGTAAGCGCAGCGTAGTTCTAGATGGAAGACTAGCAGCTGTACATCATCGCGCCATTAGCTGGGTAATTCCCAGCCAATCACATGTAAGCCGTTGCTTTATAAGTCTGCTCACAATCTATCACATTGCTATTTCAGTGTGCTAACACGGCAACCTCCTCCACCCCACCACCACCAGTTGAGTCCCGTCCTGCTCGGGGGTAGGCTCCTCGCCCCTACCTCCTATCTCCGGCAGGATTGACAGTTCCGAGTAATAATTCTTCGGACCACCATACAGGGCCTACGCCAAAGAGAGACATTACTTTTCTGTTTTATATTCATCAAATAAATATCATCTTAAATCTCACTCAAGTCTGCAAGTCTTCCTGATAGAACTTTCTTTCTTATGCGGAAACACAAAAGGAGATGTGGTGTTAATGAATATGTTGGAGGTGTTCTATCTTTTCAAAACAATGGCAGCTACTAGCAACTCACTTTAAAGATTAAAAAAGGAACCAAATGATCATAAAATTAGTCCATGTTAAATGCAAGTTACATTCAAAGCCTTTAAAGGCATGCAAGAGGTTTTTGGGAAGAAGCAACATCAAATGTGGGTAATTTTTCAGTTACAAATGTTGACTTCTGTTATTGTTTTATGCACTCCAAATTTTTTTTAAAAAAAAGAACAACAGCTGTAAATCTTAAGTGGACTGTTTGTCAGCCTGATCTCATGAAAATTTCATGACTGTGACAAGTGCTGAGGTGCGCTAAAAGCCAAAAAAAGATTTTTTAAGTTTATGCTCTTATACTTTTAATAATCAAAACCTGCTCTACCTCCCTAACCTAAATCTTTAACCAAAATCTAACCAATAGTGACATTAAAAGCAAATGTGATATGATAGAGCAAAAACCTAAAAAGAAAAATGTTTTGTCCATTTTAAACAAACAAAACCATTGTCCCTACCCTTAACCCAACACCTAAACCTAACCGATAGTGTCATAAAAGCAAATTTAAGATAAAAAACGCAATAGCTGAAACAACCACATCATTTCGTGGCAAGTCTATGACACTTTTGGCTCACATGTCGTTGACTCACATGTTGAGCTGGTGTCGAAGAGGGGTCTTCCATGTTCAAAGACCATCACTCTATCAGTTGCGCCACCATGCAACTTAGTCATGCTTGAAAAAGCTTTTTCTTGGTTGTGCAATACGAGTGCTAAAAGAAATCTTGGGCTTTAGTAAATGTGTTTACATGTAATAAGATAGTATTGTGCGGGAAACACAGTGTTTGGGGGGTAGTATTGTATAGGTATAAGTGTTTCTCTAACGTTTTACTCGTGATTTGAGTTGTTTCCAGAAAACTGCAATGATACATAGAGTACATGAACTTTGTACAATAAGCACCTACTGTTTATCTTTAAAAGTACATATATTCTGTTCTAATCAGGGTGGACTGTTTTCTGATTTTGTAGGCATTTGGGGCAATTGGTTTAAGTTTTTTTTTCTACTTTTTTCAGCAGGATACTGTCACGCTACTGAAAAAATTTTGTAATGTTGATATTTTTAGTCAGTTACTCCCCAACAATGCACAATCAATGCATTCAGCTCTCTTAATGAATTCCAACAGCCCCTTAAAATCTACGATCCACAAACCAATCAGCAACCTTTAGAAGCATATGTCACACAGGTTACCAGCTGCACAGGTCCTACTGTTTATTATAAGACTGAGCAAGTGTCTTGCAAGGTGAAGGGGTCAGGAGTGTCAAACGGCATTAGGGGCCCCCTGTCGTGACCTTTTAAATAACTGCAAGGTTATGTGACTCAGGTGTTAATGGTCACATGTTGAGGTCAGGCGTAAGGCTTCACTAACGCTATCTGACATCCAGAGTGCTGACATGTGGGTACACTGACACCCATTTAATATAAAAAGACACATGGCTGTTGCACGGACCAAGTTAATAAGGAGAACTTGGGAAAGAGCCTGGAATGGCAAGGCACACTGGTAATATTAGAGAGGCTTTATGAAAGCCAGATCTTTGAGAAAAGTTTGTGAGAGACACATTCCATTCTCTGGTCCAAAATGTATTTGTCAATTCAAAGTGTCCTGGGTGAGCACAGGCAACTGCAACATGGCTTTTGTCTAAAAAAGGAGGAGGGACTGTCCAAAGTTTAATAACTCACAAAGAATATAGGTCATTTGAAATAAGGTGCAGGTTAGCTTAAGGGTTTTTAGAGTGAATTAGATAAAGATATGGGCTTCTGAATAACGTTTAAGCTTAATCATACAAAGACAACACAAAGCTCTAACAAATCCCTAACCATAAATATTAAACTTTGTCCCTTATCTTTTGTGCTACTGACATGAATGATAATTCAAATCGTGCAACTTGTTTGAGGAGAGGTGTACTATTACTTTTCTAAGCAATCAAACTTGTGTTTTTCACCTGGTGGACCAAAAAATGGGTGGAAAAATACTATAGATCAACTTTGAAGGATGGACTGGAGCCATGTGTAAGAACCAGAATATTTTTGTATTGTATGTGTTCATATGGCAAACAGTTGATATGGTTTTCAAATTCAATCTTTATGACTGACTGTCATTTTGTAAGTACATAAATCAGATTTAATTGTTCAGGCAGTGTAGTCAATTTCTGGTGTATCTACATCTCAGAGTGAAATCGTAAAGAGTTGGTTGATTTCCAACTCACGCATGTTACTGATTATGCGATTGTGCTAATTTCCTGGTTTCAACATGGTATCCAAACCCGGGTCTCAAGTGCCGCTCTTCCGTCAATATCTAGAGTTTCCGCAAGCTTGCCGCAAATTATCCACTCATTATTTTCACATGCAAATGAGCTTTGCGGCAAACTCTTCAGGTTTGCTGCATGTTCACCGCTACCCGTGAAAATAATGAGTGGCAAATTTGCGGCAAGTTTGCCAGAACTCTACCATTTTTGTTACAGCCGATGCAAACATGTCTGATAGGAGATGACGCCTCTCTGTGAGTTGGCATGATGTGGCCGATCCAAGGGTTCCGGAAGTATTGGAAACAACATGTCGGCCTCCCATGTGATCATGTTGATTATTCATGCATAAGTTGTGTCCAAAACCACTCATTTAAAATTCACTACATAGTGAATGTTCCATAGTTTGCTATATGACCAGTGAGTGATTGAAATGAGTGTATTTGGACACAGTTTCAGACAATATTGAGCACTTTGCTTCACATTACAAAGATGTTATGTCCTGAATGGTGAAACAATTACTAGAAGTTCAAATTAACTGTTCAGACTGAGACACTTTTAAAAAAAAATCTGATTTTAAAGGAATAGTTTATGCAAAAATCTTGATGTCCTCACCCTTATACCATTTCAAACTCATATGACTTTCTTTCTTCTGCGTAACACAAAGATTTCTGTATGTTAGCCTAAGTCTACTGCGTAACACAAAGAAGTACCTGTAAATCCATACAATGCAAGTCAATTGGGTCCAAAACTCTTAAGCTCCAAAAAGGACATAGCCTACTGTAACGGCAGCAATAAAGTTAATCCATATAGCTTGAGTTTTGGGTGACTAACAAACCAAAATGTCACTCCTTTTTCACTATAAATCTTGATGTCTGCAGTCTCCTTGGCGCGATCATGATTTTATGCTCGATTACAATTTCCTGCGATTGACTCATGCGCAGAGTGGGTGTACATCCTTATAAAAATCTAGAGTTTTGCCAAACTATCAGCAAATTTGCCACTCATCATTTTCACATGCAAATGATCTTGCAGTTTGGCCCAAATTATGGCCAGAAGTTTTCAGATCTTCAACGGTAATTAATCTGCAGCAAACCTTTGGCAACATTGGACAATTTGCCGCTACTGGCAAACACTTATATGGCAAACCTGTGGCAACAATGGAGAGTTTGCAGTAAAGCTCATTAGCATGTGAATAAAAATTGTGGCAAGTTCGCCACAGGGGTTTGCCAGAACTCTTGATTTTTGTAAGAGACTACAGATATCATGATTTGTTAAAAAAATTAATAAATAAATAAAATCTGAAATAATAATAAGAACAATATAATCAGATTTCTGCTGCCTGTCTGAACAAAGCCATTGGGAAAATCACCAAGCAACCACCTGGGACACCCGAGCAACCACCCAGAACACCCTAGCAACCACATAGCTATGTTCTAAATACCTCTGAGGACAACTTAGAAACTGTATCGCAATGCCTGGAATGGAAAGCCACAATAATAATATTAGAGAGTTTTGATGAAAGCCAGATCTTTGAGTAATGTTTGTGATAGACAAATTCTGCTCTCTGGGCCAAAATGTATTTGTCAATTCAAAGTGCCCCAGGAGAGCTCATGCAACTGCAACAAGCCCTTTCTCTAAACTATGTAGGAGAGTCTGTCCAAAGGTTTAATCATCCACGAAGAATATAGGTCATTAGAAATAAGGTGTTGGTAAGGGGGGTGCTTAGTGAATAACTTAAAGATCATTGCAATACGTGTCCAAAAATAGTCAAGTCTAGTCAAGTCAAACATAAATGGCAAGACATGTGCATTGCTCTATGTTACAAAACATAGTAATTAGTGTCCTTGCATCTACATAGTGTGCTTCAGTGTCAAGTTTATTTACACAATTTATGATATTCAGTGCAGCGTCCATTAAAGTATTTTTCCTGCACCGTTTGTGTAGTCGACACACTATATTTCGAGCCATATCGAGGAACAAGACCATCTTAGAAAATTTAAGAACCACCCAGAACACCCCAGCAACCTCATAGGTATTTGCTAAATACCACTTAAAACACCTTAGCAACCACATAGCAGCACTCTGACAACCACCAACAACACCTTAGTATTGTGGCTGTGACTTTTGCCAATAACATTTTCTTCAGAAAATGTCAAAAATCTTATTATTGTTTTTTTTCCTTCTTAATATCCAGGCTCTATTCCAACAAAAATGTAGGAATAAAGTTCTTCCACTGAGTTAGTTGAGCATTTTAAATGCAACAGATACAGCTTACATCATTGTAAGCTTACAACATTTTTCTTACTGAACACAGTATGTGATTGGTTCATTTTAATATACATTTATATTTGTCTACTGAATAGTGATTGTTTTTATATTATTATCATATCTACTGTATTTATCTATTTACAAGGATATTATTTGTTTCTCTCTCTCACTCTTTCAGTGTTTTGGATGACAACCTCAAACTTTAACACTATTTTGCTGCTGCGCATGTGTTGGTATTTCATTCAGAAAATAATGCAGATCTACTTTAGCAATTGGTCTACTTAGAGTCTGCGAGAAATTAATGGCTACTTGAATGCGCTGCTGTGAGAAAATAAGTGAAAGAGACAGAGAAGGGAATAGGAAGATAAATTGCTCTTGATTTTGGCTCGGGTGCGTGCTATGCTGATATCATCGTTTCATGCGTACAATTACATGCAATGGACACATTTATTCTCAACCTAGGTTTTTTAGAGTGTAGTAATACTTGGATGAAAAACTTGCCCCTGTAGTGATTTTACTGTGCATAAGATCCATTATCTTACCATATCTGAGGCAAGATGATGTGTAACCACTAATTGGAATCTCCATGGCGACTCATCACAAGCTTGGCTCATGTCAAAAATGCAACATAAATCTTTCGCAACAGCTCAGCTCTGAGAGGGACCAGATGCGCTGTAAACAATCCAAGACAACCCGACCATACTGCACCAGTCCTGACTCAGTAACATCAACACAAGAGCTGTGGCCACATGCACCATGTTTATTTGGTGGGATGTTTTGATTGCACCCAGTTGCAAATTGATCCATCATAGGCGATAGTGTTTAGGATTTGCAAAGTTTCTTGTACACTGTAGGATTTACAAGGCCTTGGCAATGCTTGCACAGTAGGGGTGGATCAAAATCGGGGCTTTGTGTCTGTTAGTCAATGTCTGCTAGCTTTAAAGACATAGTTCACCCAGAAATGAACATTCTGTCATCATTTATTCATCCTCATGTTGTTCCAAAACAGTATGAATGTCTTTCTTCGGTGATTGAAAATGTTAGCCTAAGTCTCCATTCACTATAATTGCATCTTTTTTCCCATATAATGAAGTTGATTGGTTACTGAGACTATCAGTCCCTACAATTTTGCCTAACAATTTTTGTGTAGGGCAAAAGTCATACAGGTATGTGTGACGCACTTGTTCTACCCGCTCCGTACAGGACTTGAACTTAGGTCTCTGGCGTGGGAGGCAGGTGCTCTAACAAGGAGGCTAAAGGCTACAGCCTCTAATGTCAGTCGCTAGTGCACCTCTTGAGGTCAGGAGCTGGCTCCCGTTACATATGGAACAACATGAGTGTGAGTAAATGATGAATTATAATTTTTGGGTGAACTATGCCTTTAATAGAGGTACCAATATCAGCATTACTGGATTTATAGCACTTCACATTGAATCTAAAAGAGTTCTGTAAAAATATGTGCAAGCTGGTTACATTTTTGTCCCAAATGAGAGATTAATTTGAAACCAGTCATCTTAAATTGACATCCTAGTCCTATTTGTACATTCCAAAAGTCTCATTCATAATTTATGTCCCAAGACAAAGTAACTAATATGAATATATGTCGGGTTGACTTAAGAAATGTAAGTGTCATTGCATGTAGCTAATCGTCAATTACTCATTATATCATGGTTCTCTTACGAGAGGTTCTCTCGTATTGCGTAAGCTAGCTTACGCTACGGGAAAGATTCATCTTTTCTGAGATATTGAAGCCAAAAAATTATCCTTAATTTTGTATCCATTGTCAACGCAGTGCGGCAGCTGCAGACCTTGAGCGGGCTAGCTAGCGAGCTCATTGGTTGCTCTGCGGCAACTGCTGCAGCCTATAGATGAGCTTGGGCGAACTCGCATCCAATGAGATGCGTCCGCGCGCTCACTGCATCAAAGCCCGCCAAAAAGGGCATGACTAGAGTGCATATAAGCGTAGTTCGTAGGCTGGAACCCTGATTTTCATCTCTTCAGCGAAGCTCTTCGCATCACTGAACCGGAAGCTGCGTCGAAGGCTGCCGGAAGCAGTGGTAAAAGCGATTGCCTCGCCGGAGCCCATCCCTCGAGCATCGCCTTCACCCTCCCCGCCCACCCGGGACGCGCAGTTGCCGCCGAGCGGCTGCTCTGCTGCCATCTCGGACGAAGAAGTGGAGGATAAGAGCTGTTCCATCATGGCTTCAGACAGCGAGGAGTGGTCAGGCTCACACGCCTCCTCCTCGGCCCAGGAATCCAGCAGGACCCACGCCGGAGTTGAAGGGGAACTAACACGCCTCCTCATACAGGCCGTTGACCGCCTCGGGCTCGAGTGGTCACCGCCCCTTGAGCAGGCACCCAACAGACTTGACGGCTGCTTTCTACAGAGCCGCCGCCACGCAGCACCCGCTACCCGGGCCGCTCCCTTCCTGCCGGAACTCCACGCCGAGCTTTCCAAATCATGGAACGCGCCTTTCTCGGCCAGGGTCCGATCCCACGTCTCCACCTCTCTTGCCTCGGTGGACGGCGCCACTGAGAAGGGCTACGCTTCCATCCCTCTGGTCGAGGATGCGGTAGCAGCACACCTTTGCCCGCCCTCCGCGAGATGGCGGTCTAAACCAGTGCTCCCGTCTAAGGCCTGCAGAACAACTTCCGCCTGTGTTGGCCGCGCCTATTCCGCTGCCGGCCAAGCTGCATCTGCTCTGCACTCTATGGCCGTCCTACAGATCCTCCAAGCGGACCTTCTGCGGGAGTGGGATGAGGAAAGCAGGCATCCAGAGGCGGTTGCAGACATACGGAGTGCTACGGACCTCGCCCTCCGCGCTACCAAAGCTGCAGCCCAAGCTATAGGGAAGTGCATGGCCGCGCTGACTGTGACCGAGAGACATCTGTGGCTAACACTAGCCGACATGGGAGAAGCAGAGCGCTCTACGTTCCTCAACGCACCACTCTCTCCATCCGGTCTCTTCGGCTCCGCGGTGAGTGGTATCATTGACCGGTTTTCAGAGGTCCAAAAAGCCACACAAGCCATGAATCTTTTTCTGCCTCGTCGCGCTAGCTCCTCTGCAGGCCGCCCACGTGAGCCTCCTGCATGAGCCTCTTCACAGCGCCCAGCTCAACAAAGCCAGACTTCTCAGCGTCGACAGGGCGGCCGCCCTCGATCGCACTCAGACAGCCGCCGCAGACCGCCACCCCCCCGCGGGCCTCGGACTAGAATTGCGCTGAAACCTGAACAACCGAAGTCCTCCTAGCTTTGTTGACAAAACGACAGATCAGTCCCGCTGCGGCCGGACCACCGTCAAAGCTTCGCCCCCTGTCAGTCCCCTTCCTTCAGGCTACTACAGTGGTAGATTCAGCAGCCAACAAGCCGGTGTTAACGCCCGCTTGCCTGCGCTCAAACGCCGTTTTCACGGCGACCCAAATAAATGTGGTAAAGAGCAAGCATGCCATATGTGTAGAAAATGTGCCCACAACCCAGTGTTCACCTCTACACACAAGCATTACACATCCCGTGTCCATACCAGAGAGCAAACATGTCTTATGTGTAGAAAATGTGCCCACAATCCAGTGTTCACCCCTACACACAAGCATTACACATCCCGTGGCCCTATCACGGCACACTCACATAAAGCGGTTACGAACCGCTCCAGTGTTAGGGTTAATAAACACACCCACGAATCCGTGCGCTCGCCCATTCTCTGGCCGCTCTGTCACACGACCAGCCTTATGTGTAGAAAATGTGCCCACAATCCAGTGTTCACCTCTACACACAAGCATTACACGTTCCGTGTCCCCATCAGAGCACACTCAAAAGCGGTTACGAACCACTCGAGTGTTAGAGTCAATAAATGCGCTCACGAATATGTGCGCGCGCCCATTCTCTGCCCGCTCTGTCACACGGCCAGCAAACACTTCTCTGTATGTAAGTCCCGTGCCCGTGACTATGCTTGCGTATCACTTAACAGACGTGACTCTTTCCCCATTCACCTCAATCGGAAGTCATTCACAGAACAGCCTGTCCATGCTGTCTGCGAGCAGTCCAGCATAAGCACAGTAAGCGCGCTCACACATTCTGTTCAGCGCGCTGTGTGCGGCAATCAGAGCGATTTGGCCACTCACCCTCTAACATTACGCTTCAAAGCGTGGGAAGATATTCCAGGGATATCCGAATGGGTGTTAAGCACAATAAAACAGGGCTATTTGCAACAGTTCGATCGCCGTCCTCCTCGCTTCAGAGCGCGGCTCGAAACTACTGTGAACACGGAAGCAGCGTGCATGCTTCGTTCAGAAATAGCAAACCTTCTGTGCAAAAGGGCCATAGAGAGAGTGCCGCCTCCCCTGAGCGAGTCGGGGTTTTTACAGCCGTTATTTTCTTGTCCCCAAGAAAGACGGCGGCCTCAGACCAATATTAGATCTCAGGGTTTTGAACAAAGCGCTTGCAAAAAGACAGTTCAAAATGCTTACAACCAGCAAACTCCTCACGCATGTGTGCCAGGGGGACTGGTTTATTTCTCTCGATCTGAAAGATGCATACTTTCAGATTCAGATAAATCCCGTCACAGGACATTCTTGAGATTCGCCTTCGACGGCCAGGTTTATCAATACACCGTCCTTCCGTTCGGCCTGTCCTTAGCACCCCGTACTTTCACAAAGTGCATGGACGCGGCGCTCGCACCCCTGCGGAGTCAGGGTTTGCGAATTCTGAACTATTTGGACGATTGGCTGATTTTGGCACAATCACATACGGAGCTTCTGTCTCACAGGAAAGTTCTCCTCAGTCATCTGAACAGTTTGGGCCTTGCAGTCAATTGGACCAAGAGCTCACTACAGCCCAGTCAGACAATTTCCTTCCTTGGAATAGAACTAGACTCAGTGGCAATGACGGCTCGCTTATCTACACAGCGCGCGCCGTGTGCAGCGACTAGCCGCGTCATTTCAGATGAACAGCCTCACACCTCTGAAGAAGTTTCAGAGAGTGCTAGGCTACATGGCCTCAGCCGCAGCAGTACTTCAACTGGGTTTACTGCGCATGTGCCCGCTTCAGCACTGGCTAAACACCCGCGCGTCTCGCCGGGCTTGGGCCACAGGCCGCCAGCCAATCAGAGTGACTCAGACCTGTATTTCAGCTCTGCAGCCCTGGACAGTGGCCGAGTGGTATCATCGGGGAGTGATGATGGGAGCTGTATCTCGCCGAAAAGTCATCTCGACAGACGCGTCCAACACGGGTTGGGGCGCGGTCTGCGAGGGCTCTCCGGTTTTTGGCCTATGGTCAGTTCAGGAAAAGCTCCTTCACATAAATTGTCTGGAAATGATAGCGGTCGAGTACGTACTCGTGCGCTTCCTCCCGATCATTCAAGGTCACCACGTCCTGGTCCGCTCGGACAACAGGTCTGTGGTATCCTATCTAAACCGTCAGGGCGGTGTCAGATCCAGGAACCTCTTCCATCTGATGAAACGCATACTGAGTTGGTCCCAGCGCCACCTGCGCTCGCTGAGGGCGACGCACGTGCCAGGGCACCTGAACGATGGCCCAGTCAGACTGTCCAGAGACAATATTCCCCCAGGGGAATGGTCCCTGCATGCTCAAACAGTCCAGACGTTATGGCGCATATTCGGCAGAGCAGAGATAGACCTCTTTGTGTCAGAAGAGAACTCTCACTGCCCAATATTTTTCTCGAAAAGAGAGGACGCGCTGGCCCAGGACTGGCCCAACCGCCCGCTTTACGCCTTCCCTCCCGTCTCGCTATTGCCACAGGTAATGCAGAGGATCAGGGAAACGCGCCACTCGGTGCTCCTCATAGCCCCGCGCTGGGAGAATCAAACATGGTTCCCGGAGCTTACGCAGCTGTCACTGACAGCGCCGTGGCCCATCCCAGTGAGAGCAGATCTCCTCTCGCAAGCTCGCAGAACGATCTGGCATCCCCACCCAGAGCGCTGGGCGCTACACATGTGGGTGATCAACGACTACGCGTCGCTTTGCCAGAAGGAGTAATAAACACCATCATACACGCTAGAGCCCCCTCCACGAGAAGACTCTATGCGTCAAAATGGTCTGTGTTTTCAAAATGGTGCACCGACAGAGACCTGGACCCACGGACATGTGGGGTGTCGCCGCTGCTCGTGTTTTTACAAGAGCTGTTGGATAAGGGCAGATCCCCATCCACGCTCAAAGTGTACGTGGCGGCCGTCGCGGCGTTCGCTGAACCCCTGCACGGCCAGTCACAGGGTAAAAACGAGCTGATCATCCGCTTCCTCAGGGAGCTAGAAGGATGAACCCTCCGCGCCCCCATCGGTTCCTATCTGGGACCTTTCTATAGTTCTCGAAGCTATGAAAGCCCCCCCTTTCGAACCGCTTCAATCCGTGGATGTGAAACACCTTTCACTTAAAACCGTTTTTCTAACTGCCCTATCATCAGTTAAACGGGTGGGAGACCTTCAAGCGCTATCTGTCAGCGCTGCGTGTCTTGAGTTTGGACCAAGTGACTCCAAGGTCATTTTAAAGCCTAGACACGGCTACGTCCCCAAGGTGGTCAGTACTCCTTTCAGAGCACAGATCATTTCCTTATCGGCGCTTCCAGCATCTGATAGCGAACGCGACGCCAATCTCCTTTGCCCAGTCAGAGCACTGAGATTGTATACTGCGCGCTCCGCATCTTTCAGAAGCTCCGAGCAGCTTTTCGTTTCGTTCGGAGGGTGCACCAAAGGTCTCGCCACCTCGAAAGAGACACTGTCCAGATGGATAGTGGACGCTATTGCTGCCGCGTATGCGTCAAAAGACCTACCATGCCCGCTAGGCATTAAGGCTCACTCCACTAGAGGCATGGCCTCCTCGTGAGCATGGTCCAGCGGGATTTCCATTCACGACATATGTGTGGCAGCGGGCTGGGCTTCCCCCTCCACCTTTGTCAGATTTTACAATCTGGAAGTACCCGCTCTGCAGGCTAAACTGCTAGCAGTTTAATACGCTACAGCTCCCCTGGTGAGCTGCATTAATGGGACACAGTCCACACAGACCGGCACCGCCGCTCTGTCTATGTGCTTATGTACTACACACACACTGGCCCGCACTCTTGCCAGCCAAATATTAATTCCCCACTCACAAGGGCTCGCCCGGGTCCCCCATAATTCCCTGGGGCTTATGCAGTGGATGCTTGGCGCGCACGGCGTTGACAAAGGGTTCCCGTAATGTAAGCTAGCTTACGCAATACGAGAGAACCTCTCGTAAGAGAACGAATCGGTTACTAACGTAACCTCGGTTCTCTCTAGATGAGGGAACGAGTATTGCGTAACCGGCCGTGCTCGCGCCACGAGCGATTTTTCGCTTCATTCAATGAAAACCAGGGTTCCAGCCTACGAACTACGCTTATATGCACTCTAGTCATGCCCTTTTTGGCGGGCTTTGATGCAGTGAGCGCGCGGACGCCTCTCATTGAATGCGAGTTCGCCCAAGTTCGTCTATAGGCTGCAGCAGTTGCCGCAGAGCAACCAATGAGCTCGCTAGCTAGCCCGCTCAAGGTCTGCAGCTGCCGCACTGCGTTGACAATGGATACAAAATTAAGGATAATTTTTTGGCTTCAATATCTCAGAAAAGATGAATCTTTCCCGTAGCGTAAGCTAGCTTACGCAATACTCGTTCCCTCATCTAGAGAGAACCGAGGTTACGTTAGTAACCGATTCGTTTTTCTTCCACGGTAGGACTGACAGACAAATGTTGCTTCCTCAGTCATGAGAATGCAGAGCATTTGTCAGATTTTCCAGCAGAGCATGCCAATACGATCACATTTCGTGTGAGGTGATCTTTATTTCAAAGTCAGATTTTTGTAGGACGGCATAATATGAAAGTCCAGTAAACTGAGACGGTGGACTGATGATGGATTTGCCATAAATCAAGCAATATATGCTACTAATAAACTCTATGTGCTTTGTAAATTTCAGAAGTAGAGCTATAAAGTAAACAAACCTAAATCAATTTAATCTTATAGGGCATAAGGCAAACAGTTGTCATCATGTTCTCACCCTGATTTTGTTCCCAACCCCAAAAGGAGATATTAGGCATAATTTTAGGAACCGAAAGCCACAGTCATTATTCACTTTCAATGTATGGTTAAAAAAAAGAAATAAATAAATAAAAAATATATATATATATATATATATATATATATATATATATATATATATAAATAATTAAATGAAGGTGAATGGTGACCGAGGCTGCCTAACAACTCCGTTTATGTTCCATTGAAGAAAGTCATGTGTTTGGAACAACATAAGAGTAAGTAAATGATGACATAATTTTTTATTTTTAGGAGACCCATCTCTTGTTCCAGATGTTTGAATTAAATATATAAATATATACACACTGGTGGCCAAAAATTTTGAATAATGAACAGAAGTTGCTCTTATGGGAAGAATTTGGTACTTTTATTCTGCAAAGTGGCATTCAACTGATCATAATGTATACTCAGGACATTAATAATGTGAAAAATTACTATTGCAGTTTGAAAATAAAATGCACAGAGCTTCTTAAACTACTTCAAATAGTTTTGTCGGGCATTTCTCATGCACCTTACCGTTTAGCTGATCCACAAAGGCTCAGTGGGGTTAAGATCCATAACACTCTTTTATAATTATCTGCTCTTTAATATCTGTGTTTCTTTGCCCACCCTAAACCTTTCTTTTTCCTTTTCTGTTTCAAAAGTGTTTTTTTCTTTGCAATTCTTCCCATAAGGCCTGCACCCCTGAGTCTTCTGTTTACTGTTGCACATGAAACTGGTGTTGAGCGAGTAGAATTCAATGAAGCTGTCAGCTGAGGACATGTAAGGTGTCTATTTCTCAAACTAGAGACTCTGGTGTACTTATCCTCTTGTTTAGTTGTACATCCGGCCTTCCACATCTCTTTCTGTCCTTGTTAGTGCCAGTTGTCCTTTGTCTTTGAAGACTGTAGTGAACTGTCACGATTCCTTTGTTGTCTGCCCCGTGTTTCACTAGTCTTTGTCATAAAACTACACTTCCCATAATTCCCTGCCCTCATCATTGCAGTCATTCATTGTTCTCACCTGTGTCTTGTTTAATCATCACTATCCCTGTGTACTTAAGCCCCATTGTTTGTTCAGTCTCTGTCGATCATTGTTTGTGCATGTTATGGTAGTCTGTGTATTTATCTCCTGCCCGTTTTTTGCCGTTGATGATTGTTCATGTTCATGTTCATGTTCATGTTCATGTTCATGTTCATGTTCATGTTCATGTTCATGTTCATGTTCATGTTCATGTTCATGTTCATGTTCATGTTCATGTTCATGTTCATGTTCATGTTGTGTTTTCCCCTTGTGGTTGTTTTGTTTGTTCCTGGTGTTTTATTTTAGTTATCCTGCTCACCCTTTTGTTCATATCATTAAAGAACTGTAAGTAGATCCTCACTCCTCGTCTGCCTCCTTTTGCCAAACCTAACATGAACACCTTTGTATGAAATCTTCAGTTTTTTGCCAATTTCAAGCATTGTTTAGCCTTTATTCCTCAAAACAATGATTGACTGACGAGTTTCTAGAGAAAGCTTTTTTGCCATTATTGACCTAATATTGATCTTAAGACATGAGAGTCTATTGCATATTGTGGCAACTCAAAAACAAACACAATGTTACGCTTCATTTAAAGAACCAAATAGCTTTCAGCTGTGTTTGATATAACGAAATGTGATTTTTCTAGCACCAAATTAGAAATTTAGCATGATTACTCCAGTATAAGGTGTTGGAGTGATGGCTGCTGGAAATGGGGCCTGTCTAGATTTGATAAATTACTTTTCTTTTTTTTTTTTCAAATAATGATGGTGCTGTTTTTTACATCAGTAATGTCCTGACTATACTTTGGGATCAGTTGTATGCCACTTTAGTGAATTAAAGCACCAATTTCCTTCCAAAACAGCAACATTAGCACATTATACCAAACTTGTGTGTGTGTACAGAAAAATATGCATTCAAATGACTGAAATGGGAAAATATCATGTACAAAATTATATTATAAACTAAAAATGTTTTGCAATATGCCTAAATGTAAATATTAGTAGTTAAAACAGTAAACATGTTCTCAGTAGAACAGTGAAAAGCATAGTTTGTGAGCCTGTGCATAGATTCCAGGGGGGGTGGGGTGGAAGTTAACCACTCCAATAATCAAAACAAGCAAGTACAGTTTGTTGTTTTTTTTTTCCATTGTAAGAAAAAGCACTCATTGCATCAACCTGATACAGTACCTTGTAGCCTCAACAGTGTCTATAATTAGACTGGAGAACTGTGAAAATCAGATTGTTAAACCATCAATCAGACATGATTATTATACTGTTAAATTAATTCAAAAATATGCATACAAAATACATTGGCACAGACCTTTAAGAAACATCAGTGTCTTCAGTCAATAAGTAGAAAAAGCTCCTTTTCTGGGACAGGCCCTGTAGGAACTCAAAACAAACAAAAAACTAACAGACATCATCAGGCAAGCCAGATATAATGTATGCCTTCTAAATCTCTAAAAAGCCCATTCAGCAAGAACAAAACCATAGGCATCTAAGGCCTAGTTCACACAAATACTGTATTAAATCAAATCAAATCACTTTATTGTCACACTACCATGTACACAAGTGCAACAGTAGGTGAAATTCTTGTGTGCAGTTCCGAGCAACATAGCAGTCATGACAGTGACGAGACCAATTACAATAAACAACACAATTTACATATCAAATGTACACATACTTACACAACACAATAATTATATACAATGTACAGTATACAATACACACAATATAGAATACATAATATACAATAAGTGGGAGTATATGAAAATATATAAGTAGTTGAATTGAGGAGAATATGTTGACAGTCCAGTGTGAGATTATAGATTAATAAAGTGCAGTGCTAATTATTGATCCTGATAGATCAAGTGTTCAACAATCTGACTGCTTGGGGGAAGAAGCTGTCATGTAGTCGGCTGGTGCGGGTCCTGATGCTGCGATACCGCCTGCCTGATGGTAGCAGTGAGAACAGACCATGACTCGGGTGGCTGGAGTCTCTGATGATCCTCCGAGCTTTTTTCACACACCGCCTTGTGTATATGTCCTGGAGGGAGGGAAGCTCCCCTCCGATGATGTTTCTGGCAGTTCGCACTACCCTTTGCAGGGCTTTGCAGTTGTGGGCGGTGCTATTGACGTACCAGGCGGTGATGCAGCCAGTTAGGATGCTCTCTACAGTACTAGTGTAGAACCGTGTGAGGATGTGGTGGTTCATTCCAAACTTCCTCAGCCGTCTCAGGAAGAAGAGGCGCTGGTGAGCCTTCTTCACAACGGCCTCAGTGTGGACGGACCATGTGAGTTCCTCAGTAATGTGGACACCGAGGAACTTGAAACTGCTGACTCTCTCCACCGGTGCTCCATTAATGGTGATGGGGCTATGTTCTCCGTCTTTTTCCCTGAAGTCCACTACAAGCTCCTTGGTTTTACTGACGTTGAGGGAGAGGTTGTGCTCCTGACACCAGCGTGTCAGAGTGTGCACCTCCTCTCTGTAGGCTCTTTCATCATTGTCAGTGATCAGACCTACCACCGTCGTATCGTCAGCAAACTTAATGATGGTATTGGAGCTATGTGTTGCCACACAGTCATGTGTGTATAGTGAATACAGGAGTGGGCTGAGAACACAGCCCTGCGGGGCTCCAGTGTTGAGGGTCAGTGATGAAGAGATGTTGCTGCCCATTCTAACCACCTGACGTCTGCCTGACAGGAAATCCAGGATCCAGCTGCACAGCGAGCTGTTTAAGCCCAGAGCCCGGAGTTTCATATCAAGCTTGGAGGGCACTATGGTGTTGAATGCTGAGCTGTAGTCTACAAACAGCATTCTCACATACGTGTTCCTTTTTTCCAGATGGAAGAGAGCAGTGTGTAGTGTAGATGCAATGGCATCATCAGTGGAGCGGTTGTTACGGTAGGCAAACTGCAATGGGTCCAAAGAGGTGGGCAGAACAGAGCAGATGTAATCTCTGATTAACCTTTCAAAGCATTTGCTGATAATGGGAGTCAGAGCAACAGGACGCCAGTCATTTAAGCAAGTGATTGTGGCTTGCTTCGGTACAGGCACAATGGTTGATGTTTTGAAGCATGTGGGGACTACAGACAGGGAGAGGGACAGATTGAAAATGTCCGTAAAAACACCAGCCAGTTTATTCGCGCACGCTCTGATGACGCGGCCCGGAATGCCATCTGGACCCGCGGCTTTACGGATGTTCACCCGTCGGAAGGATCGGGTTACATCCGCAACAGAGACGGAGAGTGAACCAACCTCTGTAGCGTCAGCAGCGAGTGCTCTCTCCGCGAGGGCGGTGTTATTGTCCTCAAAACGAGCATAAAATGTATTAAGTTCGTCCGGGAGAGATGCAGCGATGTTCATGGCGGAGTCTTTATTCCGTTTGCAGTCCGTGATGGTGTTAATTCCCTGCCACATACTTCTCGAGTCAGTGGTGTTGAACTGACCTTCAAGCTTGTGCCTGTACTGGCGTTTGGCTGCACTGATGGTGTTACGGAGGGCATAACTGGCTTGTTTACGCTCCTCCGCTTTAGAAGAATTAAAAGCGGAGGTCCGCGCATTGAGTGCCGCGCGAACATCGCCGTTAACCCATGGTTTCTGGTTGGGGTATATCCGTATTGTTTTGGTCGGAACAACATCCTCTACGCACTTCCTGATGAAACACGTTACGCTGTCAGCGTAAGCCTCGATGTCATCATCAGAGGCGGACCGGAACATCTCCCAGTCCGCGTGATCAAAACAGTCTTGTAGCGCAGAGTCTGATTGGTCCGACCAGCACTGGATCGTTCTGAGGGTGGGTGCGTCCCGTTTCAGTTTGTGCCTGTATGCGGGCAGAAGCAGGACGGAATTGTGGTCCGATTTGCCAAATGGGGGGTGGGGGAGGGATTTGTAGCCATCCCGGAAAGGAGAGTAACAATGGTCTAAGACCCGGTCCCCTCGTGTGTTGAACTTTATGTGTTGGTGGTATTTTGGAGCGATTGTTTTGAAGTTGGCTTTGTTAAAGTCCCCGGTAACAATGAACGCAGCCTCAGGGTGCGCCGGTTTCCTGCTCACTTATACACCCATACAGTTCCCTGAGTGCCCGGTCTGTGTCGGCTTGTGGGGGATGTATACAGCTGTGATGATGACCGCTGTGAATTCCCTCGGTAGCCAGAATGGTCGACACATAAGCATGAGATATTCCAGGTCAGGAGAGCAGAAAGAATTTATGAAATGTACATTCCTCTGATCACACCATGATTTGTTGATCATAAAACATACACCACCACCTCTGCTTTTACCAGAGAGGTCTTTCGCTCTGTCCGCTCGGTGCACAGAAAAGCCCGTGATTTCGATGGCCGAGTCTGGAATCTCCGCAGCCAGCCAGGTTTCTGTAAGGCAGATAACGCAGCAATCTCTCGTCTCTCGTTGGAAGGAGATCCGCGCTCTCAGCACGCAGAGCTTGTTGTCCAGAGACTGAACATTTGCCAGTAGTATACTGGGTAGCGGGGGTCGATTTGCACGACGTCTTACTCTGATGAGAACGCCGGCTCGTTTTCCTCTTTTCCTTCTGCGTTTCCGCGGCCGAGCAGCCCAGACAAAGGGCTCCGCCGGCGTGTTTGTAAACAGCGGGTCGACATTAAGGAATTTGAAGTCCGGTTTTCGATGTGTAATTGTAGAACCAATGTCCAAAAGCGTTTGTCTGTCGTAAACAATAAGGCAGACAACATCCAAGACAAAAAAACAAAAAACTGTAAACAAAACAAACAATAAACCGCAGTATTGTATCGGAGCTCGCAACGCAGCAGCCATACTCTGCGCCATCTTGAGATGGAGCAGGGCTTCTGTATTAAGGCTGCTGTAGGCGGGGATCGAACCCGTGTCTGCATTGCTCAAGTGTTAGGTGTTTTACCACTGAGCTAACTCCCCGATAGTTGAACCAAAGAGCAGAATAAGCAAAGGTAAGATACGACAAGTCTTAGAAAATCTATCCACCACCAGAATTACCGTATTTCCTTGAGACTGTGATAAGCCTGTGATGAAGTCCAAGGAAATGTGAGACCAAGTGCGTCTCGGGAGAGGTAGTGGGTGCAGCAGGCCTTGAGGGTGGGTCCAAGGTTCCTTGTTCTGGGCACAAACGGAGCAAGCAGCGACGAAGGCCCAGACATCCCTCTGCAGTTTAGGCCACCAGAACTTCCTCTGGACAAGCTTGCATGTTCTAGTAGTTCCCGGGTGTCCAGAAGGGAGGGAGGCATGAGCTCACTGCAAAACCTCAGAAAGCAGACAGTTAGGGACAAGGAGGCACCCTGGAGGGCCATTACCTGATCCTGGCTGCTGCAGTTGGGCCCTCTTGACAGCCATCTCAATATCCCACTGGATGGGGGCCACCACACTGGAAGTGGGGAGAATGGGTTCTGGACAGGACTCCCCCTCTGGTGGCTCAAACTGTCTCGAGAGTGCATCTGGCTTGAGATTCTTGGAACCTGGGCGATAGGAAAGAGTGAAATGAAATCGGTTAAAAAAGAGGGACTAATGGGCTTGTCGAGAATTCAACCTCTTTGCCTCCTGGATGTAAGTGAGGTTCCTGTGGTCCGTCCATATGAGGAAAGGGTATTTGGCCCCCTCCAGCCAATGCCTCCACTCTTCCAATGCCATTTTAATGGCCAGCAGCTCCCTGTTCCCAATATCATAATTCCTCTGAGTTTGGGTAAGCCTATGAGAGAAGAATGCACATGGGTGAATTTTATTATCACTCTTACTCCTCTGTGACAGGACAGCTCCTATCCCCACATCTGAGGCAGCCACCTCCAATACAAAGGGCATCGCTGGATCAGGGAGAGTAAGGATAGGGGCAGATGTGAAGAGTTGCTTCAATTTATTGAAGGCCTGGTTAGCTCTGCTGGTCCATGCAATCTGTCTGGTTGACTTCTTAGTGAGTGCGGAGAGAGGCTCTGCAACAGAACTGAAGTTTCTAATGAATCTCCTATAAAAATTGCGGAAGCCTAGAAAGCGCTGTACCTGCTTCACTGAAGTTGGACATGGCCAATCCAAGACTGCCCGAATCTTGCCAGGATCCATCTGGAGACTGCCCTTGCACACACAGAATCCGAGGAATGAGACTGCCGGAACATGAAATTCACTCTTCTCCAGCTTCAAAAAGAGTTTATGCTTCAGCAACTGCACTAGGACCTGCCGAACATCCTGAATGTGTTCTTGGTAGTTGTGGGAGAATATGAGTATGTCATCCAGATAAACAAACAGAAATCTATTCAGCATCTCTCTGAGAGCATCATTAATAAAGGCCTGGAAGACGGCTGGGGTGTTTACTAGGCAAAATGGCATTACCTGGTATTCGTAGTGGCCCGTCGGGGTGTTTTGAACGCTGTCTTCCAATCGTTTCCCTCACGGATTCTAACTAGGTGTCACACAATAAATAAAGCAAAGTACAAATAAACAAGGAAAGCCGAGCTTCCACAAAACAGAGAAACAAAAATAGACACAAGGGTCAAAAAAGGGTATAATAAGGAAAACACTTAGCTAGAGAACTGGTCACTGGAGGCACCGGGTACATAGACTAATAAAGGTCTAGACACAGGTGAAGGGAATGAGGGTAAACGAGCAGAGAGTTGAACAGGGTTAGGGGCGTTGGTGCCATCTGCAGGAGTGGAGAGAACATGGCATGGAAGGCTCAAGGAAAGTACCCCCTGCTGGTCTGGAGGGGAACAGCAAACCAAAGAGGAGATCCTTTACAAATACGTTTTCATTTGAAAGCACATCCTTTTCTCTCCATTTTGGCCTTCCGTCCTCACTGAAATGTTGTTTTTGTCTGTGAAAATTTTGCTTTTTGAAAACGTACTCCAAAGTGGATAAATTTGAAAATGGCGTTTTCTCGTTGTAGTGTGGACTGTGAAAATGGATGCTTTGGAAAATGATGGTAGCAGTTGTGCCTGATACTCACTTTGATAGCGTTGTTAAATTGTCTGCACTTATATAGCGCTTTTTTTAACCTTAGAGGTTACCAAAGCACTTTACACTGTGTCCCAGTCACCCATTCACACACTCATACACCAATGGCGGTGGAGCTGGCATGCAAGGCGTTCAGTGTCTTGCCAAGGACACTTCGGCACGGGAATCGAACCGCCAAACCTGTGCTTAGCAGCCAACCCGCTCTACCACCTAAACCATAGCCGCCCCTATTAAAAAAATATATGTCACTTTGTACAACCTTCACATTGCATTCCTTCAAAGGCGAAGGGAAGTTTACTCGTAATTGGTGTCCGGCGACAGAACACGAGGACAATTGCGTTTCAGACCGTACATGCAATGGGGATTTTCTGCATGTGCAGTGACACGATTTAAGCATTTTCATAAATGTCAGTGTGGATGAGCAACTTTTGGAAAACAATTGAAAACGTTAGTGTGGACGGAGAGCGTTTTGAAACGACAACGCTGTTTTCAAATGTATCCGGATTAATGTAGATGCAGCCTAAATGGGGCTGTTACCCCAAATTAACTCAGTATATAATAACCCACAATTTGTCCTCTGTCTACCCTCTGTTAACTTGCTGAGTAACCAGTTCAATAGTTTTTGAACTTTTGGTAAGTTCAGTCAATAAGTAACACGTTTGCACCCATTTTGATCTGAGTGCAACAGTATATTAAATGAGAAATAATGTAAGCAGGACTTGATTTTTGACTTGAACTAATTATGACCATGAAAAGAGGGCATTAAATACCAGAATGGAACCAGGTGGCTGGTGGGGAGGGATTGAACAGAGAGTAAATAGAGTCAAATTTGGTTTTGGGCTGACTTTTAGCTCTCAAAAAAACTGCCTGTAATGTGTGGGTTAATAGTTCAAAACCGGGATGGCCGGGTTGATATATTGCTCAGGTTGCAAAACTAACAAACATCTTTGACAGTAGCGCTGAGACATCTTGTCTGTGATCCTCTTTTGGAGCCAAAATCTCTCTATCACCCTGTTGAAATTGCACATAAATTACCTTGAAGTGTTTCATGTTCTCCTTGACTGTGTTTCTCCAGTTCCACCCTGACTGGCAACTCTTGCAGCATACTAAAATCGGAAAATAAAAATGGTAATGAGAGAAACAGTATCCTCTTCCAAATAAAATCCCTTGCTAAGTGAACTTTCTCCAAGGCTGAGCTAGAACCATTGTGAAATTATAGTGCATTTAACACAAGTATCCTTAATGTTTACATACAGCATTTGTGCTGTCATCGTAAAGTTTGTCTTTATAATTACATTGAAGTGTTGCATTAAGACAAGCCAGGGAAATAAATGGGTTAATGCCAGGTTTATGGTTGACAATGTTTGGTCAAGAATTTGCCTTAACCCTTTACAGTGAAGGGAGCCTCTTGTATGTGGGTTTGAAAATGAGGGCCTTCATAAACATCCTTCTCACCATAGGAAAATTTGCAACATAATTACATACTCCGTGAAGCCCTCATGTCCTCTCTGGAACTATTCGAGAGTCTCTGCAGAACTGTAGACGCAATGAGATCCATGACCAAAACACAACTCTTATCCACCAACTGGTCATAAACTTGAAACCCAGAACCAGTCAGTTCTGTGTTCACTCCTGAAATAAAAATGGTTTGCATGTTCATTTGAATCAAGACAACAATCACTGTTGAACTGTAACTGGAATGTGTGCAGTGTTGGGTAGTAATGGACTGTATGTAATTTGGATAACATAATCAGATTACAAATATCAAGTTCTTGTAATCAGAGCAACATGAACTCATCACGCGGGAGGTCAGAATGTTTTTTTTTTTTTTCCAAGAGTTTCAGTACCCTACGATCAGACAAATTATGCCAACTCATTGAACCCATTTAATCCTGGTTTAAAGATGCGTCAGGAGAGACAATGTTTACACCTGACTTGGATGCTTAAATGTTTCTCCTGTAACCATCCCATGTTGAAACCAGGAAGTAATCACATTTGCACAATCACTGACTGTGTTTATCCCTAAAATATTACATTTTTACTCCACACGTGACTGTACGACCAACAACACTTACCACTTTGGCCACTGGGGCGCAGCATTTCGAATTTCAGTGGACACATACTGAATTTTGCTACAGAAAATCAACCTACTCTTTCTGATTGCACTATGAGATCAGTCTGAAGTAGAGTGCACTTATTTATATAAATGACATGATCACAATCATGGGAAAATTTTGACATCCATTGAACATTCATAAGCGCTAAAAGAGAAGCACTTTAAGAGTGGCACCCATGTTCACGAGAGAACTTGTGTTGTTTAGAGCTGAAAACAATGCAAGTTCTCATGAACACGTGAGCCATGGTGAAAACACTTTTCTCTCATCCAATACAGTATCAATCATTTTAAAGTCACAATGGACAGAAAGTTGGGTTTGGAATGACATTTGTAGGTGTAAATTATAACCAAATTTTCATTTTTGGGTGTAATATTCCATTACATTTAATGCATACAAACACACGGTTAACTAAAAAATGAATAACCCAAATGTTGGCTTGTGTCTCCCCTCTGTTTACTTGTTGGTCAACCAATTTAATGATTGTCATCCTTATTTCATAAATTCAATCAATAAGGAACACCATTGGCTAATGTAATTTGGATTACACAATCAGATTACAAATATCAAAGTCTTGTAATTAGAGTGTAGAATATAATTTATTTGTTAACTAATTTCCAAAAATTAAAAGAAAGGAATGTAAATTGGTGAATAGTGCACTTATAATAAAATATAGTCATGCACGTTTGGAACAGCAATGAGGGTCAATGAAAAATGACTAAAAATATTAATTTTGGTGTGAATTACCCCTCTTTGCCCCTTTTTGTATAATTGTCAAAAAAAGATTATTCTTCCACGAGACACCAAATAAATAATTGTTAGATCAAAGTTCAATCTACTAGATTAAACTACTGATTATAATTTTAGTCATGTAACATCTAATCAGTACCAGATTACACTTCAGAAATAATCTACCCAACACATTGTGTGCGACGCAAGTCCTGACATTTTTCTTGGCAGGGTCAATGAAAGACAAAGTAGAGCATTCCACTGGTGAGGCCTCTTTGTGGTCAAAGCACAACCACCTTTCTGAATGGGCGAACACAGACTCCAACAATACGTCCATTGTAGTGTGTACATGGTGCATATTTCTGGTGGGGTACTGTCAGAGAAGACAGATTGCTGGAAGACGTAAAAGCAATTGTGCTTAAATAGTGACGACATTATGAAGGACAGCCGAGCATGTCAAACATGCATTGGTTTGTGCGGGCCGCAAACTTTACAAGGAAAGATATGAGGCCAGCATCGTCTTGTTTGTTCCTCGTACTTGGGAAATGAAGAATCAAGTTGAACAGAGTTTGCGATAAAGTGACTTCTGGCCTTGAATAAGAGATAGGACAGTCTTTGGTCAGGAATGTTTTTATTTAACCATGTTCCTTTTTAAGGTCAGAGAATGTGGGTTAGCTGGGATGAAATCTTCACAAGTTTTCTGGCAGAATTCTTTGTACCAGAAAAGAATGTGATCATGGCCAAGCCTACATGGAATCTGAGCACTTTGTTGCATTTTCTGTGCTGATTTTGAGGGAGAATCTGTGGAATGGGCTTAAACATAATAAAATAATGATACAATATGTTAAAGTTGGATAGGATCTGTTTTGTGGCTCAACTGGTAGAGCATGGCTCAAGTAATGCCAATGTCATGGGTTCGTTATTATGGGCATTTTCACAAAAAATGTAATTTTCACTAAATTGATGGTTAGATCTAGGGTTGTGAATTGGGTCAAGGTATATGGTTATAAAATATGCATTCCTGATAACTGTTACACCATTGACAACTAAAAAGACAACTCACTTTTGGCACCACTCTGTGGACATTTCACCCAGAAACTGGAGATCACTGGTGCACATATGCTCAACAACACTTCCAGCGTCTTCCATTGGGGGCAGTGATTCAAATTTCAGTAAGCACAGACCAATTTCAGCAGCAAACATTTCGACCTACGTACTGTCGCTGAATTCACTCTGCGGTCAGTTTACCCAAACTCATGCCATTGGTTGAGCAAATGTAGCTGTGTTTTGACATTCAATCGGTGCAGGAGCTGTGTCTGGTCAAGACCTTCAAGAATGTGAATGGACCCTCTTAAATAGGGCAAACTTAAACTAAAAGTCCCTGTAGACTTCAGCATTGCAAATGAAAGACGAACAATGTATTATTGATTAAAGACCTCTTTCTTATGGCACCTTGTAGTTCTTCTATTTGATATGATATTATGGGAAATGTGGGTTGAAAAAGAGAGTGAGAGCAGGCAGGTGAGAGAGGGTTAGAGAGAGAGAGAGAGAGAGAGAGAGAGAAGGTTGAACATGAGGAAAGGTTTAGAAAGGTATTAGCTACGTGAGTTTAAGGCATCCATTAGCCTCATTGTCTACCTGATGCCTGCTTTCATTCAACAGGCAAGCCTGTTAATCCCAGGAATTAGGCCTAGATGAACTACGAGACGATGGATCACTGGGACCAGCACCCTTGGAAAATCCTGAAACATCTGGACACAAACTTGAGTCAACAAACGTATTTCGCTGATGAGCATATGAGCTAGGTGATATAAAGAATATTCAAGAATATTGGCAATAATGGATTGAACAACACTGATTATAATGCGCTTTTTATTTGCTCTTTAAGTTTCCTAAAGACTGTGTAATTAGGTTTATTTCCAACCTGGTCTCATAGAATCACGTTGCTATGCGTACATTTTTGCTAAATAATTTTTTGTGGGTCGCATACATATCAAACCAGTTTCCTGGTGAAATAAACAGTAGAGGCACTACAACAACAATGACTTTTATTTCATTTCACACAAATGGACACATGAGGTGAAAATTGCTTGTTTTCCATGTCACATTTACTTTTTATGACAATATCAGTTATGTTTAGATTTAAGGTTTAGAGTAGGGAGGTAGGTTTTGATGATTTCAAACTCGAGTGTTAACCTTGAAAATCGCATCTGTTCTGGAAAAATTGAACTCGCTTTTAGAGGCACTCAGTGGATATTTTCCTTTGGAACTGCCATGATACGTGTAAGGCACCACGTAATATTATGCTGCAAAAATGTCGCAACACTCACGTAACTTTCGTGAGATCAGGCACAGAATTTCGCAATTGGTCCTTGTCTTTTGATTCGTGAGTAAATGAGCGTTATGATTGGTGCTTAATTCCGTCTCTGCTATTGAACTACAGTTTAGTAGCAAAAATGCCATTAGAGTTAGCTGTTTTTGTTTTGTTTTTATTAACTACTTCAAACTGTATTTGTATTTGTCCTTCTATTTAAATGGCAGATAAATGATACTAGGGTAAGATGTCTGCAATGTCTCAAGGTCTGAGGTTTCACCTGTTGTAAATTCCAGCTTGCTGGAGTCAAAATTATTATTATTATTATTACTCTTTGACCACAGAGCACCTTAAGTCTATACCCCACTTTTTTAGCATTCTCTATTGGAGGACATTGTTTAAGGATTTACTGTGTAAGTATTTCATCATACAATTCATGTCCCTCTTTTGTACCCCTTTTTAGAATTAGACAGTTTGTTGGCTCACCACACACACACACACACACACACACACACACACGCACACACACACACACACACACTCATAAAACACTATTATACAATAACACAACCACATATTACATGTTAAGTCTTAATGTTACACATGTAACAGGAGCCAGCTGGTAGGTAGCTGTGCAGTATGTAAACCTCACTCCCCTGACCTCAAGAGGCGCACTAGCGACTGATGCTAGCGGCCGTAGCAGTTGTCAGTTCGAATCCCGTTTTGAGCGGATCGAGCAGGACCAGTTACACATGTTCAAATCATTAGTTGGTATAAACAGTAGGACACCCACAAATCCTTGTAGGCATTAAACCAAAGATAAATGGAAACATAACAAATGGATGGATATTATTTTACCAATTAAGCCTTTTTTGCATCATGACAGAGATGGAATTCCTACAATAATGTTCACGGACCACATCCCACTTAAAATATTTGTACAGAAACATTTAGATAGACACCTCTGATCCAGTAACATCAGAACTTTTTCCATCCTTTTTTCATCATGTGGGTCACTGCTTTCACAAACTGGATAAAAGACACATGTTCAAGCCTGGCAAATACTCAACAAACCAGCACAATTAAAATGTGACAAATAGGAATTAAATGCATACTTTTGCTGAATCAGTGGTAGGGGGCCCTCTGTTGGCCACAGGGACCCTATACAGTCGCTTATGTCGCTTATTAGGCACTGCTCTATATTCAGAAGTGCTAAAGAGTTACCTTCAAATGTTTGTGCCATTAAAGCAGATGGGTTATTATTCAGATAGCAAGCTATAACATATCAACTTTAACAATATGGTTCAGAGACATCAGTTGATCTGAAAGAGAAAACGTAGAAATTGTGTCCACTAAAGCCCGCTACAGTGTCACTTGTGGCAATACTAAGAATACAACATGCTATGAACTGGAGTGACACATTTCAGAATTGAAAAACACACAATATAGAGCTTGCTAAATAGAAAAGCTTCACGTGTATAAGTTTTGGGCCTAAACGTGAACAATCTCACAAAAAGGAGGTTACAAATAATCCAAAAATGTGTGATTAAGACGAATTCCTGAGCCTTTTATTGTCAATCAAATTAATCTGGGTATGTTACATCATTATTACTACCGAGTGACTATTTGCACTAAGTATAAAAAGCAACTGCCATACAGTGTGGCTTTTTTCACTCAAATAGTTGTGTGGAAACACTGAAATTAAAGACAAACTACACCCCCGAGTGTTTCTTCATTTGTGTGGTGTCTAAATACGCTGTGGATGTGTTTTTTCTCGTACGGACGACCTGGGTTCAATTCCCCCTTTTGCCCTAGTTTTTCCCATCCTGTTTCATGTCTCCAATCTTAATATTTCTTTTAATACTTCCTATAATAAAGATTTTTAAGTATTAACATACAGTAAAGGTTGATTTTCTCACAGTGATTTGGTCGATGTGAAGGTCAAGTGGAAGCCTATATGAAAGACTAGATTATTGTAATGCTTTACTGGAAGGATGCACAGCAAGATCAATAAATACACTTAAATTGGTTAAAAATGCAGCTGCCAAAGTGCTGGCTAGAACCAAGTAATGTGATCATATTAGCCCCATTCTATCAACGGTACATTGGCTACCTGATAAATTTAGTATTCATTTTAATATTCTGTTAACTACATACAAAGCTTTGATTGGTCTAGCTCCACAGTATTTAAGTGACCTTCTGTCATGCTTTATTCCATCATGTTCATTACGATCGCAAAATTCTGGCCTGTTAATGGTTCCTAGAAAATCAAAATCCACAAAAGGAGGTAGATCATAAACTATGGAATAGTCTCCCTAACACTGTTCGAGATGCAGACACACTCCCTTAGTTTAAGTCTAGACTAAAGACTCATCTATTTAGCCAGGCATACACCTAATTTATCCATCAACTCACAATTAGGCTGCTTTAGTTAGGTCTGCCGGAACCAGAAACATTTCTCATAATCTATAACTCTGCAATAAATTGAATGGCATCTACGCTAATATTATTAAATATTCTCAACCGAGACATGGAAGTGATATAGCGATTCATATCCCAAGGATACAGAGCCAGCCAGATCCAGCTCCGTTCCTGCTTGGTGTCAGACTCCACTGCTATGTGTCGCTGAGTGATGACGACAAACTACAACCGGTGCTACCCAGACATCACTTCAATCTTTTAAAATGGACTTCATGTGCCACTGCCTGAACCTTGGGCTTAGGATGGAACCCACCGAACCTCACAGAAATGACCTGCGATGCACTTCATTGATCTCTGCCTGCATTGTCTTTGTCTATTGATGGACTACACTCTTGAAATGGAATACATAGACTATCAATTAATTGCCAACAAAACACTTCATCAGCCAACTAACAAGGACAATTGCATCTATGTGAACTTCTGCAGTTAATCCAGGATGAACTTCAAAAACATTAGTCATTAATCTTGCAGTTCATACTAAATCTTTGTTTAAACACTGACCCTTAACACTTACTTAGTTTACAAATTTTAAACCATGACTTGCACTGCACATAAGTAATTTTGACATTATATTCATGCTGTTTAGCCTGAGGGGATCTGGCCCCCACAGTGAGTCTGGTTTCTCCCAAGGTTATTTTTCTCCATTAACCAACATCTTATGTAGTTTTGTGTTCCTTGCCACAGTCGCCTTCGGCTTGCTCACTGGGGTTATAAATACAATTCTTATTTAATTATATAATTATATACACAATTTACAATCATATTTAATCAAAATACACAATTATGACTCTAAGACTTTATAGATATTATAGTTTCATTGTCTATTAAAGCATGATTTTCTGTAAAGCTTCTTTGAAATTATGTGTATTGTGAAAGCACTATACAAATAAAAACAACTTGACTTGACTACCTTGGAAGAACGAACTCATAAGGACTGGAGGACGTAGAACTATTGCAAGCTTTGAGATATGCCGTAATCTTCCTGTTGCACTATTACGCCCGTTTCACACATACTCCGTGTGCAGTGCGTATGCGGTATGTATACGGTGCATATATGGTGCAGGAGCAGCACGCGCTACAGTGCTTTCACATATGTTGCGTTTGCAGTGCGCTACTGATCCGCAGTTTCTGTGTGCCACAAAATCAAAAATGTGTAAGGAATTTTGATTTTAAACCCAAACGTTAAATTTGAGATTGTTTAAGGCATTGAAACAGTATAAAAATTCATTTCAATCATTGTGATTCTTTGTTTTACATGTAGTTCGAGTTGAAGAAAAGCTATCACGCTATATCTGTTGCTAAGAAGTAGAAGAATGAGACGCATTTGCGTTCACTGTCTTTTTTTAGGGTAAAAATCATATAGGATGGCATTTTGCAACTTTTGGGACTATAATCATACTTTTTTGTTTTTCTTGACCCTGTAATTTAGTAACTGTAGAACACATTAACTGTAATTATGCGTATATGATGAAATGATTACAGTTTCTTGTCAATCTATGTCTATTTTAATGTGAACAATGCGCTGCCACTTTAATTCAGTGCGGTGCAGCACAGCAAAAATAGACTCGGTGCGTAAACGATCGCTGCACTGCTGTATACGCACCGCAACTGGAACGGATCGACGGACTACATCCGCGTGCAGTGTAAAAGCTCTAAACTGTTAACATGGGTACGGAAAAAAATAAGCACCACATAGGCACTGCAAGACAAGACACCAGATGCATCCTCGATTTCAAGGACAAATCCTGTCTCATGACTTATATGTTTCACATCTTCTTACTTTCTATATTTTTCTGTTTTATTTTTGTATATTTCTCTTTATCTTATATCTCAGTGAGTGTACTTACGCCTATGTACAGAATGTTCAAATTATACAGTGTTTACATTATGTGGATATGTGCATTGTTAATGTTTTGCACTATATATATAGTGTGTTCACACATTGAGAAACAGCCTTTGATATAACTAGCCCGTCAAAAAAACTCAAAGGTCTGCCAAAATAAAAGTCCAGCTAAAATGAAAGCGCTATTCATATGGATGTGTGAAATTGAAGACAATAAAATATAACTACAGTATAAAAATATTATATTCAAAAAGTAGAAATAATGCTCATAATAACAATAGCAGAATATTAAATGGTTGCATTATTATTTGTATTATTATTATAAGTAGGCCTATCTGTAAGCAATATCACAAAAGCTGAATATCAGCATGTTGTGATTCAGCCATAGCAGCCTTGTGCCTAATGTAATCAGATTTAGTTTTGTTGTGCAGCAATTTATTTTACCAAAAGAAAAAATATATATATTATCATATATAATTTGATTAAAGCTGTATGCATTCATTTGATTAAACACCATTTGATCCTAAAATTCAATTAAAAACATTTAACATGAAATCCAGAAAAATTAAAAAGTAAAATGCAGAATTTGTATCTGTAAGACTTTATGCAGTTATTTTATTCAAGTCCTTTTCTGTATAATTTCATCAAAAATCTTATGCTTTTTTTTTTGTTGATTTGATTTGTTAAGTATTGATTTAGTATCGATACCGAGGTACCAAAGCTTGTATCGTATCAAAGCCAACATTTTGTATCGGAGCAACCCTACTTCCAATGCAAAATCGGAAACAGCAGGTTGACTTTTCTTTAGCTTAAATTGGTCTGTTTACAGAAATTCAAAACACTGCCCCCAGTGGTCAAAGCAATAAGTGTTGTTGGGCATATAAGCACATATGAGGGACGCCAATACGAGTTTCAGCTGTACAGGCAGTAATCCAGTGATGAGGAATTCATGTTTTATAAATGGTTCCCCCAAACCCTAAACCTAAGCCTAACCAGTGGAGTAAATATGTAATGTTAGAGAGAACAATGCAACCTCCAAATCCCGCACGCCACTGATTATGCAAACTCAATTACTTCCGGCATCCGAACCCAGCTCTCCCACACTGTTGACGTGCCACAGAGGAAAGTAAACACACCGGAGCTGATGCAAACATGTCTGACCGGAGATAGCGCTTTTTCAGTGAGATGGTATAAAGTGGCCAATCCTAGGGTACCGGAATTATCAAAAACAACATGATGACCTCCCATGACCTCCCATTGCTTTTAATTAAACTTTTCACTCAAATTGTTCAGCTGATAATATATGATCTTTTATGTCATTAATAATAATTTTTAAAAAATTCAATATAAGTAATGCAAAATAAAAGCATTTTCGCTAGTGGTCCCAGACAGTTGTACCTTACTGAATATGTTATAATAAAGGCAACAAAGTATCCTAAGACACAGAGACTATAACCATACTGTATCTGTCTATTGCTTCAGAGCACTGTGACAGTAGGTCACTAAACTGATTGTTTTCTAGTATTGCATCTAAACAAGATGTACATTCTTGAAGAATCCTGACCGTGAGACATATACAACAGGAACGTGTAAATCTCTGCTAATGAAACGTTCAGCATTTGTGGGCCAGCATTCATTCCACAGCAAGTGTTTTAGCATTGCTCATAGCTCCTTCTAGTGGCCAGAACAACTCTTAATGAAGTAAATCCAGCACATTCACACTTGTACAGCTGGGGAAGGCAAGAAACAGCATGTATGAACAACACACAGAACACTACTTATGAATAGATGATCTTGAGCAGTTCTATAAACGTGGTATGACACAGCTGACAAAGACATTTTCTAGAAAATCACAACACTGGTGCTTGCAACTCATATAGGATATGTGCAAATGTCCTTATAGAGCACTCTATAAGGCTAATCATGAACATGTAAACATAAAGAGGGCCTCTTGTGGGCAGGTTTAAGTGGTTTATGAGGACTTTTTTTAGGTTACTTGTGGTATTTACAAGGGTATTTTGCTATAAATGTGGTTTATGAGGACATTTCTAGTGAAGCATAATTCAAATAGCTTTTTTGTGAGGGTTAGGTTTAGGGGTAGGGTTAGGGGATAGAATCTATAGCTCGTACAGTATAAAAATCATTATGTCTATGGAGAGTCCTCATAATGATGGCTGCACCAACATGTGTGTGCATTAATTTAACAACAATGTTAAAAGATTCTATCAGTTAAATCGTATCCTTTTACGAGTCTCTATCTATCTATCTATCTGTCTGTCTGTCTGTCTGTCTGTCTGGCTGTCTGGCTGTCTGGCTGTCTATCTATCTAATCACAATTTTCAGCTGGTTTCAATATGGTTTTAATAAGTGCATTGCACCAAAAAAAGAGATTTCGCACTTCAGAATAAAGTAGCCAAAGTCTCATCTGTGTGCATTGCTTATCCATGCCTAGCTTTTAGTCTCATTCATGCTGTAAACTGCGCAGTAAATTCTATCACCAAGGCGATTGCATGTATTATTATTATTATAATTATTATTATGCATCCTTCACGACGCAAAGCGAGTGTCACTCTCATGTAGGCTGTCGTTGCTTTGTAAAGCGTTGCCTTCAGGAGATCAACTAAACAGGAGATTCGCGCATTAATCTGACGCAGCAATAATACAGTACCAGACCGAAAACAACTACACAAAGTGCACAGGGGATCTCAGATGAGGAGGATATGTTCGATATGTCTTTGAAAATATATATGTGTCCCCAACTGTTTTCATAAGGATTTTTTTTTTCTTTCGTTGTGATCTTGGCATCATCGCAGCCCTATCGGTGTGAAAGACGGATCCCTATTGCCGAAGGGGGGGCGCTGGCTCTGCGCCAGTATCTGGCAAGTGCGCCTCCCTTCACCGCTGTTTGGCTTATTCATAGTTAGGGGTTTGGGTTTGGCTGTTTTTAAAAAGGCAAGCACTGCTCTGAAGTTGATCAGTCTGCTCAGAAAACTTCTTCAGAGGGGAAAGTGTGATTTGGAATCGGAAAGTCCAGAATTTCAGATCAACAGAATTGCGCACAGACTGGACACTTGGAGACATTTGGAGAACGGACTAATCTGAGACATTAGCTACCCCTAAAATTCAGCGGATTTTTGAATCTACTTTTTTAAAAAGAATATTTGTATTTATTATATTTATCAAAGACCCAGACCTGTGCTTATTTTTGCATGCGGACTTTTCAAAGTGCCCATCATTTGCATTAAACCCGATGACCTGAGACTGTTTTTACTTGCTGTTTTTCATCAGAGCTCACTAGTTTGAACAAAATAGAAAGAGAAATATGCTGCTTTTTATGCTTGCCACATTTTTCGGGGCTCTGACCCAGAGCTTTGGCTCTTATGTGCCGTGCGAGCCGTGCGATCAGAAGGCGCTGTCCATGTGTCCCCCGGTCCCGATGGGCTGTCAGCTGGTGAAGGAGCCCGGCTGCGGCTGCTGCTTGACTTGCGCTCTGGCTGAGGGTCAGGCGTGCGGTGTCTACACCGGTACATGCACGCATGGGCTACGCTGCCTGCCGCGGAACGGCGAAGAGAAGCCGCTGCACGCCCTGCTGCACGGCAGGGGAGTGTGTACGAACGAGAAAGGATACAAACCACCGCATCCTTCCATTGGTAAGTTGGCTGGAAAGAAGAATTTATGCTGATATCGAAAGCGAAGCTTTTTTGTAACAACAAAGGTTTGTTGATAAACAATCGTGCTGTATTTAACAACATCGTTTTAGACCGGCATCGGCCGATAACTGCGTCTGTTGGCTGAAAGTCAAGTTGTTGTTTTTTTTTTTTGTGAATTAGGTTTAAAAATGATCATAATAACAATGTTGTGTATGTGTAATAATTATTAAATAGTGTATTATTTAGCCTAAAATATCGGTTTGAGGGATATTTGATTATAATGCAGAGTATAACAAATTTGTTAGATTTGAGCAATTACATGCAAGTAGTGTAGGCCTATATGCAATAATTAAGTTGTAATAAAGCCTCTATGAAATTATTTAGCTTAATATGTCGACATTGTTATCAGTCATTGGCCATTCTGCTCTCTAGATATCAGCACCTGTATGTGAGCCATTGAAAACCCCATTTCGGTTGACCACTATCATATTGAAATCATTCCATTGAGATCTAAACATAACCCTTCTATGGAGATTTAACCACTTTGAAGGCTTCGCTTAGTCTTAGTAAATATTTCTGTGCTTGATTAAGAATCCCATTCCCACAAGTGCACTAAGCGCAGTTATATATGTGTGCAAAGGTTTCTCAAACCAGACGAATGATGCATAATCTACATTGCTGCAACCAATTCTGCATTGCTGCACTGTTGTGTTCCATCATTTTGCACTGCTGCAGATTATTAGAATGAGGAAAGATTCCAACATTCATTGGAATCTTCCAAGACCATTTGCTATCGACAGATCTCCCTTTGTTTCCGAGATGCAAAAGTGCAGCTATGCTTTATGTTAGTCTATATCTTGCTTTGTGGATTAGAGTGTTTGATTTGGCAATGGCTTTTGTTTGACGTTCTATTGACATTTTGACTCATCATTGTTATGATCACACCTCAACATCATTTTAAGGTGTGGATGGCACAGGTGTACCCATGAACACATGATACTCTGGAGCGAACAAATTCAAGGTTCGTCTGAATTTAGGTTTGTGTCTGTGGGTGGTGTTGAAGGGTCGGATTACTGCTCAAAGATTAAATCCAAGGGGAGGAGGGTAGCTGTGGTGTGTATAGCATACCTAAGTGATAAATTCGACAGAGCACTCTATGAATTAACAATGTTTTTGCATTTAACTGCAGTTATGAAGAGTAATTGTGCACAGCAAGTATATAAATTGGTTACATTTATGCAATTGGCAGACATTTTTATCCTAAGCTGCTGCATTCTATTAATACTTTTCATAATTTTGTTTGTTCCCTGGGATTAAACCCAAATCATTGGGATTGTCTGTGCATTGCAATACCAGTTGAGCTACTAAAATAAATATTCACTGCATTAGGTTGCAGAACTCTCCACTTTTTAATAGATTTACTGGGTGAGTCTCCCAACCCCCTTCTTCCTTTAGGCAACATCAATGCATGAAACAGCAAGCGAGTGGAATTTGCTGTATTCTACATGCATTGTTCCAAAAATCGGGAAGATCGACTGCACATATTCATAAAACGCTAGCAGACAGAAGAGGTAGAAATACCTCCTGTGTCCTTTTACCATGACTGTATGTACACAAATACAACCCCTCACACACAGGTGCACATCAAAAACATGTTTGTCCCAGTATCTGAAGTGCTCGATGAGTGTTACTGCTGCTCTCTGGTGATTCAGCAGAATGTCTTTGTGGTCGATCTATCAAGTGCTGTTCGTCAAGCATTTAGATGAATTTAGAGGAGCGCTTCTAGCCTCCTTTCGTCTTTAGTTTGAGCCTGGTTTTACTAGCTGGTAAGGACAGACCAAGAGAGATAGGGATAGAGGTCTAGCGCTCTTGCCCGCATTAGAATTCAGAGCTGTTGACCCCCCTGCATCAATCTGAATCCTTTGAATGCCCCATTATGCCCTAGTTTCACAGTCAAAAAATTAAAAATTTAATGCTGATGGTAATTTCAGATTGTCATTCAGCTCCACTTACGTTAGGATTGAAAGGTACTTCAAATTTGCCTTTTATTGCACGGGAGTCTTTCTGTCTGGACATGCCGAACGTGTGCGATTTGGAACGTGGATACTTGGAGCTGTTGCCAACAGATATGACTAGATGTGTACAGGCTTCTTGCTCTTCAAGGTGGAATTTAATGCTGCGTTTGCAAAGATTGCTGTCTGCCTAGATGCATGAACGATTGTTAAATGTGATGATGTGTGCCATTTTTCAATGTTAACTCCTTACTCTCTCCTATCCCAGCTTATACAGTCTAAGTAGGAGATTCGTTGGTTGAGTTCCCCCAAAATGGCCTTAGTTTGGGGGAGGTATTACCTGTTTGTCCAACCAATGGAAGATGAGGTTATTTTCACAATTTAGTTTCGATGCAGCTAGTGGCACAGAAATCACACATTTCACCTTTAAAAATGATGCAGATCTAAAAACTTTGACTCATAAACAAATAAAAAAACATACATGTTCATACAAAACATTTTATCAGAATCTTGGCTGATGTATTTGGTTCGTTTAGCTACTTTACAATTGCTGATTTGTGCATTTTTATTTAATCACTACTGACTAAATAATGATCACAAGGCATTGTAAGGCAGTTGTTTCACTATTTCTTGTCTGTCATCTCAAATGTATTGTGTGCCACAGGCCAAACTCACTTGCACCATCTGACTGACATTGAAAGATATACGCCTCTCTCACATGTTTTTTTTTATTATTTTTTTATGTTGTATATTTTGAAAATGATGCCCAGTTTTTACTGTGCAATAGTCTTTGACAGTAATTCTAAACCTGTAGTGCCCATGTAATGGTTACAATTATGGTATACAACATTTATATATATATATGTATACCATAATCCTAAACCACGGTCTACCAGGATCATATATCAAGTGCCCACTCATCCTTTGCAAAGGTATGCAAGCAGGGAATCTATTTGGCACGCTTGAATGACTTCTTCCAGTAAAGTTTAACAGCAATCTGTGCAGCGTGTATTTGTCGCTGGCACCTGGAAGGCTAGTGAGTAACAGCTGGGAAGAAAATCAGCGTGAACAGTAGTCTCGTCTCTGTCAGAAACGTGATTCCTGGGCTGCGACATCCTCATGCTGTGCCATGCTTAAATAGGAACATGTGTTTGGCTGACCATAACAGTAACCAGTCAAAAACCCACTGTTCATGCACAAAACAATCCAGGTAATCTGTACATTCACAGCTTAGAAATTTAAACATTCATAAAGCAGAGCGGCACCATGTGGTTTTACCTGAAGATGTCAAACTGTTGAAAAATTACCACGCTAAACAAATTTCCACATTGTATTACACTGCTTGATGAGTTCCTACTCTTCTTTACTATTTTGGGACATATTTTCTAATTACTCCATGTTTTTGCAACAGTCTCATGAAAAAAAACCATAATGCGGTCCTGCCTACTGATTGCTACAAAAATACCTCTATCTTGGTATAAATGGTATAGCAAAATCTTTACCACATTTTTACCATCACACTGTTTATACAGTCTTTGCGCTCAGTCTTACAACATACCACCACTCTTTTAAGCTTAAAAAATCCACAGCATCTTCTATATATCCAACGGTGTCACTTCTTCTAGATACTATTTAACCTATAGGTTTACAGCTCACGTTTACAAAATTAAACATACAGAAAAGAAGCAGACAGCAGGGCTGCACCATGTGGTTTAGCTGGAGACGGTGACCTGTTGAAACCTCCTGTCATGTGCTTTGGGGCAGTGGAGGGGGGGATGCAGTGTCACATTTCTTTAGGGAAGGAGAACAAAAGGTGCCTAATTTCTTGCCTGCAGCACAGGTTCAGATGTGGTTCCAAATTGCTGCCTCATATTTGGTGCTTTGCAGGCTTCTCGAGGCAGAGGATAGAGACGGTCCAGCACAAGCCAAAATGAGTACTTTATCAGTTTTGATACAGTATACATTATCTTGTCACACCCAGCTGTTGTCTCAATGTTATTGTTGTCCTGGCAGTGTGGCCACAGAATATGTGAACCCAAATTTGGGGCGAAACCAAAAATGTGGCTTGTATTAGGCTTGCACTTGTGATAAAGCACATTCTCTGAACAAAAGACACACTTCTGATGTAACAGGGCTACTTCCTACTTAAGCCATATCCACACTAGACCATTTTTGTCTGAAAACCCATTTTCATTTGTAGAAATAGTTATTTTTCATAGGCACTCGATGAAAATATGATTTATTTATTACATATAAAGTGTGGTCATCTAAATTCTTTGGGTAATCCACTGAAATTCGATAAATGATAGATAATTTTCTCATTTGATTGTTTTTTCGTTTTATTTTTAACTTGATGGACGCAAACAAAAAGATACGATTAATCACATTAAATACGATTAGACTCAAACCACAAGACTTATACTGTAAGTGGATAGTTTAGATTCAAATGTGATTGAACAAGCCACATTCTAACCCTCAGCCTAACTAAACAACAAAACTCCCCCCTTAATAACTACTAAGTTCTTCCTTTTCTTGACTTGTTTGGGCCACATCCCACTAAGTATTTTCACAGTACTCCATATTTATTCGTCACTCTTAGACCAGAAACATACTGTATAAAAAGAACTGTATATACGCTATTTAAAAGTACACAGTCGGAGATGCAAGCGCTTGGCTAACGCACGCCAACAGGCAGTCCGGTTGAAGATGAATGTGCATTCTTACGTTTCTGTGATGGTAACAAACCTTAGTACTCAAAGGGGCAATAAAGGTACTTCAAAAGTCTGTTAACACTAATTTTGGAACGCAATAGCACACAAAATGAAGCATGCGTAGCTAGAAGTATGTGTTCACATACTTGCGTGGAGGATTTTTCGATCCTTTATATGTAAATAACGTACTGTAAAGCATGCAAATATATTTACCACTTTCTTACTATCAGCCCATTCTTCTTACCACCAATGTTTAAAACATCCACAATAGGCCTATATCCCACAATGTCATTTCTTTAATGTACCTTCAGCGAACAAAAGGATATATAATAAGATTTATTATGTACTAGCTGTGGTTCTTTTAGTTTTGAAGGTAGTTTAGAAGAGGAAAGATTGCGCTTGGATCCCTTGGTGGAAATATTACAGACAGTATCACTACTTTGCCATTGTCTGAGCTGATTGAAATCAGTGACTGGGACTGATCCATTGATGTCCTGAAGTTGATGACACGACCAGGTGATGAAGAGATGCACACATGTGCTTTCAGCTTGAAGGGCATCAACAGGTGTCATCACTTTGCTTTGTCCTGAATTATAGGGGACTTGCTTGAATAGTAAGCTATGTGACAGTTTTCTTGGTTGTAACTGATAGCAGAGGCAACATGAAAAATGTTATCCTAAAGCACCTTAAGGATTGTTGTCTAGCTTTTAATGTTACTTTGTAGTTTGCAACACTATCCAGGCCTATTTTATCTAACATTAAATGTGAAGTGTGTAATTTCTGAGCCACTAACAGCACCAAATGGAATTGCAATCTGTTTGTTTGAGCAGTTTTACTGGGCCAGACATAACAACATTGGTTCAACCAATGGCATTAGTGTAGGCCAGAACTACCTGTTTGGGTAAACAATGGAAGATGGGGAAGAGTGTTTGAACACCATTTGTTGCAGCAGAAATTTCATGCATAACTAACATTGAACTAGCATTTGTGCAAGTGCACACCAAGTCCTGAAAGGTCACATTCTTTATTTTGTCCTGGTCTTTTTCTGGCAATCTTTCTAGATTGACTAAAATGCTGCTCTGCTACAGTGCCCTAAACACCTTGTGGACATGGTCCAGACTTAAAATATTTAGCAGTGGAATCTAGCCAGAGATGCTGTGGTTGGTCTATGACATGAACAAAGCAATAAAGGCAAAGTCTAGCCCAGTAGAATTTGCTTAAATGTGTGTGGGGGGATTACAGTGAGACACTTACAATTACAGTCAAAAGGGCTTCTAATTTTAAGTACTGGCATTAATTCTTCTGTTAAAAACTTGAGCAATAAAGTTCTTTAAATTATCGTTTTAAAGCCATTTTAGGGGTTATGGTGTTACGTCGTCATGGCAACAAAGTTAGAAATTGGATATAGCTTTACATAGAAAAGGTTAGTAAGTGATTGTATTACACTAAAATTATTTTAACACACATATTGTTTACATGACGTGACTATATTTCTGAAACAATGAGGATTTTAATGTTTATGGATTTGCCCCATTCACTTCCATTGTAAGCGCTTCACTGTAACACAGATTTTTGCTTCTTTTTTAAGGAGAGGAGGGATGAAATCAAAAGGAAATTTTTGTGGTAATCACCACAACCCACCACCAAGTCCTTTTTTTAAATTGTGCAAAGAAGACAACACAACTCAAAGGGGGATTCACTTTTATCATTAGCCCCCAGAAGAATGTGTGGATGTTCATGAAGTATAATTGCCCAGTGCACATGTAAATTATTAAACAGAGCCCTATCAGATGCATCTCCTTTGGCCAAGCTCGGCTCCCTTTATCTTAATGAAAAGTTTTGCAAGACCGAGAGGAGAGACACCAATACCTCTCCAGCTTTCTTTCCAATGATCATTTGAATAGACAGGGCTCCACGTGATACGCCTGGATTGGCCGTGCTCCAGGATCTTGGCTGTATGTCAGATGTTAAACACAGTCCAGCTAAACCTTTACAAGCCGGGGGCCACGAGCATGGAAAAAGTGATTTTGGTCTTTGCTCTGAAAAGTCTGCCACAGAAAAAGACGACTTCAGCACATTGATTGTCTGCAATCGGCTTTGGGTTAAACTTGCTTCCATAAACAAGTGTATTTAGGCCTTGTGTACGAATAACAACAGTGACAACAACCGTAAAGAATTGTTTTGTTCATGCCAACCCATTGAGAGGGCATCTTGTCTCCTCCCTCTTGAGCTTACTGACCTTAATCACTACTCCACAGTTCATAAATCTTGCTCTAGGCAAACATTAGGGTACTATTACATTCCAATAAGCTGTCCTACCAGGACAACAAAAAAAAAAGGCATCACGGCTTCAAATTTTGTTGATTGTCCAGCCAAATTGGGATTATAAAATAAAAAAATATTTTCGGAGAATCTGAGCATAGTTGATTCACGGGACAGATTATGGTTGAAAGGGGCTGTTCAGCCCTAACGCGGTCTTGCACTCAAAACAAACTAGATGCAATGCATAAAAAAGAACGCAGATGTCTCAAGACGTGATTAACTTGACAGCATTGTGCAGGAGATGAGGTGCAACAGTCACTTCCATTTAAACACGGCAGACCAGAAACGCAACCTCAAGCAAAGAAATTCCATTTGACACTGCATACCAATGTTCAAGCTTAAGAACACTGAACTGCGAATCTGCATGACGAGAGGACATGTGACGAACAGAAAATCAAAACGTCACACACTTACCCCTTGGCTCAATACAAAACAAATATGTCAAAGCTGTGTGTTTTTATTGCTGCTGTAAAGTGAATAGACGGTATATTTTTAAATGTTTTAATATTATCGTATTTATTATTTGTGAAGTGCTATTTCCTAAAAGCAGAAGCTCTCCCAAGTGACATATCCTGGTCCATTGTGTGCATGCTTAAAGCCTAGTGTGATCGCACCTTTACATAGGAAAATAACTAAAACAAATTTAAAAAATGCATTTGGCATTAGAGACCTAATTTCAGAATTCAACAAAGTTTGTTGAGTCAGTTGCCTATTTAAATGATGGTCTATAGATGTAAAAATGGTTGAAGCCAGATGTAGAACATTAAGATCTTAGTAATTGGTGGTAATTGCTAAGGCAAACATTACTATTACTACTGCACATGTTGCTTATATTTTAACAAACCCCTCACAAACTTTATTCATCCTGTACCATTTCTGCTACAACCATAAATCGTGTGCCTTGTTAATGAAAGGTGTAAATCTTGCTGTAGGCCAATTTTCCCAATCTTGGTCCTGGAGTATCCCCAAAACTGCACATTTTGTATGTCTCCCTTATTCGACACACCCAGTTTGTGTCATAGATCCTCATAGGTGTGTTGGATAAGAGACACATCCAAAATGCGCAGTGTGTGGGGTACTCCCAAGATCAAGATGGGAAATGCTGCAACATTTCAATGAGCACTCATCTCAATTTCGGGTTGCTTCAGGAGCCCAAACCTGTAGGGAACAGAAATCTGGACAGTAATTTCAGTCTGCCAAGTCATGAGTTGCAGGATTAATTTCAAAGAGACAGCCCATGCTCTCTGATTGTAACTTCAGAAGCCAGGAAACCAATTCCTGTAATGAGTGGGCACCCGCCCCGTGTGTCTCCAGGTCAGACAGACTCTTTCAGCACCAGGCAGCTCAGAACACCCTGCCCCAGTCCACAGCAATGTGAAGCACTGGAACTCAGGGGAACTGTGAGGGCAGTTATCTCAATCATTTCTGCTGGCCACAGCAGCTGTCTGATAATGCCCCCTTGGCTGTGTCCGCAAAAAAAACTTGCCGCCCATCCTGCCTCGATGTTTAGGCCTGACTTTGTATGTCCGTTAGCATTATAATTTTTAAATACAGACATGAGTCACTCGAGGCTGTATGTTACAGTGATTTTACAGCAGGTAAAGCGATATCTTAGGCATGACACAAAGTGAACACTATAAAGCTTAAGAAATGGTGACGATGGCTGGTTCTGAAAGTATAAATCCCATTAATTAATTCTATTGGGGAACTGATTTTTAAAGATAACTCATAAACCTTTAACCTCATGCAACCCCCTGTACACATGTGTGGATGTTGTATTTTGGCTTTGCTATATGCAACGCATCATTTTAATTCATTTAAACTGACTGATCTCAGTTCAGAACACTCAGGGCTGTCAGGAAAGGTTAAACTTTCAATGCACAGAGTCATGTAACAAAACAGCATGGTGCCGATCACAGCGGAGTTTGTCTTTGCGAGAAATGCTAACAAAACTACATCTGGTAAGAAACCTATGTACATTTTTACATTAAAACCAGTTTTTGTTGGTTTTTGTCACGTCTCACAGCACAGCACAATGAAGGTATATGGAATATTGGTCACAAAACATGGAGGCTCGGCCATGCGGTGACGTCACCTGAAACAGATTAATATGGAGTTAGGATGAATAAAGAGGTGCAGACTAGTGCAGACAGCACACTGGAGGATAAGTCATTCACTAAATGGAGCTAAATGGAGCAAGGGAGCATCCTATAGCTTTCCTATGCAGCCAGAATTCACTCCTAACATCCGACCAAAAGTTCAGTTTCAGGCTGCAGATGATGTTTGGACCACTCAACATGTTTGGCAGCAAGGGGCAATGATAATCAGTACATCGATTCAGAATTTATTATATGTACAATTTTATTTTTAAATGGTTGGCAGTGACTGGATGATGCTGGCCATTACTTTGAATCAGAATTATTATACTAATTTCTGATTGGTAAAATGCTTCAGCACTGGCTATCACTTGTTTGTCTTAGAGTGCAAAAAGAGTACATAAAGATTTTTTTGCCAAAGTAGAAAAAAAGAACTTTAGAACATAAAAGTAAAATCAAGTCTAATAACATTTATTTGCGCAGTTTGTGATTTGTGCTAATCCCAATACACATTGTTCCATTGCAGCTTAATGAAAATCAGCCGTAATGTCTGTAACATCTCAAAAAACATAAATAACCAACACTCCTGTAAACGTAATAAATTTTTTTTTATACAAAATAAATCTAACTTTAAAATGTGATATATGTGGTCATTTATTTTTAGGGGGAAAAAAATGGTTTGCATGTTTATTAGGTGCTACAAGTTACAAAATGTTATTTTATGTTGTTGCATTATTTCAACTTTTAGCATTTTAATAGTGGAATTTGTGGTGAATAACTACATTGCCCATGATTCTGCTGAGAAAGATCCACCAATCAGGGAATTGTTGCAAACAAAGTGCACCAACAGAATGTACAGTAACCGCCTGTTTGCATGACACACTGCGAATGACACTCTCAAACTACTGATATATTTGTGTATGCCTGAATATTTTGCAGTACATTTTTAAATAATGTTTTTAAACATATAATCTTGATTTAAACATCTTTAAATGGATAGTTTTATATTTTTCGATCAGTTTTAATTGGATTACATCATTTGCAATGCTTCATGGGATTGTAGTTCATTTCCTAATAAAATACATTGTACCTTTGTCTTTTTGCTTTAGATAAAAGTTTTTAGTGCTGTGATTCACCTCCGAGCTGGTTGATGTGGTTCATGGCTTAGAAATCTTTTATGAAGGATTTTACGAAGTCCCAATGAAAAAATGAATGAGAAAAATACTTCCAAAACCAAAACGGCTGAAGAACTGTTGCCTACATGTAGGCTGTTTATGGTTTTTATGTATTCTGCTAAATTTTACTGTTAAATTATTTAAGCACACAGTTTGTTCTGCAATATCTCTACATTTCCTCTGAACAAATGTTGACTGTTACGACCTAGCATTAGATTTGCACACCTCACTAAGAGCTAGCGGTTGCCATGGTGTTATGGTTACTGTGACTTCAAAGTCCCTCAAGTATGGCTTTAAGCTGTTAAGTGTCCTTTGAAAGGCAGTTTCCGTTTCTCACTACAAAATTCCATAGTCATGCAAGTTGTCTTATAAACTGCCTTATAAAATCAAAAAGGGAACATTTAATATTCAGTTGTAAAATCTATGGCATACACTACCATTACGTGTGATATTTAAGTTGTACACATACAAATATATTAGGGGAAAAAATGCAATGTTAATTCCCACCAAAAAACAGAGAATTGAGTTTAATAATAGAGGAATATTCCGGGTTCATTACAAGTTAAGTTCAATCAACAGCATTTGTGGCATTATGTTAATTATCACAAACATTTATTTCGACTCGTCCCTCCTGTTCTCTAAACATCATAGCTACAAGACAATGTGTGTTGACATTATTTTACTTCTTATTTATTTAATCACTTACTAACCTTTTCTGTATAAAGTTATATCCAAATGTACAACTTTGTTGCAATGATGAGGTAACGACATAAACCTTGTAACTTAAAAGTCCACTTCGAAACAACTATTTGTAGGAGTGGTGGTGGTGTAGTGGGCTAAAGCACATATCTGTTAATCAGAAGGTCACTGGTTCGAGCCCCACGGCCACCACCATTGTGTCCTTGAGCAAGTCACTTAACTCCAGGTTGCTCTGGGGGGATTGTCCCTGTAATAAGTGCACTGTAAGTCGCTTTGGATAAAAGCATCTGCCAAATTCATAAATGTAAACTATTTAAACAACTTTACATCTCAAATAAAACACATTTTAACAGTAGAAAAAATGTAAAGGCATATATAAAATGATAAGCTTTTAAAAGTATACCCATTCACTTCCATTGTAAGTGCCTCACTATCATTTATATAGAAAAGGAGGGTCGAATTGTGGCATAATGTTTATTTGTGGTAATCAACATTATGCCACAAATGCAGTTGACTGAGATTTTGGGATTTTGGTCTGTTTGGTTAATCAGATGTTTATTTAATAATGAAGTCAGGCATAAACTTCCCGTATAAAGTGTCATCATCAGTGGATTGGGCATTTGTACAAGGTGGGGGTGGTCATCACCTGTTGACCCCTCCTGGCGGGAAAACAGCTGCTTTCATGTTTACTCTCCAGACTGTCATCAGGAAGAGCAAAAAAAAAAAGCCTTTAAAGGGAAAATCAGCCTTTTTGAAAATTATTCATTTTGAAGCCAGTTGAGTTATATCAAGATCATTTATGTTGTTTGCTAAGGCAGGCATACATTTTAATGTTTCAACAAACCCTGAACCCTTAGTATGAAACTTAAGTACATAACTCGTCCCATGACATTTTTGTTCTACAGACATGAATGACACCTCATGAATGTAGTTTGTTATGTGCTTTCACTTTTCTAAGCAATCAGACATCAATTTCTGCCTAGCGGATGATAAAATGAGTGAAAACACCCCATAGACATACACTGAAGAGTAAGAGACCAGAATATCTTGAAGACTAGGGGGTGGGTTCTTTTGACAAGTGCCAGTAAGAAACCACCCTTAACGCCCTAGCAACCACTTGGAATACCATAGCAACATGTTAAAAAAACACTGGTGACATGTTTGGCATGGGAAATCACCACTCGCAGTTTCTTTCAGAAAACGTAAAAACCTAGTTAAAGCTTAATTTCCGATTCTCTTTGTATTATCTAGATCGTGAGTCTATAGAGCATGATGATACAGTGAAAGCAGACACGTCCGAAGACCAGCTTCCTAAAATTCCCCTTTACCCCAAACCAGATGTGATCAACAGCCGGAAGCATGCTGCCGTTCGCAAAGACAAGAAGAAACAGCAGGAGAAGCTGCGGTCACTGGGGCCGATGGACTACTCCCCTGTTCCCATCGACAAGCATGAGCCAGAATTTGTAAGTAGTGTGATGCAGCAGCTGCAGAAAAATGATAGCTAGTCATTTACCACTGAGATAATGATGCAATGTGCCATGTGTTTGTTTGACAACAGGGTCCTTGCAGAAGGAGGCTGGATGGAATCATTCAAAATATGAAAGACACCTCTCGCGTCATGGCGCTGTCCCTGCACCTTCCTAACTGCGACAGGAAGGGCTTCTATAAGCGCAAACAGGTACGTGTATTTTTTTTTTTGCCCTATTTTTGTGTGGTTAAGGCAAGGGGTGGGCATTTTCACAGAATATGGCTGATTTTTAGGGACATGCACCCCATCTTATGCTGATTATACTTAAGACGACAACATATAGGGTCAAGTAAATGCCTTAAAGAAATAGTTCACGATAGTTATACTCTAGAATAATGGTATTGCGGTATCTCTTTAGTCATCAAACCGCTCATTGAGTTGGTTGTTGAGTTACTTGAGTAGTGCTTGTAATGGATATATAACTCTTTTGTCCCTTGTTCACCCTGCAGTGCAAGCCCTCCCTTGGCCGGAAACGAGGCATCTGCTGGTGCGTCGACAAATATGGCGTGCAGCTGCCCGGCACCGACTACAGCGGCGGGAACATCCAGTGCAAGGATTTGGAAAACAGCAACAACAACGAGTGAGAATCGACCCACCTTGATCATCAGACCTAGGGCCCACCTCCTTTTCCTGTCCCACCAGTCCACCTGCCAGTCACTTTGAGATTTTGTTGCGAAGCGAAAAAAGAAACAACAACTATTAAATATACAAATAATCAAAAAAGAAAAATCGTCCAGGAATCGTTTCGACTGAGCGCTCATCTCTAACTCAGTGGACTAAGCCAATGAGAGGAGCCCCCTTCTAGCGCTGAGTCCCAGCAAAAAATAAAAAAACAAATAAAAAATGGTTAAAAATATATACATGCAATTATATATTTTTATAGAAGCTGAGGTATGAGCACCATAATGTTTTGTTTAATGTAAACATAAAGCTAAAAACTAAAACAAAAAAAAGAATATATGGCATGTTTAATATTAACAGGGCTATTTTGGTCTCTTACAACTTTTGCTGTCAAGGTATCAAAGGAGATAGCAAGAAATTCTACTATTGAAAAAAAAAACATTCTTTTTTTCCAAAAGAAAAAAATTAAAACCCACATGGTAGAGATCTGCTGATACAGTCATCTCTATCTGGCTATCTTTTGGTCCCATCAAAGCACTTATTCATTAAGAAACCTGCTTGGAAATGTGTAACTTCACCAAGTTCAGTGTATACGTGTGTGAGCATGTGCGTATGAGTGTGTGTTTGAGCGTGAACGTGTGAAATACAGCGATAGCTTCCAAAAAAAGAAGGTTTTTCGTGGCATATCCCTCCCAGAACGTAGTAAAAACCACAATCCCATTAGACAAATCTGTTTCAGTGGCTTCATGACTGTGTAGCTTACCTAACATGCCGACCGTGCCTATGTAAACAGACGCTGCCACGCAGAGTTACACGGGTGAGCCGACCGGTCCAATCCGAGGTCCCGTCACAAGTTCCTCTTGATTTAGGAGAAGGGTGGAAATCTCCTCACACAGAATCAACTGGTGCCCACATCTAGCTAGAAGAAAAGGCCACTATGGCATTTTCAGGATCAGATATTGTGGCATCTGGTGCATGTTAAAATAGAGACAGATGCTAAAACCCTTAAACGCTCCCAGTATTTGCATTTGAACTTTGTCGAAAGTTCATCTTGCAGAGTGGTAGGTTTTCTTTTTTTTTGTATGTGATTTTACTTTTATGTTTGCTGTTTCCTTGACTTCATTGAGATAATGACAGTCCATTCATGAGCCATGTTCCTTGACCATGTGGTTTCACTGAAATAGGTGTAACCTTGGTATGTTACCTTTAAATAACTCTAGATTATTGAATGTGTTTTTATTTTCTCATATTTTATGCTTCTTGCCATCTTTAACAAACAACCACAAAGATCTGGTGCTTAGGAGAGGACTTGTGTATTTAAGCATAATATCAATTTGCATTGTTCCAAAACTTACACATTTGAATGCAGGTCTGACCACTTTCAAAGCTCCGCCCTCTCTGACTGTTCACCAATCAGAGATCATTCTTCTGGTTATTCAGTCCAACACAATGACTGGAAGTTTCATTTGTTCTGTTTTGTGTATTTCTGTACTTCATCAATGTTGTGAGGCGTGGTGGAAACAGGCTACATTTACTATAGTGTCGATTAGTGCGAGTTTCTGTGTGCGAGTCTCAGTGCCTTTCTACATGCAAATACATTTGAATAATGACGTGAACGTTACACAATAGCCAAGGGGACTAAAACAGACTAACCATTTTATAATGACGAAGGACCTCAATTGTTCATATAGTCATCAGATATAGAAATCCATTACACCAGATATGGAAATCTATTACACCACTTTGTATGTCATGCAGCTATCATAAAGCACTCCCTAAGATAGGAGAGGACTTTAGTCGCGAACAGCTCCAGCTAGTGCTAGCTCATTTACTGTTATTACTTTTTACGAATAAGCTGACGATTGATTTGACAGTGACTGCAAATGTGTGTAATTGCTGATGAGAATATTTTCAATCACTTTTTTGCAATCAAGCTATAGATCCAACAGGGATACTTAAAGAGGACTCACTGGTCAGCCCTCGGGTCACAATAGGTCCATTCGGATCTTATTTCAGGGCCCGAATGATCATAGCAGGGAGGGGGCCATAGTATAGTCGATTATTAGAAGATTGACAGCCGTAGTCCCACAAAACAGATCTCTATCTTGAAAATACCCACAACCAGGCCCAGACAGAATTGGTGAACTGCTCCCTTATGGTCACAGAATGCACAAACAAAGTAGCTAGCGAGGGTTGCATAAAACTTTGTGAATGTCGGGCGTGCCAATTCTGCCGAAATCTGCAATATGCGACATGTTAAATGGAGCTGAGAGTACTTCACTCTTATTGGTCACTTGAAAGCTAAATCAAATTAGCCAGTGAGGACTGCGCAAAATTGTATTAATATGGGGCCTTCCAATTTGGCGGAAATATGCGTACCGCAAATTCCATCTGGTTCTGTCTGTAATGGTTTTCTTGCAGCGGAGACAAAGAACCACGGTTCCGCAGAATGTAAACATAGCATGTCAAAAAAGAATTGTGAATAACGATTGGCTCTCAGATGGAAGGTGGCAAGAGAAAGATGTTAAGGGAGTGCGGGTTAACCAGACTTTTGCAGATGGAGTACGTCGAGGAGGCGTAGTTGCCTCTGTTATTGCACAATTAGCCTTGTAGGTGTCGCTCGCCACTGGGCAAAATCACTACATTGCAAAAATGATTTTCTTAATCAGCATTTTTGTCTGGTTTCCCTGTAAAATAAATCTATAAATCTATAAAACAAGATACAGTTACTTGAGTAAATTAAAGTAAATGTCTTTTGTTTTAAGGGATATTTAGATACATTTACTGTGAGACAAGACAAATGTACTAAGGAAATTATTTTTTTTTGCAGTGTCATGAGCATTATCCAGGTCCTGATCCATGCTGAATGCCCCCTCCCCCCAAAAAAGCAGCTTGCACTTAATTATTTACCTTGCCACGCATTTAGTGCCGTCTTCGAACAAAAAAAAAAAACAAGTGAATCTCAGTTCAGGTATAGAAGGAGGAGCAGGTCTCAGACAGAAACCCTGCTTGAGTACCTTTGACAAGGGCTTTGCGTCCCAAGCCCACATCATCATTCAGTGGGTAAACCAGTAATACAACCCAACCAATCACAGTCTAGTCTCCATCTACACTCAATAGACTTTGCGTCTCAGTGATATCCGGGAGGAGGGAGAGAGGGTGAGGGCCTAAGAGGATGATCTTGTGCTGGGCCTCACTTCCCCAACAGGGGATACAATACAACACATTACACATCACAGTAGAACGTTTAGATGGACAAAGGGGGTTTTCGGAATCTGCTAAGCAGGCATAATACAGCGAGCATCAGACTGACAGCTTTTCTTCTGGACTCAAAATATGTAACAGCTGAATCTGATTCAGCAGACTCTTTCCTAAGCTCCGCCCCACTTTGGTTAATGCTGTTCGCTTAGACAAGCTTTGCAAACATCCCATAGGAAGAAATGGGAGATTGCTGAAAATGTGTGATGGTATTCTTATGTGGGCTGGAATGAAGTGTGACATTGCATGGCATTTCTATCTGCCTGAATCATTATGTAAATGAATGTAACATTGTTATTAACACCTATATACCTTGAGACAAATGTAGTTGTCCTTACTGATTTTACACATGATAATTTGGAAATGAGGGCTGAGACAGTTTAATCCAGAGCATCCACATCTCAATATTTATTTAAAGAATTGGCAAAAGAAAAATATTGCACACATTTTCTCTGATTACCTTGTGAAACTGGCACTAGATGTGCCCTGGAAACAACATTTTATCGTATTATTGGATAATTTCCATTTAAAACTATAAAAATATACAGGACTTCCATAGACAAACATTCAAATAGAGCAAAAGCTTGTAAGATGGACAGCAACAGTTGCTTCAAAATGTTTTTTGAAGGCGGGGCTTAACAAAGAGTTAGTTTTGTGCATGCATTATGGAAGAAAAACATTTTTGCATTGTATTCTTATGTCGTAGAATCCATCTGGGTATCGATGTGAGAATGTGGGGGAAAAATTATCCTTTCTGATTTGCAATTAGACTATTGTAAAATTATTTTGATGTCGCTTTTTTGCTGCTTTTATCAGATTCCGAATCTCCTACTTGGGTAGACAGTGTTCATAACTCTTCAGTATGGTGCAGTAGTAATGACAGGTTTTCTTGTTTCTCTGAATGCATAACAGTTTTTTTTCTTTATTTCTTTTTCTTTTTTTTATGTGGATGAGAAAAGACTTGATGATTGACCACCTAAATGTGGCTTAAAACCGGCATGTGAAAAAGACCCATTTGTGGCTGGAGGACTCTAAAAATGTTCAGCATTTGGAACTCTTCTTAAAAACAATAAAATAGAAAAAAAATATCTCAAATTATTAAGAAAGTGAATATCACTGTGTAATATTTATTCAACTTGTAATTTATGTACTCTTTTAACCATTGTCTTTTTTGTTATGACAAAGCATTTATTTAAATAAAGTTATGTATTCATTTAAGCTTGTGCAATACATTTATTTGTACATGACAGGAATTTGTTCTTGTTAAATAAATTGTTATCAATAGCCACAGCAATATCCACATTATGATTTTCATACTATATCACATTATCACATTCTGCATGCAAATACTAAGAGAGTAGACACTGATATTTAAAAATCCCAGTATGTTATATGGCCAACCAAATATAGATATGGCAGTAATAACACTTACAGTTTAAGGAATAGTTCACCCAAAAAGGATAATCCTCTCATCAATTACTTACCCTTGCCATCTCTAAATCGTATAACTTTCTTTTATTCTGCGGAACGCTAACAAATATATTTTAAATAATATTTGATGTGTCTATATCTGTACAATGCAAGTCATTGGGGTCCTCTTGCAAGCTCCAAAAAGGATATAAAGGCAGCATAAAGGTAATCCATATGACCCGAATGGTTAATCAATGTCTTTTGAAGCGCTCTTTGCATGAATCAGGTGCTAGGATTTATAATCGAGTCTGTTTCTCACTCAAAATCAAATGTATCACTTGACGGCATGAGGGTGAGATAACGATGAGAGAATTATAATTTTTGAGTGAACTATTTCTTTAAGAATGAATGAATTAAGAATTATTTACTGAAATCATTAAAAATACTTTGCTTATAAAACCATCAGGTGAGCATACATTAAAGGAATGTTTCTAAGGTTCAATACAGATTTATTAACAGCATTTGTGGCATAACATTGAGTATCACAGAAAATAGTGTTTATTTATTTTTTTTTTCTGGCAAAGCATAACCAAGTTCATTCACTTAGCGAAATAGTTCTACCTTAAATCTGACAAATTTGTCTTTACAGCTCAAAAAATAAAAAGGTTTTTATCGCATATTCGACGTAAGTGCTTTTAAGACTTCCAGAACACTGGGGTCCTGTTTACTTCCATTGTAAGTGCATTTCTGTGAATGCATTTTTTGCTTTAACAGAAAAACACAGGGACAGGTTGAAATTATTTTCTATTGTAATCAATATTATGCCACTAATTCTGTCGACACACCTTAAATTGCATTAGACCCGGAACATTCCTTTTATAGTTACTACATGTCCCAAGTAAATTCGCCAGGAACCTGTGACACATTCACACACATTGTTCATCTGCTTGCTAATTTAATTGTCTTCATTGATAAATCAGGATAAGCAGAGAAGCCCAGGGGAACTGAACATTACAGGATACAGGTTTATTTTGGGTGAAGACTTACTGCGTTTAAACTCTGCCCAGAGGCAAGGCACCTGGATTTCAACAGAAGTCAAAGAGATTGCTCAGGAACAAGGAAGTCATTTACCAACAGCCCCAGCTTCAAGGGGGATCCCTGACCGACACAAGGGACCAACTCTTCATTCAAATAAGCGAGGAAATCAGTGGTACAGATTATATGGAGCCATGTAGTGGAATTTCCACTTTTATCACGTTAAGCTCCAGGGCAAGTATGCGCCACATTACATGACAATGCTGCCGGGAGTAAACTTGTGCATCAAACCAAAGACGCAAAGGGTAGGGTTGGGGGTTAGGTTAGAGTTAGCGAAATGTACCCTATTCCTACGATAACCAAGTAGTTGCAGGAATCCCATTTCACACTACATACGTAACTGCAACATGAAAGTGCAAACTTAATAATCATGACATCTAATCTACAAGGAAGGGGAAAAATTTACTTCCTAATGGAAATTAATTTAGACAGAACAGAACCCAAAGCCCAAAATGCAGTGACTTTAAATTGCTAAAATGTTATTTAACCCAAAACTGAATATAATGAATAATATATTCATAATTTTTAAGTCATGTTTTTCCAAACCTGTGCGACTTTCTTTCTAATGCAGAATACAGGAGATATATTTATGAATTTAGCAGACAAATGTACAGTATAATGGCATTGACAGTGCTTCACATTAAGGCTTAAGCCTTCTGTTTAGAAAAAAAAAAATACACTTGTATTTATTTGAAACAAATACAGACTCCAGGATTCAACTTAAAACACTTTTATTTCAGAATATATAAGTCTTCCTGGTGGATGAAAAATTTGTGAAAAATCTCTTAGAATTCCATTGAAAAGTTCCTCATACATATCTAGGGATCAAGATCTCACAGACTTGCGGATGGTCTCTTTTGACTTGGGCCAGTAAGCAACCATCTTGCAACCATTTAGTAGAACCCTAGCAACCACCTAGCAACACTAAAGCATCATCCAAAATGCCCTGACACAAGTTTCATAAAATGTTGTATATATATATATATATATATATATATATATATATATATATATATATATATATGGTATATATCCAAAGGTATGCTGACAAATACAAAATTAAGATTAGTTTTTCACAGTCTTTAACTCTTAAACTGGTCAAAAATGACCCAAACATAAAAGGAGGGTTAAAAATGGACCCGAACGTATCATAAAAGCAGTCTTTGGATCGTATTCCAGATCTTCTTAAATTTTTATTTTAAATTAAATTACACACCATAAAACAGTAATGGCATCATTACTGGAAATATCAAGATGTCTTATTAAACATTTCTTGAAATGTCAAGTTTTGGGCTCATAACTCATAGATCTATGTTCCTTGAACTTATTTTTCTAAAAAAAAATTCCCTGCCCTTCCAGGGAAACAAAGGGGAGGGAAAAACAACAACAAAAAAGAGAGGGAAAGCCAAACACGGAGTGACAGTTGGAGAGAGAGAAAAAATACATACTCGCCGGTTCTCTGATATGCCGTGGCCTGGTCCTCAATCACTCCTCCACCCTCTAGTGGATGATAGCCGATCCTACCCGGGTGGATTGGAGGCAGTCCTCCAGCCCCTGGTGGACGGAATGCCCCACCGCCCCCTCCTCCCCTCGCAGTCAGCAGTAATTCCACCACTTTCAGGCTGCCGGGCTCCTCAGTCCCTCAGCGGATGGCCGCGACTGCTCCTTTGGGGTGGATGGTAGTGGCGAGGACTCTACTACGCTGCATCCCTCCTCCTTCCCGGGTTTTCAGCACCAATGTAACAGGGTAAAAGGGAAAGGAAGAGGCGAGAACCAGCTTGACAATATAAATAATAATTTGAATAATTAACTTAAAACAAAAGACATACAGTACAACACAATCGCATACAGGGCAGCTGCCTGCAGCTCTCTCTCTCCCGAACAGCCACCTCTGGCCACCTTTACCCCTCTTGTTGGCTTGATTAGCCTGATTAGGGGCCGGGCATGCATCGTCACGGCCTGGCCCCGCCCTTCTCCTTGCCACAGGTTGCTTTGGCTAAATGTATTATTCTTTTGGGTCCTTTTTAAGCTTAAACTTTCATGCTGCCAGAGCACGCGGAATTCAGTGACGTCATGCCGGGCCAGTCCCCGCGTGCTTCACCACTACCCAAGATCTCCCCGCCGCCAGTCCATGTCACGCAGGCGGACCAGCACCCCTCCAACAGAGCGGTGGGTCTCGTCTCGTTCAGCGCGTCAGGGGACGATGGTGAAAAGGATGACAGCCTTTCTATTGACGCTGCATCCGACGACTGGCCGGGCTCGGCCTTCGACCCCGCGCCGTCGACATTAGCGGACACGAGCACGGGCACCAGCATGGACTCTGAGATCGTCCGCATCCTGTCCAAAGCCGTGGAAGACCTCTTCAAGCCAATCATAGGAAAGTTCATGTTAATAAATACATTTATAATTTTCTGTTTTTAGCACTGCAGAAATATCTCACAAGGGCAGTGTGAAGGTTGTAACCTGTTAATATAGGTCCTGAAAAAATGTGTATTGTGTCAAACAGGCTTAAGTTTGAAATAAACACATATTCAGAGCACTGGAGTGTTCTTAGAGTAACGCATCACGTGTTCCTAGCGATAATGTTGGGCAAAGCGGTGGGGGTTTGACGAGACATTAGTATTTGTTCATAGCCTTAAGGTAACCACTAAGATGAACAGACAGGTGAAGTTCTTCCTGGGATAACCGAGATTTACAAAATCCAGATGTGACAGATCAGGACGGTCCCACTTCATCCACAGCTGGGCAGCGTTCATTTGGATGGGAAAGCGCAACAGACCCAGAGAGGAACACATGTTGGGGATTTGATTTGTGGGGCAGTGAACATGACAATTACTATTGCCTTCAAAGAAACTGACAACTGCGTTTTAGACTTCAAAGCACTCATGTCCCTTTTATCGTGTAATAGGTTGAACAACTATAGATGGCTCTGTCTTATCACAACATGTGGCTCTCCACACCACTCTTTTGCCAGAGAACACAATGATTAGAGTTTAGAGTTTCATCCCCTGCTGGTCCCTGCATGAGGCGAGACATTGTTCACTGCTACAGTATGTTGGAGTAATTTTCTTGTGATTCGCTCACATTCGGATTTCATTTTAGGAAACATTGCCAACACAGATATAATTAAAGTAGATAAAAACCACCAGGGGAAGCTAAAGATGGATCTCTCACATATAATCTCTTCTGTAGAAAGAACAGAACAGGAATGATATGCTTTGCCAAGGTCAATTATCTCAATAAGAAATGGCCCAAGATGTATTCATAAAAAACAAAAAACACATGAAGAGACAATGATCTTGATTCTACTGCCAGCCATTCCCTATTTGTTATAGCACAGGTGCACTTTTAAAGTTTCCTTGGGGATAATCTTGCCTTTAGGTGCCAAAGGTGGCAGACAATGGCAAATTATGCATTTATGGTTTCCGAGACTTTCCTACACCTTTTAACCGATGATTTCCATGACTTTCCAAGTCGCTCATGTGTACTGCATAAGGAATTTTAAGACTCAATTTACAAATATTATAAAGAAAGAGCCATTTATATCCAATGAAATATTTTACAGCTAAACTTTATAGTAAAACATATGTCTACTATATAAACTAACATGATTTTCACAGGTTTTCCAATGACTGTGGGACTGTTTGAAAAGAGGACATCCAGTAAATTACTACTTATAAAAAATGTCTGGATGATCTTGGGATTCATGGAAAACATTAATGGGACAACATATAAACAAACATATGAAAAACCAATCAAAAAAATCTCAACAAATGAGTCATAGGTCTGAAAGGTCATACATTTAATCATGCTGGATTTTATTACAAGAATTTAAAACCAATGTCTATTTTGCATGCATTGCTGGCTTTTTCCATTGCAGTTTGACAAATTCAGTCCATGCACCATTCGCATGTCTGACAATACAAGGCGCATGCTGTGTTTAAAATGGTTTGAGTATTGTAGGTTATTTAATACCACCGCACCTCCTGACACACTGGACACGCAATTAAATACAGGGGGAAAACAGGCATGTGAGATGCAGGCATTGAACATGGTGTTTGGATTTGCTCAAGAAATTCCCCCTGTCATTTGTGTGAGACTCTCCAAATGCAGAGACCGACTCTGACAGTTTTACACGGCACCAGATGGCGAGCAATCCTTCCCACTGTCCCTCTGGCTTCTGGCATGGCACAGCTTTGAAATGCACACAAATACACACACATACAACACACACAAATTCATGAACCCTTCCATCGCATTGGAACTGCTCTGGCAAATCAATATGCCCGAAAACCACAGGGATTGGTTTCGCACTGTTTTCAAACTAGGCCAAACTCGAGCTACCGTAAAATTTACTGTACCACCGGAGGGTGGGCAGCGATCTATTTTGGAAACAAACAGAAAACTTGTAGGTCGTGTCTCAGCAAATCTATCCGTGAGGCACTAAAATCACATGCAAGGAGGCTGTGTGATTGTGGAGAGCCAGTCTGTAGCAGCAGTTAGCACGATGCTAACTAAATAACGAAAATGCATTAAAGTCTCTTTTAAAGACGAGCGAGATGTGGTAATACTGTGAGAGATACTGAAGGTTAATCCATTAATATATCTTAAAAGACTAGTCCATAAAAGCAAACACTGATGGAGGGCTGGAGCTGAACACTGTCTAACAGATTAGGATCAATGCTAAAGCTTAATCAACTTCTATTTCTGTATTGAGCTGTTCATTTCAATGTGCACAGAGAGAGAGTGAGATAGAGAAGGGAGAAAAAGGGAGAGATAGACATATTATGTTAAAGGCTGAATACAAATATGACCAAGGGATGATACGGCTGCTGATCAAAATGACACTTTCCATAATTAGGGTACAAAATAGTTTTTTGGGGGTTTTTTTTACAACAAAAGGCCAGTGACAGGGGGTGCTTAACCTTCACAAAATGCTGTTCGTCCACCTCATGAGGTCAAAATAAATATTATATAAGCATTTTAATTTCTATTACTTTAAATGAGGTTTGCCATTTTTGCAACCCCATTACCAAATTAGTTTTAATATATATATAAAGTAACACCACAGTATTCTGTATTGTCTTTAAAATAATTCTGTGGTGGAAATGTTGGTGATGGAAAAAATATTTTTTACCATTTTGAAATAAAATGACTGATCTGTCCAATGTCATATCTAGCACTTTAGGTATCCTAAATAGGCCTACAATTAAATAATATTTTCACACTTTTTGAATAATTTGAAAAATAAAACCTTCACCAATTTGTACCCTATTCCTGGAAAGTGCCTTTTTTCTGCTGAACAACCCTCAGCATACAGTATATGCTGTCAAAGAAAGTTAAGCTAGCTCACTAAACCTATGTGCTACTTGGCATTCCTTCACTGGGCTCTTCATCCTACCCCATTCAACCCTTCTGTCGGGTAAACTCACCCTCACCAACCCCCAACAAACCCCCAGGAAGCAGCAAGGTGAGGCATAGCCCACTGGCACTGCAGGCAAACCTGTTTATTTATAAGCTCTTAACCAACTTTATATCACATTTGCCAATGTCAGTCCTGTGTCCTAATCTAGCCTTCTGTCAGCACATCATTAGTAATAGCTGATACCCACTCTACAAACACACACACACCACCTTCATTCTAAACACTTGGTTTGGAGGCAAAGAGAGTGCAGAGGTGAATCGCTAACAACCGAGAGCAACATTTTATTGTTTACATTTTGTTCTTTCATAACTCTTAAGAAATATTGACATTCTGGTGTTTTGTTTGAGGGATATTTTGAGGGTGTTTATGCCCCCAAATTGAAACTACTATGATCGTTTACTCACCCTCATGTCGTTCCAAACCAGACTTTATTTCTTCCATTGAGCACAAAAAGAAAATATCGATTTTTACGATGCATCGAGATCTTCCTTTGAACGATCTCGATATTGATTCTTAAATCCCAAGAATGATCTTTTAATCTATAAGCAACCCTCTATTACATAGATTGTCTGGTAAACAGATTGAACTCAGCAGTGATTGTGTAGTAAAGTAGGGTAGATGTTCAGCGGCATGATCCTCTCACTGGGTGTTGAGAGTAAAAGTTTGGTTTGACTGGTTTTTGAAATGTGTTTCCAAAGACAAGATCCACGCATTCCATTAGTCAATGAATACGGTCTCTTTTAATATCCTTACTGTTCTTTACAAAATAATAATAATAATAATTAACATCACAAGAGACCGTACCAATTTTGAGCACATTTTCTACAAATCAATGTACATAATTTTAATGGTATAAATTATGCATTAAACGATAAAATATGTAACAAATTAGAACATATGCAATATAATATCATATTTACTGATGGAATATCTGGATTTGTTCATTTTTAAAAAGCTAAAATGTGACACAAATTATGAAAAAATAATACAATATATTTATTAAAATTAATATTTTTTATAATGTACCTAGTTAGAAGGTACCCTTTAGAATGAACAGCATTAGCTGGGAGAGAAGTTCTCTCGTGTGACTTTTAACTGAAATGTACCCATGTGAATCAATACTGAATCGATATGGAACCAAAATTGGAATCAAATTGAGAGTTTGTGAATCGGAATCGAATCAGGAAATCTACATCAATACCCAGCCCTAATAATGAGTGAGGCTCTGTCCCTAACATTTTTCCTAATATTTCCTTTTGTGCTCCACAAAGGAAGGAAAGTCATACAGGTTGGAAACAACATGAGGGTGAGTAAATGATGACAGAAAAAGTTGGGTGAACTTAAAGAACTTAATATGATAGCATGGCTCAGACCATTTGGTTTTGAAAAAATGTGATGAATATTTTCAGACTTTGGTATCTTGGCAAATCTGAGCACAGTCTAAGACACAATAATTGGGTTTTATCTCAGACAAGAAATTTAAGAATCAGGATATTTCAGCTAATTTCTCCCTTTGTTCTCCATTTAATCTAGGAGAAATAACTGAGATATTAAAGAGATTTAATTTGTGATTTTTTTCTTTTCCTTTTCTTTTGGATAAAGTCTCTCCCCGAACAGATACTTTTATATTTCTTGCAATGCGAAACCAGCTCCACTCTCTCTCTCTCTCTCTCTGCCATTGCACCTGAAAACATTCTGCCATTTGTGTTTCCGCAGTTGGTGTTGTTTTGTTTCTGGCAACAAGAGACAGTGTACAATTTTTATTGGGTCTCCAAAAACAAAAGGGAGACTAAATGGACAATGGATGTGACTTTACACTAAACAGCTGCGTTTGCTGTTAAAGAGACACCATGAAATGTCACTACTACCAAATTCAGTCACAAGATTAAAAGACACAGGACAAGCCTAAAAATAGGCAGAAAAAAAATCACTCAGAGTTAAATTTAGCGCAAAGTTATCTGGATTTGAGAGATGTGAGCTTTAACTATGTGTCCTTGATTTGTCTTTGCTGGCATGTGACTTGTTCCACACTGCTATTGACAATACAGATGATACTATTTGGAAAACACACACATACAGAATTACACACATGCACACTGCTCTTCCACTCGCTCTCTTCGTTTGCGACCAGGGCATCTCCTCTGGAGCGAGAGTGCGTCTATTTCTGCTGGGTGGTGGGTGGCTCCAGCTCTGGACCACCGTAGTATTGGCTGCAGTTGGGGTCCCCCCTCACTTTGGGGGATGAGGGTATCTGTTTACCAGTGTAAGGGTTGACACACCAACACTCGCCCCTTTGTCCATGGGTGGACATGTGGCACTGGAACACAAAAAAAAGGATGAATATGAGAGGGGTGGGTTAACGGTGGGTGTTGGAAACAGTATTTGGGTGATGTTAAAATACTTTCTCCTATCACGTCTTAATATGCAGAGTCAGCTAAACACAGATCAGCCACAACATTAAAACCACCTGCCTAATATTGTGTAGCTCCCCTTCGTGCCATCAAAACAGTGCCAACCCACATCTCAGAATAGCATTCTCACCACAATTGTACAGAGCGAATATCTGAGGTACCGTAGACTTTGTCAGTTTGAACCAGTCTGGCCATTCTCTGTTGACTTTTCTCATCAACCACGTGTTTCCATCTGCAGAACTGCCCATCACTGGATGTTTTTTTTTTTTTTGGCACCATTGTGAGTAAATTCTTAAGACTGTTGAGTGTGGAGATCAGCAGTTACAGAAATACTCAAACCAGCCCATCTGGCACCAACAATCATCCATGCCATTATCTAATCAGCCAATCGTGTGGCAGCAGTGCAGTGCATAAGATATGGGTCAGGAGCATCAGTTTAAGTTCACATCAACTATCAGAATGGGGAAAAAAATTTGATCTCAGTGATTTGGAGCGTGGCATGATTGTTGGTGCCAGATGTGCTGGTTTGAGTATTTCTGTAACTGCTGATCTCCTGGGATTTTTACACACAGCAGTCTCTAGAATTTACTCATAATGGTGCCACAAAACATGAAACATGAAACATCCACTGAGCGGCAGTTCTGTGGACATAAATGCCTTGTTGATGAGAGAGGTCGACAGAGAATGGTCAGACTGGTTCGAACTGACAAAGTCTACGGTAGCTCAAATAATCACACTGTTTTGGCATCACGAGGGGGACCAACACAATATGAGGCAGGTGGTTTTAATGTTGTGGCTGATCGGTGTAAGACATTCATATTTTGACTTCAAAGAAAAGTGTAAATACTCACATAATCACATGTGCAATTAAAATCGAGCTAAAGCGGGGTTTTGCATAGCTGATCTAAAGTCTTCATCTGTCTGTCCTAGTATACATGACAATGCATAATTGAACATTTTAAGGAAAGACATCAGCTGAAGAAGTGCTGAAAAAACATGTTGCTCGTCACCTCTGACCTTTGTTCACACTTAGGCCAACAGCTGTCTGATTAACATTTATACATGCTGGATGAAGCCGAGCTACAGTCACATGGACCCTAACAACGTAAATGTAGTAAACTTTTTTATATTTCCAATTTTTTTAAATATAGTGTGAATATATAACATTTTACTTTGTATTATATTACCCTGGAATACGTTTAAAAAATCGAGTTACAGCTGCGATGAGGTGTCTAACACAGCTGAGTGGGAGTGACAGAAAATGTTGACTATTTCTCTCTTCTTACAGCTTTTATCAGCGCTCTTTATTTTTATTTTGTTTTGCAAATCTATGAAAGCGCAACAGTTGATCATTTCTTTTGCTGTTGGAGCAAATGGGTAAGGGTCCATTATCTAGGTCTGTTAGTAGTTTACATGACATAAAATAGACAAATTATTGTTTTAGTATGAATGAAATCGAACTTTTAAAGTGCATGTACTGTGCATTGATCACAACCGGTTCCATTCTTTAAAAATATACTGGAATTGTACGATTTTCATGGCTTCCGGTTCCGTCAATGGTTCCTGTACGTGCAAAACATGCAGTGTTTCCAGTATAGACCAATTCCCGAATGAATGACTCTAATGAGCCAGCTCTTTGAATCAAAACCACAAAACATGCAGCACATCTGGTATAGTCTGAATATCGAACTAATAACTCTAATAAGCCAGTTCTTTCTAATCTACAGAGCAAAACATGCAGCGCTTCCAGAAAAGTCAGATTCTCGAAAGACTAACTATAATGAGCCGGCTCTTTTGAATCTAAACCACAAATCATATGCCACTTCCGGTATAGCCCTTTTCCCGAATGAGTGACTCTAATGAGCCGGTTCATTTGAATCTAAAATGCAAACTATGCAGCGCATCTGGTATAGTCTGATTATCGAACTAATGACTCTAATAAGCCTGTTCTTTCTAATCTACAGAGCAAAACATGCAGTGCTTCCAGCAAAGTCCGATTCTTGAACAAATTACTATAATGAGCCGGCTCTATTGAATCTAAAGTGTGAAACGTACGCCAGTTCCGGCATAGTCCAATTCTTGAATGTGTAGGATCTGACTAGCCAGGCAGATGGATATTAAGAAGAATTAAGACAGAATTACTCAAAGATGGCCTATAATTCCGGCAAATTCATCTAAGGAATTCGCACTGGCACCAAGGTATCTGACCTGACCTGCATCTGGCCAATGTAAATGTCACCGAACAAAGGAAACGTGTCCAGGATATCACATTTTACATCCCCTTCTGTTTTCTGTGGTAAGATCAGAAAAACCTCTTGTTAATGGTCATCACAGACTGATAAAGCCATCTCAGCAAGGAGACCCTCAATTCTAAAGGGCAGAGGTAATTGTCAGTATAATCCTCACATGCTAAAACTCATCTAAGAGAGAGATTGAACAGAATCTCATTGGATCTGAACTTTTGGAAACTCTCTTTAGCCGGACCAAAAAAAAAAACAGCCAATCTCCTCCTCCTCCTCCTCAAAAAAAGTTATCTTCTCTACACTACAACTTACATGATGGGGAGTCGCGAGTCATGGCCTCACTTCAAAACCCAGCCTTATCATTCCAGCAACAAACCATCCGACATCCAAAAACATAAACGGGAACAACCATTATTTTCTCCCGATCCAGCCAAAGAGTCAAAGGACCAAAGCAACACAAAGAAATGCAATGCAACAAAATGCAAGTACACCTTCAGACTTTTGCTAGAAAGTGCTGGTGTTTTATGTTTGATTGCATCGAGGTATAATAAATAAAGTATTGATGGTTATAAGGGCTTGGCCTAGAGACCCCAGATATTTATATTTTCTCCGTTACAGGTCATTTCCATTCACCTTCTGTTACAGCTCTTTCACCAACCTGTTTTTCATGTTTGTCTATGTGTATTAGTTTAGTTTTTATGTAGAAATAAAGTCTTGTTTGTATTCAAAGAGGATTTGACTGTGGTATATTTTGATAAATAATCTAGTCAATTGATTCATAAAGGTTTACGCTCTGTGCTCAAACAAAATCTCAACATATTTCTGATAATATTTGCGATGGCCATCAGAATAGTATTACTCTAAAGAGTTAACAGATTCGTCATATCAACTCAGCGTGGCTGAGTTCAGACATGAATCTTAAATCTTTCAATATTACCAGAATTAATAATTCCCTTCTTGAGCTAAAATTCCTATATATATATATATATATATATATATATATACACTCACCTAAAGGATTATTAGGAACACCTGTTCAATTTCTCATTAATGCAATTATCTAATCAACCAATCACATGGCAGTTGCTTCAATGCATTTAGGGGTGTGGTCCTGGTCAAGACAATCTTCTGAACTCCAAACTGAATGTCAGAATGGGAAAGAAAGGTGATTTAAGCAATTTTGAGCGTGGCATGGTTGTTGGTGCCAGACGGGCCGGTCTGAGTATTTCACAATCTGCTCAGTTACTGGGATTTTCAAGCACAACCATTTCTAGGGTTTACAAAGAATGGTGTGAAAAGGAAAAACATCCAGTATGCGGCAGTCCTGTGGGCGAAAATGCCTTGTTGATGCTAGAGGTCAGAGGAGAATGGGCCGACTGATTCAAGCCGATAGAAGAGCAACTTTGCCTGAAATAACCACTCGTTACAACCGAGGTATGCAACGAAGCATTTGTGAAGCCACAACATGCACAACCTTGAGGCGGATGTGCTACAACAGCAGAAGACCCCACCGGGTACCACTCATCTCCACTACAAATAGGAAAAAGAGGCTACAATTTGCAAGAGCTCGCCAAAATTGGACAGTTGAAGACTGGAAAAATGTTGCCTGGTCTGATGAGTCTCGATTTCTGTTGAGACATTCAGATGGTAGAGTCAGAATTTGGCGTAAACAGAATGAGAACATGGATCCATCATGCCTTGTTACCACTGTGCAGGCTGGTGGTGGTGGTGTAATGGTGTGGGGGATGTTTTCTTGGCACACTTTAGGCCCCTTAGTGCCAATTGGGCATCGTTTAAATGCCACGGCCTACCTGAGCATTGTTTCTGACCATGTCCATCCCTTTATGGCCACCATGTACCCATCCTCTGATGGCTACTTCCAGCAGGATAATGCACCATGTCACAAAGCTCGAATCATTTCAAATTGGTTTCTTGAACATGACAATGAGTTCACTGTACTAAAATGGCCCCCACAGTCACCAGATCTCAACCCAATAGAGCATTTTGGGATGTGGTGGAACAGGAGCTTCGTGCCCTGGATGTGCATCCCACAAATCTCCATCAACTGCAAGATGCTATCCTATCAATATGGGCCAACATTTCTAAAGAATGCTTTCAGCACCTTGTTGAATCAATGCCACGTAGAATTAAGGCAGTTCTGAAGGCTGAAAGGGGGTCAAACACAGTATTAGTATGGTGTTCCTAATAATCCTTTAGGTGAGTGTATGTATATATATATATATATATATATATATATATATATATATATATATATATATACATACATACATAGGAATTTTTGCTCAATTTAATATATATATATATATTGTGAGCAGATACAGCAAACCTGTTGTATTACATATTTAATGGTGAAGAATTTTAATACAGAATTTTTATCCTTCATATATTGTAATGGTGGTCAAATACAGCCAATATTTTTAAACTGATTTACATATAGAATTCTTACATATTATTGGTAATGAATGCTGGCAGTTGTAAATATACACTGCTTATTTCCTACGTATCATTGGTGGAGAATGAAGGCAGAATCTAAATGAGTTGTTTGTCTTTTACCACTTTTCTTTGAATCCAGATAACATATCAGAAAAACATTAAACAAGTCTAAAGTGTTGCATCTGTGATGTATGCATTGTATGTTGGCTTGTTGTCATGACAACCATCAAACAAGAGCTTGTATTTGCATCCCTGTAATGAAAGAATGGTCTAACGCTGACTTCAGCACTCATGGAAAGAGCACAGGAACATAATTTAACTCTGTTGAAACAAACCCAGTCACAATTTATGGAATAAAGTTCCAGTTAAAGTGAAAACTCCAAGAGAGGAGATAAAAATGTTCCTCTGCCAGGATGAGAATTCTCCACACAGTGCAGTAAGGGTGAAGAGATGAGCGATGTTCCTCTACCATTCCTAAATAGCCTTATTTTATTAGCTAGGTGTTCGCATTTTTGTACCTGCTTGCTGAGCAAATTTGAAAATAACTTGTGTTACAATGTGCATCGTTGTCCGAATTTACTTTTTAACGGGAGTGTAAAGGTTTGATCATGCTAGAGATGTGCAGTAGATCTGTGTACCATCAGTGGATAGACCCTGCTGTGTAACCAGAAACTGACAGGAAAATCCGCTCTGATCAAATTACGTTGTTGTTTAACCAGCCGCAATTAACTTGCCACTTAAGTATAGATAAATATCCCTCCGAACGAGTTGAATGTATAAGCGCCACTCCATAAAAGAATTACGTGAGTTGTCTGTAACTTGCATTGCTTAAGAATTGCTCTTTAATAGAATAGACTGATAAATAAATGAAATATATGATAAATATATGATAGATAAACTAGAGTTATAAATGCCACGCTGCAAATGGCCAAGTATGCTGTTTTAGTTGTGTGTTAATTTTCCCCTTGAATTAATTGAAATTGCAAGTGCCACGTTGAGTTACAATGAGATAAACGTGACGGCTGTTAATTGTGTATTGTTAAACACGCTGATGTTCATGTGATTAGCTGAAACTATGTTTTCATTCGTGCTAAAGCAACTAAAGAAATCAATGGGAGTGTTGTTGGTTGCACTGCAATGAGAGTTCACTGGAAGTCCAAGGAAACACTTTTGGGGCAACTCACCACCATGCGCAATCTGCCGACACCATATTGTAAACATAGCACAGTGTAGCCAAGCTAACATGAATTAGCAGTCTTGTAGTGAAAGCCTATACTAAACCATAGCATCAATAGCTAGCGGATAGCATAATGTGGCCTGTAACAGTAAAATAGAGCTTGTGTTTAAACAAACTGGAATAGATTAAACCTTTTAACTATTCAAACATTGCACACATCCTTGCTCTCTCTCGCTCTCATTATGCATTTTATTCCATTTTTCTCTTTCTCCATTACCTCATATTACAAAAATACTATTTCTCAAGTAACAATTGATATAAATGTAAATTAGGTTGAATTGGAGTGTCAATAAAAAGCTATTTTCTTCCCATTGCTTCTTTTATCACTTATCTATTGCTTAAGGCTTAACTACTTTAGATAATAATAAGTCTGAAGCAGTGTAAGTTTGAAGAAAACATACCGCTCCCTATCATTCCTATTATTACCTACTAACCATCAGTTTCCATCTTATTTTAATTATTATTGGCTGTTTTATTTCCCTTTTGTGTGTTGTGCATTGAGGTGGTCTGTCTCACGTGGAGGGCCCCCACCAGAGCAGTATCAACTCAACCCCCAGGCCCCACAGTATAAGACTAAATCCACTTCCACACAGTGGAATTTTAAATAGACAAAATCCCTCCAATTCTCCCTAATCAACCCTCATGCTACTACTCTCTCTATGTTTTTATCAACGCAATCCAAATTCCAGCAACCACGTCCGGAAACAAATAGCAGAGAGAAGCGCCAGGTAAACGTCACCGCCTCCCCCCAAGCGTGCCTTTGAGGCATCTGTGGTAAGCAGTTCAACTCTACCACATAAAACAGGTGTATGGTGTCAATCCTGACAGATTGAAAATAAATTTAATTACACTTTACTAGTTGCCCACATTCACTGAAAACAGCACTTAGCTGTTACTACCCCTTATTTGTGTCTCCACACACTGAAGTGAACACCTATCTGTAACACTACACATAGGCTCTTAAACCTGTGCATATCTGTGTCAGCTCTCTCCCTAGTCTTCCACGAGAGTGTGCCAATATGTCACTGAACACTGACCCTTCAGCCCACTGGAAAACTTGGAAGCGGGACTGAGTGTCATGCTGGAAAAAGTCACCAGCTCCCAGGCTCACAGTCTCATAGGCCAGATGAAACCGAGCGACAAGTACACCACCCATCTGACACAGGAAGTAAACAACCTAAAGTTGCAATCCACAAAGACCCAAAAGGTGCTAACGCATGTCATGTGCCACATAGATCAGCTAGAAGATGAAGCCCAAGATCGATGCAAGGGGTCCGAACAATTGGAACCATCATCAACGAGAGAAATCGAATGGCTCCAGGAAGCCATGACAGCTGCCAAGCACAGAGAGCAGCAGGCTAAAACCACCCAAGAGGACATGGAAAAGAAACTCCAGAACACCAAAGTGCAACTGGAAAAAGCTAGGTTTGATATGAAAAGACATGAACTTTTGAAACAATGCATTGGAAGGCCATCTGGAAATGTCCAGAATTGAAGATGAAACCCTGACATAACAACATGACCTCACCAAAGAAGAGCTTGACATGGTCAGAGATGAACTGAAACACTCTTACGAGTTAAGGCGATAGCTTAAAATAGACAGGCATCCCATAGCAGCACCCCTGTTCAACAAAGCAGCATCCTCCAACCAAAAGCTAACATTTGATGAAAGAAAAAAGGGCCTGGAGCACAAAACCCTGCCAGTCCTCTTCCAAGATCCCCTCTCCAACAACAGTGAAAGGGTGAACATCCCAATGAACCCTGAAGCAGCACCTGGAAGGGATTTTAAAGACCTCGACAAGCTGGCAAGTAAAAGCTCATGCCAAATCCTGTTGAGGGTCAGGACATCCATGCTTACTTGCATGACATAGACTTCCACCTGAATATGAAGCCTCAGATTACTAACAGATACACTTTCTACATACTATGGATAACATCCAGCCTTGAGGTGCAAAGTTTTCTTGACAGACAGCCAGACCACACAAAGTCTGGCTAACAACTTCTAAGAGAGGCTCTGAGCAAGAACTGTTTACCGCCCAGAACACCAAACAGGGTTGGAAAGAGACCATGCAAGTCTACTACCATTGACTACGGAAAGCCTACTTCAAGTCCCAGAACAAACCTGAGATGGAAGAAGAAAGCAACTTCAAAGTCATCTTCCTGCAAAACCTGAATCCCACGGTAAGCTATCATCTAGGAATCACAGCCACTCCTCGCACAATGACTCAACATAAGTGTGACTGCGTGATAAGGTTTATGTTAAACAAAGAATTGCCTCAAGAAAGGCCCCCAAGGCATCGTCAGTCTCAAGCCTTACCTCTCAAAACCAAGGGCTGGCATTAGAATATATGTGGCATCACAGCAAAGCCAGGTTCTTCAGCATAGAGCGGAGTACACCCCATGGCAACCAAGAGTATGACCCCCACATCAGCGCCAGGCCCAGGTGTATGTCCAACCACAGAGAGAAACTGTGGAACAAACCACTTCCATCAAGCAATCCAAGAGAAAGGATGACATGGGAACCCAGATGGACATTAAAAGGCAACAGATAATGAAAGCTGCTGAAGCTGCTCACAGCATAATTCAAGCAGAATCCGACAATAAAGACAATTTATACACATCCTGTCTCAAACAATGACAGGAACACAGGTGCCAGCTAGTGAAAATTAGCCTTAACCTAAACTACATCCTAACAAGCAACATGACAGAAATTCAGTCATACAGAAGCTCATGATGTATCATATACAGACCTCAAGAACTGAGAGAAAGACTTCCAAAAACTGTGGCTACTTCAGCACCCACAGTCACCTAGAGAATCCAGATTAGCCAAGACACAAAGTGCCTTCTTCAAATGGGTCCACTGAAACCAAGTCGACAGACAAGAGCAGTCTGACATAGTTTGAACTGTTCTTACAATACACCACTAACACATCCAACCACTATAGGAAAATATCAAACTGTTTTCCTCAAAGATAAAGCACCCGAAACACTCAGTTTCCTCTTCAATATGCAAAATGCTAAGCTAATCCAATTAGCCAGCAAGAAATTCAATGGCACAATATCATGATTGACTCCTTATGCTTTTTGTTCATGAGCCACCGTGAATTCATAGAGCATTCAGAAAGCCTTGTGTGAATAAGACATTTGTCTGTGATATGCCATGATAGTGTCGACAAGAAACAGTCCCAACTAAATTGAAGGAACTTACCACATTATACTACACCAGGGGTCGGCAACCTATGGCAGGCATGCCAGCAATGGCGAGAGAGGAGTCGAATATTTTATTTATGTAAATTCTGCACCTGCATTCCAATCTACATCTTGATGTAATCTTCCTCATGATCACGCAGCGTGTTTCAGTGAGCTGAATGGGAGACTAAACAAAATGTTAAAATGAGACAAGACTGCAGTATACCCAACAGACTCGTGCAAGCCATTCGCGCATCACAAGCCAGGAGTAAATGTGCCCACTTTGATTCAGTCAGGCAGCATGGATGACAGCCAACGTTCTGTGTTTCATTTGTTTCTTTTTGCTTTCAGAGCAACTTGTAATGATGTAATAAGGAAAACTCCTCTATTAATCCTGGAGAGTTTGCATACCGGTACACCCTCCTTAAGTCATGGTTACATTCATAATTGCATTAAAGGATAAAAAGAGAAAAAATAAACCCACATCGTGTGGTTCAAATATCTGAGTATATTCAAAATCTCAATTAAATATAGAAATAAAGTTTTAGGATTTTGCAGGTGCAATTCATCAAAAAGGGCTAAATAGTTGTTTGGCTCGTGAAACATGAATGGCTTGCAGGTGTAGCGTGAGCCTTGTCACACTTTAATAGTATTTAGTCTCCCATTCAGCTAATGAAAACACCCTGCATGATCATGAGGATTACATCAAGATGCAAGAAGTAATGTTTTCATTGCTCTGGCAAATTCCCCATATGAGTAGTTGTAATATTACCAGAAAATGTACGTTTCGATGCTTTGCGTAAACAAAGCCATGAGATTAACAGGTTGAACAGGTTGAAAGGTCAGCACAAGCTAAAGTAAGAAAAAGTTCTGACGGAAAAGACTCAATTGCTCTGTGCCGCTTCATGCGTAAACATAATTTTTTAGCTGCGGATTGTATCTCTGATGTCAGCGATAGTATTTTTTCCCCTGCAATTCATCAGTTTAATTTGAAGTCATCGAATAAGATGTCATTTTCTATTGGGGGCCAAATTCAGAAAAAAATAAGGTGTTCAAGGCAGCATCACTGTAATAATAATAAAAAAGGGCTATATGCTACTAGATTGACACTATTGCATCATGTATATTGTGCACTTAATATTATGTCACATAAATGAGATTTAACAACTAATAGTACATTGCTTCAAATTAACATTTATATTACTGTGTCTACTAAATTCAATTGGCTCAAAAGAAAATAATGAATATTGTCAGTCATTAAACTTGATTACCCAAAGAAGAGCAGATAAAGCTTCACTTCCACTATGCACATTCACATGTGCAAGGAAAAAGGAAATGGATTGAACGGGATCCAAATTTGCCAAAGAAAGGGCTTTTGGGTATTTCCCACAACCTCAGTTAGTAGTAGTTAAAATCTTTATTTTATGGATTTTTAAGCCAAAAAAATTCAAGGAATTCACAATTATTGTTTTAGTTTATAATTCTATATTCACCATAAAATTTTGATACACATAATAAACAACATTTTATAAATATGTTGTTTTGAGTAGATGCTATTTATTTTCATATGTTATGTTTGTTGAGCCAACTAATCATTTCTGTCAGTGTACTTTTTGTTCAAAGCTTGTAGTGTAGCTAACTACTTTTTCAAAAGAGTAACTTGACTGTAGCTTGTAGCTTGCCAAGCTACAGTTTCAAAGTAGCTTCCTCAACACGGGTAGGAAAAAAGCATAGGGGGATTTAATGAAGCTCTTGGGCGAGGATGGGGTGGAGGCGAGGTGGTTCCCCCAAAACAGCCCTCCCGCATCATTGGGCCCAGCATGTTTCATTGACCCCTACTGAGTACTCCCAAAATGAGGTCATAATTGAACTGGACAATGTGCTGACGCTGAGACCCAAAATAGGCAAAAAACATATTTTCAATTTTGTCCCCCAATGAGAAAGAACAAAAACTGACAGTTACAGTAATTATAAGAGGAACACGATGATTACAACACAATTAAATGTGCTGAGGTGCAGTGTTTTGAGCCCTGGGAACAGGATTTTTCAAAACAACATACTTGTTTGCATCTCCACGACACGTTTGTCCTGGTTTAGCTCCAGATTCCTTGTCTCAGATGCCCAGATCTCCAGATACAATAATATTATTATTATGTGAAACCAGGGGAAAATTTTATTTCTCAGAGGTTGCTCTTTTATTGCTGAGGAGACTTAATAAAATTCTCAGTTTTGTTTCTTTTTTTTTAACCAATGATAAAGGGATTGATAAAATTACACACATCAGTTATTATGTTTTGCTGTTAAGTGTAAGTTTTGGGCGTATAGAAGTTTACCTGCTTCAGGTTGTACTGTCCTGTCTTGTCACAGTTGGGAAACTTCAGGTCATAAAGATTCTCCAATGGTCCCTTGTTGTCATGGAAACTCATTCTGGAGATCTCCTCTAAGACACGATCCAGTTCCTGCTGACACTGGCTCTGGAAGACCACACACACACACAATTCTAATTCCTTTTTCATTATTATGAATGCAGTTAATGGCCTCACATTGGCTAAGAAAATATACTGGATATTTGTACTTTTAAAAATGTTTTTATCACACTGTGGGGCTACTTGAACTAATAAAGCAAAAAGAGTATATAAAATGCCAAGGCAAAAGCAAACGGTGACAAAAAGGACCTAAAATTAACTCTTAAAAACATTTATAAAAAATGTAACATATCTTAATGTTGGGGGCCTGGGTAGCTCAGCGAGTAATGATGCTGACTACCACCTCTGGAGTCAACAGTTTGAATCCTGGGCATGCTGAGTGACTCTAGCCAGGTCTCCTAAGCAACCAAATTGGCCCGGTTGCTAGGGAGGGTAGAGTCACTTGTGGTTACCTCCTCATGGTTGCAATTAGGGGTTCTCGCGCTCAATGGGGCACATGGATGGCGGAGAGTAGCATGAGCCTCCACATGATGTGAGTCTCAACGGTGTCATGAACAACGAGCCACGTGATAAGATGCACAGATTGATGCACAGATATATATATATATATATATATATATATATCTGGGTAGATTGACACTATTTCCATTTACTTTTTTTTTTTTTCAAAATTAACATGTTTATATTAGGGCTGTCGATTTAACGCGTTAATTCAGTGCGATTAATTTGACTTAAAATAACGCGTTAAAAACATGTATGCAATTAACCGCAATGCCCGCAATAATATGGAAGATTCCTGAGAAATGCAAGCTTGTAGAACCACCTGTTTACTCCAGAGGGCAGTAAGTGAAACTTCAGCTGTGTGGCAATGCGCAGTTTATACAGTGAAGAAAAACACCCTTGAGCAGCAGAACAACACAGACATTTGTTACGTTCTTGCGTTCAAAACACTTGAAGGAGCGCAAATCCGAACTAAGGGATCTCAAGCTGTGTTCTAAGTATTAAACTCTATTTAACTTGACACAGTGACCAAAATTTTATGTTTATGACGCAATGCACCCGAGACGCTACCCAAGCATGTCTGATGTAGGTGTAAATTGACGGTCCTTAAACAAGCCCTCATAATAAATCTCCAACTGATTGACAAATTCACTTGTGAAATGGATTGCTGTGAACTGTGTGCCAATGATTGACTTCTGATCAATAATATGGTAGTAAACAATACATTGTATTTTAAAGTCGCTTTTTATATTGACTTATCAAATTATTAACTCTTCTGCCACAAGAATGTAATGCATTTTAATTATCTGAATATTGTTTTATTTTATTTACTTTATTTTATTTTATTATTATAATTTTTTATATATATACATTTATAGATAACTATATCATCAATATATATTTAATTATTTTTATATGAGGGGCTTTCTCAGCAAATATTTGTATATGCGATTAATCACGATTAATTAATCGGGACACCATGTAATTAATTAGATTACAAATTGTAATCGATTGACAGCCCTAGTTTATATGTTTATATATATATATATATATATATATATATATATATATATATATATGTTAATTTTGAATTTTTTTAAATAAGTCAATGGAAATAGTGTCAACAACCCAGATCCTCATTAATATTTTGTGATTTTCTGAAAACTTTTTTCCACCCTTTTTCAATCAAAAATTGTAATTATCTCATCATTTACGTCATCCCAGATATGTATGACTTTCTTTCTTCAAAGCTTTTTAGAATAATACAGTATCTCAGCGCTGTAGGTTCATACAATGCAAGTGAATGGTGTCCAGAACTTTTAAGCTCAGAAAAAGGACATAAAGGTAGCATCACAATAATCCACACGACTCCAGTGGCTAAATCCATGTCTTCAAAAGCGATATAATAGGTGTGGGTGAAAACCAGATCAACAATTAAGTCCTTTTTTCCTTTAAATTCTCCAACATGTCCACTAGGTGGCGATATGCACAAAGAATGTGAATCACCAAAAACCAAAGAACAAGAATGTGAAAGTGAAAGTGGAGCTTTATAGTAAAAAAAGGACTTAAATATTGATATTTTTCTCACCCACAACTATCATGTCACTTCTGAAGACATGAATTTAACCACTGGAGTCGTATGGATTACTTTTATGCCTTTACATACTTTTTGGACCTTCAAAGTTCTGGTCACCTTTCACTTGCATTGTGTGGACCAACAGAGCTGAGATTTTCTTCTAAAAATATTTGTTCTGCAGAAGAAAGTCACACATCTGTGATGTCATTAGGGTGAGTAAATTAGAATTTTTTATTAATGTATTTATTTTGGTGAACTATCCCTTTAAGCAATAAATTAGAAGGAACAAAGCTTTATGGTCATCTATGTGAGATTATCTATTATTTTAGTGCATTCTCCCATCACATCCTATACGTTTTGCCCTTTTCTTTGGTTTACTTTATGTAAAAAAAAAAAACAGAATGAGTGAGATAAATGCCAGGCCGGCATTCATGAAAACATATTAGCATGGCTAATATTAATCTCGAACTGCAGCTAATATTCTAGCTCGGTTCTACCTCCCTACTTCTTCCCAAGGATAGACATTGGCATGAAAGCCAAGTCCTGTCTCTCTTTCCTTCTCTTTTTCCCTATCTCTCTGATGGCTGCTCCCCTCTTGGCCTGGGATGAGAGGCACTGGGGTAATAGGGTCTGCCAGGGATCTTATCCGTAACATGTGGATGAAAAGTGCTCCATCACAAAGCAATGAACAGCCCCCTGCTGTCATCGGGCATGCCGTCACCCTGGCATTCTCCTTCAGTATCTACTTCTCATGAGATATGTGATGTTATGCTACTGATTTATGACCTCCACAAAAGAGTCTTTTATTTAGTTTGTTTTTTTATTATGCTACCATTATCATTGGTTTGAATCTTTACTGCCTTGTGTTTTTATTTTCTGACCTTCTTTTATTTCATTTCCTTGCTGGTTTTTGTAGGCCTGCTTTCAAACATCCATTTGTTTTATCAGTGTATCATTTAGCTGGTTTATACAGTTACTATTAGGGCTGGGTGATGCATTAAATATTCACAATATTTTTGAAATCATTTTGTTGGCAAAATTCTATTAAGCTACATTGCGAATTCCCCAGGTAATTTGAAACACTTTGCATTATTCTGTTTCATTAGACTAATTGCACAATCTATCTGTCTTGCAAGTATGAAAGCGTTACAACAGAGGTGTCTTAAAGGGATAGTTCACCCAAAAATGAAACTTTTCTCATCATTTATTCACCCTCATACCATCCAATAAGTGTATGAATTTCTTGTTTCAGCAGAACACAAAAAATATTTTTAGAACACTATTTCAGATCTGTAGGTCCATACAGGTCCTTCTCAAAAAATTAGCATATTGTGATAAAGGTCATTATTTTCCATAATGTAATGATAAAAATTAAACTTTCATATATTTTAGATTCATTGCACACCAACTGAAATATTTCAGGTCTTTTATTGTTTTAATACTGATGATTTTGGCATACAGCTCATGAAAACCCAAAATTCCTATCTCAAAAAATTAGCATATCATGAAAAGGGTCTCTAAACAAGCTATTAACCTAATCATCTGAATCAACTAATTAACTCTAAACACCTGCAAAAGATTCCTGAGGCTTTTAAAAACTCCCAGCCTGTTTCATTACTCAAAACCGCAATCATGGGTAAGACTGCTCGACCTGACTGCTGTCCAGAAGGCCATCATTGACACCCTCAAGCAAGAGGGTAAGACACAAAGAAATTTCTGAATAAATAGGCTGTTCCCAGAGTGCTGTATCAAGGCACCTCAGTGGGAAGTCTGTGGGAAGGCAAAAGTGTGGCAAAAACGCTGCACAACGAGAAGAGGTGACCGGACCCTGAGGAAGACTGTGGAGAAGGACCGATTCCAGACCTTGGGGACCTCGCGGAAGCAGTGGACTGAGTCTGGAGTAGAAACATCCCCGCATTCCCCAGGTCAAGCCACTTCTGAACCAGAAACAGCGGCAGAAGCGCCTGACCTGGGCTACAGAGAAGCAGCACTGGACTGTTGCTCAGTGGTCCAAAGTACTTTTTTCGGATGAAAGCAAATTTTGCATGTCATTCGAAATCAAGGTGCCAGAGTCTGGAGGAAGACTGGGGAGAAGGAAATGCCAAAATGCCTGAAGTCCAGTGTCAAGTACCCACAGTCAGTGATGGTCTGGGGTGCCATGTCAGTTGCTAGTGTTGGTCCACTGTGTTTTATCAAGGGCAGGGTCAATGCAGCTAGCTATCAGGAGATTTTGGAGCACTTCATGCTTCCATCTGCTGAAAAGCTTTATGGAGATGAAGATTTCATTTTTCAGCACGACCTGGCACCTGCTCACAGTGCCAAAACCACTGGTAAATGGTTTACTGACCATGGTATTACTGTGCTCAATTGGCCTGCCAACTCTCCTGACCTGAACCTCATAGAGAATCTGTGGGATATTGTGAAGAGAAAGTTGAGAGACATAAGACCCAACACTCTGGATGAGCTTAAGGCCGCTATCGAAGCATCCTGGGCCTCCATAACACCTCAGCAGTGCCACAGGCTGATTTGCCTCCATGCCACGCCCGCATTGAAGCAGTCATTTCTGCAAAAGGATTCCCGATCAAGTATTGAGTGCATAACTGAACATAATTATTTGAAGGTTGACTTTTTTTTGGTATTAAAAACACTTCTTTTATTAGTCGGATGAAATATGCTAATTTTTTGAGATAGGAATTTTGGGTTTTCATGAGCTGTATGCCAAAATCATCAGTATTAAAACAATAAAAGACCTGAAATATTTCAGTTGGTGTGCAATGAATCTAAAATATATGAAAGTTTAATTTTTATCATTACATTATGGAAAATAATGACCTTTATCACAATATGCTAATTTTTTGAGAAGGACCTGTACATTGCAAGTGAATGGCCATCAGACGTTTGTCGCTCCAGAAATCACATAAAGCAAACATAAAAGTAATCCATATGACTCCAGTGGTTAAATCTATATCTTCTGAAGCGATATGATAAGTGTGGGTAGTGGTCTCATGGACTCAGTGGTCTTTTTTCTTAACTATATAGTGGCTATAGAGTAAGTTAAATGAGGAGGAAAATCTGAGCAGATATAGGATTGGTTTCCATATCAATGCACATAAGGCGTGTTCTAATGGCAAGGATATGTTATAATGAAAACTTTAATGCTGGTGGCCTCAAATCCGCATGAAATATTTTGTGATAAATTGACGAGAAAAGCAAGCAAAAGTGTTCTATAGATAGTTTTGTTAGTATCTCTGCTACTTACAAAACTATTAGACCCACCCGTTACAAAATAAAAGAAAAACTCAATAAAAACAACTTGCCAAGAATAGTAAATTAGTAAGACAATTTGTCTATTGGCTCAGAACTGTAGATGATGCCTGATAGAGAATGCTGATTGGAATGAGGTCTTATTGCAGTGGTCATTTGGCAAAGGGTTTGAAGGTCCAGGTGCATGTCCAAGAAAAGTTAATTAACTCGCAGTGGATTTGCGCGATGGCCAAATTCGACAAGTGCTCGTTCATTCTTTGTTTTATCAGTTGACAGCAGCTGTTTTTCTTCCTTGGAAATCCGATTGCGAATGTGTGCTCTGTTTTACATGAGCAGTCGTTGTTAATTAGGTGACTAAGAAAGTAATCACTCAGAAATCCTTTCAAAAACAGCCCTAAATCGAACAACACTCAAAGCTCAAAGCTTACAGAAGTTTGGTAAGGCTCCAATCATGAAAAGAACATACTGAGTGATAAATTAAGCACCTTTTATACACATTTGCTGTTTTGTGTCTGTGCTATTGTGTATGTGGAGTGTAAGTCTGATAACCAGAAGAGGGCACTACCGTACTGAAGACCATGACAACCAAGGTGAATATAGGTCTTTCTCTGTGACGCTCTAAAGGCTCTTTCACATGACTCCTGTCAGCATTCCCCAAAGTATTGAACTCTACAGAGGGAGGCATCAGCTACAGTCTTATCCCCCGTCAAGCGTTATAATACAGCACTCAAAGTTCAAACTTCAACTTTGGCAATGTTTGCCACTAAACTTTCAGGCCAGCACAACCAATGTTTACTGGACATTGTGTATTACGTAGACTGTCTTTGCAATGACAGGTCCAACTCTACAAGTTTGTGATTTCACCTCACTAATGATCTTCTTTAAAAATACAAAGTAGGAATAAATGTTTAAAATTGTCAACATTTATGAAGAGACCACATTTGTTTGATGTCATCCAGTCTTACATTTTTTTTTGTCTTTTTTTGCCTGTAACTAATGAAAAAGGGGACCAACTTTCTGCCTCACTTCCTGAATTAAAGGGATAGTTCACTCAAAAATGAAAATTCTTTCATCATTTAATTAACCTCATATTGATCCAAACCCATCTGTGTCGCGATCACAGTGCCATCGATCCCTATATAAGCATATCACGCAGTCTGCATAGGGCACCAATTCCGTAGGAGGGCACCATCTTACCCTAGTGGGGTGATAGAAACTCCACCGGCTGCCCTTTCTAGCATTTTATACATTATTTGAAGACCCGATATCAGTCAAGGAACAAAGACTATCACTTTACAGCTCGCACCCCACCCCCCCTCCAATGATCATTGGAGTAGGGAATCATCGGTGTAGTGAATCGATTTGGCCAGCTCTGGCCCTACGCGATTATTTAATAATTGTCTGATTGCAGTTATTTGATCTAACTGCAGTTATTTGACCATCACAAATATTAAATAATCAACCGCAATTATTGTGTACTTCAAATTCCAATCATCCGTTACAGTCCACATAAGGGAATTTTAAGTGAATATTTATTTTAATGCCATGTTTGTTTGTCTCATAGTCTGGTGTTATTGCATTATTTATGCACTCTCACTGACCCACACACGGGCTGCTCCTGAAAATGTAAACATCTTCTGAAGCGCAGTGATCCACGCGCAGAGCTCTATATTTGTGGCCAAGCTAATCACAGGGCTACGCGCAAACACAGTGTGCTACGTGTTATCCAAGTTTTGTTAGAATGCCAATTCTAAGCACAACTTTTGTGCCAGGGCAAAGCGCAAGTGGGTGTTGGTGAGTGTGTTTGTGGTATCTGTGGGTGTGTGCGCACAAACTGTGGGTGTATTGTATGTTTATAAAGTGGAGCAAAGTGCAATTTGCTATTTTTCTGAAAAATATGTAATTGAGCTTAGACATTTTAGAACCACTTCTGTTTTCAGCTCAAAGTTTAAACTTTGCTCATACATTTGCAGTTTGCAGATTCCACCAGTAGGTGGTAATAAAGTTCATGTCCAATCTCCATCGAAAACTTTCTAGAGGTCATGGTTTATTTTTAATTAAGTATTGTAATTATTACGATTATGTTTGTTATTATTATATTTATGTTTATATATACAATTTTATTTGTGACATAATTTGTATTAGTAATTTTCCACCTGTTGTAGAAGAGTGATTTTTAAGTCACTGCAAAAAGAGCCGGTGAAAGAAGTTGGAGAGGGTAAAATCTGGGGAGTTGGGAGGTCGAATCCGAGAATTTAGAAATATTTTTAGCATAAGTTTTTAGTTTCAATAAATGAATTACATTTTTAAAAGCAAAATCGACTGTTAGAAGTGAAAAAAAAAAGAAATATTTCTCGATCCATAGCATTACCTGGAAGGCGGATACAATCACTGTTAATTCTAGTCCGGATTTGTGTGCCACTTGATCATTATGATTAATGATAGGCTACTTACATTTTCTATCATTTTAACGGCGCCTAAATCCAAATACTGAATCGCATTTTCCATGCGGATAAAAGGAGCGTGTCCCAATAAATATGCAAACAAGTTAATGCACAAAAGAACATAAGTCCATATTTCTCTATTACTCTATTATAAGAAACAGGACATTAAGCTAAATTTGAGTGCTGGGTTACTAAGACCTGAAAGATGGTACAACAAGAGAGCAGAAACTGAATTCTTTTCAGAGGGACACTCACCTGTCTGGGGTGAGGCGTTTTGTGGTCTTCCTGGGGGCTGAACATCTTGGTCCTCTGCTTGTTTAGATGCTGCTTCACAGCTATTTCCTTAATGTGCTGGTAGTTGTTTTCTTTGCCTGGCTTCTTCTGAGGAGGAGACCGTGTGCCATTTACCTCTCCTGAGGGATGGAAGTTAAAGATTTACAGAATTGTGCAAAATTAAGAAGTTAAGAATTCAAGAGTTGGAATTTCAATTGAATTGGCCATGCCCTGCAGGATACAATAATAAACACAACCAAAACTGTACACTTTAAAGTAAAAGTAAAAGTAAAATGTCAATCTTGAGATTTTAATAACTAATAAGCAGAATAGTTCAAATGAAGATAGAGATTAACTGGAAAATTTATATTTTTATCCAGCCCTATACAAAAATCATATGTTTTGACTAACAGGGGCCTGGGTAGCTCAGCAAGTAAAGACGCTGACTACGACCCCTGGAGTCGCAAGTTCCAATCCAGGTCATGCTGATTGACTCTAGCCAGGTCTCCTAAGCAACCAAATTGGCCCATTGATAGGGAGGGTGGAGTCACATTGGGTAACCTCCTCATGGTCACTATAATGTGGTTCGCTCTCGGTGGGGCGTGGGGCGAGTTGTGCGTGGATGCTGCAGAGAATAGCGTGAAGCCTCCACAATTAGGTTGACGTTCTCAGACATGGATGCAACTGAGATTCGTCCTCCGCCACCCGGATTGAAGCGAGTCATTACGCAATCAAAAGGATTTAGAGCGCTTTGGGTATTGGACATTCCAAATTGGGGAGAAATATTGGAGAGAGTTCTCTCCCCTACCCCCCCCTCCCCAGACTCCAAGCTCACGTGACTTGCCAGGTTGAGGACATGCAACAGGAACAAGCAAACTGGCAATGGCAAGCGATGAGCCTTACACTGTAAGTTGATCAGCTAATGTATACTTTTGTGTACTATGTATTTTTGTAAATGCATGTTTGCAAATTATAAACCGGCTCATAATATCATAATATAAAACCTATTATGATCATTTTATGCTCTAGTACAGTAAATATATTACATATTGCAACTTTAAAACATTTTAAAGGCCCATGCACCAAATTAACCATGCAAATTCTTAAATACAAATTTGAATTACAAATCTGCATCCAGTTCAACACCTCAATTCAAATGAAATGTAGAAAATGGATTGCTAAAAGCATTGTCAATTTAATTCTGAAAGGTTGCACAAGAAATACACTTTATGTGCAGGAATTTGGATTATCACTCTCAGGTCAAAGACTGTAACCAATATGTTTTTTTGTTATTTTTAATGACAACAAACCCAGGATCAGTGTTCTGGCAGTGCATCAAAGCAAGGCAGAGAGAAAGTTAAAAGCAGGGATCAATGACAGCTCTTGATTCAGATAGTCTGTGAAGAGATACGCGCCTTCTAAGTCAATACATGCCTGGCATGTCAAGCTCCAAAAATGACCTTCATCGTAAATGCTTCTTCAGAAGCCATATGACGGCTAAGGAACAGAAATAAAAGTAAATCAATGTTCATTCATAATTTTCCCTCCGCCAAATCACTGAAATGTCATCTTGCATATATTTGATACCTTCACAAGACTTGCGATAAGTCATATGATCTACATTATAGTTCTTTTATTGTGTTTTCGTCTGTTTTGGACCACCTCGTCCAAAAGTTGGTTGAAGATCTTTAAATGTCTCCTTTTGCATCCCAAAGCAAAAATAACAGCATAACAAGAGCATTTGGAAAGACATACATGTGAGTAAATAATAACAAGTTTCATTTTGGTACTGAACCATTCCTTTAAGTAAAATCATTCACTTTAAATTGCAGGAAGCATCAAAGCACAAAGCTTCTAAATATGTACAGTACTTTGTCTTCCAAGGGCATATTGGTTATATGTTCCTCTTGGTAATATCACTTTTACAGTGCATATAATAACTTAGAATCTAGACGGCCCTATGAAGCCCTCGTCCATGTTCAGGTCAGTGATCTCAGCACTGTCTATTCTGTGTCTGGCTCACTGACATTAAAAAGCACAGCTCTGAGAGCACAATCCTCAGGCCACACGCCCAGAACAGGTTCTCATCTGAATGATGTCAGTTTTGGGTGAGTGGGAGCTCAGAGATGGGTTTATGATTGCTCTGAGCATTGTCCAGCACTGAATAATGTGGTATAACGTTTCAAGCCCAACTGTGAAGAACAGACCTAAGACTAGTGTCTGAAATGGCGGGCAACTTTGCCAGAGTTTGCCTCATTGAAGAAATTACTGGCGGGTGTGCTTCACAGCAGACACCTACCATTACGTATCCTCTCAAGCATCCCTGTTCCACACTCTCATCTCTGGGCCGACACCAGCAACACTTCCCACTCACAGTTCCTCTCGCTTTTCAAAGGCTTAGTGTGTGGGCTGTGTGGTTGGGGAGTGGACAGGAACTCTTTTCAAGGCTTGGGTCGGTTTCTCCATTACTTCGCTTGGAGAAACGTGACAGGCTGTTGAAAAGTCAAGTGCCACTTTTAATGTCACATACTAAATAGTGAGATACCTATGTAGGCACCCTTTTAAGGCATCAAAAGGTTCCAAAAGGTAAGCAGCATGATTACGCTGCCGTATAAGTCTGAATGCCGTCACAATTATAGTGTTGATTTGACTTAATTTCAAATAAAAAAAATACCACAATCAACAATGTGAAGTTTTAATGAATTGGAATATGCATCTTCTATGCATGTTATATATGTTATATTAACAGTAATTCATTAATAGCAATTAAACAAATCACAAATTCTTACTAAATATACTAAATGTAATGCAAAACTTGAAATTCTTATTTTTTTTATTTAAATTACAGTATATTTCAACAGTAGGCTACATGCACATTATTTGGATTCCTCCACATATTTATTAGGTATTAATTTTAACAAATTATTGATCAATGAATCGTTTTAACGACAATCAATTATGAAAATGTCTGGAAAAGGCTAGTCAAGTCTCCAGTGCATTTCCTAAAGGCCTGGTATACTTCATATGACATCATTTTGATGATTCTTAACAGCTCGCCAGTGCAAACCTTCAGGAAAACTTTATACCGGCTGCTAAAGCATCATCATCAGTTAAGATCGAACACATAGGCATATAGGTGCAAACTTACCAGCATATGCATAGTTAGTTAGGGAGAGCGGTAGTGTAGCCGTTAGCATGCTACGAACCTGGCAACCAAGATCGATTCCCGCTCATGGCCAACACCAGTGACGATTATCTGAACTGGTCCTGGGCCTCCCCTAGGTCGACTCAGCCTAAAATGAGTACCTGGTGCAGTGAGTAAAACATCGCCACTGGGGAGACAAAGGTGGTCGGGCGTGGTGCTGGTGCACCCACCCCCTTGTGTACCGTTCTGGCCTTCATAGGTGCTCGCTAAGAGCACTTGCCCCTACAGTCTGTTAAGGCTAAATGGGGGATCTTTATCTTTGTGTTTATTAGTTTACAAAATAAATCAAATCTACTAAAATACACTTATTGCCTGTTCACTCTGTCGTTTGACATGCTGCTTCACTCATGTGCCGTGCAGCCGAAAGTCAATCACACATCTGCCCAAAGTAAGATATGCCCATCATCATTCTTTTGTCTATATTCTACCCATTAAAACTCTTTTATACACCCATCTTTGCAGTAGTATCAGTGTCATTCTAAATTAAATATCAGTGTTACCTGTGCATATTATGGCTGCGTAGAGTGTGTTAGCCTGTTAGCATTAGGGCTGCAACAACTAAATATCGATAATTATCAATAATGGAAATCATCGACGACGAATTTCATTATCGATTAGTTGTATATTTGGGGTAAGCACGGAGAAGCCCCATCATTGATGTCACTTTACAGCACATTGAAAAATGTGTTGCATGATGAAACTCATTTAAAAGACAACAGAGACAAGTTGAAGTTGTCCAGCGCATGAGAGCACTTTATAAAGACTTCAAAGAAGATCATAATAAGCATAGAGTATTATGAGGACCGGTTGCTGCATCAGGTACGTTGACAGAGTGCTGTTTGATGCATGAGAGTTGTTTCACTCCAGTGCATCACTTACATTTTCCTGCTAATTTCTATGTTTTATAACGTGTACATGTTGTGAATTCTAAATCAAGTGTGTATTTCTACTTATTTCGCAAAACAGTTTGTTTTGACCTCAAGCGAGTATCCGTTAAACTTTGATGAGTGAGTGAGCGAGCTGGCGCATTCGTGTCAATCACACCGATCGTAATGGAGAAAGGGAGTGCAATCATTTGGATTCAACTGTGCAACATCATACCATGATTTCAGATTCAATGTAATGATTTGTGCAGCTTTTCATGTTTTTAAAGTGTTTTGGTTTCTCCACCTCATGTAATACAGTGAGCACCAGGAGGAGACTTAAGTTCAAGGGTAAATCTCAACCGGGTTTAGATGACTATACTATATTAAACTGTGTTTAATGCTGAATATAATGTATAATGATGCTAACGGTCCTGATATTTGAATGTCCTCCTGATAATGCCAAATTAAATGTCTGATTTCACTATTAAATTTATACCATGGTAAACATTATGTTCCTATAAAATCATACATATATTTTGAAAATAATTGTGACAATACTATTCTAAAACCTACAATGTTAATTTAAAAAAACATTAAATGTATGTAATCAGTGACAGTGTACATACATATGTATCTAAATTAATTATGGCTGGGCAGAATTATTAATATTTCTATTATGTTGTCACTATTGCCCTCTGCTGGATTTTTAGTCACACTCCATCCCCAATGAATCATTTTACTCTTTAATAAACAGTACTTTTTGTTAAGTTTTACAAGTAAAGGAAAGGAACTGTTTTGCATATGTCCTGAAACTAAAAATAATGATGATGATAATAATAATATAATAACTCACTTAACTTAACTTTTCATGATTCAGGCTTTGTTAAATTTTTTTGTGAGAGTAAATAAATGTGAATTCAGTACCGTAAATCGATCCAAATCCACATTTCTGATTTTTTTTTAATTATTATTATATTTTAAGAAAAGAAAATAAATACGATTTTCATTTGTTTTTATCTGATTAATCGATTCATTGAAGGAATAATCGAAGATTAATTGATGATCACAATAATCGTTAGTATTAGCGTGATGAATTTAGAATGTAAGCATGACAAATAACATATTATGTACTCCATATTCTTTAATGTAACTCATAATTAAGTGGTTAAAACAGCTTCTTTTACTGCTTTGTGTGAACTGTACTTATAGAATGAGGCATGATAACACATTTTAATGTCACATGTGTTAAGGTTTTACATGCATCCTTATATTTAAATGCTCCCCCAGCGGTGTGGCCAGTGTCTGAATGTTGGCAAACAGTATACCATTGCTCAGCTGTTTCTAACATCTTTTTGGTTCAAAGAGCGAAGAATAACTTCGACATGTGTATATCGAGGCCTTAAGTCTTTTTAAATGTAGTAGAGCATGGCAAAACATTACCCTAACTAAGGTCTGTCTAGTTTTGGATTTGTGTTTTGGATGCTGGTGTCTCAACCAGGCTTCTAAACTAGCTTAACCATAAAGATGACCTTGGTCAATTAGCTTCACCAGAAAGACCATGCTGATTTCCCAGCATTTTTTGAAGGTGTACAACATGCTATCCTCATTCATCACCTATGCCAGCACCAAACCAGCTTGGACCAGCATGGAAATGTATTAAGCAGGGTTCCTCAAATCCTTGTCTCTTAGGCCCAGTACATGCTGGGAATCCAACCCGAAGACACTGACATTAACTGAAACTTGTCCACAGTTCACCCTTCTTGTTAAACGTTTACAGAAAATGATCTTTCAACCCTTACGGCTATGAAGAGGGAGTTGAACAGCCATGTTGTTTTACCAAACATGCTGCAGTGAGCACCCTGGCGAGTAGAATATGTCCGTATGAAAAAGTAATGAAAGAAAAACACCAGCAGCTGCAATGCCTGAGAAGCCGGCATGTATCTGGCGCTCTTTCTCTGTTGCATAACTACATGGCCTTTTGTGAAGGTTGTAGCTTCAAAGGACTGTACCACGGAGGCACAAAATAACAGTGTAGAATGTAATTTATTTTCCTTTCTTTGGGGAACTACACAACTCAGCGGAAAACTATGCCAAAGTATGACAAAACAGGACCAGGTGTGGGAGAGTTTGCGAGTGCTAACTGTTGGTTTTGGTGTGCGCCAAATGGCTTCCCTTGGAGGTTTTGAATATCTCAATTTCATGTCCATTTAGTCTGGCACACAAGTACAGTTACTTGCAAAGTTACAACAGTGTAACAGATAGGCCCAAAAGATGGCTCTATAAATTACCTGTGGTTTGAGTATGGGTAAGATTCAGGAAATGGCTAAAGTCAGTTTTTAGCATGAGGCTTCCACACGCCCTATGTCTCTGCGGTAACACGCTCAACAAGCCACTTGACAAGATGCACGGATTGACATCTCAGACGTGGATGCAACTGAGATTTGTCCTCCACCACCTGGTGGTGAGTTGCACACACTGATGAGTCACTACGCCACCATGAGAACCTAGAGCGCAATGGGAATTGGGCATTCCAAACAGGGGAGAAATGGGGAGGGGGAAAAAAACGAAGACTGAGACCCTTCCCATATTAAACTGACCCTAAAAGTGGAACTTTGAGCAATCTTGAGCATTCAATTAGGACTTATGTTCTAAGTCTAAGGAACAAGAATGTGCAACATGTTTATATTTACATTGTGCTCTAGAGATCAGTTTTTGTTCCAAGGAGCTAGGACCATCCTGAGCCAAGATATTGAGGTTTCCTTAAACAGCTGTATAATAAAAATGTGTTGTGTGCCATGACACAATTGGCCATTGTGGTTAAACCAAGTAAAATAACATTTTTAAATGGTCAAGCAACCAACTTTACAATTATTGGACCAAAGTAGACATTGTGAATTATGTTCTTGGTCCAGGTGGGTGGAAGGATTTTACAAAAACATCACAGTTTTCCACGCTGATGGTGTGTCTTTAACACATTGAGTTTCTCAGCCAGAGTAACAGAGAATTCAAGTCTAAGGAACAAAAATGTGCAACATGTTTATATATGTACATGTACCTTGTAATGTGCTCTAGAGATCAGTTTTTTGTTCCAAAGAGCTAGGACCATCGTAAGCCAAGATATTGAGGTTTCCATAAACAGCTGTATAACCAAAATGTATCATGTGCCTTGACACAAAGATGTTGTCGTGGTTAAACCAAGAAAAAAAAAATGGTCAAGCAACCAGCTTAACCCAATGGGGTCTGAGGGTGTTTTGCGACCTGGAGAAGTTTTGACATGCCTTGACGTTTGTGGTTTTTCAGTTGCTTAAAAACATATTAATGGCTAAAGTCTGAAAACACTGTATTCAGCACGAACTGGGCTACAATAATATGTGAAAACCATCCTAATCACTCATTCATACAAAACAATATAGTCATTTAACTTTTGTAAGACACTTTTAGTGTTAGAAAGGCCATATGCAATACCTTAATAATCATGAATATTGATGTGATTCACACCTGAGGAGACAAAGACCCCTCCCTTAGAAACATAATAAAATGTAATATCTGATAAGGAGCATTTACACAATATATAAAACAATTTTCAGGATTATTTGAATAGAAAGTTCAAAATTACAGCATTTATCTGAAATATAAAGCTTTTGTAACATTATAAATGTCTTTACTGTCAATATAATGCATCCTTGCTGAATAAAAGTATTAATTTCTTTCAAAAAAGCAAAACAAAATTTTTGAACGGTAGTGTATAATGTTCATCTTTCTATTCATCAAAGAATCCTGAAAAAAATTGTACACAACTGTGTCAACATTGATAATAATAATAAATGTTTCTTGAGCGGCAAATCAGCGTATTAGAATGATTTCTGAAGTATCATGTGACACTGAAGACTGGAGTAATGACTTCACATCACAGGAATAAATAGCATTTTAATTTATATATATATATATATATATATATATATAAAACTTGCCTCGGGGGCATTTACCATTCGCATTGATCGCCTCATCACATTAACATATGAATAGCGCCCTCTGCGCGTGGGTGTGATCCCATTAGGGATAATTAGCTGAGCCAGGAGAAACTGTACATCGCTTTGTTTAATACAGAATACATTGCAGGAGAATATTTGTTTTAAATTTGATTTGTTTTATTTAAAAGTAGACATGTTATGCTTTCTTTAGACATATGTTTCATGTTTGTGTGATAAGTATTTCACGGAGTTTCAGTTTTTTTTGTGACGTGTTTCAGAAATATGCTCGCGGAGACCGAGACGGCTGAAAGCGCACCGAATATATTTTCTTTATTTTGCAAAAGTTAAAGGTTTTGTTGTTATTGTGAGTGTACACAAATAAAAGTAGACTCTTTATAGTTTCTAATGATGTCTTACACTTATTTGTATGCCCAATGGCGTGTCCGTCTACCCCTAACAATTATTGGACCAAAGGTTGACCGTATATATATATATATATATATACAGTATATATTTATATTAAATATAACGCTAATTCCTCCATGTTCCTCTGTGGCCAAAACCCTTCATTTGGTGAATATGTAGGCTACAAAATGCTTAATTTGGTGAATATTTACATTTAGAACATTGTAACACATAATTATGTCACTGTTTGTGAGCTAATTTACGATTATTAAAACTTGACAAAAAGACAACTGACAAGCAATGGCTGATGCTCTTTTTTTATGAATAATGACAAAGACCTACTCTTGATGAACTACTGCACATTCAGGATATTTAAGCATATATGACCATTTTATTTTAGAATAATTATCTTGTTACACATTGTTGATGATCTTAACGGTTCTTGTTTTGCATGAGCAACAGTGACCATTGGTGAAACAACAGTATTGAGCAGAGAACAAATGTATCTAAATCAAAGTGACGCAATGTGGCAACTACCAGTGAGAGCGCTGACAGTGAAGCTCATGCCTACTAAGCCTACAAAGGGGCCGTTCAGAAGAAACCAAAAAAAGCTAGATGCAGCACAACAAATTTAATAGAATAGGTGTCTCGAGACAGTGTCTAAAAACCTCACCACTCCTGTGCAAGATGCTGTCTAGTGCAGGTTTACAAGGATGCAAAACACGTTCAGTGTGAACGGCCCCTAATGGTACAGCTATTTGGCAACCTCCAGCAATTTAATGTCAGTGTGAATGCCTATTGGGGCTGTAGTATTCCTCAAAAGTAGAAAATCTGAAATTTAGTTAGGATCGGATAAATACCTGTGACCTAGTTTTAGAGTTTGAAGAAATAGCTTGAAGTCAAAGTTTTGCTCAGGAAATGCCTTAGATTCATTTTTTGTGGAATAGTGTTGATATCCACTTGGCACCATAACAACTGCTTTCTAAGTGTCAAGAACTGCCTGAGTTCTTTGAAAAGTTGTTGAGCAACAAATGTATATAACTCAGTGATATAATACTTGGCACAATGTTAAGTGTAGGTTTTAGGAAGATGAATTGGTAAGAAAAGGAGTAAAAGTCCCTTTTCAGCGCTGCACAGTGAGATATAACTTTTATCTACAAGCTCTCAATATTATTTCCTTCTGGTAAGGTGTCTTAGTGGGATCCAAAGCTTAGATTACCCCTACCAAATGTTATAGCAACCCAAATAATAAAATATTAGGTTACAGTCATCATTGCAATTAAATTAAAAACTCAAAAATAAATAATTTCGTATTGTATGAGATATAGCTAAATCCAACATACTGTTGAACAAACTTAGGATTTTATTTTCTAACCTGCAAATACATGTTTAAACAGTGAAGGGCTGTTCAGAAAAAAACACATTCTTGCTCTAAAAAAACGAGATGCAGCACAATGAATATAATAGGACACAGGAGTTTCAAGATGCGCCTTAAAAAGGTTACGTAATTTTTAACCTGACACGGCACTAAAAAACACAATGGTTGACATTTTGACAAGAGAGAGGCGTGGATGGATGGATGGATGGTCTGTCTGTCTGTCTGAAAACCCCTGTTACTTTCAATATTTGGGTTTTTCAACTGAACATTTAAGGTTTATCTAGAATAACTTTCCTTTTCTAGTTCAATTATGAATCAAAATAGGCTTAAAACTGAGCTGAATTTGGCATAACAGCTAAGATGACAGCACTTATCGTAACTCAGCAACAGTAACATCATAAATCTTGTCAGGCATAACAAAATGGGCCTAATGACAGGAATGTAGCTGTGTTCTGAGAGGTATTAACAAAGCCTCACTGCAGCTAGACTTATATTCTTTGCCATAATATCATATTGAATACCCTTGCTGTAGTCAATATTGACATTTTGACAACTGTGTATCAGTCAGGCAGCCAGCTTTATAGTACGTAGTGAAAGATGGCTTAATGTCTCAGACTGTGTATTTTGCTGACGCTCCTTCATCTCCTCTCCATTCTGTTGGGGGTTGTAGTCTAGCATGGCCTGGGGGGAAAAGGACCAAGTGTTTTTGTTATTTCAATCGCTTGTCTGACACCCGTGACACCCCAGATGCCCAAGAGCATAAGCAAAGTCATGGTGCCTACAAGGAGCCTCTCTGGGGTCGCAGGTTTCAACACGCAACCGCCACACAAGGTATCCGCCCCAGGCACTGCAAAGGTGTTGAAGAGAGCGTGTCTCAGCATATCAGACCCCAGAGGGTTCTGAAGGTGAACAATGAAAGGCAAAGAAACAAATGGTGAGTAACATCAGGTATAAATCACTAGCTAGGATAAAAACGAGAGGAAATGGAGAGAAAAATCAGTACATAAAAATAGAATGCATGTGAAGACAATTTTGAGGATAGTGTAGTCCGGGTTTTCTGTAGGAAAATGGTGCATAAGCTCACAGGAGCATATTTGTACAGTACCTTGCTTTATCTTAGCCTGATGTTACGAAATGACATGCTTCATAACACATTTCGCTGTGGTTTCCTAGTGAAATGTCCAGCGAGGGGTGCCATAAGCGAGTGAAATGGTGTCGTAATCAGACAAGGTTTTTAGGGTGAATGTTAGATGGAGGTTATAATGAGTAAAATGTACCTCCCTAATGTAAACTTTTAATCTAAACCTAACCAACAGTGTCCTAAAAGCTAATGAGAAGATAAGCATACAGACACCCTAACCCTAAACCAACAGCTAAACCAAACCAATAGTGTTCTAAAAGCAAATGCGACATGTCGCTTCTATGACAATTTCATCTCACATTGCGTGCTGGCTGGGCTCAAGCCCCAGTCTTCCGAGTCCAAAGTCCATCACTCTATCAGGTGAGCTACCGCACAAGCTTATCACATTGGAATAAGTGTGTAAATGTAGGTGGGTCTATAATACAAGTGTCAAAATGTATTGTTTTTTAAAATGATGCATTAGAGCAAGTGTTTCAATAAATTCGCTTATTATAGGGCGCTCTGGAAAAGTCAATTCTGATTGTTCAATGGCTCCATCTAGAGGTTTGATATCTCTGAGCAAGAACCGCACAACTAGGGATCAAGACGTATCAGACCAGTCATCCGGGTAGTGCGAGTCATCTTTCCTACTTCTCGGATCACTGTGCGATCTTTACAAGTAAGATAATAAAATAAATGTAACTCAAATCAGTATTTTATGTCCATTTATTTATTTATTTGGTTAGTAGCTGTTTATTTGGTTAAGGCTCTGGGTTACTGACCAAAAGGTTGGTTCAAGCCCCAACACCACCAAGACACCCCTGTTGGGCCCTTGAGCAAGGCCCTTGAACCTATCTGCTCCAGGGAGCTGTATCATAGCTGACCCTGCACTCTGATCCCAGCTTAGCTGGGATATGTGAAAAATAAATAATTTCACCATGTATATGCAGAAATGTGTGACAATTGATCAATTTATTTTTATTAATATGTGGTATAATGTACAGGCAGCCTGTTGTTATCACAAAAGAAAGCCCTTAAGGATGAACCAAGACTTCTGATCATCCTGTTTGGTTTATTTTTCCGATAAAAAATGGCTGACTCTATATTATCTCTCACATAGCAGTGTTTGAGTAATAGAGTGAAAAATAAGTGTCAGCCATTGTACTAGTTATGTGTGTGAAAGTGAATAAAACGCAGTGCTTGAAGCACCTCTAGTGTGAATTTCACCAGGAAACTGCGGCGAAACAGAGAACTCTGCACGTTTGTAAAAATCTATGTATGTTAACGTTCATTCTAAGAAACTACGTTGCTTTATCTAATTGCCCACTGCTGGGATATTCCATGTCAAATTAACCTAATTTCCATAGCTGAATTGGTTTTATTTTCATTTAATACTTTTTGAAGATATATATAAACTATGATAAAAGGCAAACCATTAAATGCCATGAATCAATATTTACTAATACATTATTTTGCAGAGGATTAGAAAAATGTACAGTTTTCACACTGATTTTGGAGTAAAACTGCAGGTCAAGAAATTAACCTCAGAAAGGTTGCAGCATCATTCTTTAATTTATACACAGAGATAGGTAGTATATAACTAAAATTAAGTGACTTTAGCACATCTTATGTCAGTAATGTGAGTCCAAATATTGGAGAAAAAAAAAATCTATATATAAAAAAATTTAAGGTTTAGAAGAAACTTTCCTTTTGGCATATTTAAATTCAATACCCTAAATGGTTAAATCCAAGAGATACGGGGGTCCATGCATAAATTGTTGAATTATACAATGGTCAAAAACAAAAGAACAACATTTTAGTTGTTTACTGATGTTCACACCCTTCACTGCAGCTCTCAAATCTGAGATTGCGAACATTCAAATGTGCTGTGTTGTGATCGGTCATGTGACATGCAAGAACCAATGGTGTTTGCCATCAGTTTATGAACTGAACACAAATGAGTAAAGCGCAGAGGGTAAGATTATGAGTGCATAATTGCTTACATTTTGGTCTGTTCCTCACACAAAGCTTCCATACGACTTCAGTAAACCCTACGAAACGGGTTGATACTATTATGGTTCAGTTTTGTCCTATTCAGAGCCAGTATAAACAGTTATCCATTTTGACAAACATAAAAAATGTTTGTCTCACAGAAGAAAGAAAAATGTGTGACAATGACAAAAAAAAAAAAAAACTTTTTCTTTATGTGCCATGCTAAAGGTCGCAGTGATGATAGAAATACATAGATGTGTCCAAGTGTCCAAGTAAAATTAGTCATACACATACAGTATGGTGCAAAAGAGTTTGAGGCCACAATTAGACACATTTTAAATAAAGTTCTTCTTGAAAATGTGTATATGGACAAAACTTGTAGGCCTATTTTTAACTTATTGCATGCAGCTCATCCAAAGTTAAGGCCAATGCTATGCAATTGACCCTTCACTAAGCCCCGCCTTAAAAGCGTTCCTGACCAATCCTTAGTACCTGTTGCTCTGACAATTACTCTGACAAGCGTTTGCCTTTTTACAATCAGAGCCTATGGGAGTAATGTGTGTTTGAATAGTTTTAAGTGAGATTTTATCGAAATAATCATATAATAAAAAAACATTGTTGCTGTCACTTGTAATAGTGATACGAGGTACGAGATGACACACACAGTGTTTATTTCTTTAAAAAAAAATAATAATAATAATTATTGAGAAGAGCATGCTATAGATTAAAGTGTGTCATTTCTCATTATCAAATTTGCATTATAACATCAGCGAGCATCTACAATTGCGCCAAGGTAAATTAAAGCTAACAACCTAGCATTCATTTAAGTATTGATTGAGGTCTTAGTACAGGTGATAGTAATAAAGAGTTCACAGCATCAAAATGAGTGTTAAAAGATGTTAGAAGCAGTTATTTTCACTTACACTAATATTATGAGGGTTATAATCGCTATCAAGTGACGCTTTTCTCTTTTAATGTGGCTGTGATAATTGTTTGCCTCAATTCTGATTCACAGTCTATACAATCAAATTACTGTCTGATTTAATCATTTCTTTTACAAACAATGTCAGCTAAATATGTTTTACAATGCCACTCTTCATTCCAGCCCACGTAATAATATTATCCATTCCATTATCCATTTATGCCAAATACTCGCCTTTCATTGCAATATCCCATTCGTTCCTATGGGCAGTTCTGCAGAGCTTGTCAGAGCGTGCAACGGTAGCCAAGGGGGGCGGAGCTTAGCGAAAGGTCAATTAGAACAGTGTCCAAGCAGGCATATGTGCACTGACTATGTTATGTCATTACTAAACGAGTTACTCTCATCAGGTCTTCATGCGTGCTGGATTATGTTTGAGGCAGCAGTCTGACAGATAAACAAAGCTAACTACAGGTGGTGCAATGCACCCACAGTTGGGCCCACACACATACAGTATCAACAGTGAGCTTTTTAAATAATTAGAGATACTCAAAAGTCAAGGAAATGTTTCTGCAGTATTGCATGCAATCTAGTTCATATCCCTCGATGCAGCACATGGGCTTTCGGTTAGAATGCAATTTCACGATGCCAAATCACAACATTCTCTCAAAGTTAAATTGCTGAGTTAACATGCCGTAACAACACAAAGGCATGCAGTGAGCACAAAGATGTGGATCAGACGTCCTGGTTTCAACACCTTTTAGTGAGTTTTCATTATTACATTCAATCAGAGTTCACTGCATTAATGAGCCCATAATATAGAGCCTCCTCTGAATTCAATAGATCGGCTCACTGTTTCACTCATTAATTAATGTAGAGAGAGAGAGAGAGAGAGACGCTAAACAACAAGCATGCATAATTATACTCACAAAACCAGTTCACCCTAGGTTGTAAAAAAATCTCAGGTAACACAAAGAAAATGTGCTTCATGTGGTAAAATCTAAATTAACTGTTTTTATTCAAGTAAAAAATATGAATTAAGTTGACTGAGTAGGCCTGTCACAATTATTAAATAATTGTCTGATTGCGGTTATTTGAGATAATTGTGATTACTGTGCACTTTAAATTCCAATCACATTTTAATGCCATGAATGGCACATTTGTGTGTCATTCAACTGAACTCCGAGCGCTGCACAGCAGACATCAACCCAGAGCAGCTCCTGTCTGGAAGAGCATGTGAAATGGTCTGCACTTGGTAAATGGTCTGCACTTTACACTGTATTCCATTCACCCATTCACCCATTCACACTCACACTCATATACCAATGCAGCAGAGCTGCCATGCAAGGTGCTAGCCTGACATTGGGAGCAACTTGGGGTTCAGTGTCTTGCCCAAGGACACTTCGGCATGTGGAGTCATGTGGGCCGGGAATTGAACCACCAACCCTGCGATTAGCAGCCGACCGCTCTACCACCTGAGCCACAGCCGCCCCTTGAAGAAATGCTTCTCAAACGCTCCTATGCGTGCGCCGTCAGTAGAGGCTCGATGAAACGACTCCAATGGAAGTCATTTGATAGGGTCAGATCTAGGGCTGCATAATTAATAGAAATAAAATCAAAATTGCCATATGACCATGTGAGATTATTAAACCGATGAGGCCTGCGATTTAATAAAGTAAATAGTCTACTAGTGCTGCTCGCTTCCAACATTGGCTGTGTCTCGTTTTGAAGGCTGCATGCTAGGTAGGACCTTTGACAGCAGCAGTATACCGAGTGTCCTCTTTTAAACAAGTCTCGTTTAAACGAGACGGCCTTCGTATACAGGAAAATCCTATTTTTCCAATTACATAAAACATTTTATTGTAAAAACAACTGTATTGTTTTTTAAAATATATATTTTTTTAAATTTAAGGTTTATTTTACAGTTAATAATCGTTAATCGATAAAAAAAAAAATTCTGTAGCATTTTTACAGTTTTTTACCATTAAAATTACCGAAATTTTTAACAGTGTCTGTTTGGTTGTGAGTTTGGTTCTTTTTAAGGGGACTCAAGTGTGAACCTTTAAAGAGTAACCAAAGTCTTTTTATTAGCAATAGACCATGGGCAAAACATTACTATATTGCAGTTCAAATCAGAATTGTAATTTTTCTCAAAATAATTGCAATATAACTTTTTCTCCAAATCGTGCAGCCCTAGTCAAATCAGGTAGAAAAACTCTTTAATGGGTTAGTTCACTCAATTTTAATTCAGTCGTCATTTACTGTCGTTCCAAATGTATTTGACTTTCTTTTTTCTGTGGAACGCATAAAATGTTTGGCAGAAATTAATGCATGGGAAAAGTATGCAATAAAAGTGAATGATGTCTGAGGCTCCCTGTTATCAGTCCTTCGCAGTCTGCCTAAAGCCCCGTTTACACCGCAAATGACATTTTCGCTTGGTGTTGCTAGTCTCTGTACTTCGATGTTGCTGTCACTCTAACGCTATTGGTGGACTGCACATCTGGCCATAGTAGCTTTAGAAATGCTGATGACACTGATGGTAAAACTAAGATATCATTCTAATTTGACAAGGAATCAATTATTTTGCCTCATTCTGCAGGGAAAGCATTTCATGTAACCTGCAGCAATACTCAATGCATCATATCTTTTAGAGGTTGTCCGAGGATTTTACCGATAATGAAGTTGAGCAGTACCTGCCAATAACAGATTAATCGATCAATTTTTAAAACTGATATTGAATGAAAAATAGCTCTCAAAGTAAAATAGTGCTGAACTTTATTACAAAAATAAACAGCACTGACTGAACCATGAAAATGTATTTTACTTTTTTAAATGAAATTAATTTATAAATATTAACATATATGAACTAATATTCAAATTTTAAAGTCAGCTGATTTTTAAAATTGACATTGTTTCCTTAGTCCACAAGAGGGCGCAATAAATACATAAACCATTCAGCGCCATTCTATTATTGCAAAGAGCATCCCTATCCTGGTTGTTAAAAAAGAGCATTTAATGTTCAACTAATGTGTATAAAATAAATAAATAAAAAGTTTTAGTCAGTCCATATTCTCAAATGTTAAGTCAAAAGTAAAATGAGGGGGGAAAACGCTTCAATAGACAGTTCAAATGGTGTTACACTTGCACTGATTCCTACTACTTCAGACTCAAGCTTCATAATGACAGCGAAATACCACATTGTTTTTTATTCAGAACAGTCGTATGTAGAGTAGCAATATTCCAAGATAGCAGTGGTATTCGGCTGAACTCGGTGGTGAAGTGGCTCAGACTATGAGCCCAGGCCAGGGGCTGTTCAAACAGATGGACCACAACAGACTGGAACCAAACGCAAGGATCTCAAGATACACATTTCAAAGTTGAGCATCTTTCCTGACAAATCATTAAACAAATAATTGCTTAATCTGAGAAACACTTCAACGTTCAAAGACCTCCACCAACTGTAAGGGGCTGTTCACACAGAGTGTTTTTGTAAACATTCATTTGTTTTTCTATGTAAACGCGTGCTAGACGTACGTCTTTGTTTGCCTTTGTTTTTGTTTATTCAGCGTCTCGTGAAGGAGCGCTGTTTTTTAGAAGATGTGTCTAATTAAAAAGAACTCTAAAAGCAAATTGAAAAAAAACTGCTTTCTGATGAACTGTATTTGTTGAGTTGTGTCTATCCTTTTTTAGTGCAAGAATGTGATCGATCTGAATTCATCGTATTACAGTGTGGATACATTTTTTTTATGAAATCAGATGTGTTTCTGATATGTTTATAAATTGTTCTCGGCTGCATGAAGGTACTAATTTGCTTTCTCACATCACTAGCTTTAAATATGCAAATTAGCTGGCTAACGAATGCATAAATGTGACCATCTGGATATAAACTAATGCAATTAGATGGTAATAAATGGTAACAATCATGACATTTAAACATTTGGGTAGGACTTGCATGTATTTTTGGTCACATTGTTCTAACTGTTTAAGGTTAGCTTTAATGTTAGCATCCTCTCAGCTTTGTGGGCAAACATACTGGTGGTGGTGTACTGGGCTGGAGCACTGGACTGCTAAACAGAAGGTTGTTGGTTTGATCCCCACAGCCACCACCATTGTGTCCTTGAGCAAGGCACTTGCTCTGGGGAGATTGTCCATGTAGTAAGGGCACTGTAAGTCGCTTTGGATAAAAGCATCTGCCAAATGCATAAATGTAATGTAGCCTCTAGTCAACAAATGAATTACTTTATAATGATATGATAATTTTTGTTGTTGATGTTTTAAATCTGCATCTGAATTCTTCCGCTCTATTTAGAATGTAGTCTCACGTGTCAAAACAAAAACCACAAGGCATCAGTGAAGTGATTTTATTTCACCTCTAGAGGCCACTCTCATACTGTATATATCAGTCGACCTCTAATATCATTATCAATCAATTAAAATATGAAGACAACTCAATCAGAATGCCAACAGTATCTGACACAATTTTCCACACATTATTGTTTTATTATACCCATGCATGTGATTACAAACTAACCATATAGAGCAGTGAAATCCCTCAAAGTATTGCAACTCCTCTGTCTTTACTGCACTGGACAACAGTATCTCATTGGAGACAAATGACCCTGCCTTCTCTCCCACCGGTAGTCCCGAATTCTGCTCATCATTTGCATAAAGTTGAACTTTGCTCAATTTTGTCATATCACTCGCCACACCTACATCTTGTCGCCAGCGGTCACTGGTGATCATGTCGCCAGAAGTCACTGTGCTCTCATTGAAAATGAATGGGAATGTGTCGCTGTGCCGCTTTGTCACTCTGTGTCCCTTGTAATGTGACTTCTGGCTGACTAAATGTTAAAAATCTGTTTTTTTTCTCTCTTTTCTGCAGCTGTCACTATGTCTAGAACTGTATGAAAGGGTTTGAGGTGAGCAGATCAATTGTCACTGTTGGGTTTGGGCAACTCTTGTTTAGAGTTTACTGGTATCCCAAAATACACCATTCAGACGGTGCTCAGACAGCGTGTCGGGGGAGATTTTCACAAGGGTGCTTGGACAGGCATCAAAGCCCACTGTGCGAAAGTCCAATTTGTGCCAGGCGACATTGGCCTTTCCTCTTGATTTCTTGGAAATTTAACAACATGATAATGACAGACAATTTGTTTCAAATCAGAGGCCTTTGGCACAGTTTAGACATCAGTAATTTGACAATTCTTTTTTATTTTTAGAAATCTAGGTCACATTTCATTGGCATAGCAATGGGTTGAAACTCATCCTAGACGCTAGAGTAAAAAAGAAGGTCTCAACCCTCAAGATACATGATTACATTGCATCATGCAAGTGGCATCATCAGGGCAAGGGGTGGCATTGTCTATTATCCAATTAAAGTCATCGTGAAATGGATTTCTTAGTGAAACGGGACAATTTGTCTTGGAAAAGATTACCAAGACAAATTGTGTTGTCTAATGTGCACTAACGAATCATGCACAATTAAACAAGGTACATGCCTTAAGAGGTTAAAATGGGTCAATATGGTTTGAAAGGTCAATATAGTTTCACTTATTCCAATTTTCTAAGCAAAAGTTAAGTTATAAATGAAATATTCATGCTTTTTGGCAACCAGAGCACATATCAGACTCAAAAAAAAGTGCTGAGTACAAGGAAGAGGAAAGAGACTGTTGCGAATCGGAAAGTCAAATGTCACAGTATTGACAGTTTAACAGGTGATAAGCTTGTTTGCTTATAGTTTGGAGCACTGGTCTCATGGCCAACAGATCAATCACAATTCAGTTTCAACACCGGCCATGCACCCAAAAGCAAAATATAAGATCTCCAACTGCTTCTTAAGCACACAAAAGCAGCTGACCTCAAAGGAGTCATGCTGCTTACTGATCTAGTTGGTCTGTGCTAACTGATCAAAACTAAGGACCAAAACAATAAAAGCATGGAAAAAGCACTGTTTAAAGTGAACATAACAGTTTCCACACTTTTCAATTCATTTTAATGAGTTTTCCATTCGCTGGCGATTACTGGAAAAGGATTAAAATCATTCGCAAAGAGCAATGTCTTACCAGCAAAATATTTAGTTTTCCATGAAAGTGGGAACCCTGGTGTAAACAAAATCAGGGAAGAGTGACCAGATGAGGATTTTTTTGTGATCATGTAAAAAGATTGCAGTCACAGATATCTAGTCTTTTAAATATTATTAAGATGAGCATAATTATGAACTTTTTTACTGACTCTAGAAATGTTCATGACTTGTCCAGGCTATTTAGAAATGTCCATACATGTTCAGGTTTTCCTTGACTGGGGGAAAACTGCTATAAACAAAATCAAGAATGAGTGACCATATGCACAATAAGCACATTAGGCATAAGTTGGTGATGAAACAAAGGGCTGTATAAACAATCAAACAAGATGGTGGAGAAAAGAGTGCCAGAACAAAGACCCTGCTTTGATCCTGACTTCAATGTTGATATCTCAAGTACAGTGACATGGAGATGAGAGAAGACATGATCAAAGCTACATTGCAACATTAACGCATACAGATATGCAAGCATTTTGTCAACAGTTGCGCATCAGTTTAAGTTTCCAGACAATGTAACTCACCACTGTGTCCTGGATCCGGGATGGGCATGGTGGGCTCCAGGTCCACTTTGCTGTCGCATCGTCCGAGACCCTGTATCAGCTGTTCCAGTGGTAACTCGAAATTTGCGCTAGGGTAACACCTCAAACCGCTCCCGCATCTCGGCGTGTAGACGCCGCACAGCTCGCCCTTCTGCCGGGCGCAAACCGGACAGCAACCGCAACCCGGTTCCCTGACTATCTCTGCGCAAGATGAGGTGGTGAGCTTGGGACACGCCGCCTGACGCTCCGCGGTGCAGCTCGGGCAGCGGAACACAATCTCCCCGAGCGAGCCGTGCAGGAGCAGCAAACTGCAGAGCAATGCAGACAACATATCGTTATCTTTAAAGGCTGATATATATGTCGGGATTCTGCACGCGACTTCAGGTAGAAAAGTAAAAGTGCTTTTGGGGACAGGTGAGCTTCGCCTGAGATCTCTGCAGGGTCCTATTTGCGGTCATGTTACTCCAAAATTGCATCACATCAATCGCCAGTCAAATCGCAAGACTGTCAAATTACAGTCTGACTGTTGGCTGCTTCTTCTAAGGGTTTATCGAGAAATACGCTTGCTTTGTGGGAATAATTGTTAGAATGTGTATGCTTGTGTATTTGTTTTGGTTGCCAGATAGCTTTTTTTGTTTCTTGGGTTGGTGCTTAATAAAAAGAATACCATAGTAACCATAGTTCCAGCCAAAATACCATCAGCCTTCTACATTTAACCTAAAACTGTGGTAACTTGGTTTTAGGAAAAATAGATTAGGTTAACAACAACAACGACAAAAAACTGTTTTAAAAAAGAAGAAAAAAGTAAATAAAAAAATCAAGAAATTACTAAGATTTGTAATGCCTTTTCACACTTTAAGATTTAAGACATTTACAATTATAATTATATATAATTTTACAGTACTAACAATAAAGGTAACGTGTTAGACTAGCTGCTCAAAAATAGCTAGCTAAGCTACCAGAAAAAGCAAGCTGAGCTAAAAGCTATCCTTTCAGAGTAGTTACGCAGTGTTGCCAACTATTTTGAGACATATCCAGCTGCAGACCCGCAGCACCACCAGTTTCAGAACCCCAGTTTCAGAACCCCAGCGCCAGAACCTGAATTGAGGGGCGGAGTTATTGACAATGAGACAAGCATGGCGGAGAGCATGGTGAGTTGTGTAACGTTTTTGACATCATGTTGTGAAAAATTATCGCATATATTAAGCTCAGCGTTTATCTGCTAAATATTTAATTTGTGCATAACTTTATCATCTTAATGAAGCTTGAATATGTTGTCATACTTTACTGTATTAAAAAAAATAATTCTACGGATGGTTCGATACATTTTTGCGTGTTGTAAATGAGCCTTGCGGTGACGTTTTGAAGACATCTTGTGAAGGTGTTAAAGTGTTTGTTCCACGTTCCTCTGTTATATGCATTGTTTGTGAGTTAATGTTACCTTATAGTTGAGTTTTTTTTTACGTTGAGATTATTGTGTGGTGCTTTCATCTCTTGTAGAGACATTTCGAATGAATGAAGACCACAAGGAAAAGGCCCATAACAATCTCCTGGAACAGTCAGAAGCTTCCAGAGAGCCCTTTCTATTTCATTTTGTGTTCAGGGATGACATGGAGTTATTTTAGCAAGAATGTAAGGACAAAATGGGCCTGAGAGTGAATTCCTCATTTGATACATTTTAAGTTTAATTTATACAGGATTGTCATGATAAAATGGGCCTAGGGGTGAATTGGTCATTTGTTGTATATATTTTTATTGTTTCTTTTAAAATTATGCTGAATTTTCTCTCTTTTTAGTTTTTTGACATGTTTTATTTTACATAAAGAAAAATGCATGCTGCACATGTTCTTGTGAAATAAAGTATATTTTATATAAAATACCCATAAGTTTCAAGCATTTTTTTTCACCATCATGATCAGGAGGTAACTCTCATAATACAATGAAACGGATAAATATATACAATTATATTACACAAGATCAATGTTTTAAAACGCTTATTGTACTGTACCTTAAAGAATCATTATAACATACGTATAAAGTATGATGTTTCGTTTGTAATAAAAGCAAAGTACTCTCCAAAACGTTAGGTGGCGCGACTCGGTTTCGAACGTAAGCTCCGCCCCTCACTTCAGGTTCTGGCGCTGGGGTTCTGAAACTGGTGGTGTAGCCTACTCTCCAAAACGTTAGGTGGCGCTACTCGGTTTAGAACGTAAGCTCCGCCCCTCACTTCAGGTTCTGGCACTGGGGTTCTGAAACTGGTGGTGCTGCGGGTCTGCAGCTGGATAGTATTGACTATTTTCAATGGAAAGTAGCTAAAGCCTGCTCGAAAAGTAGCTAAATGACGCCAGATGAAGTCATGCGTCATTAGCATATTAATGACGTCATCGCGTCATATTTGCATTCTGCCTAATTTGTCGGTACTGTAGCCTACTTCAGTTTATAATAACGGTTATCTCCCCTAAACCGTGCTCATACTGTTTTTATATAAGTATATAGCCGAATGTCCAGTAAAACGGTTCTCAATTACATATTTTCTGTTAGACAACGGAACGGAACGGAACTTAGCTAACGTTACATGTTTATGAGTTTGAAGAAGGTTTATTGTTGTGTTTGGATAAGTAAAATGTATAGAGTCTGTAAATATACGATCTGAAGACGGAGAGTTCAGAAACCGAACTGGAATGAACTAAAGCTCTGATTAGTAGTGAATATAAGCGCATGCCAAGAAAAAACGGTCAAATTAAATGTTTTGAATTAAAACAAAGTAGAAGGCAGCTGCTATGTGATCACTGATTGGTTCCTGCTAACACAGCGTGCACATGCGCAGCTCATTCATGTCTATGTCCGCTGGCGTGTAGTCAACGGAATGTGCTGCTCCTCTCAGCCGCTCACTGAACAGAGCAGACGCAGCGGGGAAGACAGACCTCACGCTTGCAGTACTGGCGATATTTGGAATTTGAAAAGTTGCTAAGGTTTGTCCAAAAAGTCGCTAGATTTGTCGCTAGCCGCTTTTTTGAAAAAATGTCGCTAAAGGGGTCTGAAAAGTCGCTAAAAATAGCGACAAAGTCGCTAAGTTGGCAACAATGGTTACGCACAATGTCATTTATTTACGTTTTGCTTCAAATAATACCATGGTACATGTCTAAAAGCAAGATAAAATGTCATACTTTGTGTTTTTGTGTAGTCTACTGTTTTGATACTGCAATAAAGAGCTGTTTAAAAGCTGCATGTGCAGGTGTTGAATTTAATAAACACCTTTTTCATCACTAGCAAATTACAGGATGAATTTGCAGGTTAGGTATTGTGTGTCACTGTCTCTTGCATGTCGCAGCCCCTTTCAGCATATTGCGGCACCGTTTTGTGGCCTCCTTCAGTTTATCGTGGCCCCCTAAGGCATATTGCGGCCCCCTCTGCATCTGGCATATCGCAGCCCCGTTTCTCGGCCCACCAAGAAAAGTCCCGGTTCTGCAGATGGCCAGTCCAAAGCAAATCTGTTTTTACTATACAGCTGATTCATAAAATATCTTTATTATTATAAATAAAAATAAAAAAATAAAAAACCGATTCAAAAGAGTGATTAATTCGCAAATAGCTAATCAGTGGTTATTTCTGAACAGCCAATAGAAAATACAGAACATGCCGTGACTGCTAAAATATCTGAAAATAATATTCAGCGGTTGTAAGTGCGCAATTCCACTTCTTCAATAAAATACTGAAAAGCTACATTAATAACAAACTAACGATGCTATCACATCGCTACAGAGAAAAGTAGTGACTCTGCTGCCCAACACTGATGGCATATCGCAGCACCATTTTGCGGCCCTGTTCAGCCAGTTGTGGCCCAATCGCCATAACGTGGCGGCCCGTTTCAGCTTATCGCCCCTGTTTCGTGGCCGGCCGACCGGTTCCTGGTTCTCCCTATGGCCAGTCTGCCCCTGGTTACCTCCTCAGGCAAACACGTCTTCTGTATTTGAGCCTCCAGCAAACTCTCGAGTCAAATCATTTTTATTTGTATAGCACTTTCACAACACACATTGTTTCAAAGCAGCTTTACAGAAAATCATGCTTTAACAGAAAATTAAGCTGTGATATCTGTAATGTCTGCAAGAGTCATCATTGTGCAGTTTGATAAAAAGTGGATTAATTTCAGACTAACTTGCAGCAACATTTTAGTGCTTACAGGATGTTTGAAACACTGTTGAAACGAATATGCTAATCAACATATTTTTTTATATAATTAGCCTTTTTTTTATTCTTTTGGGATGGGTTCAGTCCTTTATTATTTGCATACTGGATGAAACGGGTGTATTCAAAAGCAATAATAATTGTCACCTTTTTGTCAAGCTTTAGTCATTTCAAGACCGGACTACTGCAATGCTTTGTTTGCAGTTGCACTAGTCCCAGCTAGTGCGATGCAGATGGTCCTGAATGGTGCAAAGTGTTTGACTTCAATTAACTAAAGAAGCCTAACATCACCCCCTTCTTGATTTCCCTCCACTGGCTACCTGTAGATGCCCGCATCAAATTCAATGCATTGACTTTGGCCCTCAGGACAGCCAATGGAACAGTACCCTTTTACTTACTGCTTACAATGAACGAGCAGCACCTGGTGGTGGCGCAAAGTCCTTTTCACGATCATTCACTTTCTCTGTTCCTCTGTGGTGGAATGTGCTTCCAACCTACAACCGATCTCCTGAAACAATCACAACATTCAAGAAACACACCTCTTCCGAGAGCACTTAACCTGCCCACACTAATGCTACTTGTTATTTAATATATAAACTTTTTTGTCTGTATTTTTCTTCTGCGCAAGCTTCTATACTACTATAGCTACTCTTGGAACTTGCCAGTGTGATATTGCAGATATTGTTGAGTTTGTATGAAACTGTTATTTTTTAGCCATATTGCCAGAAAAGCTGGGCTTGACAACAACAGCTTTTGCTCATTTTGTATTTAGTTTGTTTCTTTCTTATACCAAATCACTCTGGCCTGTCTCTCTGTATGAATCACGTGAGTCAGGAACCATGCTTTTTTAACAGTGCTTCTGTTACCCCATGTGTCTGTCTCTCATGGTTGCCGTAGAGACTGAATGTTGTTGATCACTGTTGATTTATGAACACAGAAACAGCCGCTGACTGAGTAACTCCAGCCTGTAGTAACAAGCTGTCAGCATAAGGATTCTTTGTTTAATGGATTGTCTATGATTCTGTGGGGTATTCATGCCTGTGTGGCCGGTGGCTTATGAAAGAGACTTTGGAGACTTTAGGCTGAAGTCTTGATTAGTCCTGAGCATACAAATCCCTGTATGTCATCAGCGAAAGAACACATGCCGTCAAATTTGCTTAACAAATCATCTGTCAGAAGGAACTTTGAGTTTTCTTTCTGATGGACAAGAATAATTGATGGATTATGATGGTTATTTTCAGACAAGAAGAACTCTAGTTGTATAATAGGAATTGGAATGCACCCAAAAATGAAAAGTCTGTCTGTATAATGTACTCACCCTTGTGTAGTTCCAAACATGTATGCTATTATTTTTATTTGAGTTTTTACATGAAACACAACAGTCTTTTTAAAAAGTTTTGTCAAGATCAGAAAGCCTTTCATTGGTCTACAGCACAGCCATACATTTGGCAATTGAATTCGTCAATCTGCACAAGAATTATTTTCACAGGTGTTAGAGATAATTACAAACCAGGTGACAAGCCTTACCGCTCTCTCTCTCCCCCGCAGACCGACGCACGACCACGTCCCCCCATGCCACAATGTAATATTCAGAAATCTTAATTTTGAGTGGAAATCTGATCAAACATGGTCAGCGCTAAATACAGGTCTAAATGGTGTCTGAACATTTTTGTGATCAGATCATAAAAACGCATGAGACCGCATTGCATTTGATTTGTAAAGGCTAATCCGTCCTGAATGCATCCGGGCAGCAGTGACGCACCACCCTGCTGCTGTCAATAAACCACTGCATTTCAACTTTGGTGGTTGAGTGAGTAGGGGGAGGCCGCAGACCTGGGTAGGGTTGCATCAGCTGTGCATAAGGTGTCACGTAATTTGGGACATAAAGTTCACACTAAGGGCTTAGGAATTACTAGTTATTTTATAACTAAGTCAGTGCTTAATTTGTTTGTACCAACTGTTCTTAAGGCAAGACTTATCTAGTAGGTCGTAAGCTCTCCGTAATATAATGCGTAGTCGCATAATATGACATTTACATGTATTGATCCAATAAACAGCCTTCAAATTTGTACACAGAAGTGTTAAAAAGCCGTGAACTTAAATTTGGTTTTGTTACGGTTGATGTTCAAACCTTTTCTGCACATGTAAATGTCAGATTTAATAAATTATATCCCCATTAAAATACGATACATAGTAAAAGTAGATTGGATAAATAGTATATTTGCCTTGTGTAAATAACAATCTGTAAGAACTGTATCTAAAATAATTAAGGGGTGATATATAAATGCTAATTCAACAGGCTTGAAAAATAGATCAATTTTATGCCCCTGCTGTTCCTGAAAGACCAGGTGTAAACAGTGATGTGTCTCTCCTGACCACATGTGATTTGACTCGTATCACCTGAGGCGAATTATACCTGGGCCCAGTTGTTCAAAAAGTCAGTTAAATAAATACATTCCATAATTTTTTTTTTTTTAAATTGAATATTTTTTCCATCTTAATGATATGCTGTACACTGGATCCATTTAGTTTTTTTCCTCAGTTGAAGCTGCCTCAATAACCTGAACTAAAATGCCAAAATGTATCCCACAATTCTAACAGAAATTGTCATAATGGGAATGACGTAGTTGACGTAGTTGACATGTTGAAGCTGTGACCGCAGAGACTTAGGCATTATTTGTTTAAAAAATAAAAATGTAAAAATTACCAGACCACGTGTCCTACTGTTGCATCCACCATGAGCAGGAAGTGGGAAAGGGGTCCTCAGAGTTATAGCTGAACACGATATTGTCTGATTTATTCAGGATTATATACAAATCTGATGGAGTTGACGTAAAGTTAGTACACATATGTGCTTGCATTTTTTATAGAAAATAGAATTTAAAGTTTACTTTATGTATTATTTGATAACTTACAGATCCCTACCTTTCATTTGATATTTATATTTATGAATTTGTTGCATTTTAAACATTTCTTTGGCAGTTTAAAATTGTGACCTCTTGTGAGGACAGTTTAAGTTACATGTGCTTCTAAATCCTCTAAATCTGAGGCCATGGTTCTCAGCAGGAAACTGATTGAGTGCGTGCTCCAGGTAGGGAAGGAGGTATTGCCGAAAGTGAAGGAGTTCAAGTACCTCTGGGTCTTGTTCACGAGTGAGGGGACAATGGAGCGGGAGGTTGGCCAGAGAATCGGGGCAGTGGGGGCGGTATTGCACTCGCTCTATCGCACCGTTGTCATGAAAAGAGAGCTGAGCCTGAAGGCAAAGCTCTCGATCTACTAGTCAATTTTTGTTCCTACCCTCACCTATGGTCATGAAGGTTGGGTCATGACCGAAAGAACTAGGTCGCGAGTACAAGCGGCCGAAATGGGCTTCCTCAGAAGGGTGGCGGGCTTCTCCCTTAGAGATAGGGTGAGGAGCTCAGTCATCCGTGAGGAGCTCGGAGTAGAGCCGCTGCTCCTTTGCATCGAAAGGAGTCAGTTGAGGTGGTTTGGGCATCTGGTTAGGATACCCCCTGGCCGCCTCCCTAGGAAGGTGTTTCAGGCACGTCCAGCTGGGAGGAGGCCTCGGGGAAGACCCAGGATTAGGTGGAGAGATTACATCTCCACACTGGCCTGGGAACGCCTCGGGGTCCCCCAGTCAGAGCTGGTTAATGTGGCTCGGGATGGGAAGTTTGGGGCCCCCTGCTGGAGCTGCTGCCCCCGCGACCCGACTTCGGATAAGTGGTAGAAGATGGATGGTGCTTCTAAGTATAGAGCATGAATTGTTTTTTTTAATCTAATTAATTTATTTATAAATATTAGTAATAAATGCCCCGAGTAAACACATTTCTATTAGATTTAAGTAAGGAGTATTTTTATTATCATCAATTTCTTAATTTTTAACATAAAGATGACTGTTGTATGCAAGACATGTTTTGTCCCTCATCTCAAGAATCATTAATATATTACTATAATTATACATGGTATACACTCTGCACCCCTCTACTGAGGTAGTTCAACTTATGAATTAACATTACTTGCATTTGAACATCATATTTAGAGCAAATTGGTGTCATTTTATTTAGACAAATTATGTTCATTTCCATTGAAGCAAAGAATTGTGGGTTGTGATAGCCCTCGAAGGATACACCTCATGCATCCTCCAAGTTCCCGCAAAAGAAGGTTGCATCTGAAGGTCGGAGTGTCCTACTCGCTTTTCTGAAACGAGACAGCCTCGATGACGTATGTGGCCGACAAATGCGTCCTCCGGAGGACGCAGCCTTCCAAACACAGACAATGACTGGATTTTTCAAAAATAGGCATTACAATATAGTTATTTAATAACCAATGTTTATTGATAATGTTCTTGAAAAAATTAACTATATCGTGATATATATCGTTATATAACATTAGTGACATTGTGATACAAGATTTTGATCATATTTCCCACCCCTGCCAGGTATAAACGCGGTTATAGAGACTTTGGGATGGTCTACTAGGGCAAGTAAGCAGCCTGACAACACCCTAGCAGCACCCTGGTAAACTCCCAAAACAACAAGTGCCATAAAATGTGATATTTTTTTATTTTAAATGTATATACTATACATATGCCATTTTTAATTGTTGGGGAGAATCTAAAGGCATTTTTACCAAATACAAGATTAAGATTAGTTTTTCACTGTTTTTAACTCTTAAACGGGTAAAATAATTACAAACATAGCAGGATCTTTGTGAAACTGCAGACTTACATCAGTTTGATTTTCATCAGTTGCGTGATGGGTTGCATTTGCAACACTTAGAGTTCAGATTAATAAAAGTTGTAATTATTATCTTTTTCTTGCAAAAAGTTTGGATGTAATGTTATAATTACAAGATATGAAGTCAAAATTCTGTGATTTTAAGACCCAAATGTGAAATGTAAAATCACAATTATAAGATAGCAAAATATATATATTTAAGAATCACAGCAGTGATGATATAGGGCCATATAGCACGATTGCGAGTGTGATATTGTTTATGAACAACAGTTCAATGATCAAGTATATTTAAAAAAAATTCTGAGTAAAGTAAAACCAAGTACGGTTATAAAAACGCATTTGTGCATGGAACTACTTACGCGACCGATCAGAGTCTGCCATTGCTAGTTCAAACCAAATGATGCGTCCAAGCCTTTGTTATTAATTCAAAAATGTCATTTCAGAAATAGTATCATGACTTGTGCTGTTTCTAACAAGTTATTGGATAAACAAGGATGTGTGTATGTGTGTTTATCACTTTGTGGGGACCAAATGTCCCCATAAGGATAGTAAAACCCAAACTTTTTGATGTTGTGGGGACATTTTGTCGGTCCCCATGAGGAAAACAGCTTATAAAATTGAAAATGTAAAAATGCATAAAGGTTTCTGTGAGGGTTAGGTTTAGGGTTAGGGTTAGGGGATAGAATATAAAGTTTGTACAATATAAAAACCATTATGTCTATGGAAAGTCCCCATAAAACATGGAAACCCAACGTGTGTGTGTTTGTGAGTGAGAGAGAGATAGAGATAGAGAGAGAGAGATATGGAGCATGTGCAATCAGCTGTTGCCACTCCCAAGCAGAGATGCTGTATCTGAAGATCAGCTTTCTTAGTGGAAAAATAGTGTACAAGCAGGGGTATTTCTCCCTATTTCGTGGAAGCCAGTGCAAAGAGTCAATCACTAAAGAAAGCGCAATTTCCTCCGCCATTTTAAACAGCACCCATTGTGTAATTAATCAGTCTGTGATGAGCCATAATGCTGAAGTTGTTATTAAAAGCCATTTAAAGTTATTTCCCAGCTTTTTTTTTTTTTAAAGCTAAAGATCAGGAAGAGCTGTTGTATGTAAACAGCTGGCACGGATTCACTTCACGTGACCTAACTGGCTCACATTTCACACAAAAATATTTTTTTGCCACTACCTGCTGGCTAACATATGTAATGTAAAAAAAAAGACATATAGAAGCTCTTAACAGATATGCACTGCTCTTACACTTTAGTTTAGAACGGCACAAACACAAGCAGAGTGATACACACACAGTGAAGCATCGGCGTGCTGATGGTGCCAGACCATCATTGCTCATGGAACATCTCTCGTCCAATCAGATTCAAAGACAGGAACTAAATGTTTTATATATATATACACACACACACACACACACATTTATTTATTTTTGTATTATACCCTGGTGTAAACGGTGTGTGTGTGGTTATAAGAAAGTGTCTTTAAAGAGGCTGGTGCCCATGGTCATGATCAAGATCATAATCTGTCCTTGAGTGCAGAACACTGTAAAATGTCATGGATGAGGCAATAAATAATAGTGTGTGCATTTTTCTATTTTGTGGATCTGGACAAGTAACTGGCAGATTTAATTTTACACTTCATTTATCCTTTGCAGTTTTACTCCCAGATCATGAACCATCAGGTAAGATAAACAGCTTTATGTGGACATCATGCACTCTGCATTCTCCATGTTTCATTAATTATCCGACCCACACCGCACTGTAATTTGTTTAGCACTCCAGGCAACTGAAAGGACTGAACTCTATACAGTGCCAAGATACACAGTCTCCTCATTGTGTCCAGATATAAATACTTGCACTGTGTGTGGAGAATTGCCTGGACGTCTTCCCTTTGGATTTCTAGAAAGAATGGCTGCAGGGACCGAAGTGTTTCTAAGGGTCACTGAAGTACTTGGTCTTCGAGTGCCACCTGGAGGATTATGTTCTGGATATAGAGGGAGGGCCCTGCAATTTGACAAAGTTTTTGGATGGTGAGGGTAGTGTCTTGCAACCTGACGTTTGACATTCTGCATATATTTCGTCATTGTAGCATATTCTGGCCAAGAACCTAGACAAATATGTATACCGAAGTTCAATTTATTTTTACGTGACGTTTAGGTGTGGGTTTATTCAGATATCATAGATAATACCACAATAAAAGACTAACATGGAAAAAAGTAATAATGGTGATGCATGCTCCAAAAAGCTTGCCTTTTTGTTTTGTATGCAAAATGCAGGACACTTTGAGAGGACTTTATTATGGAGCCACATATTCCACTGAGTTGCCTTTATTGGCTTTAGTCCCAGGAAAACATATTTCATAAGTTTTATCTATTCCATACTGTTTATAATATATGTGTAATCTGGTGTGTTCAGTTGGATCTGATATCTAAAGTCCTCTCTTCAACCAAGCAACTCTGCTCTTGAAACCCTAATGGCTGCAAAATCTGCAGAATCCCTTGTTCTTTGCAAAAAGACTTTCCAAATGCCTGTTTAATTCCTCTATTTAGATTAAGTTTTATCAGAATTTGAGCTATTCCCCTGGACCAATTAAAAATCAACTGCTGTTTTCTTATCTTTGTACTTTGTACTCTTGACTACATTTGGCATGATAGAGTTGTAACTGGTTGAGTTCGTTTGGGTAGAAGTCAATAGCATGCATGCCCTTTTCTGGGGAGGCTTCCCTTATCAATGCACCATTAAAACCAGCCTGATCTCGTGAAAATTACGTAAAAATGGCAACATGTTTGCAAAAACGGAATGACATGCTTCATTACACGTTTGGCTACAGTTTTCATGTGAAATGATTAACAGGGGCACCAAAAGTGAGGGAAAAGATGCTGTAATCACAAGGTTTTTAAGGTGAATTTAGACATTTTAAATGTAAGGTTTTAATGAGTAAAACATACCTCCCTAACCTAAAACTTGAACCTAAACAATAGTGTCCAAAAAGCAAGTGAGAGGTAACCAAAACAGACATACTGTACTCACCCTTAACCAATGCCTAAACTGAACCAATAGTATCCTAAAATCAAATGCAACATTATAAGCACATTTCCTAAAGCAACAACACAATTTTGTTGCCTCTATGACACTTGTGTCTTATATGTCAGTTTGAGTGCTTATCCAGGCTTGAATCTAGGTTTCCCATCTAGTCCATCACGCTATCAAGGGATCTACAACAGATGCTAACCACATTGGAATTGTGTTAAAATGTATAGTTTTTGTTTTGTTTTTCAAATTGTGTGTCATAGTAAAAGTATTTCGATATGATAACATATCAGTGTGTGAGTAATAGTGTAAAAAATAAGTGTTTTATCATAATCAGTCATTGTACTGGTGATTTGTGTGAAAGTGAATAAAAAGCACAGTTGTTGTACACAGAACATCAAACAAGTTGTACAAACTGTATGTCCAGCATCTCAAAAGGCCCCAATTCAGATCTAGACAGCATATTTGTTCAGAGGCTAACAGGATTACACCTGCATCTCACTAAAATGGACATATTTCACATGGATTGTGATTGTGTATGTTGCCTAGCAACTCCAGATGGATGTGCATTAGGTAAATCATTTTACTCTACAAGAAAACACAGAACGAGGCTGAAAGGTATTTTCACAGCATTTTTAAGTGTCCATCTTTCAAGCGCTTGTCTCATCATAGCAAATTCAATACTTGTTCTGTTGTGCAAAGGGAAAATGTTTCCATTGCTCATGCTTGAGCATAATTGAAGCGAACAGAGAAAAGGATGATCTAGAGCTGCTAACACCCAAGACAAAAACTTGGATTGATGAGATGAAAGGACTGAGCGATGTTTTCCAGTTCCACTTTAACTGCTGTTTAAAATTAAAAGACACAATACGGGACTGCTCTGTTGTGCTCTCCAAGGAAAACACTTAGCATGGAGTGAACACGGTCAATTCGGATCAGTGCACACGGAATGGAGTTTTCTCGCAGCTGAGTTGGTTGCACATCACAACAGTTTGGCAGAAATTACATGGTTTGTTTCAATAACAGCTGCTGGTGTTGCTTTTCACTCTTGATTTTAGAATATGTTCCAGTACCACAACAACTGACTCGAGTGAGTCAAAGCCAGATAAAGAGAAGAGGACTGTTCATGATGTTTTTATTGAGTTGTTAAGATAAAAGAATGTAGCCTTTCAATTAAATCAATACTGCTTTGTGAACCTCAAACTTCAGAAAAAGACAAATGAAATAGTCTTGCATAGCCAGACTTTTGACTATCAACTTAAAGTCTGGTCCAGTTTGCAGTAGTGATGGGAAGTCAGATTTTTTCCACGAACCTGTTCTTTTGGATGGTTAATTTCACTGAACCGGTTAAAAAAAAATAATATTCACCAGTTCTTTTACATCATCACATAATGACTTCACTGTACATAATGCTAATAAGCCGCCATCATAGAATACACGCTCAAACACATTCAATAAAGCAAGATGTAAGCACGTATTGCTGAAAATTACATTTAATTATGTTATAAGAATAAGGGTGTTGGAAATGCTGGTGTTTTACACATGTCTAAAGTTTATGCACCGATCAGCCACAATATTAAAACCACCTGCCTAATATTGTGTAGGTCCCCAGTCGTATCCGAGTGCCTTGGTCAGACTGGTTTGAACTGACAGTTCTCTGTAGACCTCTCTCATCAACAAGGCAATTTCATCCACAGAAATGCCGCTCACTGGATGTTTTATTTTTTTTGCCACCATTCTGAGTAAATTCTAGATATGTGTGAAACTGTTATGTATGCAAATTACAAGAGCTCAGCAGTTACAGAAATACTCAGACAAGCCCATCTAGCACCAACAATCATTCATGGTCCAAATCACTGAGATCAAATTTTTCCCCCATTTGATGGTTGATGTGAACATTAAATGAAGCTCCTGACCTGTATCTGCATGATTTTATGAACGGCACTGCTGCCACACGATTGGCTGATTAGATAATCACATGGATGATTGTTGGTTTCAGACGGGCTGGTTTGAGTATTTCTGTAACTGCTGATCTCCTGGGATTTTCACGAGCAAAACTCTCTTGAATTTACTCAGAATGGTGCCAAAAACAAAAAACTTCCAGTGAGAGGTAGTTCTGTGGATGGAAACGCTTTGTTGATGAGAGAGGTCAACAGATAATGGTGTAGTGAGAATCACCCTGGCTCCAACTGAAATGAACTGGGCCTCACACAAGACACCAAAAGTTGTAGTGTACGTGTGTGCAATTATTAATATCAGACGGCCCCTCCCTCCATCCTCGGGGCACCAGCTAAGGAGTTTCACCTTAACAGTAAAAGAATGATCCAAATGGACCTCTTAATGAGGCAAATATTTTTCCAGATTTGTCTGGATGCTAGGGTATGGCAACTGCCATACTCTGCCATATGCAAACGGCACCCCTGGTCAAGTTAATAACACATCCTGACAGGATTAAAAACGTATGGCTATATAAGTAGAGTGCGCTGGTGCTGACCTGACCGGTCTCAAATTAAGAATGTGTGCTGCATTATGAAGCTTAAAATATGGCAACAAAGGCCCTGTTCAATTGAACAGCTAAAGACCTGCTGCCTATGGATGAATGAGGGACAATGTCCCTAACATCTTTTCATAAATCTAAAATGTCCCGACCAACATTTGGGCAATTTTACCTCTTTTATAAAGTTATAAACTTTTTTATTTTCATTTTAATGACTGTTAAAAATATATTATATGGATGTTTAGACATATTTAAAACAAGATAAAAAAATGTGGATTAATAATTTTAATTATTTATTTATTTGGTTGTATTTATAGTGTTGGCATTTTCTTAACTGCTTGAAATTGTTATGCATCACTCCCTAAAAAACGCAGAATTTCATTATCATGATGTGATCTCTTTGGTTATCACATCTCTTTGAAATCTATTATGCCATGAATCATGTCAGGAAATAAAGAAATCCTCATTTAAATAAATAAATATATATATATATATATATATATATATATATATATATATATATATATATATATATATATATATAATTATTATTATTATTATTATATTTCCAACTCAGTCCTTAACATTTAAATAGTGCATTTAGGTTTCACAATGTTGTCTAAGTCATGGCTCTTATATTTGATCTACACAGTGAGAGGCCCTTTATGGGTTCCAATGTTGACATAAAAATATGTGGGAAAACTGCATGTCCTTCAGACTGATGGCTTTTAACACGGATCTAGGATCCCTGAGAGTAATGTTTTACATATATGGTATGTATTTTGGGACTAGTGAGAACCAGTGACCCACTACGAAGGGGTAAAACCATTGTCATGGCAATGAAAAATGTATGCATCAAAACACTGCATTGAATTCCAATATGGAATGTTTGGATTTTACCCAATCTATATTGTAGTATTAAATGAACAAAAAGGGTATTATAAGACTTAGCAAGAATGTTTAAGCTCAGTTTTTAAAGGAACATTTAGGGTTAAATATGAGTTAAGCTATATTAAGCTCTATTATTGACAGCATTTGTGGCATGATATCTGTAATGATGAGTCATAGGAGTTGAGATCCATATTCATCAAACAACCCTGTTGTAGTAGTCCAGGTAAAGTAGTCCAGGTAAACAGTAGTAAACATAAGCAGGCAGCAGAGAATCAAACAGGGGAAATCAGGCAGGTATCAAACAACAGGTAATAATGCTCAGAAATGTATGCAGGGTAAAACAAGACTTCGCAATGATAGCGAGTGAGAGTGAGTCTTAAATAGCTGTGTAAATGAGGAACAGGTGAGCAGGTAATTAGTGACCGGTTTGGGGATTATGGGAAATCCCCAAAGAGTAAAAAGTAAAAGACAATACCAGTGTGATGGAGACTTCTGGTGGTGAGCAGGAACAAGAGAGAGTGGCTCCTGAAGCGACCACAGAAACCAGGGCAGATCAGGTAGATGGCCATGAGACCAGGGATAACAGAGCAGGTCAGGTGGACAGCCAGGAGACCCAGAAGACCAGCTCAGGGTGGGGACTGAATCAGAAGGTCTGGTTGGTGGCCACAGGACTGAAATTGGAGCCCTGGGAGACTCAGAGGGCAGAGCTATGGAAGGAGGAGCCATGGGAGACTCAAGGGTCGAAGCCGTAGAAAGCGGAGCTGTTTGAGGCTCGAGGCGCAAAGTTGTAGAAGGCAGAGCCATGGCAGGCTCTAGGCTAAGAGTCCAGGATGACTGGGAAATGACATGAACAGAGACTCGGAAACGACCTCTGTGGTCGTGAACACTGGCAGAGACTTGGAAGTGACCTCTGTGGTCGTGAACATAGGCTGAGACTCGGAGATGACCTCTGTGGTTGTGAACATGGGCAGAGTCTCGGAGAAGGCCTCTGTGGTCGTGAACATGGGCAGCGTCTCGGGGACGACCTCTGTGGTCGTGAACATGGGCAGCGTCTCGGAGACGACCTCTGTGGTCGTGAACATGGGCAGCATCTCGGTGAGGACCTCTATGGTCGTGAACTTGGGCAGAGTCTCGAAGATGAATGCCCTTCTCCTCCTCCTCCTCCTCTGTGAGGCCGAAGTTGGCGGTGCAGGCTCTGGGACATACGAGGCTGGCAACGCTGGCTCTGGGACAGATGAGGCTGGCAACGCTGGCTCTTGGACGGAAGAGGCCTTCAGCTCGTTGGCCGTGGCATGTATGTGCGTTGGCTCGTTGGCCGTGGCGGTCATGGGCGTTGGCTCGTTGGCCGTGGTGGTCATGATGTGGAACTCTGGCTCAGCGGCCATGACTTGGAATAAAATAGTGGAAAGCAAGGGCACTGACAGTTTGTGGGACAGAGTCCTTGTGGCCCTTCGCACTGATATTAGTGGCGGATAGTTCAACTTAGTGACAAGGGCCGTGAAGATCTTGAGCAATGAGTCGTGGAAGACTGGATTGTGGAATGGAGCATTATCTTGAAGAAGATTAGACTGTTGATTTCCGGCTTCCTCATCTCCTATTGGATGTTTTAACGCAGCACGAAATCGCTGGAGGAAGTAGTTGTACGTAGGGAATGTTGCACTGTCGCCATTCCACACTGTTGCAATCCAGTCCATTGACTTACCGATAAGCAGCGAACAAACAAAGGAAACGTGGCTCTCATCAGTGGGGTATAGTGTGGGTTGGTGATTAATAAACTGGGAACATTGGAGTAGAAATCCTTCACCTTTGGCTGGTGACCCATTGAATTTCTCAGGAAAGGCGAGCCACGGGTTTGCAATAAATGTGCTTGGTGAAACTGGGTGAGCCACTGGATTGGCTGAGGAGATGACAGGTTTAATGCTGGCAAACAGAGGCTTTGCAAAGTTTTAACAAGCCCGTCTGATAGGGATGTCAGCTGGTCAAGCTGTTGGTGGTGTGCGGCCAGCACATTCACTTGCGCTGAGACCTCGGAGAAGAGTTGCAGGAAAGCCGCTGGATTGTTCTGTGGCGAAGTCTTCTGTAATGATGAGACATCTGAGTTGAGATCCATGTGCTGCAAACAATCAGCGTAATAGTCCAGGTAAACAGTGGTAAATGTAGGCAGGCAGCAGAGAATAAAACGGGGAAATCAGGCAGGTACCAAATAACAGGGAAAAACGCTCAGAAATGTATGCAGGGCAAAATAAGACTTCATAGCGAGTAAGAGTGAGTCTTAAATAGCTGTGTATATGAGGAACAGGTGAGAAGGTAATTACTGACAGGTCCAGGAATTATGGGAAATGGAGTCCAAAGAGTAAAAGACAATAACAGTATGAATGAGACCTCTGGTGGTGAGCAGGTGGAACAACAGAGGTGTGATTCATGACGATATAAATTACCAAGGAAATCCCGGCATGGGTTTTTAAAGCAAGTTGCAGTAATACTATGGAAGCAAACAGGGCCAGCGTTCCAGAGGGTTTAAAAGCATACATGTGACACAAATTTATATGAAGCACTTACATTAATTTTTCAGTGAAAACACATTTATTATTTGAGCTGTAGGCTACACTTTCAAATAATAGTTTGCTATGTATAAACAGTCCCTTTCTGGTGTCCTTGCTCATATCATGTAGATGTTGTCAGCTTTACCGCTGTAATGTGTTCATGACATTAAAACTGAGATTGGATATGCATGTAACTTTACACAGACAAGATCTATAAGCTATTCGATTACACTAGTCTCATTTTAAGATGTAAAATGTTTTTAAATAATTGTATTGCATCTAAAAGTTTTTGTGGCTATACTTTATTTTCAGACTGATCTCACTTTGAATTCGGTGACAGTAGATTGAAAGTCCTTCAGCTGAAATATGTCTGTGCTCACCGAGATTCAAACTTCTTCCCCTGCAGTGGCCAAAGCTGGAAGTGCTGTTGAACGATTGGGCATGTTTGAGATCCTGTTTATGGGTAAAATGTCTAAAGAGTGTCACGAGTTGTATGTTTTGTTGTAAATTATGTGATACAGTTATTAGGAAATTATATTTTATAAACAATATGCCCTAACCCTACCTAACCCTAACCCTAACCCTATCCTAACCCTTACGTAACCTAACCCTAACCCCAACTCTGTCCTAACCGTTAGTCAAATTAAATCTTAAACCCAAAGTACACTTCCATTTTGACGTGAAAGCTCAGTGTCTGCTTATAGTAGAACACGAGCCTGTCAAAGTATACTCCATATGACTGTGCATGCATACACAGGTGTTTGCCGCATGCGTGCTATGATTCTACGAGACACTGCATTTTTATTTTCAGGAGTTTATACCCATAAGGTTGTCTTTATAGTCCTTCAGATATGAGTTATACAAATACTGGTATCTCCTAACCTCCTCACACACGTGTTTTTGACATGCAAAAAGTGCTCAAGCACTCTGCTGATGACGAGAATTGCGTAACATGTCCAGTTCAGTACGCACACGTTCGTGTGACCGAAGTATACTTTGAGCTTTAGAGGGAAAATGTAACCACCAAATAATGCTCATCATTGTTTATGTGAACACAATGACTTCCTGGTTTCGTCGGGACCAGAACCAGTGTCTCGGAGGTAAGCTGTTACTCTATATGCAGTTTTTGCTTCAAAGTCAAGCTGGGATGAGTTGACAATATTTTCTGTGGTAATTGACATTATGCTACTAATGCAACTTGTATTGAAATTAGAAAAAATCTTAAAATTCTGCCCTTTTTTCATCATTTTAACAATATATTTATTAAATGCAATAGACTGCCAAACTCTATTCTCGTTCTGTTTTGCAAACCCCAGCTTCGACTTCAAGCATTAAGAGTCAAACAAAAGAAATGGGCATTATTAATGCTTTTTAGCCTAGCTTCAGACACCCATCAAGTTTTATGGTTAGATTTCAGGGAAATGATTTAATGGAAAAGGTTCAAGGCACTACACTGGCTGATTCAGCTTTCCTTTTCCCCCCTGCAGTTTCTCTTGCATACCTAATTCATGTTTACAAATGTTTCCCCTCTACAAGCGTGCACACACAAATATTCCCATTTTCCTTTTAGAGGTCATGGAAAGGTATGCCCTGCAGAAACCGATTTATGAAATGCTAATATGCAATGAAATTGTATGGATGGGAAAACAGCTATTATGGTCTGTTGGAATCTCTGAAGTTTTTCTTAGCTTGGTACCATTTTATCACCATCTCTGTTAGCATTATGTTGACCAACAGCATGCACTAGACTGTGCTCATAAATGAACTTACATCATGATGCATATTAGGGATAGGAAGGGTGGGACATGTGCATAATCTTTTTAGAGTCAATCTGGAATAAAACTGTGCACAATGCTAAAATGTTTGTTTTCATAATCTTTCATCAGAATGTAATAACATGCTCCACCCCTTAAACGACTTTTCTTTTCATCAAGCCCTCTTTTCAACTAGTGGGTTGTGACCCATATATAGGTCACAGGACTGTTCTGACAGCATTATCACTCCGGAAGGTGGCCAGATGTCCGAGTACCCTGACATCGACCACATTCAGCCAAGTTTCTGACAATTCCCATCAGACAATTTAGCATTCATTTGAATGTGTTTACCTTTTCCTGTGGTGCTACTGAAACAACCTCAGAAACAGGGGTTCTAGTCCCATGGAATTGAGAAGTAATAACATATAATCAAAACATCAGATCAATTCAGAGGATAATATTTCTCTCTAAGATTACATTTTACTCCACTGAGTGTTACGGTTAAGGCGCATGGTTACCGGAAATAAAGTTGTACCTGGTCAAAAACACAGAAAAGTTGCATCTGTATATAAGTCGCACTGACAGAGGTTGCTCTAGGACCAGGGAGCAGCCTCCTGAGTCTCGACTTCCCTCAGCCATTCAGCAGCATGTTGGACATGATCCATGGATATTCCCTCAGGATTACCATGGTATCACAGTGTTTTCGAGATAATCTACTTTAAGTAATCATCTATTAAATTTTTTTTTTTTTCACATAATGTTTGTTTTATGAAAAATATGTGACAAATAAGCCAAATCTGTTGTAACTATGCTGTGCACAGATAAACAACTTAGTCTGTGAGTAAAGGGGCGGTCACACTAGGCATTGAGCATGCAAACATTTTTCTTACAACACAACGGACCACGATACGATGTCACACGTGAGGAATTCCTTTTTCTCCCTAATTAGGAATGCCCAATTCCCAATGCACTCTAAGTCCTCCTGGTGGCGCAGTGACTCAATCCATGTGGTGGAGGACAAATCTAAGTTGCCTCCACATCTGAGACCATCAATCCGGACATCTTATAACTTGGCTTTTTGAGCACGTTAACACAGAGACATAGCGCGTGAGGAGTTTCATGCCATTCTACGCAGCATCCATACACAGCTCACCGCTCCACACCAAGAGCAAACCACATTATAGCGACCACGAGGAGGTTACCCCATGTGACTCTACCCTCCCTAGCAACTGGGCCAATTTGGTTGCTTAGGAGACCTGGCTGGAGTCACTCATCATGCCCTGGATTCGAACTCGCGACTCCAGGGGTGGTAGTCAGCGTCTTTACTCACTGAGCTACCCAAGCTGATGGTGGTTCTCAGTAACTTGGCAGAAAGGGGTCAATGCCAGGCTACCAGAAAATATAGTAGCAAAATTTTGAGTTCCCATCTGATCATTTTAATAATTTTAAATACCTGAAGAAACCAATAAAGCAATATTGAATTTGAATTTAGTAGGTCATCTTTGTGTGAATGCTTACTTTAAACTGGTATTGTGATTCTGTCCTCACTCATGATCAAAGATTCAGCTTGTCCTTCTCTTCTGGGACATACTGGAACATGGAGCACATGCCTGAGAATGAAAGGGGAGGATGCAGACCAGCCTGGGAAAGGAAACAGGCAAATTCCAACACTAATTTACAACAAGAGTAACTTTGACTCTAACATTGAGTGTGGATCTTGAATTTATCCTCCAGCATATAAACAGGTGATATAATTTGATGGGCTGCTCAAAAGACAAGGTAAGTGCAACATATGATTTTAAAGATTGGTGGTTTTGTTTTGAAAAATCCTGCAGAACTAGTACATTCTCTTGTGTTTTCAAAATGTGTTGAGTCCTGGGAAATGAACAGGGGGTTTTCATAATTAAAACCATAAGGTAGCAGTGCCTCTGTCTATTTTTGACAAATCCTTGCTGTATGGTTTAAACAGACAGCTGTACCCCTAAGATAGAGACATCACAAACAAGATCTCTTTAATATCACAATAGGGACTATTTTCACATGTGCCTTCTCTAGAGTCTCTAAAGAAATATCTCAGATTGTGTTGAGATTTGCCAAGATAGCAAAGTCTGCTATCAAATATCAGTAATATCAATATGATCTCCCAAGATAAAAGTATCTCCGAAGTGCCACCCATTCATTTTATACCTCTATATATTTATACCTGGTTAATGGCAACATTATTCCTCCTAACCAAGTAATTTTAGGGGAAACCTCAAGACAAAATTTATAAATTTACCTCTGGGCAGGGATTAGCTTTCCAAAAGGCATTTTAAATATATCAATATAAGCACTTGTTTTTCTGTACAGAAATGTAAACCCATATTTTTGTAAAGACAAGGGCTTTCACACATGTTTCATAGTGAAAGATGGTGGGTGTAAAGAATTACAAAGGCTTACGAGTGCTTGCGGGAATAATGAGTCTTTTTGTAATATTTTGACACTGCTTGATCCTAGCTGAGAAACATGTTGGTGGAAAAATGTGTTCAATTAAATCAGGGCCAAAATAAAATGCACATCTTGCCCATGTCAGTAAAAGTCAGGCAAACGTGGAAGATATAAATCACAAAATGTGGGAGACTCATCTAAACAAGAACTCTGGAAACATGATGAAGTGAGCAAATGGATCTCAGCCATCGCGCTGTCAGGCAAACAAAGAGACCACTTATATAGACCATCTTCTCACCCTGCTGAGGCTTATGTTTCTCTTCAAGACAAAGTATATCCCTTAGGCCAATTGCACAGATATGTTTGCAAGACATAACACCATTACAACAGGTGTTGTTTGGAATATTATTAACTTGCAGGTGCTCTGATTTTTTTAGAATTCTTTTGGAATGGACGGAAGAGAGGCTTTGGTGATTTCTACCAGTGTCATCATGTGTTTAGCATTTACAGGTAATCAAGAGATGCAACCAGTGTTGTGGAGTAACTAACTAAAAGTAGTGACGCATTTTGATTTAAAGCTTAAGTGCGCAATTTCTTTGCCCCAAGCGCAACCAAAGGGAATAATGCTTGTTTTCAAACAGGCTTCCTGGAGAAAGTCCCCCTGTGTTCTATTGGTTGGACAGCAAGATAGTCCCGCCTCAAACTAATTGGTGGAGTCAGTGTTGCTGTGTCGGATACTCAAATAAACAGCAATGTTTTGAAAGTGCCACAGAATCACAGTGTTTAGACTTTTACACTGATTCATGAGTCAACACTTCATAGAGTTTACAAAAGTCCTTGTATATCCTTTGTCCATAATTTTTTATATTTTATTTTTATAAATAAAAATTACAGCAGAGTTTCTGCTGCTGCTTATCACGGTTTTGAATTCAGCATTTTTTTTTATTAGTTCCATTTAGTTTATATTTATTTGTTCATATTCACGCTGTCACCTAACAAAATTTCTTAATCGTTTTTGAACCTGAAAAATACTTTTTTTTCCCTGAAAATTTCCATAACATATCATCCCCTTGAATAGCTATAAAGGATAGCTCCCCCCAAAAATTAGTATTCTGTTTACTTATACTTAGTTACTCTCTCTCATGCTGTTCCATCCCATTTGACTTTCTTTTGTCTGTGAAACACAAAAGAAAATATTAGGCAGAATGCAGCAGTCACCATTCACTTTCACTATATGGAGAAAGCCTTAAATTTCCTTTTGTGTTCCATAGAAAGTCATCAGGGTTTGAAACAACATGACAGTGAGTAAATGATGATGGAATTCTAATTTTTGGGTGAACTATTCCTTTAATGAAGTGGATGCAACAGACCCTTCCCATGACTCTCCATAGCCAAACAGTTAAAGTAGTTTTGAGAGGAAATGGATATTTACAGACATCATCTTTAGCGTTATTTATGCGTCTCTAATGACTGTAATGTCTATTGCACCATTTCTTAATGCTTCTAATACATTTGCATCATCTGTTGCTTTATTTTTGTATCCAAGGCTTGGTGAATGGCGCAGGAGATGACAAGTGCAGTAACGTACCATGTGACAAAGCAAACTTTGATGATAGTGTTTATGAAAACTGTATTCTCCCATTTAATCAATCCATGGCAATGACTGACTACCAACTAAAATGTCCCTGGCCGAACACTAGAAGGTATCGATCGATCTATCTATCTATCTATCTATCTATCTATCTATCTATCTATCTATCTATCTATCTATCTATCTATCTATCTATCTATCCATCCATCCATCCATCCATCCATCCATCCATCCATCCATCCATCCATCCATCCATCCATCCATCCATCCATCCATCCATCCATCCATCTATCTATCTATCTATCTATAAAAAACTTAATGTATTCAAAGTACATAAGGCCTATACAACCTTCAAACTTTTTTTAAACATTTAAAGACTTTTTCTTAACAAACTTTACTTTTCTAGTTAGAGATGTTCTCTTCCCTCTTTGTCAAGTCATTCTGCTTCCCTGGGGTGCTCTTTGTAACAACATTTTCATGAAGTACAGCCAACACACAGAACATGACTACAGAATGTTTGGACACTCTTCTTCACAACAGCTAGCCCATGTAATTTGTCCAAAACCAAAATATTTAGCAATCTGTCCAAGTAATTATCCCGATGAGCTTGCTAAAGAATCCAAAAAGGAAAATGTAATTATTATTTACTCATCCTCATATTTTTACAAGCCCGCATAACTTGTTCATTGTTCTGTGGAACACAAAATGAGACATTTTTCTGCATTTACTCACCCTCATGTCGTTCTGAACATGTATGACTTACTTTTTTCTGTGAAACTTTGGTGGATATTCTTTAAAAATCCACCTTTTGTGTTCCACCAATGAAAGAAAGTTGTACAGGTTTGGAACAACATAGGGGGTGAGTAAATGATGTCAGAACTTTCATTTTTGGTTAAAACTATCCCTTCAAGCAGGCAGCGTAAACACTGTAACAGTCCTAATGACGAACAAAGCAGTCATGATGTATTTCGCACATTCTTATGTGGGTGTTTGTGAAAGAGAAATGGCTGTGCTTGCGTTCTTTGGTTGTGAAATCGATGTCTAATTAGTCTGCTGTTTCCTATGTGCTTGTAGATACTACATCAATCTGATGATGTGCGTAGAGACTTCTGCAAACTTCACATGCTGCACTCAAGCTTCCTTCAGACACGAGATCTTCATGGAAATCCACCAGGTCTATTTCTCACTGTGCTCTTACTGGAAGGATCCAGGTTTGCACATACTACTAGCTCTCATTGGGACCAGTTCTATCATCCCGTTTATGACACCGTTCCTCTGCCACTACTTCAAACTGCATGAGTCTAAACTGCCAATGGAGGACCAGTGACAGTCTAGTGCATTACATTTTAGAATGAACAACAGAATGTCTGAATCAAATTACTAGTATTCTCAGATGTTTCGATAGTGCTGGCCGAGATTATTCACAATACATGCAATGATTTTGTTTGATGATATAAATTAAGCATCAATTTATATATCAAATAATGATGTTAATGCATTTTTTATTATTATTTGAATATTGTATTATTAGTTAATTGTGATTTATTAACCAGAATTCTTAAAGGAATGTTCCGGGTTCAATACAAGTTAAGCTCAATCTACAGCATTTGTGGCATAATGTTGATTACCACAAAAATGTATAATTTTCTTAAAAAAACAAAACAAACAAAAAAACTGCAAAAATCGAGGTTACAGTGAGACACTTACAATGAAAGTGAATGGTTGAAGAGTTTATACACATAAATGTGAAGCTTATTATTTTGTAAAAGCACTTGTATTAGTTCTTCTGTTAAAACTTTTGTATTATTTGAGTTGTAAAGTTGTTTAAATGGTCATTTTTATAGTCATTTTAGGGTTTGTCGACATTGCATCTTCATGGTAACAAAGTTGTAAAACTGTATTACTTTACATAGAAAAGGTTAGTAAGTGGTTTTATCACACTAAAAGCATATTAAATGCATATTGTTTATGTCTTCTGGTTGTACTTGTGGTAAAACTAATATTTTAATGTTCAAAAATTGGCCCACCCAATTCACTTCCATTGTAAGTCCCTCACTGGAACTCAGATATTTGCTTATTTATTTATTTTTTTAAGAAAAAGGAAGGATGTCAAAATAACTTGTGGCAATTAATATTATGCCACAAATGCTGCCGATTGCTGTCTCCCCACTCCCTTAATAATGATTATATATATAAGTATATACATATATATATATATATAATCCATCATGCTCCAAAACTTATTTAGCTGTATTGATCAGCCTTGACTCCAAGCAACCTAGCATGTTAATTTACTCTACAAAACAGTACAAAGACATCTGAAACACAATAAATATTTATTCTGAGACAAAAAAATAACCATTTGTTTTACAGTGCTCTGAAAACATTCTTTTTACAGAATAGCAATGGCTACTGCTATTAAAATATTCACATAACATCATAATATCTTCAGTATTGCTAATGCTAAAGTAATACATTTTATATTTTTTTTTTACCGTATGAACTCAAAATGTTTGTCTTATTTTCTGACAAACTGCACTTCTTAATTACGACCAGGCAACACTTGGAGATTTACAAGAGTTCTTTCTGACATGTTCTAAAAAACAAAACAAAAAAAAAACAAATAAAAAACAAAACACTACATCAAGTACAAATCAAGGTGTTTTTTTTTCCTCTTCCATCAATCAATATTTGTCTGCAAGAGCTTAAAAGTAATTTTGGGGTATTTTCATCTGAATCTAATGTACAGAGTAAATTTGCAATTAACAGTTTGTAATACAGTATGTAACAGAGGTAAGTGTTTTCCTTTGTACAATGAATCGCTCAGTATCTTAAGCTTAAACTCTTTAAAGCAACACTTTTTTCCACATAATGCATGGTTTAAGAACTGAATAAACAGCTCTGTTAGAACCAAAACACTGGCTTTTGTATTGTCTCCCCCTGTGTCTAGACTGCTGATTGTAAAATTTGTTGTGTATGAATGAGATTAATATAATCCATCTGCAAACATTTCTGATTGTCATCCACTTTAATTTTGCCACAATGGCAAAAAGAATGGCATTCAACATTCACAGCATTAAAAACAAAGTGAAAGGAAATGTAAGGAATCACAGTTCAGACCTTAAATTATACAGTAAAACATCTTTCGCATGATCGGGTGGGTGGTCTGCACGACTAGGGTGGCATCATCCACCAACACCTGCCTCATTCAGACACTCATTTTGCCTTTCCACGATTCATACCATTTCCTTTTTAACTTATGGCTCTTACATCTAAAAACCACCAACAAGTTGACAAAAACTGTTTTTCAACTTTTCATGACTCTAATATGACAGATGTGCCAGTGTCTTTGAGCTCCCAGAACACCTACACAAGTGTGTACTACAAAGAGGTTGTTAGATTTCCACATCACGCAAAAGTCTTCCAGATACTTTGTTAGTTGGAGAGACAACCTATCTGCTGCCGTGACAACAGCCAGGAAACCGCTTATAACAGTTACTGTATAACAACATTTTGCATCATAGGTAGGTAGCATCCTAACAGAAATGAAACCTCAAAAGGGACAGTTCTTGGTCAGAGTTGTGGCTTTGTGGTCAGTCTTTGACATATTGAGCAATGGTGCTCATCTGGGAGACCCAGGTTCCAGTCTGGCCCGAGTCATGTTTCCTGTTCTCTCTCAACTACGTGTCTTAAAAAATTTCAAAAATCTCCTATGCTCTACGTCTGTGTGCCAAACAAATAGCACTCCTCATGTAAAGCACACATGAGACTCCACTCCCAATTGATTTCAGTAGAATTTGGCATTAGCCCGTTGCTAAGCTAAGACATTTTTGCTAAATGATTTTCGTGGCTCATGACACATATCGCAGCAGTTTCAAGGTGAAATGTCAAAAAAAAAAAGCCGGCAACATTTTCCCACAAACAGATGTGATTTTTAATGTTAATGCTCTATCGAGTTTCAAATAAAAAAGCTAATATAAAAGCAAATGTGACATGGAAAAACACCCACGTCCTTCTGTGGTGTTTCTACGAAACGTTAGGCCCACTAGAAGTAGTTGGTTATGTAACGCAAACATTTGCCTTACAAGTTATGCGCTGCAGTAAGAGTTTTGAAGTCACAAGATAATATTGTGTGAGAAACAAGGTGAAATGAAGTGTTTATGAACTGATAATCTGTCCTTTAACTTGTGATTTGGTGAAAGTGAATGAAAGTCGTTGTTGTAGCGCCTCTAGTGTTCATTTCACTAGGAAATGATACAAACAACGAGCCACATAAAAATGATTTAGCAAAAGTGTAGGTGTAACTGGTTCTACTTAACCCCCTCTGAACGGGCTTCAAACCAGTGTCTTCGGCATGGGAGGAGGGCGTGCTAACGAGGAGGCTAAAGGCTACAGCCCCTAGTGTCAGTCGCTAGTGCCAGCACATACCGCACGGCTATCACATACCAGCTGGCTCCTGTTATATACTGTATGTATAGTACTGTGATTCTGTGTGACCAGGTTACAAATATTAGGTAAAATTATCAATAAAATAAGCAAAAAGTGTTGATACAAATAATGATATATACTCTTGAATGTGAAACCTCTAAAAGTTGGGTTTTTGTGTTAACTCTATAGATTAAATCTTGTAACTAGTGCAAGAGGATTTCTGGTTGCAGCAATATTTCAGAGTGGGAGACAAAGACGGACAAATTCAATACATGGAGCCTCTGGAACACATGTGTAAATTACCCTTTTCAGTATATATACAATAAACTGTTAACTCCAAAGAGCAGCTGCTATAAGAGCAACCAACAAGCTTTATCTCAACCTTATTTATCGTAGATTGCTGCTTCTCAGATGTTTCACAAGAACACGACCCCAGTAATGTCTCCTCTAGAGTTTCAGCTCTTCACAATGTCAGAAGCTTTGCTCAGATTTAACAAAAAATACCAAAGGTTGCAACAAAAAGTCAGAGACTGCACTATAAATGCAAATATTCACATTTAAATCTTCCAAGACCAAATTATCTGAGCTATGCTATCCACATTCATGTTACAGCACTCTACACTTATGTCAATAATTGTCTAAATGTGGGTCTATTTTAGGAAAAAGTCTCCTGATTAATCTTCTGGGAACCAAACATATGTTACTTGATATATCTGAAAAACCTGGCCAGAGCTTCACAAGCCATGTATTCTACTCTGTAGCAATAACAGAAAGCCTGTCTTCATCTTATTTCATCTTTCAGATACATCCCTAATAATTAGCAAAAATATTTGGTAACCAATTTAACCATTGGGCATATGTACAGAGCTATCGAATAGCTCGAGTAAAGTTACAAGGTGAAATACATCTGATGTGTGATTTCATATAGAGTGTTTGAAAGGCCTGCCATTCACAACCACACGTCTCTTTGTACAACCTGACAGCATTGAGAGCAGTACTTCGTCTTGGGCTTTCCAAGAAACTACAAGTCTATTTGGAGTAGTACAGCAAGACAAATATTCCTATATTGCAAAATGTATTTATTTTTTGGTAAAAACAAGAGAGAAAAAAAAAGAGCAAATGAAACGCATGTGGACTATGTGATGAAACGAGCTAGCTCTAGCGTGATTAGCCCCAGAAGTTTGTATTATGCACAAAAAAATCCAATACACGCATGGACAGCACAATATTTACTGTCCAAAGGGCAGCCTTCCATAATGACAATCCTCAGGATCGATGAAACCCTTAGGCCTGTTATCTAGTCAGTCCGATTGATAATAGTGGAATACCCACAACTTTTAAATGTCACAATCTGCCATTTGTAAAGTGAGAGAACATTCCTTTCGATGAAACTGCAAAAATAATGCTGAAAATCATGGCTGGGTCTAAGGGGGGCTAGGAGGGGTATTGCCACCTTAGATTTGCACCAAGCCTGAAACCCCCAGAAGCCCCCACCCTGACTGACAGTGAATCGATCCTGGGGTACTCTGCCCCCCCCAGACTGATGGCTAAATGATCAACTCAGGCACACAAGCATAAACATACAAGCATACAAGTGCCCCAGCAAAGATTGCATCACAGTACCGACCCTTGTTAAAATATTAAAGTGAAATCTGTCATTTCTGGGCTATTAGCATCACCTAACGTAGCTGCAAAAAAGAATGACTCTTTTCAAACAGATTTCCCGAACACTCCCCGAACAGATAGTCCCGCCTCCAAAATCTTGCCATCAGTTGAGGCAATGTTGCTGTGTCAGGCTGGTTGGGTTGCTCAATCAAACAGAACAATGTTTTGAAACTGCCGCAGGGCAACAGTGTTTGCACTTTTGGATACGTGGTAAGTTGAGCATGGCCTTGTTGGCTTGGTGAACATTTAAAAAGGTCATGCACTCCCTTTTAAAGTAGCTAAAGTTTGACGATTTGGCCCAAGGCCAGGTAGCTGTACTCTATGACCCTGACCAACAATTTGGCAGCACATTTCATTGGAGTAAAAGTTTCTTGCCTCAAGCCTAAACTGTAGTGATAAGTGCATCCATATACACTGGCAGTTTGACAGCCTTTGGACTCGCATTGATTCAAAAAGTTATAATTTTATGCAATCAATGAAATCCAAGTTTCTATGACTTTAACCCATTTCAGCTGAACTGTTCTCATAAGGAATGAAATGCAGTGAAATGGCATATAATATGGAATTAGTTCCCTGAAAACGTTTATCTATTAAAAACACACACTCACACATACACCCAAATAAATATAAAAACAACAACAAGACAATTGGGCAATAAATCCTATATAAATCTAATGTTAATTTTCTATATAGCAAGAAAACTTTTGAACAGCCCAAACAAAAATACATATTTTTGGAAATAAACGTTAAATAAAATCACTTTTAATGACTCTTTGTTTGCACAGGAAATTCTGCCCTTTCCATAAAAGGTGCTGTATGTGGTGTTCATGATGTACAATAACGTGGTACAAGGCAACTTAGATCTGCAGGCAGTGAGGCTTGTCCAGACATGCTGTGTGCAAAACTACCAGCTGGGAAGAATAGGGGGTTTGATTAGCCCCGTAACATAAGAGCCAACCTATTGGATTAGTCTCGCCTTCATTGCACATTGCAGCTCTAAACTTTAATAGAATGTGAGGTCTAAGGTACATGGGTCATACTGTATCTCACTGTATATTTAAAGCTTATTGGGCATCAGCTCACAAACATGTAGGTGGGATAGGCACAGGGAATAAAATAACAAGTATCCAAAATTTGGTCATTTTTTTTTATATTAGATGATTTAAATATTTTAAAGTACACATGAAATAATCCTGGAAGAAGGCAGTACACCAGAGTTCATCAAATTTCATACACCTTTGCCAACAGAAACCGTTATCCAGAGGTCTGTGTTTGATTAATCAGTAAGGAGGTTTGCCGTTTTGTGTGTCCTGTGTCTAGACAAGCATGTGGATCTCGTTGTATTCATCATGACCATCTTCATCAAAATTGGGCGTGTCCTCATCTGCATCCAACTGCAAGGAAAATAACACTTTAATCACATGATTCTTAAAATATTTTGGGTTCAAATCAAGTTAGACTCAATCGACAGCATTTGTGGCATAATGTTGACACCAAAAATTATTTCAACTCAGTCCTCCTTTTCTCTAAAAAAAAAGAAAAAGAAAAAAAGAAAGAAAAAATGTAGGTTACAGAGAGACACTTACAATGCATGGGAATGTGGCCTTTTTTTTAGGGGGAGGGGGTTAAAATGTGAACTTTATAATTTTATGAAATCGTTTTTCTTTTTAAACTTGTGTATTATATGCAGGGTTGGGGAGTAATGAAATACATGTAACGAGATTATGTATTTAAAATACTAAATATAAGTAACTGTATTCCACTACAGTTACAATTTAAATATTTGGTCATTAGAAAACGCATACATTCAAGTATTTTGATTACTGAAGAGATTATTTAGCATTTTATTGTCGTTTGTTTCATTTAATATTTAGTACTTTCAGATGAAAAACATTTATACATATAAATTATGTGATCCAAAGTGCATTTGAACAGCGGTGAAAAATTTTCTTATGATGTGTTACATTCATACGAGCAGACAGAGAAGTATGTTTGAAGTAAGTTTGGAGCAGAAGAAATAGAAATAAACCTTGTGTAAATTGTTAGCTTTATGCTAAGCTAAAATGCTATTTCTAGCCATTTTACATGCACATGTTACCAAGAAAATTCACTTTAGATCATAATTTCTTTTTTCTAGTAAGACCTTTGATATTAGGGCAAAAATCATATTCTTGATAATAATTTTTGTATTGTTTTCCTGTAAAAATATCTAAAAATCCTTAAAACAAGATCAATTGGATTTATCTTGTTTTAGAAACAACACTGTATAAGATATTTCGTTTTTTCAGAGAATGTATTTTTAACATGTGTGTTTTGTCTTACTGTACTGGCAGAGATTTTATAGTCAAAACAAGTGAAAAAATCTACCAGTGCTGAAGAAGTAATCCAAAGTGATTAGAACAAGTTACTGACCTTGAGTAATCTAACAGAAAATGTTACAAATTACATTTTACAACATGTATTCTGTAGTGGAATACATTTCAAAAGTAACCCTCCCAACCCTGATTATATGAGATGTAAAGTTGTTTTAATTGCCATTTTTACGATCGCTTTAGGGGTATTATGGTTTACGCCATTACATCGTCATGGCAACGAAGTTTTAAAACTGTATATAACTTAAAAAAATAGCTTAGTAAGCAATTTTATTGCACTAAAATCATGTTAGCATGCTTATTGTTTATGTCTTGTGGCTATACTTTTGATACAGTGAGTTTTTTAATGTTTACAAATTGGTCCCATTCACTTCTATTTTAAATGCCTCACTGTAACCCACATTTCTGCTTTTTTTTTAAAACAAAGGAGGGGCGTGACAAAATATATTTTTTTGGTAATTAACGTTATCCCACAAATACTGTCGATTGAGCTTAACTTGTTTTAAACTATAAATATTCCTTTAAATGGAGTTAAGAATTTTAAAACACATGTTCCCCAAACCCACACTAGGTGAAAGCAGACAAGACTTTGGAATATATAGTGAAGGGTTGTCAACATGAGACCCACATTTTAATAGTCCATACCAACATCAGTGAATTTCACATTCCTTGACACCAATTAATTGAAGATGATTTTAGTGCTGTAAAATCAGCGTTTTACCGGCATTGCAGCGTTTACAAAGATTACACGCTTCACTGGCGATATGACGTCAAGACAACGAAGCTGTATATTTGGACATAACTTTACACAGATAAATAAGTGAGTGATTTTACCACTAAAATTATTTTAAGTATCACTGTTAAATTATGTAGAGTGGTGGTGGTGCGAAGTGGGCTAAAGCACATAACTGTTAATCAGAAGGTCGCTGGTTCGATCCCCACAGCCACCACCATTGTGTCCTTGAGGTCTTAACTCCAGAGTCCTCCGGGGGGATTGTCCCTGTAATAATTGCACTGTAAGTCGCTTTGGATAAAATCGCCTGCCAAATGCATAAATGTAAATTTTAGCACGCATAGGGCTCTATTTTTGTGAGTGTGCAAAGCCAAGTGCTATGAGCTACCTCTTATCCAATTTTCACGAGAGTGCTAATTGTAATTGCAATTTTTATGCCAGCACAAAGCGCAACTAGGCATTGGTGGGAGTGTTTGCCCTATTGTGGTTGTATGCACGCAAACTGTAAGTGTATATTTTGTTAATGAAGTGGTGCAAAGAGCAATTTGCTATTTTCCTGAGAAATAGGTTGTTGCGCTAAGATGTTTCAATACCAACTCTTAACTCAGTGTTAAGTTCAAAACCAGTTCAATTCCACCAGCAGTTGCTAATAAAGTACATGTCCAAATTCTGAATGTACAGAGTATCAAATTATGTCCCTGACAATCGCAATTTTTCAGGGGTAATTGCTTGAGATTTGTATTAAAGACTGATTTTTAAGTCACTGCAATAGGGGACGGTGGGAAGAGGAGAGACTAAAATGTTTGGAATGGGTATGATTTTTGACTATATTTTCGTTTCATTTAAAGTGTATTTTGAATTTAGAAATATTTTTGTTTAATTTTTTGTGTTTGAATACATAATTTTTTTTTAAAATCAAAATTGACCAGTAGAAGTGAAATGCGTGCAGATACAGGAGTGTGTCACTGTCACAGACATATGCCTGGCATTCATTAAGGATGCAGTTAATGCACATTTTCTATTCTTCTAATTCCAGAGAAGAACCTCCTGAACTCAATTGCATTTAATCCAGCCCATTTGTGTGTTGCACAAGCGATTTTGCCAAACCTACTTGCATGTAGACTTAGCACATGCTTGCATGAAAATACCAAAATTACATGGCCATGCCCACTGACTTTCTGCTTATGACTTATGGCACAGCGCTACGCTTAACGCTAGAACTCTTAAAATAGGGCTGGTAACAGGTTCAGGATGGGCAAGGAGGAGGCAGGAACCGGCAGAACAGTCAACAGAACTTTAATGAAATAAATTAACATAAGCACACAGACGCGCGCACACACAAACAGTGACTGCGTGCGTCTCTCTCTCTCCCTCGAACTGGCGTCTCCAGCTCCCCTTTATCTCTCTCTCCCGCTGATTAGGTGACTCATGGCCAGCCTGTCCACACCCTCCTCCTCGTCACACTCCTCCCCCGCCTGATTCAGGCCGGGGCACCATCCAGACTGGCCTACCTCCTTTCCCCATCTCTGGAGGGGAGACGCTGCTCTTCCGGCCATTCAACCAGCCGATGGTCCACCCTGCCTCCTGGGGAGAGATGAGTGGAGGGACACATGGAGAGAGAGAGAAAAACTTGCTCGCCGGTTCCCGGACACGCCATTACCTGGTCCTCAGCCACTCCCTCTGCCCTCTGACAGACCTCCCTGGGCGGCCGGCAGCTGCGAATCTGTCCCCCGGCGGACAGCTGCAGCTCCTCCCCTGCCAGATGGCAGCGGAGAGGACTCCACAATAGCGCATCCCTCCTCCTTCCTGGGTTTTGGCACCAAGGGGTTCAGGATGGGCAAGTTGGAGGTGGGAACAGGCTCAACAGAACTTTAATGACATAAATTAACTTAAAACAACACAAAACACACACACACACACACACACAGCGGCCGCGAGTGTATCTCTCTATCTCGGACTGCCGTCTCCAGTTCCCCTTTATCTCTCTCTCCTACTGATTAGGTGACTCAGAGCCGGCCGTGCAAACTCACGGCCCGGCCATGCCCTCCTCCTCATCACAAGGGCCCATATTGTTTATTTTGAGACTATACTTTTAAAACAGTAAGTATATTATTGTTTATGGACTTGCCCCATTCACTCCCATTACCTCACTGTAGCCACGATTTTTTCCTTGTTATTTTAGGGTCATGTAGAAATCCTTTCTTTTGATAATCAACATTATGGCAAAATTGCTGTCCTGGAATCGTCCTTTAAAACCACGTGCACACAGCACCAGAGATGAACCAATGCAACATGAATAAGCAGAACCCACCGCTGCAAGCTCTCTCTCCTCAAAGATCCTGGTGAGGATGAGTCTCCGCAGAGGTACAGTCATGATTAGGATGAAGGGAAAGGCCAGAGAGACTACAGTCGACTTTACCACCCACAGCAGGATGATACACAACAACTGAATGATGGTGAACAGATTCATGCGCCACGTCTTCACCTGTACAGAAACAAATCATGTCTAGAATTACAAGTATTTGCTTTGCCTCCCTTTTGCTTTAATGACAGCATGCACTCGAGCTAGCATGAACACCACAAGTGCGTGCAAAAACTGATGATCCATGTTATCCATCATGATTTGAAATGTTCCAAAGAGAAAAGTCACACATTTGCTCACATTAGATTATATGATTAGTGACAGACATAGTGCAACATCTTAAATATTTATTATTTAATTAACATCATAATGATTATTTGTTTTAAGTATTTCAAAATCGTAGGTTTCCAGGTTTAAATAAGATTTTAAATCCCACAAGACAAGGTTTATATTGTTGATGTTTGTCAAATAGTGCAAAAGAATATGGAGATTTTTGCGCCACCTTGTAGCCACTTCAATAGCTTTCAAATTAAATCCAAACTTGTAGCATATATCAAATGGAAATCAAACACAAACACAGATAGGTGGTTACCTTGGTAACATAGATGTGGTCAGGGTGATGTTTGGCAGGTGTAACCATGAGTGTGATTCGCTCATACAGCTGGATACCAGTGAGAGACGTGATGCCCATGTACAGAAATATCCCAAACAGCACAGCCAAAGGAATATGACGAAGTATATCTGTCATTACTATAGACATACCTGCAGAGACAAAGACAATACAAGATAGTGTGTTAGCATATGAATATTGTTATTTTTGCAATTCTATTTGGTGCTGCTAGTGGTGCAGAAATGAAACGCTTAACCACTAAATGTACTAAAATGAATAATCGCCATAATCGAAACACTTTATTAGGAATGCTATGGTCCTAATAAAGTGCCTGATGTGTTCTTCTGCTGTTGTAGCCCATCTGCCTCAAGGTTCAACATGTTGTGCATTCTGAGATGCTATTCTGCTCTCTACAATTGTACAGAGGCGTTATATGAGGTACCATAGCCTTTCTGTCAGCTCGAAGCAGTTTCGCCATTCTCCGTTGACCTCTGTCATCAACAAGGCATTTCCGTCCACAGAACTGCCACTGGATGTATTTATATATTACAGAAATACTCAAACAAGCCCATCTGGCAACAACAATCATGTCACGATCTAAATTCCCCATTCTGATGGTTGATGTGAACATTAACTGAAGCTCCTGACCTGCATCTGCATGATTTTATGCACTGCACTGCTATCACACTATTGGCTGGTTAGATAATCGCATGAATATGTAGGTGTACATGTGTACCTAATAAAGTGCTCATTATCATAACTGTATGCTTTTTAAGGTTTACAAGCAATGTAGTAACTTTTTTGAAGGAGCTTTTACAACTAACACACTTTTGCTTCTGTCTACACCGTTTTTCTATGTAAACATGCTAGATGCTTGTGTCATGTCTCGCTGCTTTTTCTAGCCTCTTGCAGTGATGCTAGTGTTAGATGATGTGTCAGGTTAAAAAACTTTTAAAAACACTTCAAGAGACACCTGCATTCTGTTCTGTTGTGCTGATTATAGCTTTTCAATGCAAGAATGCGCTAGGTCTAAACGGCCCCTTAATATACTACGTGCAGTCACATGGGGTGTGTTTATCTGCATTTTTACAATATCTTTGAACATGGCTCATCCAAAGACAATTTAGAGTCACACCAGTTAGGCCACATCCACACAAATACAGTTTCCTTTGAAAACTCAGGGTACAGGGTTTCCTCACTGAAAAATGTACTTATGAAAGCACTCTTTATTAGTGCATACTTGGGAAGACTATGATGTTAGGAACCTGAAAACAGAGTTTTGCAACAAAAACGGATGTGTGTGGACGTGGCCTTACAAACAAATGTAGTGTTTCTTACCCACTAGGATAGCCACACACATCCCAGTCAGTCTCTGTTCCTTCACTTCTTGTATCATGGGCTTTTCTCCGGGAGCAGTGGCTTTGCTCATGACAGTCAGTGCATTTACGTGGGTCACTGAGCGCACAGTGGCAGCAGTCAGCCAGGGCAGGCCAAACAGTGGGCAGATAGCTCCCAAAGTCACTATCAGAAGCAGATCCAGATGAAAGCCAGAACCCTTCACCAAACGTCGCTCCTTCTTGCTTACTATCAAGCTGTAGAAGGGACGAGATAGATGTAAAACAAACAAAAATACAAAAAGTATTTGAACACTTAAATCAGACTTTAAAATGTCTTATCGTCATTGCATAAACTAACAATATATTTAAACAAGTCGCATATGTGCATAAATGATGCTTGAGCTAACTTCACTTTTTTGTGTCATTTTTGCAATGACTTTAAAAGTAATATTCCGGGTTCAATACAAATTAAGCTCAATCAATAGCATATGTGGCATAATGTTGATTACCACAAACATTTATTTTGGCTTGCCACTCCTGGGATAGATGATCTGTTGTGAAGGGCTGTTCATATAATCTTATCGTACACTGGCTTTACTCACGTGGTGATCTGAGTCTCCATAAATATGAGGATGAAAACCAGCAGGGCCGGGACCACAGAAGCCCCCATCATCCAGACCGGGAAAGGCTGTTTATCTCCAAATGGACTGATAAACCAGCTTCGTTTGTCCGGAGATGTGACAGAGAAACCAGAGGGGACGTTCAGCTTCTGCAAGCAAAAAAAAACAACAAAACAAGCACTCAGATCCCGGATATCCCAAGCTTCACTTGTTGCAGCGCTTTGCCAAGCCAACCCATTGTAATACATGTTCGGATCAAAGCTGGCTCCAATTATAGGCAAGTATTGTGCATAATAAGAAGAGTAAGTTGGTAGAGCACTTTCTTTGTGGTAATATACTGCTGTGGTTCTCAACTCCTGACCCAAAAAATGGGTAGCAGCAGATATGTTCTGATAGAGTCGCAGACAGCAGGACAAAACAATGCAAATAATAGAATGCAACTAACCATTCAATCATGCTCAGTTATGATTGCAATATATATAGTCTCATCAACTTTTGAAAGGGAGTAAAAAATGCTTTCCGATCAAGGCTATATATCCAAGCGAACTCTAGGATATTTTGGCCTCTTACATCTACCGGGCTTCCGGCTGTTCAGAGTGGATCGCACCATGGATTTAACAGGGAAAACGAGAGGTGGTGGTGGAACGTGTTTTTACATCAACAAATGTTGGTGTACAGATGCAACAACGCTTAAGATGTGCTGTCCTAATGTCCTTGTGTATTCTTGTGACTGTTAACATTCCTCCACAAGCATGTGTGTGTGCAGCACTGCAACAGCTGGCTGACCAGATCACAGACACGGAGCAACAACACCCGGACTCACTTATTATTCTTGGAGATTTTAACTAAGCAAATCTCACATGTGAACTGTCCAAATACAGACAGCACATTTATACATACCCCACCACTGACAGAAATACACTGGATCATTGCTACACAACAATAATCCCTCGAGCTTTGGGACTCTCTGATCATCAGGTTCATCTTCTTCCGATCTACAAGTAGAAACTCAAGCATGTTTTGACTGCACTGATAGGAGAGTTTTTAAGGCTGTAGCCACCGACCTGGATGAGCTCACAGATACTGTGACATCATAAATCAGTTTCTGTGAGGATATGTGCATTCCTACAAGGACTTATTTAACATACAACAATGACAAACTCAGGCAGCTTCATCAGGCCAAAGATGATGCTTACAGAAGTGGAGATAAAGTCTTGTACAATCAGGCCAAAAACAGACTGACAATGGAGATTAGAGTGGCTAAAAGAAGCTACTCTGAAAATCTGAAAAACAAGTTCTCAGATAACGACCGTGCATCAGTGTGGAGAGGCCTGAAGGACAGAGTAATTTAGGGAATCAATAACTGACTGACGATCTGAATGTGTTTTACTGTAGATATGAAAAGCCAAGTCTCACACACCACACCCGCTCTGACCTTCACATCACACAGACATTTACACCTCCTGCAACCCCCCTCCTCCCTTTACCTGCTACTCAACCTGCACTTAACCCTCTGGGGTCTGAGGGTGTTTTGGGCCCTGGAGAAGTTTTGACATGCCTTGACATTTGTGCTTTTTTCACTGTATTCAGCACAAACTGGGCTAAAATAATATGTGAGCAACATGTGTGTACATGTTTCTATTTTTGAGAAAATAACGTTTATGCATGTTTTTTGAATAAACAAAATTTTTAAGTCATTGAAATAAGGCCATATAACACATACTAAACATTTGTCCACAAGCCTTTTGAGAACTGGATCTTGTAGCCAAGAATTTTTGCTACAAAATGATGTAAAAAACATCCTGATCACTCATTCATACAAAACAATATAGTACTTTAACTTTTGTAAGACACTCTTAGTGTTGAAAGCTCAGAGGATATGTGAACTATCATGAATATTGATTGTAATTCACACCCGAGGAGAAAAAAAAACCCTCCCCTGGGCCTATCAATGAGGAATGTGACAGAAAGAGAATGAATGTTTGGAGGCTTAATGATCAAAAACAAGTTTTAAATTAAAAGTATGTTAAAACACTCCGGCGCGTCCGTCGACCCCACAGGGTTAATATCTGTGAAGAAGATGTGTGCTGGGTCTTCCGGAAACAGAAGACAAAGAAATCACATGGCCCAGATGGTGTTTCACCCAATTTAATAAAATCCTGTGCTGACCAGCTGGCCCCCCATCTTTACACAGATCTTCAACACATCACTGGAGCAGTGTGAAGATCCCAGCTGCTTCAAATGCTCCACCATCATCCCCGTCCCAAAGAAACCCAAAATCACAGGACTTAATGACTACAGACATGTTGCTCTGACATCTGTGGTCATGAAGTCATTTGAGAGACTGGGGCTGGCCCACCAGAAGGACATCACTGAACCCTTTCTGGATCACCTGCTGTTTGCTTATTGAGCTGACAAGTCTGCGGATGATGCAGTCAATATGGGACTGCATTACATACTTCAACTAGACAGACCAGGGACTTATGCAAGGGTACTACTTATTGAATTCTGATCGGCTTTTAACACCATCAACCCTGCTCTCCTATGGACTAAATTAACCCAGCTCTCTGTTCCCACCTCTATCTCTCAGTGGATCACCAGCATTCTGATGGACAGGCAGCGGCTAGTGAGACTGGGGAAATTCATCTCCAGCACATGTACAATCAGCACTGGCACCCCCCAGGGATGTTTTACCCCATTTGATGTGAACATTAACTGAAGCTCCTGACCAGTAAATGCATGATTTTATGCATTGCACTGCTTCTACATGATTGGCTGATTAGATAATCGCATGGATGATTGTTGGTGCCAGACGGGTTGGTTTGTGTATTTCTGTAACTGCTGATCTCCTGGGATTTTCACACATATCAGTCTCTATAATGTACTTAGAATGGTGCCAAAAAAAAGAAATAAATAAAAACATCCAGTGAGCGGCAGTTTTGTGGACAGAAATGCCTTGTTGATGAGAGAGGTCAACAGCGAATGACCAGACTGGTTCGAACTCACAAAGTCTACAGTAACTCAGATAACCACTCTGTACAATTGTGTGAAGAATAGTATCTTAGAATGATCTCTCATTCATTTTGTGAATGATCATTCAGTGAATGATGAAACCATAACAAAATGCGATAAACGGTAAAATTATATTTGCTACAAACCAATGTGCTAATAATTAATATAATTTAATATAATTTTAATTAATAATAATAATTAATGATAATAATATGATGACAGATATTGCAAGGGAATAATGGTGGCACCGTAGTTATACGTTGAAAATAAGGCATATAAGTTGAAGACACAGCACATGAGAGATTGAGCAGGTTAAACAGTGTGATTTACCTGTGTGTATGTATCAGGGATGGAAATGTCCACCAGTACAGAAATCAGGATCGAGATAGGAATCCCAAAGTCTCCAATGATTCTTCTGGCCTTTGAAGATTACGTATGTGGAAGAGCAAAAAAACATTTGACATTTACATTCATCTATATAGCTAGCTCTTTTATTCAAAGCAACTTTGAATGAGCAGTACGTTTTCACTAAGAATCTTACCTGCACTGCACTGCAAAAAAATAAAAAATAATAATAACAAAAATCATTTTCTTACTGAGTATTTTTGTCTTGTTTTCCAGTAAAAATATCTAAACATCCTTAAAAGAAAAAAGAAGATACATTTACTTGAGAAGCAAAGCGTCATAAGACATTTGATATTTTTATTAGAGAAATCTAACAAAATGCAGACACCTTTTATCTTATGACAAGAAAAATCTATTCGCCAATGGGAAAAAAAAATAAAAAAAGTTGTATTTTTCTTATCACTGTTCACTTTCAATATATGGGAAAAGCAGCATCAACAGTCTTAAGTGTCTTCTCCTCTTTGTGTTTCTTAGATTTTTTTGAAGAAAATAAGTCAAATAGGTTTTGAACTGAGTGTTGAGTTTGTAATTGATGGCAAAATTACATTTATCAAGTCATATTATCTAATACAATTTTGCTTCTATGCAAATGCTTTTCGTTTTAAGGATGTTTAGAAAAAATGGAGCAAGAAAATAATTTTTTGCAGTTCTGACAAAATAACACCACACTGTACCTTTCCACCAAGGAATCTGCTATTACGGAATTTCCGGAGGAAGAAGGCCACAAAGAAGGTTCCCAGCATTATCACTAGGGAGAGCAGGGCTGTGTTGGGCTGGTTGAGAATGGACTCCTCGATCACACTGACCCTTTGAAATGTGTCTATGGGTGTGAAAGCAGGCAGTACAGGAGCCGTAGGGTAGCTTTTCATTAGAGGGTGCTCTTGAAACACCTGGGGAAAAATAACCCAAAGATTTAACTCTATTTCTGAGTCTGACAAATACATAAAAGCACAAATGCTCACATAATAACTGTACCTTAATAAGCTTGGAGAAGGTTTCATAGATGAAAATTAGGGAGATGAGAAACGCAAATATCTCCTGGGTGAAAGGGGAGATGTAACGCACAAGGAAGCTCCCCTCAGCTGCCACTATCACAAAGACAATGAAAATAAGCCAGAACCCGATCCACACTCGCCCCGTGAGATACTCGAAGCCCTGCGACTGGCAGAACTGTAATCAAGAAAGAACAAAAAGAGTGATAGAAGATAGAAAGTTGAGAAAATCTTTTCTCAATTATACTACTTTCAATACCTTGTAATGGCTGAGACACAATGAGAATAAAGCAATAAACCACTCAAGGCAATGAGTTACAGTGATTTTACCATGGGTAAGGTGTTCATAGGCACAAAATGAAGCAAAAACACTTAACAGTGGGAAAATCTTTTGAAAATGGCTTTTTTAAACAGTAACAGCAATATGATAAGACACTAAAGTTGAACATACAATTACATTTGAAATTAATTGTCGGAATAGACGATTATTCCGTGAAGTAACACAGTTCGTAAAGCTAACTGTAAAAAGTTGTTATGCAATGTAGCAACTTAATATAGTATGTCTGGTTACAGGTGTCAGGGTTGCCACACGTTTTGACCAATGAATTTCCTTGATTTTTCAAAAAAATCTATAAACACTGTAGAAATTGCTAGCCACTTAAATGTATAGTTCACCGAAATGTTTTTATTTTCTCATCATTTACTCACCCTCATGCCATCCCAGATGTGTATGACTTTCTGTCTTCTGCAGAACACAAAGGAAGTATTTTAGAAGAATATCTCAGCACTGTAGGTTCGTACAATGCAAGTGAAAGGTGACCAGAACTTTATAGTTAAAAGAGCACATAAAGTAATCCATACAACTCCAGTGGTTAAATCCATGGCTTCAGAAGAGATATGATAGGTATGGGTGAGAAGAAGATCAATATTTAAGTCCTTTTTTATTGTAAATTATCCTCCCTGCCCAGTAGGTGGCGATATGAACAAAGAATGTGATTCACCAAAAATAAAATAAGAAGAACTCTTATGAGACGCTTGGATCACACCAGAATACATGGACTTAACCACTGGACTTGTCTGCATTACTTTTAACTGCCTTTATATGCTTTTTTTGACCTTGTTGACTTGCATTGTATGGACCTAAAGAGCAGGGATATTCTTTTAAAAATATTTGTTTGTGAAAAAAGTCACACATCTGGGATGGCATGCGAGTGAGTAAATTATGAGAGAATTTTCATTTTCGGGTGAATTTCTTTCTCACCAACACCTATTGAATGCCTTCAGAACATTTGAAATATGATGCATGGAAGTACTTTTAGGGTTCCTTTTAAGCTTTAAATTGAGCCTGTGGTATTCATTAAAAAATCTTCTTTTGTGTTCCACATAAGAAAGAAAGTCATATAGGTTTAAAACAACATGAAGGTGAGCACATGTTGACAGAGTTGACATTTTTGGGTGAACTGTTCTTTTAAAAGTCTATCTGTTTTTAAAAAATACCTTATAAAAGGCCTCCTCAAACACCAAAAGTGGTCCAGAGAAGCCAATAATGAGCAATGGCTGCCCAGCTAGCAGCGAGAACAGCACTCCCACCGTTGCCGTGGAGATGATGAGCTCAGAGACTCCCATCATGCCTTGTGTCTTCTCACCTAAATAAATGGTAACATACAGTATGGAGTTAGTCACATTGTTTCATTAGTAAAGCTGATAGATGAGCCAAGGGATTAGTCTTACTTGCCTAATAAACCTCCAAAGGTGATCGTGGGTGAAAGAGCAGCAAAATAAATGAAAATCACAGCAGCAATACATTGAGTGTCCATGGCATCCTTCAGGTCACTTATGTAACGAGGATAACGGCGGCGAATATCGTGGATCAGACCCCCAAATGGAATCCCAGAACGTTTGAGAGGGTCAACATCGAACTGGTCCTCCTCTCCCTGTTTATCTGTACTCACATCTACAATACAGAGCACGAGCAGACAGGTCAACATCCCCAGCAGAAGCATCATGCCCCCCATCAGATTGGTTTTAAAATGCAAATGACTACAGCTTACATCAGTACAGTCCTTTAGAATGGATTGCAAATACTACAAATTAATGAAGGAAGGTTGAACTAGAGCCTAGTTGGTCAGGATTTTGCAGTCTAGGATAAATTTTGGGAATCATAAAAGTCTTCTCTTGCTGTTTCCTAGCAAAATCTGCCATTTTTGATCACTAAGTGTGACGTTCACAGATGGCCCATTCATTGCTTTGCAATGAATCAGCCTCCGGCAAAGTTCTGGAAGTGTCCGAAATTTTCAGTCGCAGTTGTTTAGTGTGACTGCTCCTACGATGGCCAGATGAGAGAAAGCACACAGTCAAAGCTATCAATCAGGATGATTGGGACCAAAGTCTTGACTACAAAGTATTGATTGTTTCATACAGTCTGAAAACGTCTCAGTTACGAACATAACCTTGGTTCCCTTAGAGGGAACGAGACGTTGTGTTATGACGTAATTGGGACTATATGAGTGAGTCACGTGGTCTGAAGCCTGTATACAATAACGAAAATACATTGGCTGATGCGCTTAAGTGACACCCATAGGGATCCGCGTCACAGAACCCATATAGACAGCTGCTTTGGCACTATTGTGCCAGAGTTTCTGCAACAGGCACGAGCCTATGTGGCAACTAGAGAGTGTGGCCAGCTACGCAACATCTCGTTCCCTTATTAAGTTATGTTCATAACCGAGACGTCAAGGAAACATTGACGTTGCATAATGAGGCCATTGGGACGAGATACCATCACGCCATGCGAACAGTAGCTGCCAAATCTCTAAGCAAGTGGGGCAAGCTTACAGCGGTGCACAAGTGAGCTAAAGAAATATAAATCTCAAAAACGTACTCCTGATCCAATGGAGAGAACTTGGGAAGCAGGAGACAAACTCTCGTCCAAATGATAAAAACCTAGCAAAGTTTGCGGAGAGGACCATCCTGCCACCACACAAGTGTTTTCCAAGGACGCACCTCAAGCCAATGCCCATGAGGATGCCATGCTTCTCGTAGAATAGGCTTAAATACCAGAGGCAAAGGCAAACCATGGGCCTCGTAAACACTCGAGATTACATCCACAATCCAGTGAGAAACAACTGGATCATGAAACAACTCTGCTTGGACACCGAAACTCCCCTGATGTGGCCACCAAACACACAAACTACTGCTCTGACTAACAACATTGGCAAGAATGGCCAGCATAAACCTGCAAAGCCTGCACTGGGTATAACATATGTAACCTTTTATGCTCTTCCCACTGAAATGGCGGAGGAGAAAAGGACTGAAAATTAACAAATTGCGAGCGAAAGGACATAGAGTTGACTTTAGGCAAATAGCCCAAACAAGGTCTCAGTGTGAACTTAGATAACCCTGGTGCAAATTTCATACTCAGAGAATTGATCGACAGGGCATGCAAATCACCAACCCTCTTAAACGATGCCAATGCTAATAACAGTACCATTTTAGAGTCCAAAATGTATCAGATACTGATGTTAAAGGCTCGAAAAGAGCAGCCAAGAGCGACTCTAACACCACAGATAAATCCCACAAAGGGACGCGGACGGGACGAAAAGGTCTAAGCCTGCGTGCATAAAATCCAGCACTGAACCAACCGGGCAGTGGACTAGATCCTCACTCCGAGCTGCGCACCAAAAGGCATAAATCCACCATTTACATATGTTTCAAACCACCCGGCTCAAGACAGAGTAACATAAAGGGGTTGCCACTCATGGATAAGATTTAAATAAAAAATATAATTTATTTTAAATAAAAAAGAACCTCATCCAGGTTTGCTCCACAATCTGTGGGTGTATCATCCATTCTCCAGGCATCAGAACCTGTCTGGACAGAAGTTCCGCCTCAAAATTCAACTGTCCCGGAACACCCATCTATAGAAAGTGGTTCAATTTCCATGGTAGCACACATGCATCATTCTGATGGGACGTAACGCACGTGTCAGTAGTCAAGTCCCTTTTCGAAGCACATCCAGCACTGAGAAGGTTGCGCATGCAACATGTCCAGGGGAATGACAGCGGATGATGTGATCATAAGCCCCAAAGGCCTGTAAAACATTCTCACAGGGAGAATGTATCCCACTTTGAACATGGCTAGACACTTGCGTAAAGACAGAATGCGAGCTGGAGACAGGCAAACCTGCACTGTCCGTGAGTCTAGCTCCAGCTCTAGAAACAGAGTCCGTTGTCTCAGCAACAATATGCTCTTGTCTAGGTTAACTTGCAGCCCTAGACTGCTTAAGTGACTGATAACAACATCTCAATGTTTGGCAGTCAATCTCTCTGACCAAACAATCTTTGAGATAATTCAAAATGTAGATGCCATGACACCTCAAAGGCGTAAGAGTTGCATCCATTCATTTTGTGAACGTACGAGGTCCATAAAAAAGGACGCAAAATTAGTACGCTTTGCCTTGGTGTAATATGAATGTGTAAATAAGCATCCTTGAAATGTATTGTCACAAACCAGTGCCCTGGCAGCACTTGTGACATTATATTGTAAGAAAAAAAATGCATTCCCTCTCGTTCGGATTACCCAATTCAGAGCGCCTTGTAACAGCTGCCAAGCCGTAACAAGGGCAGACAGAGGAATTAATGCATGAAAGAAAAAAAAAACATTCCTGTTTTTTTAAACGGGAAAGAGTGTATTGGGGGGAGTGAACATTGGGGGATAACACATGTGCTGAATTCTGTTATGCCTGTCCCGAAACCTTTGGCTATGGGGACAGAGGCTGAATTTGATCAGGCAAGTACAAAAAGGAGTCACTCTGAATGTATTTAAAGCAGAGGATGCCAGATAATCTGTCTTCCCTAGAACAGAGTGGGGAAGAATGTAAAAACATGGAGGGAATTGAAAGCAAGCATGTTTGCCACAATGGCCCCAGAATTTATTATGGGGGGGAAAAGCATGTGACATTAATGAGTGTGTGATTCGTGAATACTTGTGCTTATTATACATCAAATTCCATTATGCCTGTCCCGAGACTCTTGGCGATGGGGACAGAGTCCAAATTCGATCAGATAAATATAAAAAATTGGTCACTCAATATATTTACTGCAGAGAACGCCAGATAGCCCATCTTCCCTTCCACGTGCTCCGTGCCTCATTACATGTCTGTGAACTCTCTAGGGTGACAAAATAGAAGAAATTAGTTATTTTTAAACAAATGCCAAACTTTTCCATCGTTCCCGCGATAAAACACCTCCAAACCAGTGTTTCCTTGATGGAAAACGGCCTGTGTGATGTACAACGATACCGAACTAGGCCGCGCAACAGATAAAGGAGCATGTCTCCACGGCAAGAACGGTGCATCCATCCAGTGGGAGAGAGAAACGCAAGGAAATGTCCGGTGCCTGTCCTCAATCCTTTTTCTTATGACAAGAGCTGAAGCCTCAAAGCCCATATGGCTCCTTTCAAAGACCGCATGGTTTGTCAGAGCCTCGGTGAAGTGCCACCGGGCCTGTGTAACAATGCAGTTGAATCCATACACAAACTGCTCATTTTCAACAATGTCCTCACATGTTGTCACTCAAAAGGGAGAACATAATCCTCGCTTCGGCGTGAGTAGCTACTAACAAACACGGGCTTAGACAAATTTGCGCACTGAAGAAGAAAATCTGGTAAAATGGCACCAAAGCAGCCGCCTATATGGGTTCCGTGATGCAGCTCCCTATGGGCATCGCTTAAGCACCATCAGCCAATTAATTTGTATGACATGGCTTCAGACATGTGACTCAATGTTGTAGTCCCAATTGCGTCATAACGCAATGTTGATGTTTCCTTGAAAGGGAACCCAACATCTAAAATGACTCAGTGTGCACCTCGCTTTAAACAGCCAGACCACGAAAGATGCTGTACTGACCACTAACTGCATCTCTCCAGTCAATGTAATATATTAAATGTATGCATATCTAATGGAATGACATGAATACATTTTAAGCGTGGTTTAAGAACCAAGAACTTTTAAGGCCACCATTAGCCTAAAAACAAAATAACTAAACAAACACATCTTAAAGGGCTAGTTCACAAAAATGTCATCATTTTCATGCCAGATCTGTAAATCTTTCTTTATTCTGCTAAACACAAATGAGGATTTGTAAGTCCATACAATGCAAGTCAAATTAATGTTTATTTTTTATTATCCCTGATCTACAATTATGAGTTTGCCATCGGTAAATATGAATAAACATTGGTCATTCATGTGCTTGTAACTCATACGATTTACTTTGCTAATGAACCCACAAAACAGGTGCAAATGAAATCAGAGAGGAGAAGTTCTTCACCTTTTGTTTCCTGCTCGGCACCTGTCACAGTGTTGCCACATTTTTTGTGCTCTCTCTCTTTGCGCTTACGTAACATCTGTTTCTGGAACGAGGCCACAGTCTTCAACAAGTCTTTCCCCTCAACGTCTGATGGTGGAATTACAATGCTGCAGTCTAAGAACTCATTGATGCCATTGAGAAGATCCTGCCGGTCATCAGCAAAATAGGCTACCTCATGGAAGTTCTAAAAAGACAGTGATCCTGAATGTAAATAATAAAATACAGCTGCAAGCAGCAATTATGGGGCCATGCACACATACATGCACAACCTTTGATCAGTAGCACAGTCCTGAAACTTCTCAATGACCCTCAGACCATGGAAATAATGAGATATACAAGGTTTAATTTCAATATGCAAAGGCAATACCAAGATACAGCCTTATTTTCTGTTTGGCTGCTTTGCCGTCAGTAGCGTTTGAGATTGTTTGGGGAATGGGATCGAAAATCAAAAATTCCTTTGGTCATTTTTGTGAGGCTTGTGAGGCTTAAGATCAAATGATAAAATGTTGGTAAAAATTGGACAAATTCTGTTGGGAGTGCCAGCAAAAATAGTTTTTGATCAAATTAAAAATGGCAGACATATAATATGAGACAAATTTATAATTTGGTTTACTCTGCACAACCCTAAAAATATGAGCATACTAAAAGTATAAGGTATTCTGAAGTTGTAGCAGTTTCAGCCCATTATTAGTTTTTTGATCTTGGGATAAGATATCACTGCTGCCCTTAAAGTTTCACAATATGGTACTATTGATGATAAACCTTATCAGACATGAGGGTGGAGAAGGAGCGTCCAATCTCATGGTAGTCCATGTTGGCCTGGGTTGGGCCCAACAGCACAAAGAGGAACCGAACTGGGACGGGAACTTCCAGAACAGACTCCAGCAGCACTGCCTCATTCAGTCGGACAAAGGCCATAGCAGGCTGCTCTAGGAACTCCACACACCCTACAAACACATTTTTGTATATATTATTCAAATAATATAATATTGAGAACAACACAAATAGGGGTCCAGTGACATATACAACCAAAAAATTTCTCACATTCAGGAAACAGCAGATATTATCTAATACACCAAAACTCAAACACAACAGAAAGCATTCATCTTAAGCCTGAAGCACACAGAGCAATTTTTCTGTCCTTTACAATTGTTGCTTTTCAGACTGAAACCCAAAGCCCAATGAGATTTTGGGTAAAAGCCAATGAAACTGCACAACATTAATGGAATTTTATGTTGGACTGAAAAACATACATGTTTGGTCACGACTGACAGCGTTTACTGGGCAATCGATTAAAAAAAGTTGATGGAGTATCTGGATGAAAGAGGAAATCTGTGGACTGCTCATTCTTTAGAGCAAACTTGAGGTCATTTTGATTTTAAATGCTAAATAACAAGATAATTATGATGACACGTCATCAGTTGTTGAGCTCAACATTTTCTGATGTTATTAAAACTTCGTAAATGTTGTCCGATTATGCCCAACAATGAAAAAAATATTTTACGGTTCCTGAAAGTTGTTGGCAAAATCTTACCAAGATCAAACTAATGTCCACATTGATTTAGCTTAAAGGGATAGTTCACCCAAAAATGAAAATTCTCTCATTATTTACTCTACCTCATGATATCCCAGGTGTGTATGACTTTCTTTCTTCATCAGAACACATTTGAAGAAAATTAGAATAATATCTTATCTCAGCAGGTCCTTAAAATGCAAGTGGATGGTGATTCAACTTTTCAAGTTCCAAAAATCACAGATAGTCTGCATAAATGTCATTCATAAGAGTCCAGCTGTTAAATGAATGTCTTCTGAAGCTACTTGGCCACTTTTGGTGCAAAAAGATAAATATGCAAGTACTTTTTAACTCGAAATCATCGCTTCCGGTCAGCAGCGGTAAGCAAACATGACGCAATCACGTTGGCACGTGAAACATGCGGAAACTGAGGCACATGCGACACACACATGGAAGAGCAGAGCTGTTTACAAGTGAGAGGGAGGAAAACTGAGGCACGCTGTACAGAAGCTTGGTTGGTTTTGGTTTGTACAGAAGATTCATTGGTTTTGGTTTAGATCTGTATTTGTCAGTTTCTTTACTCACAATGAGCTTTTCCTGCATGTCTCAATCGAGAGGAGAACTTGAGATTACGTCCGTAACATGGCAACATGAATATGACACATGAGAGACCGCTTGAACTCCACCCTCTCATGAAGCGTTGGATTATAGTTAAAAAGTAATTAAATATAGATTTTTTTTTCACACTAAAAGAGATCATATCACTTTTGAAGGCATTAATTTAACCACTGGAGTCGTATGGATGACATATCTGCTGACTGTCTATGATTTTTGGAGCAAATATCAAATCACCATCCACATGCATTTTAAGGACCTGCTGAGCAGAGATATTTTTATATATTTCTTCAAATGTGTTCTGTTGAAGAAATAAATCATACACATCTGGGATATCATGAGGTTGAGTAAATAATGAGAGAATTTTCAATTTTGAGTGAACAATAAATATTTGTGACTCAATTAAGAGGCTGTTCATACTGAACACGTTTTTGTGTTCATCTGCGCTTTTTTTTATTTTAATTGTTTTATACTTAAACATGTGCTATGTAAACATAAAATATTTAAACTGTTTAGAGACACCAGCATACTGATCTTTTCGTTGCATCACGTCTAGCTTTATTAGCGCAACAATGCACTTGGCCTGAATGGCCCCTACGACATTATTGTAAAGCTCTGTTGTGATGACTCAACATCATCTCTGGACCTGAAAACAACAAACCCTGGAATGAAATGGTACTTAGCTTACCCACTAAGACCACAGTGGCCTCGGCATCTTTGGGAATCTTTGCCAGAAGTTTCATTGATCTGGCGGCAGGGTGTCCCTCAACAGGGAATGGGTGGAGGCTTTTCTTTTGTTGACAGAAGAAAATGGTTAGTGCCATTTGAACGTCACACATCAGCCTGCAGCTGTGGCAGGAAAGCTTTGACAGTCAGCACATGCATAGCTCCACTCACTCAATGGCAATTGGTTATTGAATATGACTTTATGTTCTGTTCGTGTGTTTGGGTGGATTGATGCAAGTAAGTTTCATGTATTTGAATGAATCATTGTGCTTGTTGTGTATCACCCGGTGCGAATCAAACCTTACATATCCAGGTGACCAAGTAGAAAACCAAATGGTTGATCACTTTAAATCAATTTAACACAATACGTCTTCATTTTAATATGGGCTGTTTTTAATTTGCCAACATTGTTAGCCATGGGGAATATTCAAAGTTTCACAGTTATTGTATCAAAACTTTAACTGGTTGCACTATTACAGTTTTTAACAATTGCTAAGACACATTTCTTGAACACTTCACCCATTTTCACTACACTACATCAGAAAATAGAGAACACAGCATCCAGGCCACGCAGTTACAGAAATATATTTTTATTGTATATAGTAAAGGCATTGTGGTGAACAATCGGACCAGATGACATTCCATAAGCCAGTTTCCCTAACTGTTAAGGCAAAGAAGAGTGGCTCCATTTTTATTGGATCATGGCAGGACCAACAAAAGCAAATGTCAAGCACAGCCATCAGATAAGCAGCTGGGACATCTGCAAGACACCACTCACAAGGCATGAAGGACCTTCCATTATGTTGGAAAAGACTTCTCATTGGTCCATGAGTGGTTTCTTAGCAACCTCTCAAACCCCACATCGTAAGGTTTGCCCCAAGACCAGAGTTGAGATAACGAACATAAATATCCTTCAAGATCTCTCGAAGCAGCATTAACTTACCATGTGGCAACAGCTGAAACAAAGAAGCCATAAAGACAAATCTTTTCAAACAAACTTTTAATCCTAACATGGACACCAACTGCAACACATCCACTCCATGTTTGTTCACAGAACGGTTTATGTAAATTGCAGCACAATCAGAACTATGGTGGTACAAATGAATTCATACATAATATTTAATCTTTCAATATCATGTATGGTCTTGATATCTTCAGAAAATTCAAAGAGTATTTTTGAAGAGGTTTGGAAAAGAAACAATGCATAGATTAAACTTTAAAGACATTGTTCTAACTATGTACTTTATAATATGCTAATGTTCCACACAGCGAAGGGAGGGTGAGCCACACTGTGTGGACCCCTCAGCAGCCAATCATGACCCTGAAATAGGAAGGCACGAAACTGAAATTTCCTCCTCATCAGCCACGTCTTGGTTCTGGAGGCAATAACAGAATAATAATGAACATTTGTATCTCTGGTCTGAGTGGTAGGAGATGTAACAGAATGCAAACCATCTAACATGCTAAGACTCACCATTGCTACATCCAATAACCACGTACATCTTTCCATCCTATGCACTTTATTTACCTATTCATCTTTTAGCATATTAGGACCATTTTGTAGTTTTTGTTAGTTAATCTTGTTTATCTTTCTGACAATACAACTCATTTTATTACAACTATGTGTTCCTTGTGTTGATGATCCAGACGAGCTCTAAAGGGTTAGGCTGCTCTTGAATCATTCAGATTATAATAATTATCATAATTAAAATTTATTGAATGGTCCATTTTACTGTTAAGGTGAAACTATTTTGCTGGTGCCCCGAGGATGGAGGGAGGGGCTGTCTGATATTAATAATCACACACACCTTTAGTAAAGCGTGATTAAAAATCACCACATACTTTGGTTCATTTCAACTGTGGGCGATTCTCACTACAGCATTTTGCAATGAAAAAGTATAGTAATCACAATTTAGCACAGTGATTATTTTGTATACTGTAAGTACTGCAAGTAATATAGTATTGAATGTCTGTATATTCAGCACTTGCATACTGTAAAATACAGTAGTCCTACTGCAAAAGCCCTAAGAAAAAGTTTACATTGTCTTCAACAACTCTTTGCTGTATTTCACGTAGTTGGATGACATTGTTTTGAAGGACCGTATCAACAAAGAGCCTCTTGCTGTTGCGAGAACATAGCAGTCCTTCCACCCTCATGTGGTAGTCTTGCAATTCTACAAAAAGCGAGAATGCACTTACAAACGTAAACATACAGTATACGTACATTATATGTAAATTGTCGTATGGTAAGAAAGGGGACTGAGGAAAAAAATAAAACCTTTCTATTGACAAAGTGATGTACTGAATCAAATGTACAGTATATAGTAAACTTTCAATGACCAAAATACAGTAAATAGAAACAATTACCTGTTCTCTTTTCTGAAAGTCCTGATTCTGGTGGCCACAGAGAATCTGCTCAAATTAGGTTGTACTTTGTCCTGCTTCCCTCATTGTCATTTCATGAACAAGAACATAGTCAATCACAGTTGCCCGAATTTCATCTGAAATTACCGTTCTTGGTCTTGCGCTTTTTAGTCATTGTCCTCTTCCTCCTCTGTCTCTCAGATTGTTTCCATCCAATGTTGGTATCAACATTCAATGAACCTGTGCAACCTGTGCACTATGAACTGGCTTGTAATTTGAACAACTGTTTTGATCACATCATTAGAAACAAGTGTGATCAATTTTGAGTCGTTGTGTGTAAACGATGACAACTGTGTTGTAGTTGTGCTTAACTTTTGCCACCCGTGTTTACCGTTTTGCAACACAAGTGCAACACAAGTGCAACACAAGTGCATCACAGTGCGAAATGTGTTTTAGTGAGTGAGAATATGTTTAGAGTTTGGCAAAAAAGAGTGGATGACATTTGAAAATGGTGTCTAACTACCTGAACTTGTTTAAGATTTTATGATTTTGAGTGATTGATTCGACAAAAGGGTTTAGGCCACTGAGCATTTGGTTCAGAGAATGGGGTTTAGTGTTTTAGCAATTCAGAAAAACTGTTAGCTATATCCTGCACATGGACAAGAGCGGCTCACAGGATCCAAGCATTAGCAGTGCTTCGAATGAGGACAATACAGAATTTACAGACTTTTTCTCACATTTTAAGCACTCATTCTAGGGGGAAATGGATTTAAACATGGTACAAATGTGTTAAATGTTGCAGGGAGTACTATACTCCTGTAAATAGCTGAAAAGTATTAAGAAAACAAATTGCAAGTGCAAAATGTATGCAGAAATATTCAGAGCTTTCTGCAAAGATTTGAGCATGCAGATTTCATGTTAGCCTAAACCATTTAAACCAGCATAAGATGGTCCCTTGGATGTTTTAAGCTGGTTTAGCAAATCCTCTCTAAAACCATCTAACTAGACCAGCCTGACAAGCTTGGTGGCCAGCCAAGACCAGTAAACCACCGTAGGCTGGTTTCAGCTGGTTTAGTTAAGAGTCCTCATGTGGACAAGCTGGTGTTCTGCTGGTTTAGCTGATCAGCTAGCTGGTCTCCTAACCTGAACAGTAGACAAGTGCCAAAAGCCCTTCTAAAACCATCAAACTAGACCAGCTTGAACAGCTTAGAGACCATCCAAGACCAGAAATCAACCTTAGACTGGTTTAAAATGGTTTACCTGGTCTCCTACTATGGCCAAGCTGGTTTTCAGCTGGTTTGGCTGGTCAGCTAGCTAGTCTCCAAGGCTGATCTGCTGATTAGTGCCTGAAACCCCCTATAAAACCATCAAATTAGGCCAGCCTGACCAGCTTGGTGAGCAGCCAAGCCATGCAACCCACCTTAAGCTGGCCTTCATTAGCCGGCTGGTCTGCTAGCCTGACCAGCTGATCAGTGTCAGAAAACCTCATGAAAATCACCAGTGACCAGCCTGGTGTACAACTAAAACCGGTGAACCACTTTCAGATGGTTTAAGCTGTTTTGAATGCAGGGCTGCTTCTAACACAGCAAATTGATTCACATCACATAGCTACAGGCCTCCAGAGCAATTAATCCTTCATGGGCCAAGTGCCATTATAAGAAGGTGACATATTGGTAATTTCAAGTGATTTATTGTCATTTATACAGCTTAAAACAGTCTAAGGTGGTTTGCTGGTGTCCCAGCTGGGCCAAGCTGGTTATTCTGCTGGTGTTAGCTTGGGTCCCCACTACAACATGCACACATGGCAAGAAGCAAGCAACTCACAAACAAGGTCACAAACACCTCTTTGTCATGTTCTGCTGCCTTAGTGTCATGCATCTCCACATGGTCCTGGGATACAAGGGGCAGGCTAGTGTCATGAACGTGATTGTGGTTGTGCCGTAAGCTTCCAAGACTGTTGACAGAGTGGTTCCGATGGAAAAGGCCTTCTTTTTCATCATTGGGGTGACTGGAAAAAAAAAAAAAAAAAGCATTTCAGTGAAGTAGCACTGTAAACTCAAAAGATCCAACTCAAAACATTAGTTTCTTTAGGTATAGGGCTAAACTGGTTGTGAACATTTTAGGAGTATGCTAGCATATAGATGGCCTCAAAGTTAATAGACATGGACTAAAAGCCACAAAACTCTCATTTTAATTTCATGAGGCCTTTGAGAGCTAAAATATCATGACTTGTTTAATCTGTCAAACCATATGAGTCCATTTGTTCTGCTCTGCGAGACAAATATCCTTGCTCTTGTTGATTTAGCTCAACCGCTACAGCAATTTCCTTGCTTATCACTAGTCAAAAAGGAAACTTTCCATCTTCGCTTTCAAAATGAGTAAAGCAAACTCAAAATCCAGCATGCCAAGATGTCAAAATCCAAACAGCAAACAGGGAAAAATGCTCAAGACAACAGAAAAGCTAGATAACATCAAGCAATATTTTAACAGAATACAAGCCTACAGTCTAAATATTGACAGCAGGGGTGGTCCAATTAATTAATAAAAGTCTTTATTGTTTTTACACAGGACTAGTTCATTTATGGCATTCATTTGATGATCTCTGGGTGCTCTGCGTATCATGAAAAAAAAAAACATGCTAAAGATTGTTTAGCAGGCCCGACTATGTTTCACATGGCCCATTATTTTTTCACCATATCCAGTGGCTGACATTGGTCTGCTCATTAAGCCTCGTTTGAGACAAAGTGTGGCATTGAGAAAGGACCACGTTTGAGAATATTCCTAAAAACAATGAAAAAGGATTAAGTATTGGCCTAACTTTGATGCACTTTTTCAGCACATTTTTTCCACATATTAAACACACCTTTTCTGAGTAAATTGATAATTTATTTTCATGGAAAGCTGCATTTGAGGTGATGTGAAAAGCAGTAGATTTAATCACCAATTACTAGTGCAACTACTTTTAAGTTAGCTCTTCATCGTGTGTGTGTGTGTGTGTGTGTGTGTGTGTGTGTGTGTGTGTGTGTGTGTGTGTGTGTGTGTGTGTGTGTGTGTGAGTGTATAAGTTTTAGTGGTTTACGAGGGCATTTTTTTAAAGTTACAAACTGGTAATTACAAGGTTTATAAGGACATTTCTAGTGTCCCAATAATTCAAATCGCTTAAAAAAAACATAGTAAACTATATCTTTTTTGAAAATGTAAAAATGGAGAAAGTTTTTTGTGAGGGTTAGGTTTAGGGGTAGGGTTAGGGTTAGGGGTCAGAATCTATTGTTTGTACAGTGTGTGTGTGTGTGTGTGTGTGTGTGTTAAGCTTGGCACAGTAAACACCTCTAATAGACCACAATTATGCACCTATGAGCAGATCCAATGTCCCAAAGACCACAACAGGTAGAATAACTAGATTATAAAGGAACAGTTCATCCAAAAATGAATTTGTTTTTTCATTTTTTCCTCATCGTCATTTCAACCCCACATTGTATACTTTCTTCTGTAAAACACATAATCAGATGTTTGCAAGTCTATTGACGTTAGAACTAACATCTCCTTGTGTGATTCAAACAAGAAAAAAAAATTATTCAGGTTTGGAATGACATTTCAATTATACAGAATTTGTATTTTTGTATGAACTATTACTTCATACTTGAAAAAAGAAATAGCATACTTTGTTATCCTTGATATGATGTAATGTATACTGTGGATAGCAAATACATTTGTTGGTTAGTATCAGACTACAAACAAGCATTTTTAATTTTAATGAACTTATATGAACATGAGATCTGTCATATTTTAACCCTTTTAGGGTGTTAAATCAAAGGAACACTATGTATCTATAAAAGGCACTGCACCGTTTACAAACAGTAATGTTTGGGAATCCAAAGCCAGTTCTTGTTAAGAACTGAATGATTTTCATGATATTTAATTCAGTTAATGGTTCTGAAGTGACTGCATTCTTTGGCCAGTTTAGGCTACACAATGTAACTTTTGGCCCTCTACCCGTTGAAACATAAAACTGCAATTTACTTGCGGAGGAACATTGTTTTGGTAATTATGCAAGTTGAGCTTTGGTTCTGTTCTTCTGCATGGATGAATCGGATGGCCGGTGTAAACATCTTATCAGAGCAAATGTCACTAATGACATCAAATCTCGCCCCCTTACCTCAAAAAATCAAATAAAACAACAGCTCATAAGATATATGTTTAGGGTATCCATCTTTTACTTTCTATCGTTATTTGACTTGAAAACAATTGTTTTAAAATAAATAATGTTACAAAAGTTAGGCAATGATGACATTAGACATAACGATTGCAAGTCATATCAGATAAAGTCAAACAGTGGCAACTATAATAACTTACCTAGCAGGCAAATAGGCCAATGTAGTAACTGGTTTAGAGATAGTATTGTTACTATGAGTTTAAATTTGTTACTGTCCTTCCTTGAAAATTAAATCAAGCACTGCATTACCACAATCCATAATAAAATGCCACATTAGAATGGCTAACACTGTCTAAAGCCGTCACCAATCCATTGTTGATTTGTGTTTTATTATTACAGTCGATTTCCCTTTTTGGTTGCAGACACATCTCGGTTGGAGGTGTCTTTATTTTGAAAACGTGTTATTCCCCAGAGGTTTGCCTTTTGGAACGATCCATAGTTAATGTTGCTCATTTGTTGTGGCTACAAGCTTTCAGCTTCAAACTACTACCACACCTATCACCGCACATATACACACAGCATAGTAGCTAGCTGGACCTTCTATTCTTTATTTATGGACATGACATAAACTTGCACTGATGACTGACGGAAGTATATAATTTCCTGCCAAATCTGTCCCGACAGCTCTAAAACATAAATAATTATTATAGGCTTACCGTAGTGAATCAGGGTAAGGCAAAAACATGGTTTGGAAGACAAATTGTTGGTGTACGTTTTGTTAATTAAAAAAAATCTTCAATAGTGTAGCTTTAAGTATTAGCATCAGAGCCCTGTTCATGATGATCAATTCATGTCTTATTTTCTGAATAAACATTTAACTTTCTAGTGTGTTAATTAATTGGTTCTTGCCATCGTAAAGTCACCTTTTCATGGCATACACTAACATTGCACCTGTAGTGCACATGATATCCACAAGGAAAAATGACATCTAAAGTATGGGTTAAATCATTAAATTCCTTATGATTCCCAACCCTAGAAATTGTTAATGCAGTCTCCTTTTCAGTAGAGGAGCCTATGCAATTTTCATTGTGTTAGCAGCACTCATGTAGAGTATCATTCTGACATCAGAGTGTGATCCAGAGAAGGAGCTGAGCTTAAAGAAAACACGCAGCACTTCACAATCCTTTATGAGAGACAAGGAGACCCAAAGCCCTGTCTAAGCCACGTTAAATACAAATACTTAAAATAGCTTAAATTTAAAATGACTTTGAACAACGTAAAGAAAACACAATGTAGCGAATCGCTTAAAGGAATAGTTCACCCAAAATCAAAATTTTGTCATCGTTTACTGACCCTCAGCTTGTGCATTCTGCCTAACACCTCATTCTGTGTTTCATGGAAGAAAGAAAATAATTTGGTTTTGGGATTGAGTTAATGTTGACAAATATGTACATTTTTGGGTGAACCAATTTCAGTTTGAGAGTTCCATTCGATGGCTATGCAGCTGCAATCGAAACATGTCATTTAAAACTCTAGTGCCATCGGTATTGATGTGTGACCTCACTTACCTGTGTTTGAGCAGCAGGGCTCGCAGCATATTGGCTCGATCTTCAGCTCTGATCTGGTCCAAGATTATCATGGTTTCGACCAGCAAGTGGGCAATGCTAGGCAGTGTGGTCTGATCCATATCAAGCATTATGGCACCTGTGTAGTAGATCAAACACTTTGGTCATGAATAGAGTTATGTTGGCAAACATGCTGCATTTATTAACAGACTGTAACAATACACATGTTTACCCCTTTCAGCTTATGTAGCATTCAAGCACGCAAAGGCAAACCAATACATACTGGGCTAACAGGTGTCTTTTATATGACAAAATTACGTTTTTGTTCAATGAAGGTGTTCGTTTGGTGGTATTTCATCTCTGAAATTCTTGAGCTGTTCTTCTTGAGAACATCTTCAGCAGAACTATAGTACAGTATATACAGTTTATATATATATATATATATATTTACAGACACACATACATGCACTGGCGGCAGCCAAAAGTTTGGAATAATGTACAGATTTTGCTTTCATGGAACGAAATTGGTACTTTTATTCACCAAAGTGGCATTCAACTGACCACAATGTACAGTTAGGACATTAATAACGTGAACAATTACTATTACAATTTGAAAAAAAATTCAGAACTTCTTAAACTACTTCAAAGATTTCTCATCAAAAAATCCTCCACGTGTTGCAATGACAGTTTTGCAGATCCTTGGCATTCTAGCTATCAGTTTGTCCAGATACTCAGGTGACCTTTCACCCCACACTTCCTGTAGCACTTGCCATAGATGTGTCTGTCTTGTCGGGCACTTCTCACGCACCTTACAGTCTAGCTGATCCCACAAAAGCTCAATGAGGTTAAGATCCATAACACTCTTTTCCAGTTATCTGTTGTCCAGTGTCTGTGTTTCTTTGCCCACTCTAAACTTTTATTTTTGTTTTTCAAAAGTTTGCAATTCTTCCCAGAAGATCTTAAGTTTTTTTTTTGGCAATTTCAAGCCTTCATTCCTCAAAACATTGATTGGCTGATGGGTTTCTAGAGAAAGCGTTTTTTTTTTTTTTTCATTTTTGGCCTAATATTGACCTTAAGATATGCCAGCCTATTGTATACTGTGGCAACTCAAAAACAAACAATAAGACCATGTTAACTTCTGCAAAAGGATTTCTCAGCAGAAGGGAAGTAGAACACAGGAAAGTGGGTTTTCCAGGCTCAGGTAAGACTTTTAATAGTCCACTTCAATGCTTCACAACTTCACAAACTCATCAGCTTCACAGGCACATGGTCACTTAAACAGATAAGCTTCACAAACACTACAGTTAAACGCAACAGCTTCAGGAGCACCACAACCTTCCTTGTGCCAGACGGTCTCTCTCTCTCTCTCTGCTGGTGGCGTGGCTGTTTATATGCCGCTCTCCCCATGCCTGTCTAGATTTGATCAAATATTTTTTCAAATAGTGATGGTGCTGTTTTTTTACATCAGTAATGTCCTGACTATACATTTTGATTAGCTGAATGCCACTTTGGTTAATAAAAGTTTCCTTTTTCCTTACGAAACAGCAAAATCTATACATTATTACAAACTTTTGGCTGCCAGTGTGTGTCTATCTATCTATCTATACTGTGTATATAATAAAATAAACCAAAATGTACAAATGGTAGGAGTGCACTGGTACAGTTTGTACACCAGCCAATTAATCAAAGCATGTAAAAACACATTTATTCGTCACATTTATTCATGTTTTATGTCTGCGAGACCCCAAATATTAGTAATGTAACAACCATTTAGTAGTAATGCAACCAAGATGGTTGAAGATTGTTATCACGTTGAAATTTTGCTTATCATCAGTTCTCAAAAGATTAGAAAAAGTCATGAAAAATGTACGATATACTACACCAGATGTTTAAAGGAAAATTCGCCCAAAAATGAAAATTCTGTCATATTTTTTTCCCCCTCATCTTGTTCCAAACCCATATGACTTTCTTTCTACTGTGGAACACAAAAGAAGATAATAGGCAAATTGTCAGCCTTAGTCACCATTCAATTTGTTATATATTTTTTCCATACAGTGAAAGTGAATGGTGAAAGAAGCTAATATTTTGCCTGAAATATAATAGAGACCCCAAGCAAAATATGAGGTTGAAATCCATTCCGCAAAATATGTGTAGTGCAAATCAGGCACTAGCGATTTAAATAATGCAGAGTTTGTCATCAATGTCTGAACTAGAAGTGTATAGATTTGAGGATTGGACAGGGTTTTCAGGCACACAACACTTTCTAAGTGCCCATCAGTTGGCTGGCAGAGCAGTCAGCTCTCACCATGTGTGATGGTCCTGCGAAGCTCCAGGAGACTACGGAAGGACAGGGAGGCCACATGCGGTTTACCCCAGCGATCCGTCTCTTCCTCCACATCCTCCTCAAACTTGATCCAACGCGCCGTCTCCTTCCAGTGCATCTCCTGGTTCTTATCCACGATCAGCTCATTGAGCTCCACAAACACCTACAGTGGCAGAAAAAGAGCACAGTGTCAGACACACGTCATAAAACACTTTAATGAAGTCACTTTAAGGCAAGTCAGACCAATCGGTGGCCATCTTGGCAATGCCACCGGGCAGCTATATTCTATGTAGGCAACACAGAGAGGAAACGTTATCGCTCAGAGGTTGCTCTTTCACAGCTCATGAGACTTAATGGAGCTATGTTTCATTTAAGCATCAACTTTGTCTCAAATGTTTCTCTTGAAATTCCTTGGGAGGAATAAAAATGAATTTTGACTGTGAAATCATCATAATTCAAAGTAATTTTGAGTTGATGTTTTTCACGATTTTGATGTTTTTTGCACAGACACACTACGTTGCAATTATTTGAAGAAGTTATTCAGTGCTGGTCTATTCTTGTGGAGTCAAAATAAACCCACACCTAAATGACAAATGTATGTTTTAAAATTAGTCATGTAACATGTCAGTCCCATCTACCATCCAGTCAATGAGGGGGTCCTAGGCTAGAATAAGCAGCAATGTAGACTACAATTTATGCTGATTGTCTGGCTAGGTATTTACACTATCGGCTCTCACCTCATGGGTTTTCTTCTCCAACCTCTTCCTCCTCTTCAGACTGGACAGAGGTGGAGAGCTATTGCCGGTTCGTTGAACTTGACAACGTGATGATTTCTTGACCAGGTGACGTCTAACCCCGGGATTGTCCTCAAAGCGGTGACCTTCAAAATTGAAAATGAGGAGAAAAGATGAGGTAAATAAACTGAATAGATATGTTAATTTGTAAAAGGGTGTGTCTTCAACTTCAGGCACTTTCATGCCAAATGGGTTTATTTTTTTATTAAAACGAACAGATTTCAACTTTTTTCTTTTTGTTTTATGACAGTCACCTTAAATAGGACTAGGAACTGACAAGGAAACTTTTTACAAATGTATTTTTTAATACCTTTCAACTACATTTTATGTATCTTCAGCATTAAACTATGAAAATCCATTATAAAAATATATCTATAAAAAATACATATTTTAAACAAAGAGTGAAATAAATGTCTTGGTTACTCATTTAACCTTAGGTTGCCTAAAAACAAGGGAATAAGACGCTACACCAGAACAGTGCCGGTCCTTCCTCTATGCAATAGACGCAAGTTACGTAGGGCCCCTGATCCGCCAGGGGGCCCCCAAGCTGTCGAAGACGTTATAAGCAGCCAGTACAGGGATTTGTTGCCATGCGAACAGGAGAGCTCCTTGATGAAAACATTATATTACATGCAAATATTAATGTAATGTCAACTGTAAAGGAAGAGGACGAGGGGGTTGGCGGGTTATTAGAATTATTATAATAAAAAAAACATTCAATTTCTGACATGCACAGGTAAAATGAGATGCATAACATAGCAGATCATGGCTATGGTTACTACACATCGGGAGATGAAAAAAGGGAGAAAACAGCAGGAAAGAGAAAGGATACAGTCTCTTATAATTTTTTAATCCTTATTTAATTTTTACATTATTATTAGAAAGCTCATACGCCAGTTCTCCAACTATTAGACCACTGTTTGAAGACAGAAATGCCACATCGAAAGTCAATACTCGTCAAAGTATGCAAAATCAAGATGCGACCAAGTATATGATTTGCAATAAACAATGTAACAATCACATACCTGTGCAATCATGCAAGCTCTGCTGAATATGCCATGCCATGTCAATGCTTCAATAAGCAATGTTCATTAGAACTTTTATTCCAAAGTGTGCACATTTAGAGAACTTTACTCAATGTTCACTCATACTTCAGATTTCTTGAGAAAAAAATCTCTTACATATTTTCTGGTAAATTGTCTGTGAACAATTTACCTTCAGAATAGCCTTATGATCCTTTTCCTTTTTATTTATTGAAATTTGGCACCTTATATAACTTCATTTATATAATATAAAAAATAATAAATACTAATGTTCCTTAGAATTAACTAAATGCTAGTTTGTAAACTGCTATGTGAAACAGGCTTAAGGGTTGGGGGGATCGTTTTGGGGATTACAGACACACTGACGGGAGGCCACCACACAAAGTATTGCTTAGGGCCCCTAAAAGGCTAGGACTGGCACTGCACCAGAAGCTGATGCAATGGGGGAAACTGCCTGGGGGCACTGACTTCGAAAGCCAATACCATCATGCCAATTTGATTGGCTGGTGATGCTTGGCACTCTGCCCTTTGGTGACATCATTGTGGGCATATAAACCGGAGACCAATGTCACACCATCAGGATTTTCCGACTGAAGGAGAGTGTATCTCTTGGTCTCTTAACAATGAAAATACAGCAGTATGGAAAAGTTAAGCAACCTTCATTTCAAGGGAACCAAGGTCATGTGAGTAACCAAGACATTCCCTTTCAAGTAGGCAATTTCAAAGCTGCTATGGGAGCCATATACCATAACGCTGTGCTACTAATAGGGAAATGCCCACTAGTGAACATAGTAGTAAAATGTATTCCTATAGACCCCCCTTCATACTGAAAAATAGCAAAGAAAGTGGGAAACAATAGACCAACGACTCGTTGCAAAGACAGAGACACTATCCATACAGGGTAGTTGTCCAATGTCTTAACGCATCTTCCCAGTTAGCAGGAAGGAGGAAAGCAGGAATCCTGATGAGGGACCCTCGGACTGAGCCAGCACTGGAGAGGTCTCCTCTGTAGCAAGCCTAGCAGGATGATGGAGGAGGCAGCAGCCATCAAGCCCAGCGTTCGCTGGTAGTGACGCAATGACAAGGTTCTCAGCACCTTGTCAAGAGTAGGAGAATGGATTATACACGTTTGCTGATAAGGTGCCGACATGTTTACTGAGTCAAGTTTCATTCCTGAGAAGGAAACTTGCTGACTGGGCACAAACATGCTCTTTTTAAAGTTGCCTTTTTTCCAATGTGCTAGCTCTCTCTGTGCTTGCATGCTTGTACCTTCGATTGAGCTATCAGCTACCAATCGTCGAGGTAACATGTACACAGCTTGGCCTCAGCAGAGTGAGTGCCACATCAACACATTTCGTGTGTGTGAGGGGCCAAGGACAACTCCTAAGGGCAAGACCTTAAACTGGAATGCAGTCCCCTTGAAAGAAAATCTCAAGAATGGCCTGCAGCATTTATGCATCTGTGATTCACTTGACACAAATCAGTCCAGTGGATGGACGGAGTAGCTACCTTAAATGGAGACTTATAAGTGTCTAATTTAAACACCACAATTCCAACAGCCCACCGTTCTACTTGGCGACCAGAAAATGTGCAGCTAAAGAAGCAGTTCTGTGCCTTGTACGTGGGAAATTCCCCTATTGCATCTTTGGTGAGGAGGTTGAGTGTAAAATCGACGCATCCCTCACCATACAATGATGGACAGAACACCGTTGAGGTGAGGCGGTTGTCTTATACACCAAAGCACGTGTTCAACTATGCTCAGTGTGTGGCTGCTGACAACTGAATGCCACCCACCAACAGAGGAGAACACTTGGCTCAACAGAGTCGACTAAGATGTATTTTTGCTCACTTTTGCGAACATGTTTGTGCTTTGTGGAGCCTCTATGAGGTTTGTCAGTTGTGTTGGGGCATGGCACACTTCTGGCATTCAGCCAACATCAAAGACTGGAATAGTGTTGTTGTTCCTGGCATACAACCAAAGTGAGAGTGTTATCCTGGGAATTCGAAACCTCTCCACAGGGTATATTGAGAATGCATGCCTCACAATGATGTCCAAATTTGTGTTGTGACATGGCAGTCTTCTGACATGGGGTCAACACAGTAAAAACTGGCATCAAAATGACCTGTGTCACGCCACAAACTCATTACCAGATCGCAACTGCGGGGAAAGTGAGAGGGCTGCTTAGACAACATTTAAAATCATTCAAGGCCATCTTCTGGCATACAACAGTAAAAACAGGGCTAACCATCCTGTGTTACTGTAAAGACATCACACAACAGTAGAGAAAGCAAGAAGTGAATTCCTGACATTTTTAGCCAGTGTTGTCATTCCACTGACATCATGCCACCCATAGACCTAACAGTTAGTGGTATGGTGCTTTTAATAAGCACCACAATGGAAGCTGCCCCAGAGACCTGAACTCTCACTGAATAGGGAGAATGTCCAGTCATAATGTGCAACTCTGGAAAGGACAGCACTGGTAGCGAAGCTCGAAGGCGGGCCGAAGCTGTGAACCATCCAAGCATCCTCTCATGTCTCACTCATACAGTCCCTTTAGGGTTACAGAGCATGAAAGATGTCTATGCTGCCCTAAAACAGAAAAATCATGATGCTGTGGCACTGGGCTGATCATATTAGCCCCATTTTATCATTGTTACATTCGCTACCTGTTTTTAAATTTCCACAAAAGGAGGTAGATCCTTTTCATATTTGGCTACTAAACTATGGAATAGTCTTCCTAACACGGTTCGGGATGCAGACACACTCACTCAGTTTAAGTCTAGACTAAAGACTCATCTATTTAGCCAGGCATACACCTAATTTATCCATCAGTTCACAATTAGGCTGCTTTAATTATGTCTGCTGGAACCAGAAACCAGAAACATTGATCGTGATCTGTAAATCTGCAATAAATTGAATGGCATCTATGGTAATATTATTAGATTTTTTTTCATGTCTCAATCTCAGGACTCCTATTCTGAGGTCAACAGAACCGGCTGGATCCAGCTCCATTCCTGCTTCATGTTGGACTCCACTGCTACATGTCGCTGTGTGATGATGACAGAGCAGCTGGTGCCAGCCAAACATCACTTCAGTCTATTTTGATGGACTTCAGAGGATGAACTGATGCCAACTCCAACCATAAAACATGGGATACTTCATATGCTACTGCCTGAACCTTGGATTTAGGATAGACATAACCAAAATTACCGGCCAGGTTGAACTGTGATGCACCTCACTGATCTCTGCCTGCATCACCTCAGCCTAATGATGGACTACACACTTGAAATGGAATACATAGACTATCAATTAATTGCCAACAAAACCCTTCATTAGCCAACTAACAAGGACAATTGCATCTATGTGAAATTCTGCAGTTAATCCAGGATGGACTTCAAAATCATTAGTCATTAATCTTACAGTTCATACAAAATCTTTGTTTTAAACACTGACCCTTAACACTTACTTAGTTTAATTATTTTAAACCATGACTTTAACTATACAGAAGTAATATTGGCATTATATTCATGCTATTAGCCTGAGGGGAACTGGCCCCCACAGTGAGTCTGGTTTCTCCCAAGGTTATTTTTCCCCATTAACAAACATCTTATGGAGTTTTGTGTTCCTTGCCACAGTCACCTTCGGCTTGATCACTGGGGTTATAAATACAATTATTATTTAATTAATAATTTTTAAACACAGTTCATAATCGTAATTTTATCAAACTACACAATGATGACTCGAAGACATTATAGACATTACAGTTTTATCTTCCGTTATTGCCTGATCTATTGTAAAGCTGCTTTGAAACGTTGTGTGTTGTGAAAGGCGCTATACAAATATAAATGACTTGACTTGACTGGGCTCCGGTTTATATGCCCATGATGGTGTCAGCATAAGACGGAGGGCCAAGCATCACAACCAATCAAACCGGTGAGAGAGTTTAGGGTTTCAAAGTCAACAACATCGGGAGGTGCTCCCATAGCATCAGCTTCTGACGAAGCGTCGAAGTTACCCTCTTGAAAGGCAACAAAAAATGTCAATATTTATTGTATGAAAAACATTTATATATATAAACAAAATTTAAAAACCTATGACTGCCCCACTGTTGTGGCATCATTTCCATCACATACAATTTTTTTTGCCCCTTATAATTTTGTACTTTGCAATACATTTTGTACGAGCTAATAATTTTTATAACAAGTCTGTAAAAGTGTGCTTGATATTAAATAAGTGATTTTTGAGGAAAATAAAGAAAAAATCAAGGTAAATATAATTTGTGAGCAGAATATTTTTATTGGGCATCATATCCAGTGAAGCTGTAATTTTGTCAATTTATGCAAAAAGTGTGAAAATAGAGTTATATTGTGTGTATTTAGGAGGCATTATATGTAACCTATGAATAGCCTTAGCAAGACAAAGGAGTTGGGCATCAAACACTAAAAATGCCATTTCCATCTCAGAATACGATTACATAATACTATAACACAATACAGAATTTGAGATGTACCGATAATAAAACTGTGGTAGGTAATTTCATGACTTTCAGACAGCATAACAAAAATGACATACAGTAGATCTCCTGTGATGCATCTACATACACTGAAGGACATTGTAAGTAGATATATTAAATAATTTAGTAAGAGTCTGAAATTTCTTTTAACAAGATGACATTGAAATACATTTATTTGGTAGAGGTTTGATTTAATTAGAAGAGCAAAAATCAGGCCCAATAGAAATCTGAAACAATATCAGCTTAGTGCATCTGAAAGTCAAAATTATGTAGTTTGGGTGCTTAAGGCCACAGGCCATTCCAAAAAACATTGCTATGATTTAATATTGTATAATTTCAGGCTACAACCCGAGGTTTTTATTGAATTTGGAATAACTGAAGGGGTGTATTATGAAAAGCCTTCTCTCTCTCCAGCTGTTTTGAGTGCCAAGCAAAGGCCAGGACTCTTCAAGGGTTGGAGGTTGCCAGGACGCTGTAGGCCTCAGCTGGTTTGAGTTGTCCCAGTAGTTCTGGGATGCTCAGTAAACAAAGTTCTTTTTTTTATTTTTGGCTGTTCTCCCCTAGCTTCACTCTGTCTCCTCATGCCTTAAAATCCCCCCTCATAAAAAAACACTGCTCCGCATAAATCTGAAGTCTACATACCTATGTTCAGGGCCTTCTCCCTGGGGTTTGGAGTCAACAATAAACTGGCCATGTCTTTTAGCTGTACTCTGGAGAGTGAGTTGAATACACTTCTTCTGTTTTCAGTTTCAGAATTAGAATTTGAACCTTGCAGTCCAAAATATTTAAATGAAGGTGTGTTTTTATTTTATTATTATTATTATTATTATTATTATTATTATTATTATTTAATTAATTTCTTAGATTTTTTTATTACAATATTGGACAATATTTTTTTCTTGTCTTAAGCATAAATCAAACAACATTTTGTGATGCTTAAAACAAGAAGTAAATCTTTTTCCAGTGGGTTAAGAAAAGTAAACATTATTCAAGGTATATTGTCAGAAAACAAGTGGTAGCTCTTACTATAAGGTTGTATACGTTAACATTAGTTAACTACATTACTTAACATGAACTGAAAATGACAATAATTTTAAAGCACATAATGTTGGTTAATGATCATTTCAACACATATGAATACAAAAAATGTAATCAAAATTTGTTTATATGTTAACATTAGTTAATTCATTATGAACTAACAAGAACAAACATTAAACAATTGTATTGTCATACTTAACATTAACCAAGATTAATAAATTATTTAATTAAGTATTGTTCATTTCAAGTTTATGATACCTAATGTATTAAAAAATGTTATCAATATGAACCTTATTATAAAGTTTTACCACACACTTCTCAATTAATTTTCTCTTATTTTAAGGATGTTTATATATTTTTACTAGAAAACAAAACAAACATACTGATTAAGAAAATCATGTTTGTCCTTATTTGTCATTAAATGATTGTGACTGTACTTGAGTCAAAGTATTATGGAACAGTTTGTGTTTATCTGAATAGGGCACTGAGACAGAGAGATAAGATGGAAATCGCCATGCACTAGACTGTCTGTCTGCTCTTCACACTGAGTTTTCACTGAGGGAGAGCAGAGAGACAGAGAAGCCTTGGGGGAAACTCAGATAAACAGTCTACACAAAGACAAAAGCATCAAGCCCCAGGGCCTTGTTGTTTCCCAAAATACATCAGTAGGCCTGTGCTTGTCACTGGAAAGCCTTAAAAATCCACTGTATTATCTGAACTTTCTGTTTGATTACTGGAATTGCAATGGACTACATCTATGCCTTTTTATGTGAAATTTGTCCCATTGTGTGTGTGTGTCCAAGACCATGTTTGCTAACCCAATAACAATAGGTCAGGCATGACTTGACTTATGGTTCCATTACTACACACAGGACATTTCTTCAGTGTGTTACTACATGTTGCAAATGCATGCAAATGACAAAAAGTCACTTCCAAATACACTTCCAAAGTTTATGCCATGTCCACACTAATCCGTTTTCAGTTTTCTAAAGTCTCAGTTTTCAGTGGAGGAAACCACTGTTCCAGTGTGAATGAGCGGCACGAACGTAGGAAAAGCAATGCATTTTCAAACACAATGTAGCCTGAATGTAGCCTTAAAGGGATAGTTCACCCAAAAATGAAAATGCTCTCATGATTAATTCACCCTACTGACATCCCAGATCTGTATGATTGTCTTTCTTTTGTAGAACACAAATAAAGATCTTTAGAAGAATATTCCTGCTCTGTAGGTCCTCACAATGCAAGTGAATTGGTGCCAGAATTTTGAAGCTCCAAAATCCAAATAAAGGGAGCATAAAAGAAGTCCATATGACTCTAATGGTTAAATCCATGTGTTCAAACACCATATGATAGGTGTGTGTGTGAGAAACAGATCAATATTTAAGTCATATTTTTTGTTCTAAATTCTCCTCTCTGCCCAGTAGGGGGTGATATGCATGAAAAATGTGAATCACTAAAAACAGAAGAAGGAGAAAGTGAAGGGAAAATGACTTAAAAATGTATCTGTTTCTCACTTATCATATTGCTTCAGAAGATATGGATTTAACCACCAGAGTTGTCTGGTGTACTTTTATGTTTCCCATATGTGGATTTTGGACCTTAAACTTTTGGCACCCATTCACTTGCTTTATATGGACCTACAGAGCTAAGATGTTCTTCTGAAAATGATATTCTTCACACATATGGGATGGTATGAGGGTGAGTAAATGATGAGAGTATTAATTTTTGGTGAAATAACCCTTTAAGCTCATCACAAACGTTACATTTCAAAGGGAATGCTGATTATTATTGTAGTGAAGCTACTATATTAAATACAATTCAGATTTATATTCTCCAGTATGTGTGTTCCTTAAAAAATGAATGACTATGGCATTGCTAGTGCCGTACTCTACCAGCTGGGCTACAGGAAAACATAACTACACCGCAAATGCGACATAGCCACATGCGTTTCTGACTACCTCCAAATTAGACTCATTTACGCTTATATAGTGGTCTATGAGAGATTGGATCACCAGAGACGGATTTTAGGTCTAAACATGACCAATGTGGCAGTAATACACAATAATTGTATGCATGAATGAAGTACTACCTGAGGTGACTGCCCTAAGTTATGTATGTATGTATGTGTGTGTAGGTGTCAAAGGAAGGTAATGCGAACTTCAAAGCCACCCACTCAAACACACACACCACTGGAGTTCATGAAACCTTTCATATCAATGATACGGTTTGAAAGGACTCAGCTTGCCATTAATTAGCTTGTGCATCCCAGCAGGATCAATAAAAACAACTCTGTTCAAATTTCCCAGCAATCAATTTCCAATGTGAGAAATATCTATGGTTGGTAGAGTGCACTTTTACAATGTCATAACCACAGTCATGTGAATGGAAAAAACTATTGGATTTCATCAAGGGCTGCCTGTTGCAAACTCTACCACAAAAGTGCAGAAACGTTTAGGCTTTTTGCCATTATGACATCTAAACTAAATGGCAAACAATTCTCAAAAAGAGACAATTGACAAATTCTGTTGAAAATGATGTAAGTGTGAAGCAAAATGCTCCTGTGACAATTGCCATACAATTTATCTTACTTCCAACATTATAAAGTAAGCACACTTACGAATGGGTTCCACTGGGGAGCCAAGGTGTGAGTGGATAGACTCCAGAAGATCATAATCGTCAAAATCCAGCACAAATTCTTCAAAGTCTTCAAAGCCATCCACAGCGAAGCTCCCCAGTATGTTTTCCTGATCCCAATAATGTCCTTTTCCAGTGCCTGCATTGGGGCATCCATCCCCTGAGGGGTTCCTCTTTTTCTCCTGCTCTACTTCTGTCATCTCCACACCTGATATCTTCGGACCATCCAGGATGTCACCCTCTTCCGTGCCGCAATTTTGTCCCTTCTTCTATTAACGCTGCAGAATGCACAAGCAGACTATTCCTCAATGATTCGACTGTGTCTCAACCCAGATGGATTACAGTCCAGTCTTCTGGGTTTTAAAAGTGGGTCCAGGAAGCAAAGTTGTCCAGAACTATGGAACAAGAAGGAATCTTGCAAATAATCACATTTGCAATCAAATTCTGCTAAAGAATGATTTGTTAAAAAGAAAAGAAGACAATTTCTCTGTAGTTGGAAACTCAAACCATTGATTGTTGTAAGATCCACCTGAACAACTGATGAGAAAACAATGTATTGCCTCAGGGTTTCAGAGTGGATTCGAGTTGTGCAAGATGTGTCCTTCCATACGCAAGCAAACAGCAGGGAACACTGGAGTTGGCTGATGATCCAGAGGAAATGTTCATACATCTGTACTACTTTTTAGGTATCGCACCAATCTATTGGCTGCCTCTCTAATTTCCATGACGTTGTCCATTGATCCTGCGACTGCATGAGGGACAGTGATGCGGTATTGTAGCCTGTTTTCACCCTTCACTGGGACGAGTCACAGGCCCACAGCTTGTTACACCACCCTATCAGACAGCACAGGTGAAACCTCCATCCTAAACAACAGCAATGCTGACACACATTACACAGCACTGTCTCCACATTACAGATCTCCATGGAAACCATGGCTGCTTCTAGAACCCTGTCTCGTTTGCAGCGGTTACCTGCCTGGCACTAATCCACTTACCATCCTGAGAGCATTGAGAAAGAATGATATGTATCCAATGGCCTGGAAATATTGAATAGATTTTTACATGCACAGACATTGAAAAGTGTCATCACAAAGGAACTTCTTATTGATCAGAGGTCGCTTTCATATCTCAGGAGAATAGAACATGTGAAGCTCTCGGATAAATTATCTTTCATTTAGGTAGCAACCTTATCTAAAATGTTTCTCTCAAAATGTATTAGAAGAAATAAAATATTGGCTCACATGAACCAGTCATTAACATGCAGTAAGAGTATAGAGCTATGCATTGAATGTAGATAGCATAGCTCATTTTGGGTCTATAATAATTTTTCATTCTCTTTGTTGGGGGAGTGTTGAGTTTTGAGATCACTTCTGAAACTCTAGAGACATGGAAAAAGCAAGAGATATCAGCAAAAGTCTCAATTTGTTCTCCATTTAATCTAGGAGAAACAATTGAGACATTGTTGAGATCACTGTATCTCTAGAGGACATACATGGAAGATTAATAGGAGACTTCAGCAAAAGTCTCAATTGGCTCTCCATTTAATAACATTGTGTGGAGCGGGGGGGGGTCGGAATATCGCGCGCCCGGTCCCCAATCGGCCTGATGAGGCGCGCGAGGGATAAAGGCGGCCGGTGATGATGGTTAGAGAGAGAGAGAATTACGGGCATGTCCGTCATGTGTGTGTTTATGTTTGTGCTTTTGGTTTGAGTTTAATTAAATATCATTTATGTTGACAAGCCGGTTCTCGCCTCCTCCTTGCCCATCCTTTAACTGTGTTACATTGGTGCCGAAAGCCCGGGAAGGAGGAGGGATGCCCGTTGCAGAGTCCTCGACACTGCCGTCCACCCTGGGGAGTGCCGCTGCCATCTGCCGGGTGACGGAGTAGCCCGACCGCCTGGATGTGGGGAATGGCCGCCATCCGCGGGGCAAATGGGGATTGGATACCCTGACCACCTGGAGCGAGGGAGCCGCTGCCGGGGGCGGAGGAGTGCCCTGCCGTCCCCAGAGACGCGGAGGGGTCGAGGGAGACCGCCGTCTGCGAGGGGAGGAGGGAAGAAACTCTCCGACCGCCCGGAGCGGTAGGGCCGCTGCCAGGGGCGGAGGAGTGTCCCCATTTGCTGCCAAAAAAGCGGAGGGGCGTTCTGCCCGCTGGGGGTCGAAGGTTTGACTCCGGTTCGCCTGGGGTTGGAGCGGCTGTCGTCCGCCTGAGTGTGGAGGAGTGTTCGAGGACCACGCAACGGTACATCAGAGAACCGGTGAGTGAGCTTTTTCTCTCTGTCCTCTCTCTCTCCCTTTCGCACCGTGTTGGCCTTTTCCCTCGCCTATTTTGTTGTTGTTTTTCCCCTCCTGTCTCCTCCCAGGGCGAGGAAGGCGGGGATGACCACGCGGGACGCAGGATACACCACGCCCCAGGGATGGGGGGGTGTACGTCATGCCGGTGGCACCCCGGCCTGAGATAACGCCGGGAGGAGTGTGGAGCGGAGGGGGGCGGGGCTGGGTCGGAATATCGCGCGCCCGGTCCCCAATCGGCCTGATGAGGCGCGCGAGGGATAAAGGCGGCCGGTGACGATGGTTCGAGAGAGAGAGAATTACGGGCATGTCTGTCATGTGTGTGTTTATGTTTGTGCTTTTGGTTTGAGTTTAATTAAATATAATTTATGTTGACAAGCCGGTTCTCGCCTCCTCCTTGCCCATCCTTTAACTGTGTTACACATTGATTTCTAGGAGAAACAATTGAGACATTGTTGAGATCACTTCTGAAACTCTACAGGAGATGCGGCAATTGGTAGGATGCATAATAATCTCTTAGGAGTGCCAACCCCTCTTCATCTTGTGGTTAGTGTTATTTTTGGATTGTGCATTTAAATGTATGTCCATTTTTATTACATCCGTATCCCAAGTTAATTTCCCGATCTAAACGGGGGAAAAAATTGTCTAGACTGAATATTTTCTAATGTCTGGACTGCATCTACAGGTTTTTATGATTATAAATACAAACGGTTCAATACACTGGCATTGACTACTTTTATTTTGTATATTGCCATTGGTGTGTGAATGTGAGTGTGAATGTGTGTGTGTGTGTGTGTGTGTGGTGTGTGTGTGTGTGTGTGTTAATGGGACACAGTATAAAGCACTTTGGTAACCTCTAAGGTTAAAGAAGGCGCTATATAAGTGCAGACCATTTACCATTTATTTATCATATGTGAAGATGTGAAGACAGGGCTTCAGTTATAAACCTTTGGGCCAGTACAAAATATTTGTGGCGCTGTGTGAAGATAAATTTCATGATTTCACTACAAATATCATGTCAGTAATGCTGACATTGCAGCTAGCCATTTTTAACCTATCAGCAACAGTGGCAATGGTTCAAATCTGTTTTATATCTAATAATTTATTTGTCTTGATGAATTAAAATAAACTTGTCTGTCTCCCACGTTCTCAACAATGTATGTGCGTGACGCAGAAGCAGTAGTAAAGTTTGTGAGTAAAGTTCAGAGGGAATGTTTGAATGACACGTTAGGGTGGAAAAATCTTATCGAGAATGCACCGGACAGGACACAGTCGATAAATTATTAACCCCCGAGGAAATATGAACATCCCCCCTCCTCCCTCCTTTTTATTTATTTTTTAAGGTTTTACACAATTCATGCAGGTCACATTTTTAAGTTGGAAAAACTGAATACTGGATTAATCCAGAAGAATCACATCCCTAAGGAGACGTGAGATTAATTGGGTCTTTTTTCTGAGAGGAAAAAAACCTGAGAAGCAGAAGACTTCAGCAAAAGTCTCAATTTGTACTCCAATTCTCTCTGTAGCAGAAACGATAGAGACATTGTTGTGATCACTTCTGAAACTCTAGGAGACATATGCTAGATTACTAGGTGACAAATAGGCAAAGAAGATCTTTAGAGAACAATCATGCGATTACTGGGGTCTTCATCTCAAGAGAAAAACGGCCAAAGATAGACTTAAGTGCAAGTCTTAATTTGCTCTCCAGCGGATTTCATTGCTCTCAATGAGAAACAAATGAGATGTTGTTGAGATCTATGGTGAAACTTGAGCGGTGACACACGCAAGATTACTCGTGTCTTTTTCTGAGGAGAATTTGTCAAAAATAGAGACTTCAGCAGAAGCCTCCATTTGCTCTCCATTGATTTTCATTGCTGTCTAGAAGAAACAAGAGAGACATTGATGAGATCTATTCTGGATCCTCTAGAGGAGACACAAGAAATTATTATGGCTTTTTTTTCTTCAACAGAAAACTGAAGAAAAGACTGAAGCATAAATCTCAATTAGCTCTCCATTTAATCTCATTGCCATATAGGAGAAGCAACTGAGACATAATTGAGATCTATTCTGAAACTACATAGGAGACGTGAGATTACTAGAGCCTTTATATCAAACTGGTGAAGAAAGAGACAGAAGCAAATGTCTTAATCTGTTCTCCATGTTTTCTCATTGCTGGCTATGGGAAACAATTAAAAAACATTAAAGAGATTTATTTATTTGTATTTTCTATGGCACCTCTTACTGGAAAGTCAGCAATTATAAACTCTTAATTTGCAAGTCACTCTGTATATAAAATACAACCAAATGGATCTTTCAGCTTAACAAATCAACTAGAAAATAAATCTGATATTTGGATTACATAAGCGAGAGTTTTGACATATGTGCCATCGCTGAATCCCTGGTGTAGATGAGTGGGCCAGATCTGAGCAGTGTATAGCCATACTGCATATGTCAGCTATAGTGTGATCTAGGTCTTAAATTCAATGGCCGGTTCTGAGTGTGGTGGCCTGATTTGTCATTTGCAGCAGTACAGTAGTCAATGCTGCCTCTATTCTAAAAGCAGGAAGGGCTGCAGGCGGAAGCTTTGGAAAGGATAATCAATTGGCCCACTGAAGTTAATTACAGCTAGAGGGAATCCATCCACCTAAATGCACTCTGGTGTGCTCTGCTAGCCTTCATTCATGTGGAATATTTAGATATTAAATTTTTATGTACAGTATGCCACATAGTGTAAACAGCAGGGTCATTCATTAAACGAGCCTGGATCCCTCCGCTAACATTCGATTGGTTGGAAAAACCGTAGTGTCTTTACAGCAGGGGTGTTAAATTCAGGACCATTTTTTTATTTAATAAAAAAAATTGTTCACCCAAAATGAAAATTCTGTTATTTTGTGAAACACAAAAAGAGATATTGGGCAGAATGACTCAAGTCACAGTCACCTCAGTCACCATTCACCATTCACTATTAAAAATAATGTTCTTCTTATTATTTATTTACAATATTATAAACATACACATACATTATAAAGAGATAATTAGATAGATAGATAGACAGACAGACAGACAGACAGACAGAACTCATTGTTTTTGTAAAAATATTTTACATTTGAAGAAAAAGCCTATCATATGCTGCTTAATTCAGGTGTAGATTTAAAAAGAGGCTTCGATTTTGATTCGCTGGTTGTGATAGTGGGGACACGTTTCCCCATCACCCCCCCCATTCACATCATAACCTATTCCACTGGTTTGATGGCAGGTTCCACAGACACAACTTTCCCCATATAGTGTGACAGCATGGCCCACAATTTGGGCATATCATCACAAAAAGTCAGCGTGTGTTCAATGAACTATATCCTTTTTTTTGGACAATAACAGTGAAAATGATATGTAGCTTTTGTGTAGCCAATACTTTAAGTTATGTGGCCATGCAGAAATAAACCTACCCTGAGAAATATTCACTGGATTAGAAAGTGTGACAACTAGCCCCGGTCTCCACTGGAGTGGTGGTGGTGTAGTGGGCTAAAGCACATAACTGTTAAATGAGACACCCATTTTTAAGTACACTCTTACATTTATAGATTCTATTAATACAATATGCCTTGTATATGCATTTTGATAATAATAGCCTAATACTACTACTTCTAATAATAATAATACAATTATAATTTTTAAACATATAAAAATCAATCTTACCAGCTGTATTTGTAGGCTAACTTTTGTAGGTTAACTGTGGAATATGTTGTTAACTTTGGCTTTTCCTGGTATTTCAGATATGAATATCTGCATGAAACAGAAAAATTCTTTTGTCTGTGCATGTATAACAACATTATTCTGAAGTCAGGAGGTGTCAAGCAAAATGTGAAATGTCAGTCAAACAAATATTTTGTATATTATTCGGGTGAATCCATTATTCGTTTTGAAGTCATTATACGTGCCTTTCTGAATAAGGTATTCGGCATTTGCCTTTTAACAGGTGATGGAAGTGATGTTCCAAACGCACGTGATGTGTTGCCGCTAGCTTTAGCAGGTTAGCTAACATCAGTTCAACACTTGTATCTAAAACAACATACAATCACACAGCTTGTGGTGATGGTAAAGCATTAAACTCACATTTATAAGGTGAATGAACCACTGAAGCTTCACCAGCTGCTACATTCTACATTATTTACAACTGATTTGTCAAACCTGCAGCACAGCCCGGTAACTCCACCCCTTCCGCTATCGTCGGCAAGCCGCTTGTGCTGAGTGCATGAAGTGTACAATATTCCACATGAAAATGTGCATCATCCGGGTACATAAAGTACACTTCTTTTTGCTTCATTTTCAGTGTAAGCGTACTACTCACATTACTTACACTACAAAATGGCGTAGAATAGTGCAGAAGTGTGTGATTTGGGACGCACCTATACACACCTGGGATACCATGAGGGTGAGTAAATAATGATAGAATTTTTGGGTGAAATATCCCTTTTTAAATGGCGCAGCTCAAATGACCCTGACCACATCTGAACATCTCTTAGGCTTGTTTACAACTGCTGAAAAGAGAGGAGACGGCCTGTGCCCGGCCACTAATCCCACTGATCTGCATTCCACCAAAACACATTCATGAGTATGGACATGAATACAGTCCCCCCTAACTTACCAAAAGAATTGCCAATGAAGACCTTTCAAATCCATTAAACAAACAGCTCAAGGGTGTTCTTCCAGTGTTTTCATCATTCCTTTCCTCTAGGGTGAGAGTTTAATAAGATTTTGGAGGGGCAACAGACTTTGGCTTGTCAAAAGCAAGATAAACCAGGGGTCAGAAATCCAGTCGTTGGTGTGGTTCCAGTGACACATGAAATTAAACATGCCCATTTAATTTAGTTTCAGTTACTGTACTGATTTAAATTAAGCTTGAATGACCGCAACAACATGCAGGTTGTCTGTTGGCTGTTAAAGTCATCATGGCTACAGTGACAATGAGAAAACTCTGAATTTGATGTACTGTAGCAGGAGATATGGAGGCTAAGGAAAAAGTATTTTTAAAGGAATAGTTCACCAAAAATGAAAACGTATTATTTATGTCATTATTTATTCACCCTGATGTTGTTACAAACACAAATGCTGTTAATAATGTTTTTCTGTGGAACACAAAACTCTTGACCACAACCACTCAAAATATAACCCAAAAACACCTTAAAAGTAGTCCATATAACTAATGTGCTTCATTGTATGTCTTCTGACGCCATACAGTATAGTTTTGTGTGAGAAACAGACTGAAATTTAAAGGAATAGTTCAAATTTCAATTGTCTCATCATATACTCTCCCCAATGCCATCCAAGATGTGTGACTTTCTTTCTTCTGCAGAACAGATTTTTTGAAGAATATCTCAGCTCTGTAGGTACATATAATGCAAGTGAATTGTGAAAAAGTGAAAGTTTTGGTAAACTTTGAAGCTCCAAAAAGCACATAAATGCAGGATAAAATAATCAATAAAAATGCAGTGGTTAAATAAATGAATTCTGAAGCTCAGTTTTGGGTGAGAACAGACCAAAATATAATGCATTTTTACTATAAGTCTTGACATCAGCGGTCTCCATTGCGATCATGATTTTAAGCTTGATTACACTTCCTCGTGCCATCAATCCCTCTGCACATTCATCAAGCACAAGGAAATGTAATCGAGCTTGGGTCTATGATCGGGTCTAGAGACTGAAGTGGCGAGATGTACAGTGAAAAAGGAGTAACATTTTGAAACCACTGTCGTTTGGATTAATTTTATGCTGCCTTTATTTGCTTTTTGGAGCTTCTCAGTTTTGGTCACCATTTACTTGCATTGTATGGACCTACAGAGCTGAAATATTCTTCCAAAAAATATTTTTTGTCTTCAGCAGAAGAAAGCCTTACACATCTGAGATGGCATGAGGGAGTAAATTATGAGAAAATTGTCATATTTGGGTGAAAATAAATCTTTTATTAATTTAATAAATTGTATTTAATAACCTTTCATTTGTTATTCACTGATACGCTTTCTTATTAATCTTAACCACAACCACACTAAGACACAAAAATGGCACTTTGATGATTCGTGCCAGGAGAATGAGATTTTAGAGCTGCAGCAGAGAAGAATAATTTCTGTAAAATCATACATTTTGATCTGTATCTCACACAAAGCTATCATATGGCTTGTTTACACACAAATTGTATGTACTACTTCTATATTTTTTTATGATGTGTTTTAGTCTTTTTTGGAGCCTCACAGTCCCTGGTCACTATCAACTAAAAATGATCTTTAAGTGTTCCACATAAAACATAACAGTACATAGGATTGGCATTGACAGGATGTTGAGAAAATAATGACAGAATTTTCATTCTTGTGTGAATTATTTCTTTAAATGCCTCTTAATAAATCACATCAGCTTCAGAACTGCTTACTCTTCATGTCATCCAGGTCAGCACTGGCCAGCATCTGTGCCTCAGCCTCATCTGTAGGTACTTTCTGGTACACAGCAGTCTCCATGGCTGTCATACTGCCTATGCAGATGCGTTCTCGTAGGTCATAGCTGGTACGCTGGGCTCCAGCCAGCCGGTGGACGGGCTTTCTGCGAAACCAGCCCCGTGTTGTCATACTGGCAGGCTCTGGAGATGGGACAAATCTACAAAAACGAAAGTACAACTTAAATGTCATCAATGAACAAAACTAATGATTTTTTGTTTGTTTGTTTATTTTTTCAGACCAATTTCATATTTGTTGTTAAAGGGATATTTCACCCTCACCATCATGTTGTTCCAGACCTGTATGACTTTCCTTCTTCTGTGGAACACTAATGGGGATGTTAAGCAAAGAAATAAACTCAGTCACCATTCACTTTCAGTGTGTGTAAAAAAAGCAGCAATGAAAGTGAATGGCGACTGAGGCTAACATTCTGCTTATCATTTCCTTTTGTGTTCCACTGAAGAAAGAAAGTAATTTGGGTTCAGAATAACAACAGGGTGCATCATTTTTATTTTTTTTTTGGTGAACTCTCACTTTAATAGCTGGATGACATAAGCAAATAGTGTAATAAGCACATAAGCCAAGCCATGCTATGAATGCATTCCAAATAAATTATCTTCTTTTTCTACACCTTTCAGATGCTCCCATTAGGGGTCACCACATTTGACTTGGCACAGGTTATGCCCTTCCTGGCGCAACCCCCAGTGGCTGGGGGACTCACACCTACGGGGCAATTTAGAGTCTCCAATTCACTTAACCTGCATGTTTTTGGATTTGTGGGCGAAACCGGAGAACACGGAGGAAACCCACGCAAACACAGGGAGAACATGCAAACTACTAAGCCACCTTGCAGCCCATTCAAAATAAAATATATTTTATTTAAAATATATTTATATTAAAAAAAAATTTTATTGTACATGTACCTTCACTAAATAACCATAAAGACATAAAACAAAAAGAAAGAGCTCACTAAATGGGTTTAGTATACTTCCAATGCCTTGTAGAGTGGATTAACCAGCAGAGGGCAATAGAGTACACCTTTTCAAATTCACTGTGCAGACAAAGTCATCAACTGATTTAATAGTATTCCATTGCTTTACAATGTTGCGTCATGATGATACTTGCCATTGAAGGCAAAACTAACAGATTAACTTCTGAAAATTGACCACTTGAAACACTTAATCAAGTGGAAAGGCACTGGGTCTGTTAAGCTAAAAAAAAAAAAAAACACCAAACTTGTGTTTGGTCTTCTGAAACCATACAATAAGTTTGTGTGAGGAAAAGACATACATTTTAATTTTTATTCATAAATCTCCTCCATTGTAGCTCTCAAATAGCATTTGTCGGCTCAGCTCTATTCCCAATCAGTGCAAAGTAAAACAGGAAAAAAGGCCATCCTGCAAAATGTCTTCTTTTGAGTTCCACGAAAGAAAGTGCATTAAGAGAAACGGGGGTGACGCAATGGTGACGTTATTTTTTATATTTGGGTGAGCTATTGCTTTAAACTGCACATTTAATGTTTCTATGTTTTGAGTGCAAGTGTAAATCCTTCTTTATTTTACTTAATATAATATACCTGTTGGAAACCTCTTCCTCCTTTTCTTCTCTGTCCGGTCGCTCTTGCGCTCCCTGCTGCTCCTCCTCCATTCTGGCGAGGCTGGGTGGGATCTCCTCACTGCTGGGGGGTCTCTCACTCTCCATATGGAAGCTGGTGAGAGGGAGGTCAGCTGCCAGATCCTCCTCACTTCCCAAACTGAGCTGTGACATCACAACATCAGTCACCATCTCCCCAATGTCCCATTCCACCTTTCTAACACAGTCATCCACACATATTAGGGGTGTGCAGCGATTTCATTATCTGTACCTATGGCAAAATGATCTGCATCTGTATTCGGATAGAACTGAATGTGGGCAGGGCTTAAACTGGAAATGAGACAACAATAAATGAAACGCCCATTTTAAAAGATTACTCTGTTACATTCCTATGTGCGTATTCATAATAAATGCCTAATAATAATATTCAGAATAATAGTCATTATTATTATTATTATGCTATTATTATTTAATTTGTTATTTGTTTTTAAGACATAATTCATGTCTTTCAGAATATCCATCCTTCGGCTTCGGCGGCATCCAGAACACATATCTTGACATAACTTTTAGCTATCCAGTCAAATAATTATGTTTATTGATATATAATGCACACTGTTCCACTACTGATTTTACATAGTGCACAGTATGCAGTAAACTAGTATGCCATTTTGACAGCCGATGACATTAAATTACCTGTGGCAGCTCTTCAGTTGGCTCGGTAGGCGTGGCTGATTGGCACTGTCCCTCAGTCTCCGACTCCACCTCTTCCTCATCCACCTCATGAATAGTGGGCGTGACATCTGACGGCGGCATAGATGTCTTCTTTTTCTTCCTCTTTTTCTTTCGTCGACGGTCCATACTTAGCACCCTCTTGCGAAAACGCTGTGGGGGGAGGTGGGTGGATAGGGGATGGTGGGTGTGGTGGAATGTGTGCCGGTGATCTGTACATAGACAGAGACCATTTAAATAAGGCATAATGCACACTGCACAGCAAAGGCAAAATGCAGTAACTAACATTTTGTCATGAGGATAAATAATGACAGAATTTTTATTTTTGGGTGAACTATTCCTTTAAGAGCAGTAGCTGCTGCCTTTGAAGCTTCAGCTATAAGGAAATGCTAATGTGCGGTTTGGAGCTCTTGTGCAGCCCTGTGCGCCTCTCTGCTCTGCATCGAATGAATCACAAGCTAGTTTACACCTCCTACTACTGTCGCCACATGAAGATGAAAATGTGGGCCTTGATTTATCAGGGTCTGGAAAGCGACTGGCACAGACACAGCCCTGCAGGAAGCCTGGGAACGTGAGAGTGCCCATTAAAAAGCAATGCACTTCTGTATTTCTGAACTTCTAAGACACCTTCCTCAAGATGCATTTGAAGACGGAAGCTTTTAGGACCATGAGGAAGGCTGCCCCCTTGGACTGTCAATGTTTTACAAAAACAGTTGCATTACTAATTTAAAAGTCAACATGAAAACAAAATTGATCCCTTTTATTTTTTTAAAAGGAAAGTTCACCCAAAAAGGAATCATTTACACACCCTCATGTTGTTCCAACCCCATATGACTTTCTTAAAAGTCCTAAAAGTAGTCCATGTGACTTGTGCTTCATATTCCAAGACTCCTGAAGACATTTGACAGGTTTTAGTGAGAAACAACCCAAAATTGAAAAACAAAAACTGTGTATTGCGCATTCATGAGCCCCATAAAAAGCTTGTTCATAGTGTCATGCGTATTGGCTGCAAAAGTCAACGTGAACGACCCTTTCTCATAACGTTCATGAACGCGCAACGGACATCAAGATTTTCAGTGAAAAATACTTTAGAGTTGGCTGAAATCAAAACCGCCACTATTTATTTTCTTAATGCATGTTACAAGTCTTATTGTGCATGATTCATCCAGGCATGTTGTGTTTTATATAAAAATTTTTTGACCTTGTCAAAATCAAAATTTCAAAACTTTAACTTCTGCTAATATGACTAACTCTTCTCTGTGGTGTATGTCAGGTTGCGTGGCAGTTAGTCTTAAGTTCTTCGTCAGTTTTAACCCCACCTCTACATAAGCCTGCCATGTACACAAACCTGGCGCAGACTGAAGAGGTGTATTTTCTGCTGTTTCCCTCCCAAAACCTTGTTCAACCCCCCAAACTTCCTGGCTTGAATTTTTACATTTCGAAGGAGGAGGAACAATGGTGAATTCGCTGATGTGTTTGAGGCATTTCAAGCCTGAATTCTTCCATCTAATGCATTCATCTAAATGCAGAGAAAGTGGCTGGAGTTATTAATATTTGTTAATTATCATATTTTTTCTGTTCTCAAGTCAATGGAAAATTATTGGGCCGGTACTGAGATCAGTTCTCAATTTTCCCGGTAACTGGGTCTGACATGAGAAGCAGCACGATGGAAAGGGTTACACATGTGTGACTGTAATCTAAAGCCTATTGGCTATTTTTGTAAAAAGGGACAAGCTGTTTGACATGTCCCACCCCCATTTCCTGTTTCAGAAGGAAATACGTTAAAACACCAGATCGAACTGTGCTCATCAAGGCACTTCACTGTGACTTTAATTTGGGATTGTTTCTACTATGACAGACAGTTATCAAAGAATTTTCCGTTTTGAGTGAATTATTTCTTTAATGCATGTTTCTGGTTTTTCTGCGAGTGATTAATCGATGCACAATTTAAAAGTATATTTCAAAATGTTTGATCTTTGTAATTGTATCTTTGTACACTTGATCAAATGATAATAGCTGCTCTTTATTCTTTTTCTTTTTTTAACTGACCAATCCCTCTTCCTTTTTAACCCCTCCTGTAATCCACAGTCATATTGAGACTAAACCAAGCAAGCTGCACTGGCCCATTCTGGTACAGAACGCCCAGTTTACGATACAATTACATCCCAATTCTTAAAATTAGACCTGTCCTACATTTTGTGTTTTGAAAATCCTGTTTCACTCAAAAATATGTCACCTCACATAATTAAAATGACTTTAAAAGAGCATTTTTTAAATGGCTTTACAAGAAGACTATCCACCCAGTAATGATTTAAAATAGAGAGCACATACAGTATACATCAAACTGTATTTACACTCAAAGTCTTTCTCGTTGTAGCTGCGGCCCATTTTGTCAGCACCATTGATAGCAGACTCCGTAATGATGTCCCCAAACCTCTCCACAGACAAGGCCTTCTCCCATTCCTCATCTTCTTTCTCTGCTGTGGAGCCCTTCTCTTCTTCTAGCAAAACCTAGAGACAGGATCATTTAAGAATCAAACCACACAGTAAGTGTCAAACAATCCACAAAGTGACAGATGCTAAAATGCATTAGAGGAAGCAAAAACACATGCTAAATAAGATAGGGAGCAAATGGTATCTTCTAGCATGTTCTAAAGAGTTTGAGCAGTTGAGGCCAGATGTTTTTTAATGTTTCCCCAGCTGGTGGCACCCTAGGCGATTGCCTAGTTTGCCTATGCCTGAAATAGACCCTGTTTAGAGCACACTTACTGTGGTGTCTGGAAGGCATCAGTGGCAAGACTCTTGTTTTTTATAAAGAGGGGGGCCACAAAAGGGCCAAAATGAGATGGGAAGAGCCAATTTAACAACAAATCAATACGATTCTGCATGTATTTTCTTGAAATGTTCATTCAAGAAGACCTTATATTTATTACTTACTTTTCAAGTCATTTAAGACAATATGACAAACAACAGTCAACAACAATATGACATTCTCAAATAACACTTTACAATAAGGCTCCATTTGTTATCATTAGTTAACAACATTAGATAACATGAACTAACAATGAACAATATTTTTTTAAGCATTTATTAACATTAACTAACTATTAACTAAGCATTTGTTAATGTTAGTTTCAACACATACAAATAAATTTTTTAATTCAAAAGTTGCATTTGTTAACATTAGTTAATGCACTATGAACTAACAATGAACAAGTGTATTTTTATCAACTAACATTAACAAAGATTAATAAATGCTGTAAAAGTATATTGTTAATTGATTGTTCGTTATCCCTAATGCATTAACTAATGTTAAAGAATGGAACCTTATTGTAAAGTGTTACCAATATTCCTAATCGAACACATTTTTTTATATTTTCAATATTATTCGTTTTAAATAAAATATGTATTAATATAGTTTATAATTCCTAATTTAACAACAATGTGTACGTTTACACAGTGGTGAATTCTCAGGGCAAGCAAAGCCTTCTCTGCTGGATTAACATGCCAAATAAATAAATATTTTTCATCCTTACATTCTCAATCACCTTTATACCTTAATCAATCTACAAACAAATAGAGAAAAACGAAACGTTTACCCAGTCAGATGTTCTGCACGATCATGCACGAACATAGTTAAACAGGAAAGGAGGACTGATATTCACTTCAAGTAAATTGGTAAGTGCTTTTTGCATTGTTATAGCAACATCAGGAGTTTTCTAAGTGTAAATTAGGCTGCTGGAGCAAAGAAGTGCTGCATTCAATTCAATTTGGAAAGTCAGATTTTACAACTTCTTACTAAGAAAAATGCAATGAAATTCAACTTGAAGTCAGAATTACAACATATAGGCTCTGATTTCGCCGAGATGCAAGGGCATGATGTCACACAAACATGTCGGCACTCAGGGAGATATCCAAAATAAGTGATAAACATTCACTTTATTAACAAGTAATATTGATAAATTAGTTCGTTTCCACTTTACATGATATTAAAGCTTGTTTAACAAACATATAATCTCTTTTAATAATTATACACCTGAAGCACAAATGCTAGCGCTGCAGCACTGTTTATCAGTTGGGTTGCTAGGATACATCTCTAATGACAGTCAAACACCTGCTAAGCTAATGAGAGTGTTGCAGTTTTGTTTTCTTAAACATCATCGGGGAATGGAATGCATTTATGGTAGGAGATATTATGTAGGAATATCCCTCATCCAACTTTCATGGAACGCAGCATAACCGTGTACCCTGATGAAACGAAAAAATGTATTGCAAGCGACATTTAAATTGCAAATATTATTAGATAGATTTTTCCAGGTACTACCAGACCTCCTTGTTAAATTCATATGAAAAATTATGATTTTTGATGTTCATTTAACAAAACAGTCATGCTGCAGTCAAAATTAGGCTTGCTTGAGCATTAAGTGTCGTTTCAATTTCTGGGTTTCGTGCGTGGACGTGTTTTTAAAATGTTAATTAGTATTATTAGTTAGCTGCAACATAATGTATGATGCCCAAAGGCATAGAGTGTTAAATGCACGGCCTGCCACTGCATATACATGCACCCCAAAACTCTTATAACTACCAGATATCAGCTTACAAATAAAATCAGAAAAGGCAGGAAAATTGTCCACGTTTACATGAGATTTGAAATCATTGGATTATTCGGCTGTGGCTCAGTTGGTAGAGCAGGTCGGCCACTAATCACAGGGTTGGTGGTTCAAATCCTGGCCCACATGTATCCACATGCCACAGTGTCCTTGGGCAAGACACTGAACTCCAAGTTGCTCCCAATGGCAGGCTAGCGCCTTGCATGTAGGTGTATGAATGTGATTGGGTGAATGAGTCACAGTGTAAAGCGCTTTGAATACTGTTAAGGTTAAAACGGTGCTATATAAGTGCATACCATTTACCATTTCTCTGCTTAAAGATGTTAACATGTACACATGTGCATGTGACACACATTTGATAGGTAACGACACTGGTAAATGTGTTGATGTGCAATGCATATGAGCAGAAATATATGTGTGCCAATCTAAAAGCATGCTTTTTTAGCTTAAACAGTTTGCGACCTTACCCCGATAAAGGAAAAAAGTTATGAAGCATAAAATGTGAGATTGTGTATGTAGACATGCTCTTGTGACTTATAAAAAAAAAAATTAAACATCCTGTGCAAGGACTATATTTTCATAAGGACAAGTATGGAGTGGAAATAAGGACTTTGAAGCCAAGAGTATTGAAAATGTTGCTCTCGTGCAGTCTCGTGAAAGCGTACTGGACAGCAACAGTTGGTCAAGAGTTTCACTAAATAATACATCTCATTTCGGTTTGTTTCTCATCAAACCTTATCATATGCTTTCAGAACAATCATGAGCGTCACTAAATCATTTATTAGACTTCTAAATTATTCTTTTGCATCCTTTTGAAGCTTGAAGAGGCGATCACCATAAACTGCCATTGTATGACATCACTGATCACAACATTTTCATTTTGGGGGAACAATCCCTTTAAATCCATTCTGCAGATTTCCCCCCATAATCGATGCAGAAAATGGAAAAAGTCATTCGGGGAGGTCCAGATTACCTCTGGGACTTCCCATAACCAGGAGTTTTTCAAGACAGGGGTATAGAAGTGGCCAAACAATTTTAGCTGGGGCCAAGGCACCCCTAACTCCACCTTGGACGAATTTCGCATTGGCACCTTGGTCCTAAAGCTTGTGAGAAGGCTTTGAAGTGAGGCAGGGAGTACAGGAAGGTGGGGCAGAGCTTGCAGACAGGCTACAAGCCTCACAGATCAGTAAATGCCATCATGTCAGCAGGATGCCACCCCATCAACGATTACAGCTGCATTCACCAGCACTACTGTCATGCGTAACAAGCACCATCACGCTGAACGACCAACTGAGCTAATATGGCTAAATTTCAAAATAAACATATGTATAGAAAGATGTGAGACGTACCAAGCTGTTTAAATCCTTATGTCATTTTAACCATTTAACTGACTTCTCAACCATACGGTAGGCCTTTGTTTGTGTGTAAAATATATATATATATTTTTTTTTTTTTTTTTTGGGTGGAGGGATATGCCCCCACAGGTTTACTGCCCCACCCCTTTATCTTCTGTTGCCATGGGTGGATGGATCCTGTCAACACGGTAGCAGACAGAAGCAAACTACAGTGCCTCCCACAAACGGAAGAACAGTGCTGATCAGACATAAAAGATTAGGGTAAAAAAAGTAAATAAATAAAGAGGAATGAAACCATAATGTTGCTATCTATAGGATAAAGGTTAAAATTTAGACACATGTATGCCAGAATTTTTCAAAATCATGCGTGACATACGGTTAATATGTATGTAAAGGGAAACGAAGTAAAGGTGGCACAGGCTAAAAGATGGCATCTGTGAGTGGTACATGAGGACCCTAAACCTAACCCTAACCCTAAGGTTAGTAGGTTTAATGTATTCCTTAATAGACATGTTGAAACAATAAATAGTCCTTTTTAATAAAAATTTGAATGCAGTTACGGGTTTACAATTTGACACATTTGAACTTTTAAGACTGATTTACATCAACTTAAATTCAACTTTTTGGCCTAAAACTTCATAAGATCCTCCACGACGGTGATTTGGATCTAACAATGGTAGTGTGACCATATGAACCCCTTGTGTCATCCTTCTATTCCAGATAATTTTATGTTGAAATTATCTAGGACTCTTAGTTTGAAGTATTGGTATTTTCCTTTAAAATTCAGTTACCAAAAAAATAAAGATTTCACACAAAGGTATACACTACAGTCTTCAAAGACAAAGGACAACTGTCTCTAACAAGGACAGAAAGAGATGTGGAAGGCCAGATGTACAACTAAACAAGAGGATAAGTACATCAGAGTCTGTAGTTTGAGATGCCTCACATGTCCTCATCTGACAGCTTCATTGAATTCTACACCAGTTCTCTCAACACCAGTTTCATGTACAACAGTAAAGAGAAGACTCAGGGGTTCAGCCTAATGGGAAGAATTGCAAAGAAAAAGCCACTTTTGAAGAAAAGGTTAAAGTGGGCAAAGAAACAGACATTGGGCAACAGATAATTGGACAAGAGTGTTATGGATCTGTAACACAGTTAAAGGATGGGCAAGGAGGAGGCAAGAACCGGCTTGTCAATATAAATGATAATTTCATTAAACTCAAAACACACAAACATCAATACACACACATGACGGACATGCCCGTAATTCTCTCTCTCTCTCGAACCATCGTCACCGGCCGCCTTTATCCCTCGCGCACCTCATCAGGCCGATTGGGGACCGGGCACACGGTATTCCAACCAGGCCCCGCCCCCCTCCACACTCCTCCTGGCGTTATCTCAGGCCGGGGTGCCATCTTGCGTCCCGCGTGGTCATCCCCGCCTTCCTCGCCCTGGGAGGAGACAGGAGGGGAAAAAAACAACAACAAAAAAATAGGCGAGGGAAAAGGCCAACACGGTGCGAAAGGGAGAGAGAGAGGAGAGAGAGAAAAAGCTCACTCACCGGTTCTCTGATGTACCGTTGCGTGGTCCTCGAACACTCCTCCACACTCAGGCAGACGACAGCTACTCCAACCCCGGGCGAACCGGAGTCAAACCTTCGACCCCCAGCAGGCAGAACGCCTCTCCGCTTTTCTGGCAGCAAATGGGGACACTCCCCCGCCCCTGGCAGCGGCCCTACCGCTCCGGGCGGTCGGAGAGTTTCTTCCCTCCTCCCCTCGCGGACGGCGGTCTCCCTCGACCCCTCCGCGTCTCTGGGGACGGCAGGGCACTCCTCCGCCCCCGGCAGCGGCTCCCTCGCTCCAGGCGGTCGGGGTATCCAATCCCCATTTGCCCCGCGGACGGCAGCCGTTCCCCGCATCCGGGCGGTCGGGCTACTCTGTCACCCGGCAGATGGCAGCGGCGCTCCCCTGAGTGAACGGCAGTGTCGAGGACTCTGCAACGGGCATCCCTCCTCCTTCCCGGCCTTTCGGCACCAATGTAACACAGTTAAAGGATGGGCAAGGAGGAGGCGAGAACCGGCTTGTCAATACACATGACGGACATGCCTGTAATTCTCTCTCTCTCTCGAACCATCGTCAACGGCCGCATTTATCCCTTGCGCGCCTCATCAGGCCGATTGGGGACCGGGCGCGCGATATTCCGACCCGGCCCCGCCCCCCTCCGCTCCACAGGATCTTAATCCCATTGAGCTTTTGTGGGAACAGCTAGACTGTAAGGTGCGTGAGAAGTGCCCAACAAGACAGTCACATCTACGGCAAGTGCTACAGGAAGTGTGAATAAAAGTACCAATTCTTTCCATAAGAGCAAAATCTGTACATATTTCCAAACTTTTGGTCACCACAGTATATACCCCTCAGTTTCAGTATTAATTTTATTAATTTAATTCATCGGTGCTCTAGAATGTGTAAGAACCTCATGGACATTCAAACAGCAGGTCTATTTTGGTGCATCTGGTTAATTAACTGGGGCAGATGGGGAAAATTTGACAAAACAAAGGAAAAGGACGAACAAGCCACTTATTAAAGGAATCAAAGTCTTCTTGGTTGATTGTGTCCCAAGGCTTTGCGTAAATTAATGCGGACAACATTTCATTATGCTCATGCTCTGCATGCTCTGAGCCCACTCATTTATTGCCACTCAAGGGCTGACTTTAATGAAGACACTGACCTGTGAAGTCAAATGATAAACTGCTTCCACCGATAAAAAGAGAACAAAAAGAGACTTAAAAAAGAGCCAGCAAGGGGAGGAGGCAGAGAGGATGATGGGAAAGTAGCCTCCGCTATCTAAAATCATTTCTGCTCTGTCATGGCAGTTTTTCAGATCTATCAGATGTACATCTCAAGAACATTTCTGGTTTTGCTTTCAGAGTCTGAGAATAAACTCGATACCAGTCAAGAATGTGTCTCCGTCAAACTACCTTAAATTAAAAAGAATGCAGTAACTACACCAACACTGCAACTGGGAAAACTAGCCAAAAAAACAACTACTCTTTAAAGTTACTACTACAAATTTTTTTCTGAATCTGAGAATAGTTACGCTAAAAAGCTTTCCCCATCAGTCTCAGAACAGATAATAGTTTAAGAGACACGATTTCAGTCATAATTCAAATTTGACAAAATGTGTAGTTACTAGAAAAGTGCCTTGGCACAGAAGCAGGTAGTAATTTATGTAACAGTACTGCTCTACATGTACATACTATATAATTACAACTATAGTATTTACTAGGTATAATCCCTAAACATAAGCCCAACCCTTACTCATATTAACTCATATAAAGTACATGTACCTAATATTTCTCAGTTTCTTGGTTAAGTACACTGTAAGTATACTGAAAGTACATGTACTGTAAAATAAAGTGCATAATATTTTCCAAGATCTAATTAAAGAAATTCCCTCAGTTGGGGGGTACATCATGCAGGGGGTTCCTTGGCCTTAGTCAAAGGAGGGAGGAGTGTGCCGAAGATGAGGGCCAGGCCGGGATACACCCAATCGGGCTAATAAGCCGAGGAGAGGGATAAAGTCGAGCCGGATGTGGCAGTTCGAGAGAGAGGGAGCCACACTCAGCAGCCGTGTGTGTTTCTGTTTATGTCTTTTTACGTTTTCATTAAACATTATTTTGACTGTTCAGTCAGTTTCCACCTCCTCCTTGCCCATTTTAAACCCTGTTATACAATGTTTTTACAATATTACAGGTAAAGATTACTGTACATTAACTAGAATTTTAAGAAAATCATCATATACATATTTTTTTTTTTATTTACATTTTTTATACATATTTTGTTTACTATAAAATATACAATATTTGTACTATAAATTTGAAATCAAAATGTGCCATATAACATTACTGAGAATCTGGTGAGTTGTCATGAAAATAATGTCATAACACAAAAATGTTTAAAATACTCTTCAATTTCTTTATTTAAAATATAATTTCTTATCTTTTTTATTTCATTTTCAGAGTTGAAGTAGAAACCCGGGACATTCCATTAAAAGTTTGAATTATCCAAGCCTTTATGCATTTCTAATTACAGTAAACCCTGCTTCAGAGTTCTCTAAATATTATATATATATATTTTTTTAAACAAAATACAATGTTTACATACTATAAACTTACCATAAACAAATTAAACAAATGCAATTTTAGGGGGTAAAATATTTGCTTGATTGTCATGAAAATAATGTCACAATGCAAAACATCTTAATGGTCTTACCTTTCTTCACACTAAATAATATTTGTATTATAATTGGGTTAAAAGTGACCTGGCCTTGTTTTCATTCACCCTTTTAAGCAGAGTACAAGCTACATTATAGTGTTTCTATGTCTCTACCTGTCAATGATTTTGCAGGAATGAGAAACCAAACGGAGGAATGAAACTAAATATTTTATTAACTAAAGAACTGAACATAATTTTTCTCCATTGTGAGGGATTATCAACATAAACTTGGCCACACAGCACTAAACCAACAGAAAAGGAAAAAGGACAAGAATCAAACCTACCGAGGAATTTTCAGGCACAGGAAACCAACCAGAACAAGTGAACAACAATACAATCCAACAAACACAAGAGAGAAGGAAGCACAATATATACATGGGAGGCATCTGAAACCAAAGGTTGCTGTATTGTTGCCTTACTGCCCTATCAGTCATTGACTCAACAGACAGTGCTTGCATACTAAGGTACCCCCAGAAACTGGCTACTGAGGCAGTATCGTCACATCGTTGCAAGGATAACAGCAACTGATTATCACAATCTGTTGTCAACTAAATATCGGTTTCATTTTAGTTCGATTGGACTGAACTGTCTAATAATCTAGAACAAAATCAAGAGAATTTTGGTGATATCCAAGTGTATATTTAATAACTACAATACTACTTTCTCACTAGAAATGGAAAAGTTGGAAAAAGTAACTAAAAACATACATTTATACACAAATTGACTATCAACGGCCTCTTCAGCCGCCATTTTGTTCCTCAGCTAAACCATTGTGGAATGGTGCGCATATGATTGTGGGATTTCTTAGACAGCAAAGGATACATCTATACTGCCTTCAAAAATCGATCAGATGAAGGTATCTCTGTAGACAGGATGCGACACGAACACTGGATTCGGACGTGCCTCAGTACATTCCTATCTCCATATACAGCCATGGAGAGCACATGAGGAACAGGTAAGACTAATTAACTCAAGGACTCAATGAGGGAGAGTGAAGAGGGGAAACAAGGAGGCAGAGTCAAGGAAGCACATAGCCGACAAACACAAAGCCATGTGCCAACATACAGACCAAAACAGACACAAGTGCACATGGCGATGATAAAGCAAACACAGCCACATGCACTCACACAACACAAAACACAACAGAAATCTCAAAAACACTACAAATAACGAGAATGTCAGAATCCTGCCACATAGGAAGGAAACGTGACTAGAACGAAACAGCAGGACTCTGACACTACCTTTCCATTCAGTCACCTTTCTCTCCCTCACTCATTCTCTGTTTCTAGTGTAATTGCACCTTCTTAATTACCATAATGTCACAACAAAATAACAAAACACAGAAACAAACAAAGGTGGGCTTTTTAGAACATTACATTTCCCACCCTTCACTCACAGTGAGTACAAGAGTCCCAAACAGCATTTGCTCTGCAGTCAGAATGCTATCTTATGGTGCAATTGTTAATAGCTCGAGCAAGACAGAGCACAAGCACTTACAATAAAGGATACAGATCGCAGCTCCCTTCATTTAGAATGTGAGGTAAATAAATTGGAATAGGGAATTCAGTGAGGACTAACAAATGTGTTTGCTTATTGCTAGCATGCACGCCGGGTAAATGCTAGATTGAATCATATATGTCATAGGTGGGCAGCATGGATAATCTGCTCCTTTCAGATGGGACTAGGGTTTTCACAATATCAAAATTTCAGTGGCCAATAACAATCCCAGGGATGGTTCACAATTCTCAATCCCAATTTTAATACAACAGCAATCACTAGCAATCACTTGGTAAACACCTTTATCTAAAGTGACATACAGTGCATTAAATGTACACATGTTATCAGTCCATGCATTCTCTGGAAGTTGAATCAATGTCCATGGTGTTACTAGAGCCATATTCTACTAGATGAGTACAGGAACTCCCAGTATGCTCCATTATTTCAAAAGTTGAATATTGAAATGTTAAAGGAATTATTCATGTTGAATATTGGTTTGGGGCATAATGTTGATTATCACAAAAAAAAAAAAATATATATATATATATATATATATATATATATATATATAATAATAATATATGTATTTTTTAAAATGCAATCGTCTCTCGTTTAAAAAAACAAAAAAACAAAAAAAAAAAATAAATCTCAGATACAGTAAAGCACTTGCATTGGAAGTGAATGAGGCCAACCCATAAACACAAAAATACATAAAAGTTTCAAAAGTACAGCCACAAGATGTAAACATTATATGTGTTTACATGATGTTAGTGTGATAAAATTAGTGATTTACCGAAATTACAGAGTTTACCAGATTACAGGTGTTACCAGCATTTCATCGTCATGAACACAAAGTTGTAATATTGAATATAACTGTACACAGATAAGGTTAGTATGTGATTTTAGCATTAAAATCATGTAAACACATTTAATGTGTCTTGTGGTTATATTTTTGAAACAGGGGACATATATATTTAAGACCTTTTTGCTAGAAATTCTTCTCCCTGCCCAGTAGGGGGCAAAATGCATGAAGAATGTAAATCATCAAAACACAAGAAGGTGAATGTGACCAGTTTCTCACCCACACCTATCATATTGCTTCTGAAGACACTGGAGTACAACTGGAGTCTTATGGATTACTATTATGCTGATTTATGTGATGTTTGGAGCTTCAAAATTTTGGCACACATTCACTTGCTTTGTATGGAGCTACAGAGCTGAGATTTGTGTTCTGCAGAAGAAAGAAATTCATGCACATCTGGGATGGCATAAGGGTGAGTATATGATGAGAGAATTTTCATTCAACTCGTACTGAAGTATTTCTAAATAAAATAAACCTTGCTTCAAGTTTTTTGCAATGAATTAGTCACATAAACAGTCAACAATAAAGCACAGAGGCAGTGGGTTTTTCATTTTCATGTGAATAGTTTTTTGATCAATATTAATAATATAATAAAAAGTGAAATGTCTATAAGGCCACATTTACTCTGAGCTGTGAATGGCAGCAGAAGGATGAATAAAAGTCGATATTATGCTTTTCAGAGCCTTCAAAAAGGCTACTAAGGATGTATGGATGGATGGACAGACGGACATCCCTAGGTGGGATTCATCTGTTATGTTTGTTTCCCAGCCATGAGAGTATGGAGACCAGAATTCTTTGTCTGGACTCTCTTCTAATGAGACTTTACATGTAGCCTTGAAGCACAGGTGTGTCTGCTATGACTGGCCTGGATATCAGATGACTTGTAAGGATACCACCTGAGAGTCCCACTATTTTTCCAAACACATTGACCTTTCTTGACAGCCAACCACTGGGAGAGACGATCCATGACTGATACTTCTCATTGCTGCACTCAAGAGCAATTGAGAGCAAAGAACATCAGCACACATACTACCAAAACTTGTAATAAAGCCACTGAATCAAGGCCTAACACATGATTTAACATATCATTCTTCTGCAATCCTTTAAAATCGGTGCAGATCCTTGAGGAAAAAGAGAACGGCTCTTCAAACATGTGGCACCATTGCTAGATGACTGATGGGTTGAAAGCAATGGAACTCACAGATGCTGCCAGTGAGTGATGCGAGATGAGAATGATGTAAATGAGATGCTTTGTTTATGCTTGTTATTGTGAGTCATTCACTTATAAACAACTCCATTACCATCATTAAAGAGATGCAGGCAGAGGCACCTTCCTCTCTTTAAAACCAGCAGCCCACTGCTTGCAATTCACTAGCACAGTAAGACTGAAGATTCGCAGGTTCTGCCATTTAAGGCAGAACAAGGGATGACTCATCTTCACAATGGAAAAATATTTTATTACAGGTTCTCAAAAAATTTATTTCAGTGAGAAAAGGTCTTTTCTTCCTTTCTGTAGGACCGGGGGGGTTGGGGGGAGGTGGCGCAGGACCCACCATAAAGCTTTAGGGACCCCCCGTAAGAAGTAAAACATAGACTTTGGGGGGTCCCCAATATTTTTAAATTCGTCAAATTCATATAATTGTGTAATTCGTCAAGTGGTGCATACATTTTTGTAAAGTAAACCTCATGCTGAAATTATTTTAGACAAAAATGAGACGAGCAATGTTGCCCCCTTCACCTGAACAGCTGGACATTACAGGAAAGGGGGTAGATCGAGGGGGGGTTGGTTACCCCAGCTGTATACACCACTATGAGATCATCGTAACCATGACAACCATGAGCTCAGACCACAGAGAATAGATTGATCTCTCTAGCCATAACCCGTACAGTGTAAACACTAATAACGCAATGTCTAGCTGGGATCTCAGGGGACCGATTCGGACCAGATATCTATTCCTGGCATGGTCAGCCACAAGCTAGGGTCTTATCTGTCATATAGATCAGTGACATACACACAAAAGCTTGGGAAAATGTGCATTTATGAGCAGATAACTAAACCAAATGAGTTCTCAGTGTTAAGCTGCAATGTCAAACACTATAACTTCCAATTGGTCAGATGTCCCAAGAGACTTCTACAAACAAACTGATCATTTAAATCTCCATAAATTGACATTATAATTATTATAAGATCACTTGGCATTGAAATCTATTAATAACATACATTGTAGCTACATCATAGTAAATATCTGTTCATATGGAACATCCAATTCAGGTTTACAAAGTATAATTTTAAAACTGAATATTGCAATGATTTTAATGCACTTTCTTTTGTACTTTGTCATAAGCAGTGTGTAAAGGGATTAATGGAAAGGAGGAGGCGAGAACAGGCTTGACAATATAAATAATATTTTAATGAAGAAATTAAATGAAAACACAAACACACAAAGGTGTCGGACAGCTGCCTGTAAATCTCTCTCTCTTGCACTGCAGCCTCCAGTCGGCCTTTATCCCTCTCGGAGGCTTGATTAGCCTGATTAGGGGCCGGGTGTGCAGCATCACGACCTGGCCCCGTCCTCCACCCTGTCACATTCCTCCCTCGTTCTCTCAGGCCAGGGAGCCCCCCGCATGACGTACACCCCCCCTCCCCCTCTTTCCCTGTGGGGCGTGCCTTCCGACCCATCTGCCGGTAGGTCATCCTAAAATCCCTAAAAACCAAAGTAAAATTTAAAAGAGAGGGAAAGGCCAACATGTAGCGGCAGCGGGAGAGAGAGAGGAGAGAGAGAGAAGAAGAAAAAAAACTTGCCGGTTCTCTGATTTGCCGTAACTTGGTCCTCGGCCACTCCTCCAACCTCTAGCGGACGACAGCCGCGCCTCTCCGGGTGGATCGGAGGCAGTTCTCTGGCCCCGTCTAGGCGGCCGGGCTCCTTCGTCCTCCGGCGGATGGCCGCGGCTGCTCCTTTGGGGTGGATGGTAGCGGCGAGAACTGCAATACGGCGCATCCCTCCTCCTTCCCGGGTTTCAGGACCAGTGTAAAGGGATTAATGGAAAGGAGGCAGCAAGATCCGGCTTGACAATATAAATATTATTTTAATGAAGAACTTAAACGAAAAGAGAAACACACAAAGGTGTCGGACAGCTGCCCGTAAATCTCTCTCTCTCTCTCACACTGCAGTCTCCAGTCAGCCTTTATCCCTCTCGGAGGCTTGATTAGCATGATTAGGGGCCGGGTGTGCAGTATCACGACCCGGCCCCGCCCACCACCCTGTCACACAATGTCATTATCGTTAACAAAAACTAACGTCATATTAAGCCAACTTTACTTAGCAAAGATGGCACAAAGCTGCATCTGAAGCGGTAGCGATTTCTCCGAGGAGGCAAATAGGCAATGCCTCCTCAAAAATTCGGTTGAGAAAAAAACAGCGACACCCAGCGGATACAGTTTCAGAGGGAGGCAGCGTCTCTCAAGCCTCCCTTCAGCTCATTGCAATCTCATTGAGCAACTAAAGCGTGGTGTGGTTGTGAGGGGGGGAACTGCCAAATATAGACTAAAAGTCCCGTGAGGGGAGACATTGCTCTGATTATCACTGATTCGTTCAATACACTGTCAATCAATCAATGCTATAATTCCCCCCCTCTCGTGCTCTCGTTCCTCACAGCGGGTCTCCGGAGATTGCTATAAATGAGATGAACTGATGTAAGTGGAGAATCTATTTGCACTACTAGCTGTGAACATTTGGACACGTTCAAATCAAAGCGAACTTGAAATGACTTGAAACATGAAATGGTGTGCTAGTGAGATGCTTGAGTGCTCGCTTTTAAATGTGGCAGCTTGTGCCTTCATGAAACCTGCGGTGTTTGACAAGCAGTAGATTACAAATTATCCAAAAATAAGAAGACTACAAATAATTGGCGAACAGGGATATATATATATGAAAACATGAAATATACATGAAATATGCATGTTTCTGTATTCTTGTGGGAATTGCTTTTGAAGCAATGTAAAAATAACAATTATAATACAATGTATACACTTGATGAGTCTTTGATTTGACTTGATTTAACTTACAAATAAGTATAAGTATTTCAAGCTTATTTACAGTGCAAGTTAAAAGATATTTCTTAAGCCTTCAGTATACAAATCTGATATAATGTATGACAGTTATGGGGTGGCTGTGGCTCAGTTGGTAGAGCGGGTCGCCCCTAATCGCAGGGTTGGTGGTTTGAATCCCGGCCCACACGACTCCACATGCCGAAGTGTCCTTGGGCAAGACACTGAACCCCAAGTTGCTCCCAATGGCAGGCTAGCTTACATACCTTACATAGCAGCTCTGCTGCCATTGGTGTATGAATGTGTGTGTGTATGGGTGAATGAGACGCAGTGTAAAGGCTTAAAAACGTGCTATATAAGTGCAGACCATTTATAATTAACATATACATAAAACTATAGCAACTATAACCATTTTGTTTGGGGGTATATATGTAGTCTATTCAAATGAGATGATAATGAACTATGATTTAACGGAAATATATGTTATACCATACATTGTACAACAGCCATTTTGTTGTTGCATTTTATTTTTGCTTTTCAGGACCTGAGAGCATGATATACGCATATTGCAAAAAGGATATTTCAAAAGTGGCCCAGATTGGAGTTGAAAATGTCATTAATTGTGAAGTTTGACATTCACCTAGTCATCAAAAACAGATCAAAAGCAGATCAGGGGGGCCTTATTCAGCTGCAGTGTGAATGTAGCCAGAGTGTCCATGCTGTGCACTGGATTTTGTAGTAAATATAAATCAAATTTGGGCAAATATTTGCGTGCAAGACATCAGTGTGCACCGTGCAGCTCTTGGTTGCTCGGAGACATCAATGCATCAGTCACTGAGCACTTTCTGTTTACTTTGTCTGGCCAAATCTTCTCGTTTACTGCTATTGACTTCTCCATTCTGTGTTTATTTCTGTCAATTCAAAGGGGAGGCGCTGCTGGCAAGGAGGTTTATGGGATCTTTTCCAATATGAAAACCCTGCATCCACATAAGGAATGCTGATTATTCGCAAATGTACAACAGTAACAGATTTTGTTTGTCTATGTTGTATGACAATGTCTGCTGCATAAAGATATCAGCCGATATGGATAACATATATTCGAACATTGTAATTGTCCACTAATGATGTAATTGTCAATATTTCTTTATCAAAGAGCCTGTTAAATTTTACAAGGATTTTACAAGGATTAAGCCATTTACTGCAGCAACCACTCAGTAAAATGACAATATTGGAATAGATAGAAAACATGAATAGTGCTGTTGTCGCTGTCAAAAATCACTGTAACTGGCAACATGTAAACAACATTCAGTTCGCTCTATACAAACACTGAAATGTGATCTGACGATCTGTTTGGCGCAGTCATAACATCCTAAATGGAAATCAGCATGCAGGTCAACACGGTGCAATTAATCTGGTATCTATTGCCGTGCTGAGAAGATTAGTGTCTAAAGCGATCCAACCACACTTACTCTCAATATGTCAGTTCATTTCATGATAATAGATATTATATGTTGGTGAGGTTACATATACAGTATGCACTGTAAAAAAATGCAACAAATAATTGTTGGTTTGGTTATGAGCATTTTGTAGTTCCACGCATTATTAGGCAATACATTATTACTTCAACTTACAACCGCTTGTGCAACAAACAAGTTTACGTGTCTATTTAGACTAACAAACAGCAAAGGTAATAAAGGCAATTAAAAAGTCTCAATTACAGCATTCTATTTAGGTGTACTCCTGTTGTCGTAGCAGGTTTTATTTACAATGTTATTTGCAGTGGTTTAGAATCAATGGACTGGAAATCTGGCATACCGAGCATTTTCCCGGTGGGCCGAGGCACTTTGGGGCCGATCAGGGGAGGACTGGCCATCGGGAGAATTGAGCGGGCTGGTGGGTCGTCCGCGAAACAGGCCGAATGGGCCATGATTAGCTAAAATGAGCTGGCGCGTTATACAGAACGGACAACAAAACGGCGCGGTGAAACACTCCATGGGTTTACCCACCATCTGAGGGTGTTTGGTGCTTTGATGGCTCTTCAGTACAATATGAAGGACCAAAGCTAGGCCTATATGTGTTACGTTGTTGGAAAAGACGATATGCCAGCGATAATCCTATGATTATGTAATCAGAGTGGTGGAACGTCGGAACCCCAACCGCCAAATATACTGATTTTGTTGGGGGGGGATGTCTGTTCCAGAGAACTTGCCAAATTGCTTATAGACTGTGTATAACATGTGATTTTCCATAGCTACAAATCCACAAATGTGGCAAGCTCCATCATTATTACCAGAACAAGTGTTCTGGAGAAACTCTACTTTAGCACCTTCAAATGAGGTCAATTTTATCATGAAATCTAAACCTTAAATATTGTTTGATGCTCTATAATGCTTTGTGTGACAGACTGCGGCAGCCGCACATTCAAACTGAGTGGCACAATGCACTCTCCAGTGTAGCATGAAAAAAATCATGAATGAATATCAGAGGTTATGTTTAAAGAGTACAACTAACTGAAATGTGTCATATCTCTTGTAATCAGCCAGTCTGTTAACATTGAAAAGAAATGGAGAATAAATGCTGCTATACTTTATCTCGCTCAATCACACGTCTAGTCTATTCATTCATGTTTTATTTGCAAGTTTTTCACCACAAAACACACGCTCAATTCTCACTTGTCCATTGCCTCAGTGATACCAAATTCAGTACAAACGGAAATTTAATTTACTATATTCGATTAGTATTTTGAACAGATAGGTTTTTGCTGAATGAGTTCTTGATTAGTCAATTAATTGCATATGCATATCCCTAGTTCTGGTCCTATTTTACCAAAAAAAAAAAAAAAAAAAAATTGAAACAAATAAGAAATTATATTTTGCATATATAAAATGAAGCCTATTTTTTAGAGCCATTAATATATATATATATATATATATATATATATATATATATATATATATATATATATATATATATATATATAATTTATTTTTATTATTTGATTTTTTTTTTACATTCCAATGGTAATTCGATGTAATCGATTATCGATGATATGTTGTTTATAATTTAATCGATATAACATCAAAACTCACATTATTTAAGTGTATTTATTGAAATTATTTTTTAAATAGTAGGCTACATTCAGTACATGCATATACTTCCTTCTGTGGTTGTTTCATGTTTTACGGAAGCTCTGAACCGCAAGGTGAAAAAAAATAATAATAATAAATTGTGTCTTAGTTCGTCCCTGAGCCTAAGTCTTTAAAAAAAAAAATTCTCTTCAAGAAATGTTTTTCTCTCAAACAAAATTTCTAAACTACAAATAATTAAAACCATTAAATTTAAAATCAGGCCATAATTTTATAAAAAATATACATTTTAATAAAATCTTTCCCCCCAGGTGGAAGCCGGGGAGCGATACTATAGGTGATTCCTCACCCCTCACCAATTTGTTTGGGCATTTTACATTGGCATAACTGTCTAGCTCATGTTTAGATAGACCAACAATATTTGGATAGTTATTTGACCTTCTTCACCTGGAACTCTTCACTTCTGCAGTAGACAGTATGTTTCAAAAGCATAGATACATTGTTATATTAAAATATATTATTATAATTATATTTCACCATGAAAGTCTGCACATGACATTTACATTTATGAATTTTATCCAAAAAACTTACAGAGCACTTATTACAGGAACAATCCCCATTGAGCAACCTGGAGTTAAGTGACTTGCTCAAGGACAAAATGGTGGTGGCTGTGGGGATCGAACCATCAACCTTAGGTGCTTTAGCCCACTACGCTACCGTGAGACATGAGACATAAGACATATGTGAGAAAGCATTAAAAGAATAAGATTACATGTTTACTGATATTTTTACCTGGTGGCCAAGGTTGGTACCACATTCCTTTTTTTGAAGAGAAAAAAAAAAATGTAAGAGAATTTATTTATTTATTTTTTAGAGAGAAAAAAACATTTTAAGAGATAATTTTTTTCAGACTTAGGCTCAGGAACGAACAGACACACAAAAAAAATGTCACCGTTTTTTTATATTTTTTTCCACCTTGCAGTTCAGGGCTTCCGTAATGTAAGGAATTCTACAGCAAGGATTTTTTCTTTAATGGTTATGTTTTCAAGTTTGCAACAGAATAGTTCATCAGTTAAAAATGTAACATAGTATTAAAAAAGCTTTGATTGAAGAAAAATATTTGCCTTGAATGTTTTTATTTTAAGCTGTACACCACTTACAGTTTATTATTTTTCATTCATTAATATTAACGATTGTCGATTAAGAAAATATCTAGGACTGTCGATTTAACGCGTTAATTCAGTGCGATTAATTTTACAAAAAATAACGCGATAAAAACATTTACGCAATTAATCGCATGCCCACGGACCATAATAAGAAAGATTCCTGAGAAATGCAAGCTTGTAGTACCACCTGTTTACTCCAGAAGGCAGTAAGTGAAATTTCAGCTGTTTGAGCAATGCACAGTTTATACAGTGAAGAAAACACGTCAGTAGGCAGAACAACAAACATGCGTTACGTTCTTGCGTTCCGAACTAAGGGATCTCAAGATGTGTTTAAAGATTGAGTATTAAACTCTATTTAACTTGACACAGTGACCTAAACATTTTAAGTTTATGACACAACACACCCGAGACGCTACACAAGCATGTCTGACGCAGGTGTACATTGACGGTCCTTAAACAAGCCCTCATAATAAATCTCGAACTGATTGACAAATTCACTTGTGAAATGGATTGCTGTGAACTGTGTGCCAATGATTGACTCATGATCAATAATATGGTATTAAACAATACATTGTATTCTAAAGTCACTTTTTGTATTGTCTTATTAACTCTTTCCCCGCCAAACACGGAATTTTCTGGGTTTTATGAAAAAACACTTCCCCGCCAAACACGGAATTTTCCGGGTATCCGTGTTTTAGGTGGTATACGGTAAGGAAGACCACGACGCATGTTTTGAAAGAGTACGCAACTCTTTGATCAAAGAAACAGACTGCGATCGTCTCAAACGTGAAGTGGAACACCATACTAATACTAAAGCACTTGTTTGATAAAAATGCCTTTTTCTCAGCTTTTTGTCCGAAGTGTTGTTTTTGACAAAACCTACCTCTGTTCAAGTGGCAATAAAAAAAGAACAAATGAAGATAAAATAAAATCGGTTTTTTTTTTGCCTAAAAGCAGAGGCTCAGATCTTTATTTTGATATATAGCATCTTCATATATTCATGGAAGAAAATATTCTGCAGGCCATTAAAATTTAGCGAAAATCGTCAAAAACCCTGGCGGTGGCTGGCAACTTTTTTTAAAAACGCTGGCGGGGAAAGAGTTAATGATTAACTCTTCCGCTACAAGAATATAATGCATTTTAATTATCTGAATATTTATATATATATATATATATATATATATATATATATATATATATATATATATATATATATATATATAATTTTTATATTTAAAGATAACTATGTATAATTATATACTGATATAAATATGTATAATCTTTATATATTGAGTTATTGTTATATGAAGGGCTTTCTCAGCAAATGTTTGTATATGCGATTAATCGAGATTAATTAATCAGGACACCATGTAATTAATTCGATTAAAAATTGTAATCGATTGACAGCCCTAAAAATATTTTAACATTTTCAACCCTAATTGTGACATTATTTTTGTGACAACCCAATTCTCATTGCAACAATATGAAAAAAGATGGATATTAATTAAGATACTTTCATTACGGCAACTTAAAAATATATTTGTAAAACTTTGTAGTACTTGTAAATGACTAAATGAACTTAAATGACTGTTACGCTAATGAAAATCATAATAAAAATAATGGGAAAAGTAAAATGTCCAGACATTTTACGGTAAAGAGAATATAAGCAAACCTGACAGTCTGAGAAACAACAATCATAAAGGACCATAAAAATCATCCAGTGTGCACCCAGCATTAAGCAGATGTTTTTGTAATATCAGGGGGCTGTGCTCTGATATAAACCCTCCCCTCTGAAAGCCGAGCAGCCCTTTGAAACACTGACATCAATAAGTGAGGAGTAACAACTGCCAGAGCTGACAGCACCGCAGGACTGCAGCGGAACATCAACCAATTACCACATCCCTGAATGCCTTTGATGAAGCTGCTCTCTCAAAACACCAGCCCTGATCATTTATTCATACATCTTAGGACAGGTATACGATCAGTAATGTCTCTAGTTTGACGGCAGGTGGTCCCATGACTCTTCCACAATCCTGGTCTCACAAATGTCATTATTGCCCTTCTGAAGGACACTTAGCACCCATAAGATATGCTGTTAATATGTGGATATTCAGTAGTTTAGTGTCAGTATTAAGATTAAAGTATTCAAAAATATAAATGCTATGTGTCTGTATAAACCACATGCACTTCTTGAAAGCAGCCTTGTGAATGTTGGGCCATTGCTATGCCCTTAGCTATAAAAAAAAAGGTTTATTTATATATCAAAGGAACTAAATCTAGATAAATTAATCAAGATTAAATTATATTTAATCATTTTCATTGTATGCACCAATATAACAATATATAGTGATAAACAGCAAATCTATCTACATTATTTTTTACCAAAAAAATATGAATAAGTACGATATACAGAATGAATATATGAATAATTTTAAACTGATTCTTGTAAAACTGTTTTTGCTTCTTTAGGAATTTTAATGGCCAAAAAAAAGTGAATTAAAATCATTGCAATTTTTTACAATGTTGCTTAATTTTATATAGCAAAATCTTGAATTTTTATTTATTGTGAATATTCAATATATCACTTAGCTCTACCTTTATACTCATATATATATATATATATATATATATATATATATATATATATATATATATATATATATTTTTTTTTTTTCATAATTTTTTTGTTTCACATTTATGAGGCTGAGGGTTTTAGAATAAGCTCTACCTTTATACTCATATTTGTATTTATTTTATTATTCTTTCATAAAAAAAAAATTCACATTTATTAGGCTAAGGTTTTTAGCATAAGCTCTACCTTTATACTTATTTATTTATTATTATTTATAAAAAGTTTTTTTTTTTTTGGTTTCACATTTATTAGGCTGAGGGTTTTAGCATAAGTTCTACCTATATACTCATATTTATTTATTTGTATATTGTTTTTAATTTTTGGTTTCACATTTATTAGGCTGAGGGTTTTAGCATAAGCTCTACCTTTACACTCATATATTAATTTATTTATTATTATTATTATTATTATTATTATTTCACATTTATTAGGCTGAGAGTTTTTGCATAAGGGATAATTGCAAGCTTTTAAACAGTTTCTGGAATGTCTGACCTAACAACAGCTATCCAACTTGAGAGTCCACAGTGATCAGGTTTCAGCGAGTCTAATAAACATTTTATCTTTCACACAATACACACATCCACAAATGCAAGCGTACACAAAAAAGGTTATTCAGATCTACATGCAGGAACACAGGCTGGGATCTGTGCATCCCAAGTGTCAAATGAGACTGAGGTCAGGACTGAAGCTATTGTCCTCTGTACAGCCTGTGTGCCCAACCATTGCATGTAACCCAGCACCTGTGCCTCCCTGCTTGGCACTGCGCCACCAGCCCCTACCCTGCCGTCGCTCAGGAAACAGCGTAGCAACCATCTCCCATTCGAGATGTTTAAGTCGCTCTACTTTCTATATGTAAATGCATGTCTAACTCTCTTATTTTGAAATGCAAAAATGTATGGTTTCCAAGCATCATCACAATATTAGCAGAGATGAACACAACTAACAACACAACACCTCCATCAATGGCTAAAAGTCTGGTGCAGAATAATGATAATTTGGAAATAGTGCTCTAGCGTTAATATGTTTCTTGGGACGTTGCGGTAATATTCGGAGTCTACTGTGATCTGTCGGGTTTTGGAGTCATCTGGAGATATCTTTTGAAGTTTAAAAACAGGTAGATAATTTTGATGTGACTGGAGTGAATTGTCATGAATATGAGCGATTGCTTGTGAGGTTGAATCGATCACAAATAGATTGAAATACTGTTTATGAGCATGTAGCTTAGGATCGACAGATCTCAAGGGACTCATATGATTTAATCAAATACACAGTCAACTTCTCTTTGAATACAAACAAAACTTTATTAACTATCTAACTAACACATGAGAACTTAATTTAGTATGCCGTGATTTGAGATTGGGTAACTCAATTTATATTTAAGAAAGCACCAGATTTAACCAAAAGTCTGGAAGTACTTGCGTTGTATTGTTTGTAGTGGAAGTCGGTGTCATTTGGCTTGGCTTGTGGAAGTTCTTTGTCTGTTGCGTCGATGGATGGGTGATAAAAGGCTGGTTGTATTGAAGAACAATGGATTTCCATGGGTTTCCATGGCAATCATAAAAAGAGTAGTCCCTCAGCAAATGGCCAGTCTTGGGCAAAAGATGCGACAAACTCAGACTTGCTGGCACCAGTCAATCTGTATAGAATTGTTCAATTTCTCTTAGTTGTCTTCTACCTTCAAAATGACACAAATAAGTCTTGAACTCATTAAGCACATTTACATGCATATTTTTACACCAGTTATGCTTAATAAGCTGACTAAATCATGTAAAAACACTTTTTTTGCAGATCCGTCACATGGCATGTAAACCCCTGTACCGCCACTCTTACCAGCTTATCCAATGTGTGCAAGTGTTATGAGTCATGACTGTTTGCGTTTTGATTAAAAAAATAGAGAATAATCCAATGATTTAAAATCCCATGTAAATATGTACTTCTTGCAATGTCTGAATGTTTAATAAGCTTGTTTTTAATAGTTATCAGCATATTGGTGTGCATGTAAACACACTCATCAAGCACGTTTAAGTGCATGACCTCACACTGACTATGCTTAATAAACTGACAATGTGTGGTAAGGTTATGTAAAAGCCCTATGTGGTTTTCTTTTATGGGGTTAGGAACATTAATGCTGATCTTCTGTAAAGCTGCTTTGAAACGATGTGTGTTGTGAAAGGCGCTATACAAATAAAATTGACTTGACTTGACTTGACATCAACTAGCATGGCTGCGGTATCAAAAAAGTCTCATTGGACCGAAGAAATGGAGGAAAGATTTGTGGAACATTGACAGGAGCACCAGTGCCTATTTGATGCTTCATCTGAAATGTACCGCAACTGGGTGGAGAAAGAGAAGTGTTGGAGAAAAATTGCCAATTCTCTTGACAGTCAGGTGAGCAAATAGGTAGATTTTACAGTAGGAGGTACTTTATCATATTGTAACCAATCAAATATATGATGCCAATATGTGATTCAAAACATACACATCATATTCTGAAATGCAGAACATATGATCATGCATTTGTTTTCGTATCTCATATCACTTATCACGTGTACTCTGTTGTGAAATGTAATTTGGAGTCCGGGCATTGTCGTCGGGGATTTGTCAATAGTGAAATGTTTTGTAATGTGTTCACCCCTATCACCGATTCAGCGTGTAATTTGAAAACGCTACGACTTCCATGACAAGACAGTCATGATGTCAAAAATGAAACGTGCTTTGATCCTGAAGGAAACTGCTGCATCACACATTTCTGTTGCATGTTGCTTTCTGTGAATGAAGACTATGTAACTGATCCAGACACAATGAAAACAGTATTAGAGGTAAAAAGTATATTTCGGCTCAGGCCAGGGAGCCCCCCGGGAGAGAGGATACAGGAGGGTAAAAACAACAAAAAACAAAATAGGCGAGGTACAAAGGCCAACACGGAGCGACAGAGAGAAAAAAAAAAATTAATAAAACTCACTCACCAGTTCTCTGATGCACCGTCACGTGGTCCTCGATCACTCCTCCACCCTCTCAGGCGGACGGCAGCCGCTCCTCCCCGGGTGGACCGGAGTCAGACCTACGACCCCCGGCGGACAGAACACCCCTCCTCGTTCCTGGCGACTCGTGGGGACACTCCTCTGCCCCTGGCAGTGGCCCTACCGCTCCAGGCGGTCGGGGAGTCGCTTCCGTCCTCCACTCGCGGACGGCGGCTGTTCCCCGCGTTTCTGGGGGACGGCAGGGCACTCCTCCGCCCCTGGCAGCGGCTCCATTGCTCCAGGCAGTCGGGGAGTCCAGTCCCCACTCGCCTCACAGACGGCGTCCATTCCCCGTGTCCGGGCGGTCGGGCTACTCCGTCCCCCGGTGGATGACAGCGGCGTTCCCCTGGGTGGACGGCCGTGTCGAGGACTCCGCGACGGGCATCCCTCCTCCCTCCCAGGTTTTGGCACCAATGTAAAGCGGTTAATGGGAAAGGAGGAGGCGAGAACCGGCAATATAAATAATAGTTTAATGAAGAAATAAACTAAAAACACACAAACATAAACACAGAGCAGCTGCCTGTAATTCTCTCTCTCTCTCGTCACCGGCCGCCTTTATCCCTTGCGCGCCCCCATCAGGCTGATTGGGGACCGGGCATGCGTTCCAGCCCTCCTCCTATTTTTCACCATCTATGTATTTGGAACCTTTTGAATTTAACACAGAATGTTTTACTTTAAGGTGTTATGTGAAATCAAACTAATCTTAATTGAATTAACACCTTATTGCTATCATATTTTTATTTAGAAAGACTAGCTACATTGACCTAACCACAGAAATGAGGAGCCATCCATGGTCTTACCTGTACCTATGGCATTGCACTGTAAATATAAGGGCAAATACATAAAAGGGGTTTCATATTATGGGCAAAGTTTTCCTCCTGTCTAACATCTGTTCTGTTTGAATTATGTTTTATATTAGAAAATAAACTGGCCTTGTTTGCCTTCAGATATTCCTAAAGATGACTTTAATTATTAGGAGCCTGACGCAAGGAAAACAATGTCTGTTATGGAGTAGGAAATACAGTGCCAACTCAGTAAAGTGTTTTACTCAAGGGAATCATCAGGATATTATAACTAGTCTTGTTGAATTTAGAGAGGAACCCTTGCATAAGTGATTTTGTGATGACTCACACTGATTGCACCACACCGAACACACTCGCTTGAAAACCAGGCTTCAGTCGCGCTGCACAAATGCACGTCTCAGATGAGAAGCATACACAAGATGTATATAATCAATTAAAAAAAAATGTATCCACAAAAAACCTGCTTCATTATATAGAATAAAACTCACAAGAAGGACTAAAACCAATAGCAATGTCTCACCTGATGCAGGTTGATCAACACATCTGTCTCGGGGGCATGTCCTCCTGTTGCCATGGGGACAGGGAGGGGCGCAGCAGCGGGAACACAGGGGGTCTGGGATCAGCCCTTCTCTTTTACGGCTGGATTTCCAGACAGTCTGTGGGGTGGCATAACCTGAAACGAACGGGAAACTTTAGGAATTAAAAATAGTAAGTGACAGAAGGAGGTACATTTTTAGAACAATCCAGGAAGTAGCCATGCTTTTGTTGTTAACAACATGTTTTTTAACAAATCTTTTAAGGAAATTAACTGTTCTCATTCACTTCCAAGCACTGACTCATAAGTCTGTCCTTTGTAAAGCACTAGCTGCCCTCAAAGACTGACTGGAGCACAACTTTGCAATGAACAAGTTGGGGATTTGAATGTGAATAAATAAGAGATGCAGACATGTATTTTTTTGGTTACCTGAACAAACAGTGTATACACACCATAATGTGTGAGCGTGTGTAAACACTATATATACACTGTATAATTTACACTCACACAACAGTTAATTCCAGTCCTCGAATCTGAATGGATGAGAGCCGTTCCATGAGTACTGATGGTCTCACTGTGTATCACTCTGCTTGTGTTCATGTCGTTCCAAATTGTAAGAGCAGTGCAGATGTGTTAAGAGCTGTCTGTTTCTTTACATTTAATTTTGTGACATTAAATATTTTAGCCAGCAGTAGGAGGCAAAAGACAATTTTTTGTGTAATAGGAGACATGAAGTGAGTCAGCGTCACTCAGTGTTTATATTCAACCGCACTCCGTGATTGCTTGTATTAATACTACACTACTAAAGCTATGAAATGGCTTTAAACGGCTTTAAATTAACAACTTCAGCATTAAGGCTCATCACAGCTTTACATTTACATTTATGCATTTGGCAGACACTTTTATCCAAAGCGACTTACAGTGCACTTATTACAGGGACAATCCCCCCAGAGTAACATGGAGTTAAGTGCCTTGCTCAAGAACACAATGGTGGTGGCTGTGGGGATCGAACCAGTGACCTTCTGATTAACAGTTTTGTGCTTTAGCCCACTATGCCACCACCACTTTTTTTTTTGAGAGGCTTGAACGCATCATTTGGTTTGAATCAGCAATGGCAGATTCTGATCCGTCGCGTAAGAAAGTAGTTCCATGTACAAATGCATTTTTTGGGACCATACATTTTTTTCCTAAACTCCCCAATAATGCTATATGGCCCTACATCAGCACTGCTGTGATTCGGTCGCAGGCCTTGTGCTGTAGGTCATCAGAGCAGTGCTGATGTACGGGCATATAGCATGATTGCACACAAGGTTATACTCACAAAAAAACATCAGCGCAGGCAGGAGTCTTCTATCAACGAAGAAATATTTCACACAAAAATGCAAAATCATCACAAGAATCTTTCTGCAAGTTATCTGACACCAGGCTAAGTGATTGTGTAAGCTTACATGTATACTTGCGTGGAGTGGGAATAAAAAGCGTTCAGCGCTAGAGAGTAATTTTTCTCTCTAGAGTGGGAATAAAGCACGTCCAGCACTACGTGCTTTATTCTCTGGCATTGAACGCATTTTATTCCCGCTCCGCGCCCGTCGTCTCTCTCCGTGAGAGCGCCGCATAAAGCCTCATGTACTGTACTGTAAGTATGAGTTGCATGTGCGGTTATTTTAACAACAGTAGTGGAGATACCGCTAACAATACTGGCATCTTTCGCTTAAAAACAAGTCAAACTATGTTCATCTGTCTGATATGTGATTCAGATGGTTCAGCTAAGACAGGTTTGTGTCAGATCAAGATAACGTGGCCCCTTTAGACTCTAATGTTTTAATGTTTAGCTTTATTAATCTGCATGTTCCGAGCCTTTCATAATAAGCAAAGATTTTTGTTCTAATTTTGTGAAAAATAATAAGCGATGTCATCATGGCATAATGGCAAGGAAAGCCAATTTATACTTCAATTAAGCAAACAGTATTTTCATCCTTCACGGTTATGTAAATTGTTTGTTTATTGTTAGTAGATTCTCACTTTAAGGAAAATATAAAAATGGTCCATTCAGACTCTCAGGGGACACCCCTGAACCCCCATACAGTATTTTTATAGGTCAACAGGCCTCCTATATCCCATCCATACTGTAGGTACAGATTCTGAATGTAATAATATTTCAACACAAAAACTATACTGATGTCATTCAGCTTCAGAACGAACTGTTGATCTTATCTTTTCCTATTCATATCAAATTTATGTCCTCGACTCAGAAGTTCTTTATGAAATCTTTTAATCTTTTGGTAGAAAAGATCTCTCAGACCCCACTAGCTGTCTATGGGCCCCCGATGTCCTCATCCCTGTCCAGTTTTAAAGAGACTATTTTGACCATTTAGGATTTGTTTTATTCTTTTACAAAGTACCATTGATGCCAACATGGAAGTTATAAAAAAACGTTTAATAAAAAGATGCATCATTTTCTAGCTACATATTATCCAGACCTTTGCTGGGAAAGAAATGTTGAGACTGGACCTCTTGGAACTTGAATTGAGTACCCCTGCCCTATAACATAGAGATTCCAAAGTCACAAGGGTGAGTAACTGAAGACAGAATTAGCATTTTTGGGTGAAATATTCTTTCAAGCAAACCTTTGACTGGAAATAGTGTGTAGTACTATGTGCGTGATCATATGTGTCTGTGCCTGTTTTTCTAAAGTTGATGGAGAGAATTTTTTACTGCGTATAATTTATGCCCCTTCTCTCTAAAATAATTTTGAAATTATTTGGAATTGTCGTTTCTGTATTTTTGATCATTGCCAGTGTCTACTGTATGAAAAAAAATCTCTAATGGAGCTGGAGCTGTTGATGACTCATCTTGAGTTTGCGTCATCACTGAGGCAGTCACTGAAGACACCATAGACATTCGCTGCATGTTACCAGCTAGAAATGAGCACTCGGACCAAAACATTGCATTTATCCAAAATAAACGGCTTACTGTTGGATATCTGTTGGATATCATTCTAATATCATCCTTCTTAATCAGTTTCATGATGGCATAATAAATGTCAAAAGCATTTCACTCTGATCAAAACTGCAGTAGAGGATCGAGACTCTTTTTTTCTCTCCCCTGAAAGATCACAATTCTGCTGCCTTGGAAACATTATGGGCTCTATTTTCATGCCCGGGCTAAGTGCAGCACTACGCGCAACCTCCGTGTGCAATGTCTTATCTAATTTTCGTGAGAGCGCTAATTCCGAGTGCAATTTCCATGCCAGCACAGTGCAAGAGGTCATTTTTTGGTGGGTGTATGCATGCAAACTGTGGGTTTATTGTATGTTATTGAAGTGGCACAAAGCACAATTCTCTATTTCACTACTGAGAAAAAGGTAATTGCGCTAACATGTTTCAAAAGCACATCAGTTTTCAGAGTAAAGTCTAAACTCAGTTCCTGCATTTGCAGTTTGGAGATTCCACCAGCAGGTGGTTATAAAGTTCATGTCCAAAGTCTGAAAACACTGTGTAGTGGAACATTACAAAAAATCCCTGACAATCACAGTTGTAGCCGTTTAAAAAAATAAATTAAGAGATTTATGTAAAATGGTCATGGTATATTTTTATTATTATTATGTTTACATTTACAATTGTATTTATGATCTAATTTGCTCTGTATTAGTATTTTTCCACCTGCGGTAGAGCGATTTGTAAGTCACTGCACAAGGGGCTGACGGAAGAAGTTAATGGAGAAGGTAAAATGTATGGATTTTGAGAGGTTGTTCTTTTCGTCTGAGGTGTAATTTACATTTTTTAAATATGTTTTAAGCGCTAGCTCACTTAAAATAGGGCCCAAAGACTAATTTGACCCAAACCTCATCTGTAATGGTGATAGCATGCCTACTATTTTTGATGTCCCGTTACTATATGCAAAACATGTTAATTACACCAGCATTCATTTCATTGATAGAACACATTTAAATACTTGTTCACAAACAGCTGTTAAAGAGGCATTATTTCCCAGTTTGTTTTGCTTGCAAGACTAAATGCAAATAATTTGGGGGTTTTTACCCCTTCGCACACTTCCATCAGTATATGAGCACAGCAGGAATTGCCCTATCTGACATATTTATAGAGCAGCAGCAGCAGACTATTTTCATCGAATGATTCACTTGACCTGCAAAACTATTATTAATATAGCAGTGCATGCTCAGGGCATCATGGCAAAAATGAATAGTCCTGCACATCACCAAATAAAGATAAATGGTGCTCACCTGGGGATGCAACATGAGATCCTTAAAATTGTACACACTTCAGGAGTACTGACCCGTAATTGCTCAAGCCTGTGTGTAAGAGAAGAAGCCCTTGAGCATTATTCTGCAGGGCTCAACAAAAAGATGGCCAGATGGCCCATGGGCAGTTGACTGAACTGTGACTTGCCTTGTTTGGCCAATGCAGCATTGTCACTACATCCAGGGACATTGTTATTTTACTAGTTACAATTTTGGGGGGGCATTATGATCTTTAAGGTAGGTAAGTAATTGTCTCTTAAGAAGTTTCTGAGGAGGCACAAAGGTTTTTTCATTGTCCAGCCAAATTTGGATAATATTTACACTCAGTTTTTTCTGAATCTGAACATAGTTGAACCAAATCTGTCTGTTACAGCACAGATCAAAGTCTAAACCTAAAGTATACTTCAGTTAGACATGAACGCTAGGCGTCTATGTACAGGATGTGTGATGCAAATTTTGTCATCAGCGTGCTTGAGCACTGAATGCGTGAGGTATGATTTTCTAACCGCCCGTATTCTGAATGTGCAGAATGCCCATGTGTCTGGAATTATTTGCACTAATTAGTGGGTACACAAGGTGGCAACACTCACAACTGAGCTGTTGCTCTCACGAAAAAGCTCTTGAAATAGATGTAATCGCCGTTAAACAACAGGAGACGAAGGTCGAAACAACGGTGTATGTGCCCGTCAAGAGTGCGCGTGTGAGGAGGTCAGGATATACCTGAATATGTATAAGACGTGTCTGAAGGAATATAAAGACATCTGTATGCATCTAAACTCCTGAAGTATCTCATAACAGTTGAAGCCTGCATGTGTCAATCACCTGTGTATGCGGGCACAGTCAAATTAAGTATACTTCGAAAGGCTAGCGTTTGACTACGTAGTGTTTGCATCAAAACCAAAGTATACTTTGGGCTTAAGAGATCTGTGTGTAGTAAACTGCATTTTCCACTGAAGTATTATTATTATGTTAGCTTGACTATTCTATTCTATAGACTAGTTAGTTTGAGTTCCTTAACCAAGGGAACAATTTCTTACTGTAACTCATCATAAAACTTTCAAGCAACATCCACCAAACTTGGTACAGACCTTCAGGCTGTTCTGACTTGGGTGGGTATAACTTTTCTAAGTGATCAGGATTTTGGTTTTTCCACAGCAGACAATCAAAAATACCAAATACTTATATTTACAGAATGTTCAAATGAGCAAAGACATTTTTAATTCAAACTGTCAATAAAATCTATCTATCTTTTAAACTTTTAAACAATCTAAAAGTTTGTCTTTATCTATCTAGTACCAAATTAAAAACCAATTATGTGTGGTCAAGAGAGCTGTCTGGGTTGTAGTCCTAAAACCTAGAAGACAAAATCTCACTTTTGAAATTTTTCTAAACATTTTATAAAAAAAAAACATTTGTGGTGGGGCAATACAAAATACTGAAAAACTATCCCCACTGGGTCAGTAGAAAAACTCATTGTTGAGCCCAGCTCTTGCCAGAGGTTCACTTCCCTTACAGATTTATAGGGTGCTTTTCACTTTTGGTGTGCACCCATGTTCGAATGGAGTCAAAGGTCGTTTTATTTGGGTGATGTGAATGCCGTTTTCCGAAATCCGATGCTTAGTCGCAAACCACACTAGATTCCGCTTGAAAAGGTGGTATGGGGTACGGTTCATGTGAACTCCAGTGTGGTTTCCTAGTGATCTGAACACAATTGTGCCAAATCGTGGAAGTGAACCGCTTGTTTCTCACTAGCTTGTCCCCAAATAAATCCCCTTTAGAGACCAGCTCACGTTCTTCACATCTATTTGCAACACATCCGTGACCTTGTGGCAAACAGAAGCTAACATTCATCACATCAATGCACCTTCAATGCATCCATGTCATTCTATAAATGTAAAGTTTTGGTGGTAAATCCAAAGAGATTAATACTTTAATAACACTTCTCATCTTGAGTTGTTACCTAGTTACAGCAGTAAACAGTGGCTGCTTGCACTCACGTTGATGACACAATCAGACCGCAGTTCAGACCAAATTAGATGATGTGAACAGAGACCTTCAGGGATGGGGGAGTGGGAGGAAACAAACTTACGTTTGGTCCAAGCAATCAAACTAAGTGTGAAAGCACCCTTAGTCACTGTAGTCCCGACGCCTCAAGTCAAGTTAACTCTCTCAGGCTCATTTCAAGATGAAACCAACAGACACATGCATCAGTTCAATAGCTAACCCTGTGTGCTTCCTGTCTCTGAGGAGCACTCACCATTCACTTCCTTTTCCTATTACCGGACCATCAAAGACCCACAAATGATTTATGAGCTGTACTGCATTTGTAAACAGAAATGGCCACTTTATGTGCCTTGAAGCTAGGCCTGTTGTTTTTAGTTTCATAATGTATTTATTTGAAATAACCGCAATGATTGTACACCAAGTACTAACCACATATTGGCAACAAAATAAAGGAATTTTAGGCTAATGTAGAAATGCAACACAAAAGATGTTCAGTCACCATTGAAGTACAGTACTGTGCAAAATTCTTAGGCAAATAAGACGTTTCGTAAAAGCATTTGTCTTAAGATGGTTATTTATATCTTCTGTGTCAATAGGAAATATAAGTGTTAGACTCCCAAACATTACTTTTGCAAATAGAAAAGATTAGAATAGAAGAACAGATGACGTGGCCTCCCACTGAACATTGTGTCTGTCTGAGATTACATAAAGAGACAGAAGCAATTGAGAATAAATAGACAGAAAAACTCTGGCGAATTCTCCAAGAAGCTAGGAACATCCTATCTGCCAACAACCAAGAAAAACTGTGTCCAGGTGTAACTAGGAGAATTGGTGCTGTTTTAAAGGCAAAGGTGGTCACACCGAATATTGATTTAGCTGTTTTATGTTTACTGGTCTTTGTATGACATTAATTGATAAATGAAAACTATGTATGTCATTATTTGTGAAGACATCCTCACTATGCAACATTTTTCACAAGTGCCTAAAACTTTTGCAAAGTACTGTACATCCATTAAAGGGTTCACAAATGGCAATATGCTTCCTCTATACAGAAATGTAAGCGCAGCGTAGTTCTAGCGGGAAGACTAGCAGCTGTACATCACCATTAGCTGGGTATTTCCCAGCCAATCACATGTAAGCCATTGCTTTTTAAATCTGCTCACAATCTACATTTACATTTACATTTATGCATTTGTCAGACGCTTTTATCCGAAGCAACTTACAGAGCCCTTATTACAGGGACAATCCCCCCGGAGCAACCTGGAGTTAAGTGCCTTGCTCAAGGACACAATGGTGGTGGCTGTGGGGCTCGAACCAGCATCCTTCTGATTACCAGATTACCAGTTATGTGCTTAGACCACTACACCACCACCACTCCATCTATCACGTTGCTGTTTCAGTGTGCTAAAACGGCAACCTCCACCAACCCACCATCACCAGTTGAGTCCCGTCCTGCATGAGTGTAGGCCCCACACTCCTGCCTGCAATCTCCGGCAGGATATGACGGGTCCAAGTATAACTTCTTCGGACTGCCAGACCTACGCCAAAGAGAGACCTTACTTTCTGTTTTATATTCATCAAATAAATGTCATCTTAAATTTCACTCAAGTCTGTGAGTCTTCCTGATTGACTTACGCTTCTGAGGCAGATGATTGTTTTGTTGTTGTTGTTTTTTTAAGGGAGCTGTAGGTAAATTATTAACGCTAATATCCCCTTATTATTAGCACAAGCTGACTTACAGTGGCTAATGGCCTCTGGAGACTTGAAATCTATAGAAACTAATTGCATCTAATTTTGTAACCATGAATGCCTCCATTTTTTCTGCTATTTCATAAGTCCGGTTTAAGTCCAAGTAAAATTGGAATATCACAAAAACATTAGTGAACAAAGCAGCGTTTCCATACAGTGTGTTCAAGAGAACAAATTGGTCACTTCCACGGAAATTGGAGCAAAAGAAATGGATGCTGCAGAAACATTTGTATGACGTACAATTATTTGCAAATTTAATGCATGTGAAAAATCAGAATATAAAAAAAATAAATAAAAAAAAATGGGAGCCATGGGAACCAATGGGAGTTGTAGCCACTAGGGAAGCCACTTTGGCTCTTTTAATGTTAGAAATTACTTGCAGTTTAGAGCATGCAGACAAAATGCTCTGATGGTGGCAGATGCCTTATGTTTGGGAGCAACAGTGTGTCCAACAGTTCTGGATGGTAATAGTAGCCAATTATTTTGATGACAGGCTTTGACTCCAGCAGTTCAGAATGACCAGAGTGGCATTTCAGATATATGCAATGATATTAGTCCATTGGTTGGCTCAGTTATATGCGAAATATCATGTTACATGACTTGTTAAGGCAAAGCCACATTACTTTTTGGCAGAGGCTTTTGCACAAAATACGTACAACAAAAAGCATGTTAGATGCTATTTGCACACTGGCCTAAACAGAGGCAGATACTATGTTCACAGCATCACAGCAGCATGTGTATTGCATGTTTATTGTCCCACATAAACCCTACACCCCTAAACCTAACCTTCCATGGTTTTACTACAGTAAACATAGTATCACCATGGTCTTTTATAATAAAATCATAGTTACCACAAAATTAAACATGGTAAGTATATTAACAGCATATTACTTTTGTAACATCGTGATTAAATGCATTAAAACCACACCAAAAAATATATTTTAGCCTATTTTTAAGCATTGCATTTTTTACGATTTATACTTTACATTTTTTTTAAAGATTAGGCAATTCAATTAGATGGAAATTTGTTATTAAATTGAAATGGATATTAAAAATAAGCTAAAATATTTTTTTGAGTGTATGGCATCCACCCAAAAAAAAATGGTTACTACAACATTTCTATAGTAAAATCATGGTTAATTTTACCAAGATCAAACTTTTCTCCCAGCTCCCTGACATTCACCGTGCAAAATGCATTTGTGCTACAGGTGTACGATGATCAAAAGAGAGTTTAATTTACTGTGTTTGTACACCAGTCTCTGCAAACGTTTGTTAAACAAGCTTTAATATTTTATAATGTAGGATATCTTTTAATAAAAGTGAATGTTTATCATTAACTTTGTACATCTCTTTTACTATAGTAAACTAGATATTCTAGATAACATGCATGTTTGTTTTGGCTTGTGAAATGGGTGGGGTGTGTGACGTCTGCACCAGGGCGGCGTATTAAATGTGAGTTTCAGGGCAACACGCAGGGATTTGGGTGCATTGATGGGAATGCATTTTGGTCTCGTGCTCCAAGCCTATTGACCCCGGCTGACCAGTTTACGGCCCTGGCTAAAACTGGCCCATTAGTGGAAAAGCAGCTAATGTGTAGAAATGTGTAATGAGTTCAGATAAATAATGCAAGATGATTTGGATTTTTAGCATGTGTCCAGCTGTCTCTGGGTCCTAGATTTTACTACAGTGTTGTTCCACAGAGAGCTTTGGTTGTCTAAATAGAGCATCCAAAGGCTAATCAAAGGCATGTGTCATCCCTCAACCCCAACGTACTCTAAATAAAGACATCCCCAATGCACACAGCATAGACTCTCTGGAGCCCCTATAACTTGATGTTCAGAAACTACTATGAAAATTTAAAACTAGCTGATGATGTAACTGCTATATTCAGCTTCTATCTCATTTTAATGTTTCATTTAAAAATCCCTGCTTCAATACAAGTAATGCTCAATCGACAGAATTTGTGGTATAATGTTGATTATTACAAAAAGATATTTTCATTAGTTCTTTCTTTTCTTAAATAAAAAAGTAAAAAATAATTCTGGATTACAGAGAGGCACTTACCATGGAATTGATTGTAGTTCCATATAGGGCTGCCTCCTGATAGTCAACCAAAGTTAGTCGATAAGAAGAGTCTTGGTCAACCAAGTTTTGATTAGTCGGTTGGTCGCAGAAAACAAAATCTCCACATGAAACCGACGAACACCAGTATTACCGCTGGTTGGATACTAAGTGGTACTATGGGGTAATTTTCATTAAGCAGGGTTAAGGTTAAGCCTACACAATAAAGCAAGACATCTTCATTTCAAACTTTGAAATTTATTTTATATTTATTTTAACAAAAAAATTCAAATGAAACTAGAAAAAAAATTAAGTGCAATTAAAATGTGTGTTGTTCAACTTTTGGTTTCCAACAGCTGTCAACCACTCTCTGGCAAAGAACCTACTTCATCTGTGCATTCTCTAACAGATTTTCTTATCCAAGAAAATACATAATGTCTGTGAATAAATGAGTTTTTCCCTTCTTCACAATATATATATCACAATATCAATTACATCTGCAACCCCCAGGCTGAGAGATCGGTGGAGTTACTTTAATGATTTTGCATTGAAAATGTTATAAATTTATTAAAAAAATGAAAAACGGAATTAAATTTATAAAAAAAAATGAAAAACTTAAATCAAATACATTTCTAAAATCAAATTGCACTCCAAACTAAACAGCAATTAAAATAAAGTGATCAAAAAAATAATATATGTACAAAAGTAACCACCTTTCCATTTACCGTCAGGCAAGTATCCGTCTAAAAATGCAGGCAGAAAATTACTTACACAAATGAATAATAAAGTATAATGATGATAATCAATGAAATATAAATCATGGTTCGAAGTAAACATATTTTTGTATTATGTTATGTTTTAATCACAGATGTAAGTTCAAGCGCTCTATGAGACGCAAGTGAGGGAAGTGAGTCGGCACGCTGGTCAAGCTCCGACAGGATGGCTTTCGAACAGTGCTGCTGAGTATTCATCTAGCGAATCTCCACTCTCTCCTAACAAAACGAACGAAACTCGTACAAACAAGGACTTTTCAAACTCTGCTGCCTTGTGCTTCACAGAAACCAGGCCATTTTGGACAGCACATTACATCTGCCAGGCTTCCTGCTGTTTAGAGTGGATCACAGTGCGGAGTTAACGGAGAGGCGATGGAACATGCATTTACATCAATAAATGTTGGTTTACAGATGTAACAACATTAAAGAAGATGTGCTGTCTTAATTTGGAAGTGCTCTTTATCAACTGTAAGACTTTCTACTCACCGCGGGAGATTTCCTTGTTTATTCTGGTGAGTGTTTATATTCCTCCACAAGCATGTGGGCCGCAGCGCTGCAACAGCTGGCTGATCAGATCACAGACATAGACCAACAATACCCAGACTCACTTATTATTATTCTCTCTTTTAACAGAGCCAACCTTGCCCATGAACAGCCAAAATACAGACAGCACATTACATGCCCCACCAGAGACAGAAATATGCTGGATCATTGCTACACAGCATTAAAGGATGCATATCACTCTATCCCCAAAGCAGCTTTGGGACTCACAGATCACTCTCTGGTTCATATTCTTCCAAACTACAGGCAGAAATTTAAATCAGCTAAGCCTGAAGTAACAACTGTAAAGATGAACCAATGAAGCAGAGCTGGAACTAGAAGCCTGCTTTTATTGCATTAATTTGAGTGTATTTGAAGTTGGTGACACCAATCTGTATGAGCTCACAGATACTGTGACATCATATATCAGTTTCTGTAAGGATATGACATTCCTCCTAGGACTTTTTTAATGTTCAACAATGACAAACCATGATTTACAGCAAAACTCAGGCAGCTACATCAGGCAAAAGAGGCTACTTACAATGGGCCTCTTTTGAACAATGAAATGGGGATAAAATCTTGTACAATCCTGCCAGAAACACACTGGCAAAATAGATAAGAGTGGATAAAAGGAGCTACTCTGAGATGCTGAAAAATAAGTCTTCAGCTAACGACCCTACATCAATGTGGAGAGACCTGAAAGACATTACTCCCCCAACACTGTAGGGAATCAACAACTGGCTGATGATCTGAATGTATTTTACTGTAGATTTGAAAAGCCTAGTCTCACACCTCTGACCTTCACTTCACATGAACATTAACACCTCCTGCAACCACCCTCCTCCCCCCTCCTGCTACTCAACCTGCACTTAAGATCTGTGAAGAGGATGTGTCCTGGGTCTTCCATAAACAAAAGACAAGGAAAGCACAGGACCCAGATGGTGTTTCACCCACTTGTCTAGAATCCTGTGCTGACCAGCGGGCCCCTTCTCCACACAGATCTTAAACAGATCACTGGAGCAGTGTGACGTTCCCTGTTGCTTCAAATGCTCCACCATCATCCCTGTCCCATAGAAACCCAAAATTACAGAACTTAATGACTACAGACCCATCGCTCTGACATCTCTGGTCATGAAGTCATTTGAGAGACTGGTGTTGGTCCACTGAAGGACATCACTGGACCCTTTCTGAATCCCCTTCAATTTGCTTATCAAGCAAACAGGTCTGAGAATAATAGAATACACACATTAAACATACATTTTTGCATATATACAGTGAAATATATTTGTTTTCACATATCTCAGCTAAGCTCAGAGTGCAGCCATGATACGACGCCCCTGAAGCAGATGGGGTAAACCTTGCCCATGCTCAAGGGCCCAACAGTGGCATCATGGTGGTGTTGGGGCTTGAACCCCTGACCTTCTGGTCAGTAACCCACAGCCTTGGCCACCAAGCCACAATGATATGAATCCTTTTGTGGACTTCCATTCGGATTTCAACACCATCATCCCAGAATTCTCCTAAGTAATTAAATCAACTCTCTGTTCCCAACTCTATCTGTCAGTAGCACCAGCTTTCTGACGTATAGGCAGCTGCTAGTGAGAATGGCAAAATTCACTTCCAGCACCTGTACAATAAGCAGTGGTGTCCCTCAGGGATGTGTGCTCTCCCCACATCTCTTCTCCCTGTACACAAATGCTTGCACTGCCAAGGACCCCTCTGTTAAGCTCCTGAAGATTGCAAGCGACACCACTGTCATTAGCCTCATCCAAGATGATGATGAGTCTATATACAGAAGGGTTGTTGAACAGATCGCTGTCTGGTGCAATCAAAACAACCTGGAGCTGAACACGTTCAAAACAGTGGAGACCATAGTGGACTACAGGAGGAACGCACCAACATTGACCCCGCTCACCATGCTGAACGGCACTGTGGCAGCAGTGGAGTCATTCAGGTTCCTGGGCACTACCATCTCACAGGACCTGAAGTGGGAGACCCACATTGACTCCATTGTGAAAAAGGCCCAGCAGAGGTTGTACTTCCTTCACAGTTGAGGAAGTTCAACCTGCCAGAGGCGTTGCTGATACAGTACAGTTCTACTCAGCAGTAATTAAGTCATATCGTACATCATATGACTACAAAGGACAGTTCGGACTGCTAAACAGATTATTGGTTGCCCCCGTGCCCACCCTTCAAGAACTGTACACTTCCAGAGTGAGGAAAAGGGCTGAAAAAATCACTCTGGACCCCACTCACCCAGCCCACTACCTTTTTGAATTGTTGCCTTCTGGCTGGTGCTACAGAGCACTGAGCAGCAGAACCGTCAGGCACAAGAAAATGTTTTCCCCTCAGGCTATCCAGCTCATGAACATAATATACACACAGCTTAACATATCCAACCTCTTCTGCATTACACTCCCTTGCACTATCTGTATATAACAGATATGTATTTGTACATCAGAATTAGAATCAGATAGAGCTTTATTGTTTAAAATGTATTATTTTTTAGTGATAGGAGTAACAAGTGCAAAGAGAACATAACAGTGAGACATAGAATATAAAACAAGGTAAGAGTATAAATATACATACAAATAATAGGACATATAACAGAATGGCATGTGTACACATACAAGTTGTAATGTATGTGCAAGGTAGGAGTATGTATGTATTAATGCATATTTTTCATAATTTTTTTTCCATAAAGAAAAGGATAGTTTGTTGAAGTTATATTATTTTGAAACTGTTCTTGGTAACATTTGTGAATAAAACAAAATAGAAGATTCAAGTACATGTCATATATGTTTTTAACCCTCTGGGGTCTGAGGGTGTTTTGGGCCTTGGAGAAGCTTTGACATGCCTTGACATGTGTGCTTTTTTCAGATGCTTAAAAACATATTAATGGCTAAAGTCCGATAATAATGTATTCAGCACAAATTGGGCTACAATAATATGTGAACAACATGTATGTGCATGTTTGAATATTTTAGAAAATAACATTTATGCGTGGTTTTTGAAAAAACTAAAATTGAGTCATTAAAATAAGGCCATATAACACATACTAAACATTTGTCCACAAGACTTTCGAGAATTGGAGCTTGTAGCCTAGAGTTTTTGCTACAAAATGATGTGAAAACCATCCTGATCACTTATTCATACAAAACAATATAGTAATTTAACTTCTGTAAGACACTTTTCGTGTTAGAAAGGTCATATGCGAGGAGGCGTGAATTATCATGAATATTGATGTAATTCACACCTGAGGAGACAAAGACCCCTCCCCTATCACTGAGGAATGTGACAGAAAGAGAATTAATGTAAGGAGACTCAAAGATCAAAATCAAGTTTCAAGTAGTAATCTGACTATATGTTTTCTTAACAAAGACTTCACTCAAATATTTTAGACCTACACTACCGTAAAAAGAAGTCTCTTCTGCTCAACAAGGCTGCATTTATTTGATCAAAAATACAGTAAAAACAGGGATATTGTAAAGTTTTTTACAATTTAAAAGAACAGTTTTCTATTTGAATATGTTGTAAAATGCCATTTGTGATCAAAGCTGAATTTTCAGCATCATTACTGCAGTCTTCATTGTCACATGATCCTTCAGAAATCATTATAATATGCTGATTTTCTAATATGGGCATATTTAAATCACATTTGACACATTTACACCCGAACACATATTTGCAAGCACAAGCTTCATTGATGATAATGAGGCAGCATAAACACTAGTTAAAATATAATTTAAACATTAATATTATTTTTTATTTTGGGTGATTAGATAATCGCATGGCTGATTGTTGGTACCAGATAGGCTGGTTTGAGTATTTCTGTACCTGTTGATCTCCTGGGATTTTGTCTCTAAAATTTACTCTGAATGGTGCCAAAAACAAAAAACATCCAGTGAGGCGCAGTTCTACAGATGGAAATGCCTTGATGATGAGAGGTCAACTGGTTCAACTGGTCCTGACTGGTTCGAACTGACAAATTCTACGATAACTCAGATACCCACTCTGTACAATTGTGGTGAGAAGAATATCAACTCAGAATGCTATTCTGAGATGCAGGTTGGCACTGTTTTGGTGGCACAAGTGGGGCCTACACAATATTAGGCAGATAATTTTAATGTTGTGGCTGACTGGTGTATACAATTTTAGGTACATCATTTATATGCATCCTGTTATGCTTTTTAAACAGCATCGAATGAGTTCCCGCAAATGCTATCAACCTGTTGGCGGCTTTAACTTTGATACTTTTCTACACAATATACTTTATAGCTTATACTTGTCTACAAAACTGTTTTCAAGTATTTAACCATAAACATTCAGATAAAGAAAATTTCAACATTAGAGACTAATAACACTTAATATCATTAGAGACTTTTGGTAGTGTACAAGAAAGCAACATGTAACTGATCCTGAATCCAACACTTTGCACTGCTCTTCCCTTGAGAGAGCCTCAAGAGCCTTGATTAGTTAAAGAGCTTGTTAATATTTAAGTGTCGTCTTCTCAGCCTGTCCGAGCCTCTGCTAACAGGTGCGATCACAGCACAGCACCCTCACATCACAGATTACTGCGACCTGTCTCCACCTGTCAGCGATCAACTTAACACACCACAGCCTGAGCACATCTTCTAATGAGACCAGCCATGAAGGAGGGCACTTCATAGTGTGACTTGTGACTAGGAATAAGAATGGAAAGGAATTTAATGATTCATTTAATACAAGAATTAAAGAATTAAAAAAAAAAACAGTGCAGATGGACACAAAATGTGTTCAGTGTGAAAGCACATTACAGGATGAACAAACATATATGTGAACAGTTGACAAAACAAAGAAAGGCCTGGTAAGATTTAAACACACCACTAGATGGAGAGCTGGAAGCATTAGGTCAAAAAACAATTGAACATCAAAAAGTGTCTGCTGGGAAACTACTGCAGATAAGCATTTGTGTTTTGTTGGAAAGTTTACGTGATTGGGTTAAAATAGACGCAATTTACTCACATGCATCTGATTCACCCTGTTGCCAACACAACACACAAACACTGTACTTGTGTGAGCTGAGTTTCTTCTTGTTTTTATATATGGAAACAAAGCCTTTGTTTTTTAGATGCACTTACATTAACTTTAAAGGGCTAGTTCACCCAAAAATAAAAGTTCTGTCATTATTTACTCTAAACATGAGGGTGGCAAAATTATGACAGAAGTAGTCTAAAATGAAGTAGACTAGTTTGTGTTATACCTAGCAGATCCCCAGAAAAACTTTAACGTTTTTCCTTGTACTGTGTACTTTTTCATACAAACATTAATGGAGCAGTCCCGCACAAGGATAACTGCACTAATATATAGTGATATACTGTAACCAGTAGTGTAAAATCTCTACCGGCTTACACATTTCTACCGTATAGGCCTATTATACCAACCCTACTGACAGGGAGACCATATATGATTGCGCTGTGCCTTTTTTTTTTCTTCATGTGATATTTGTATTAATTTTGTGCTTATTTGAACAGAGCGCATCTGCAGATATTCCTGCCCTATTTGAAGCACTAAGCCAACGTAAATTAATCCGAGCAACAGATAAGACCCAATTACAAATTAAGCTTTGATCATTTATAGGACTCGCCGCAAGAGATGCTGAATATGTTTCAGTGGAATCTAGACAATATAAATATATGTTGACCGCTTCAGCTGGGCTGGATCAGACAGCTGGCTCTAGAATACATTGATGACTCAAGAATCTACACCCACTCCCACTTGAAAGGATTTAAAGAATTGGTAAACCTATTTATTTAGCTATCCTATATGCGATTATTTGGTTTATTGCATTATAATTTGCATAATTTTTTTTCCCCTCTGCTGTCCGCCCAACATGATCACTCTGGAAATTGGTGTGTTAGTTAAAAAGGTTTTTCCACCTAAAATCGGACACAAAGTGCAAAATTCCACACAAGTGTCACCATGTGGCACAGTTTTGGGGAAGATACTTTGAAACCATAGCTTCCCAAGCTGCAAACTACTTATAGCTTAAAGTAGTTAAACAACAGTCAAGCTACTCTTTCAAAAAAGTAGTTAGCTACACTTTTGAACATTTGAACCTCTAATGATGACGTGAGAGAGGAGCACTGTAGCTCGCGCTTGACTGAGGAGAGGAAGAAAACATGTCCAAATGCACTAAACAGCTTCCAGTGATGTAGATCACAAAATATAACGGAACTATATTGGAAAAATGCAAATTAAGGAAATACAGAAGCACAGTCATCCTGAAAAAAAGCAAAGCCGGATCTGGCATTCCACTTAAGCAAAACCTGCAAGTCAGAGCATCTAAAAAGCACACAACCTGGCATTACATCTTTAGTGCATACTTTATTAAAGTTCAAATAAGAAGGAAGCGCATCATAAACAAACTACAAAAATGGCATTTCTCTGTGTGGTCAGCGCCACGTCTATGAGTGAGTGAAGGGGGAGAGATTGAAACTGCACCCGACTGAGGCACCCTCTGGCGCGGGGATGCCTGGCCCTCGTGCGCATTTACAGTAGCTAGATTAATAATGTGATGGATTGCGACGTATTGAATCATAATATAGTGTAGCCTACGTGTCACGTGTGTGTCTTATTGTGAAGTAAATCGGTGATACGCAGCTCTATTAAGAAGATAGAGTTTGTTTTAGTGAGTTAAAGATGGATCGGAGTGAAAATAAAGGTGAGAGAGTGTAGTCTTAGCACATTATACACGGCAACAAAGTATTTGATCAGTCTTTTTTGGCTCGTTTTCCAAAAATAGTATCTATAACTCCTTTAAAACAATGTACATTTACATTAGTAGTTATACTGCAGTAGAAACATTGTTATTGGAGGATGTTGAATACAATATTTAATATTTCAAAATTTAGACTTGCTTTTAAAGAATATATGGAAAACAAGACAAAAACTCATGATTACAATAGTTTTTTTTTTTTTTGCAGTGAATATTTAATGAATTCCTTGGAATTAATTGAATGTCATTTAGAAATATTTGTAAAAGATTATTTTGTCCTCTTTATTGTTAGTAAGCATGTTTAATACAACCTTTAAAGTCGAGGCACAAGCTGAATAATCGGTTAAGAGCCAATGATTAATCGTTGCAATAATCGCAGAATAGTTGAAAGTTCGATTAATCGAATAGCAAAATAATTGTTAGTTGCAGCCCTACTCCAGACACATTTCTACCATCATGTGAAGTTTCAGGAAGTAACAAAAACAGCATTATACGGCATTATTTGTGTTAATTTTTAACGCATTACACAAAAACTATAAATCACAGAAATTAACATATTACATTTTCAAATGAACAATGGTTTTACTATGGTAACCATACAGTAACCTTTGTTACAATTACTGTTCTTATATAAAAACTACAAAATTAATCATGGTTAATATGGTTATGGTTGCTACAATATTACTATAGTAAAACCATGGTTTCTGCAAAAAACAATAAAAATACAAATAAATGAGTATTACACTAATTCTATAGTACATTTTACATTTATGCATTTGGCAGACGCTTTTATCCAAAGGGACTTACAGTGCACTTATTACAGGGACAATCCCTCCGGAGCAACCTGGAGTTAAGTGCCTTGCTCAAGGACACAATGGTGGTGGCCGTGGGGTTTGAACCAACGACCTTCTGATTACCAGTTATGTGCGTTAAAATCATACAAATAGACTGACATTAAATCAAACATAAATTACTACCTAATATTCATTATTAAATCTTGAAAACAAAAATGATTTTGATAAACAACAGCAATTGACTTCATATTTTGCTTCTAAATTGTTTTACTGTGACTTTAAAGTTGCACGGGCTCAAGAGAATTAGTGAATCACTTATGTGAAATTGTTCATTTACATGAACCGTCCTAAAGAACCGACTCACATCTAAGGGAGAGGACCGTTTAGGTAAGCACGTTTGATTAACGATAATAGTTTCAGCTTTGGCCACTGGGGGCAGTAAAGACAATGAAAATCATGGATTTATTTTAACAGACAAAACATTCAACCTCCTGCTGATTTTACCAGTCTGGTCCACGACCCTGTCTGAACTGACCTGCAACCAGACTCGTGAGCCACCAGTTATAACCACTAACATCCTGTACATACTACATCTTCTATAATGTAATACCAGCACATATACCACTGCCGTATACGAGGTCACTTGTGGGGCCCACCTCTTTAGGGAGTATCCATGATTTTCAGCCTACTTAGCATGATCCACAAGGTGCTATGCGTTGATGTGTGGATCTATAATTGGTTATGTGCGTGGGCAGCAGAAACAATGTGGAGTGCACATCTGCACAGATTTAACACATCCAAGGAGACTGGAGAAAATGCTATGTCCCCACCAACAGGCTGCATTGCACGGCTACCAATCGTAGGAAATTATAGTCCGAAACACATAGAAGACAGGGACAGAAAGGGTTTATCAGAACAGCACAGACAAAAATATCTAGGCTGTGCCACTTTTTTGCCATATCAGTACTTATGGATTCTTATTTTATTGGTTTATATTGAATAATGAAATGTTAACGGACAGTCAATGTTTGAACTGTCCACGAAGAACAAGTAAATTTTTCATAAATGTCAGGTTGGGGCAGGTTGTCACATGTAATTTAAATGTTGTAATTTTGCAATTTAATAATTACAGTATATGTTATTCAGAAAAAAGTTTTATATTTAGTTCTACTCCATGTGAAAACTTCCCATCTAGTGTAACACCATGCCGACTATTGGGGCATGTTGTCACAAAAGGTCAATGACTTTGAAAAATAAACCCTGAGATATAAATGCACCAAAGTAAAAAGTGTGACAACTAGACACAGGTTCTCTTTTAAAACAATTTAAAAGAATTCAAAACACAATTCTTTTTTTTTTAAATACAATAAAATTTAAATTACAATATCCAAAAATACAGTGGGGGACCTGCGTAGCTCAGCGCTGACTACCACCCCTGGAGTAGCAAGTTCTAATCTAGGGTGTGCTGAGTGACCACAGCCAGGTCTCCTAAGCAACCAATTTGGCCCGGTTGCTAGGGAGGGTAGAGTCACATGGGGTAACCTTCTTGTCGTCACGATTAGGGGTTCTCGCTCTCAATGTGGTGCATGGTGAGTTGTGCGTGGATCATGGCGAGTAGCATGAACCTCCAAATGCTGTGAGTCTCCGCTGTGTCATGCACAATGAGCCACGTGACAAGATGCATGCAGGTCTCAGAAGCGAAAGCAACTGAGACTTGTCCTCTGCCACCCAAATTGAGGTAACCACGCCACCACCAGGACCTACTAAGTAGTGGGAATCGGGCATTCCAAATTGGGATATATATATATATATACAATTAATGTATGAATGCCTTTTAAATTAATGTAATGAGATATACTGTATATATTGATTTAAATATATTCTCATATAATGCTTTCATTGTATTTAGTCCTAAATTATAAGGATGCGTTAATAACATGCATGTTCAGGATAACTGGTCAAATAACCTACTTCAGCATATTTCAATAGTTAACCCTTTCCAGTGCACACTTGCTAACGGTGCCCTTAATAATAAGACTGCTCGCTGTTCTGCATCTAAATCTCTTGTTCTTGTCTCTTGTTCTTATAAACACAGATTCCCCAGAAGGTTTTAGCGCACACCGAGGATATAAATCGCTATACATTTAATTGTAATTACCCAAACCGTTACATGCATCGTCCAAATGCTACACCTCCTTCCACATATCTAAATATCTCCCCCACGATATCCAATTGTCAGTGTTTTTCGCGCACATGTAGGCTTTGTTATTCAACACGCCACCCCTGCTATCATCATATCTATTGGGAGATTTATTTGTGCCATAGTCTCTGGAGGAAGGAGTGCCTCCACGTATCAATAACCCGCCGCTATTGCTCACTGTGCCATGCCGAACATGTGTGACGCGCCTGCATGGACACCCTCATTAGCACCTGAACATAGGTTCTGAACATGTGTCCTACCTGTGTGTTTGGAAAGGTGTCCAAGCGGAATGGGAGTGAACCAGGGCGATCAGAGCGCGTTGTGGCCGTGCTTCTCCATAGTGAAAGTGGTCTCTCTCTCTCTCTCTCTCTCTCTCTCTCATGCACGAGTGTTGTTGGCACCAGACACTAGATGATGCTGAGGGGTGGGCGCGTGACGGGTGCATGATGCCCAATTTACTCATTAATGGTGTTTACTAAACAATCACTACTACAACACTGTAAAAAGTGTTGGAAAAAAAAAAATCTATATATATATATATAAAATTATTATTATTATTATTATTACTATATTATTATTATCATCATTAGGCCTGTTATTATTGTTGTTGTTACCTTAAGGAGCACCTTTTCCTGATCGAGCACTTAAAATAATTTTATTTTTGCAACCTTATGTTTACGGAAGTTCTGAACCGCAAGGTGGGAAAAAACGGTGAAAAAAAAAATACAATTGTGTCTCAGTTCCTTCATGAGCCTAAGTCGTACGTTTATTTTCTCTTCAAAAAATTATATTTCTCTCTTAAAAATAATTTTTTTCTCTCTTTAAAATTTTTTATTCTCTCTCTTCAAAATTTTTTTCTGTCTTCAAAAAATTTGTTTTTCCTCTCTTAAATAATTTTTTTCTCTCTCTTCATAAAAAAAGAGTAATCAAATATAAAGATTACGTGTTTACTGGTAGTGGCACCTGGTGGCCAAGGTTGGTACCGCATTCCTTTTTTTGAAGAGAGAAAAAAAAAATTTGAAGAGAGGATTATTATTATTTTTTATTATTATTTTATATTTTTGACTTGAATAACCCCAGTTAATTCAGACGTTACCACATTTTTATTTTAGCATTTTGTACAGTATATTCTTCATACAGAGAAACTTCAAACATCCAGAATCCATGATGTATTGATTCCATGATAAATGTTTTACTTAATGTAAGGTGGTAATTGTTATATGTTGATGACAGATTTTTGTATCATAGTCTTGGTAACTTGACATTTTAAGTTCAAGACATTTGATTCAACTATATTAAAAAAATATGATTTTTTTAAATGATAAATAATTAAAAAATATTATAATCCATCATACATCAATTTCTTTGAGGACATGTGCATCTCTACTAGGACATTTTTATAATTCAACAATGATAAACCATGGTTTACAGGAAAACTCAGACAGTTTTATCATGACAAATGGGATGCTTCCAGGGGTGGGGATGAAGTCTTGTACAATCAGGCCAGGAACACACTGAATAAGGGAATCAGAGTGGCTTAAAGAAGTTACTCCTACCACAGGCGCTAGTTATAGTTCTACTCAGCAGTCATTGAGTCTGTCCTCTGCACTTCAATAACTGTCTGGTTTGGTTCAGCATATATATTTATATATCCAACATATCCTCTTCTGCCATTACATGCGAAGGACATTTTTTCTTTATTTGCACTGTACATAATATACTGTATTTTTGTACTTTATATAATAGATTTGTATCAGATTTGCACTATGAATGTGTATGTGTGTATGTATGAAGGTGTGTGTCTGTGTGTATGTACGTATATATATATAAAATGATTTTTTTATTTATTTACAATATATTACATTTATTCATAAATGTAAAAAAAAAAAAAGGCATTTAAATAGTTGCCGTCATTGTTAAGCTCTACGAAAGCCTACTTTTTACAGTGCTGGTCCATTCGCTCGATTAGAGATTTGCAAGTCATTTGTCTGAAGATCAGAAATTCTGCCTTGTCAGATTTGATGAGAGCCTGCACATTCAGGCTGTTTCCTGCCCAAATAAATCATATCAAATAAGACTTGCTTCCCTTTTAGTGCCTTACAGCAATTACACCAACATATTTCAGAGGATCAGTAATGAATTCAGACTTGGACTGATGAATTCATAGGCACTAAACACACAAATTGTTCATTTTCTTGTTCCTAATCTCATTGATTTATTTCATCCTGCCTTCACTCATTGCTGAAAGAAACAAAGCTCTTCCTAAACTGTAGTCTTCATTTGTTTGTATTTATACACACAACAGCTGGCTTAAAAATCATTGAGAGGAGCTGAAACAACCATATACAGAAATAGAGTGTTTAACTTGGATAAACCTAATGTTGTCGTGTTGCTGATAAGGTACATCGTTTTATATTTTATATTTTTATCCCCTTTTCTTCCAATTTGGAATGACCAATTCCTTAGTAGGTCCTTGTGGTGGCACTGTTACGCATCTCAATCCGGGTGGCGGAGGACAAGTCTGAGTTGCCTCCGCTTCTGAGACCGTCAATCCGCGCATCTTATCACGTGGCTCATTGTGCATGACACCGCGGAGACTCGCAGCATGTGGAGGCTCATGCTACTCTCCACGATCCACGCACAACTTACCAAACGCCCCATTGAGATCGACACCCACTAATCACAACCACAAGGATGTTACCCCAAGTGACTCTATCCTCCCTAGCAACCGGGCCAATTTGTTTGGTTAGGAGACCTTGCTAGAGTCCTGATTCCAACTCACGACTCCAGGGGTGGTAGTCAGCGTCAATACTCGCTGAGCTACCCAGGCCCCCACATTCTTGTTTTTAGAACGAGGTATATTATTAATTTAAGATTTATTCAATTATAAATAAGTCATTAGAGGTTACTTGAGTGTCTCTAGGGATGAAAAATATTGTTGGAGATGCTGACCACAATTTTGTAGTTTTATTTTGGGGAGCTGATTTTGTTCTAGGCCAACTGCAGGGCGATGCTTTATTGATGACTAATTCCACTATACTGGCCAAATTTTACAAATGGGCTTTTCACACTTGAAATTGTTAATCCAGGGTCATTTTAATACTTTTACCGTGGATTAGTAATTCACATAATATTCCTTTGGGACAACAATTAAAAGCAGGGTTCAAAATCCATAGTTAAATGCAATAGGCCTACTAACCTCCTTTTAAATTGACAAGTTATAAATGGCTTGAACCTAGGGATTAAAAGACTTTACCGCAGGGTTTAGTGTAGTGTGTCAAGCCTTAGAGGTACCAAATTTAATTGCATAATTGATTTCAGAAACATGTCAAAAGGAGGCACCAAGAATCTGTTGTTTTTATATATTTAATAAGAATGTGATAAACAAAAGCATACATTGAGTCCTTTTGACAAGAGATCCTTAAGGTATGCTTGCCGATTTAGCTTTTGTGGTAACTCTTAAAATATTTGGCTACAATGGGGTAATTTTGAAATGTGTGTGTGTGTGAAGATTTTATGCCACGTTTTTTCAGTGTGGCAGAAGGAAATGACAAATACACACAAAGTTCACTGAGGCACAGAGGTTTATTAAGAGGTGTTTGCTAAGGTAAGCACCACTAATATTATTGCTCATACTAAAGGGATTAAGGGTTAAAGGTGCACTCAGTAGTTATTCCTAATTTAAAAAGATTTACTCCTATCATTTTGAAACATATGAATAAAATCATGAGCACTCGCATGAGTCATGAGCAGACCCCACTCATATCAATAACCTTATAAAAACTGTTTAAATGTAGCTTTACATTTACGCATTTGACAGACGCTTTTATCCAAAGCGACTTACAGAGCCAATCCCCCTAGAGCAACCTGGAGTTAAGTGCCTTGCACAAGGACACAATGTTGGTGGTTGTGGGGCTAGAACCAGCATCTTTCTGAATACCAGTCATGTGCTTAGACCACTACACCACCACCACTACAGTTGGAGAGGGTCTTCTCATAGGTGCTGCCACGTTCGAATCGCATGACCAGGTGAATACTACTCGCTTAATCCCAGTAATCATCCTGTTATTGGACACTTTAACTCTTGGATTGAACTAATCATGGCTGACTGAGTGTAGTGGAGTTCTACAAGGGCATCATCAGTAACTGAAAACTATTGCATTTGAACGATGCTGCATTCACGCCACTAGGTGTCACTGTAAGTCCAAGATTGCCAATAAAAAAAAAATGACTGACTGCACCTTTAAGGATTCATCAAACCCCAAGATTTACATTAAGATAGGAACCTGAGCCATATAGGTTACATATTTTTGAGACATCAATATGCACTTTTAAGTAAGTAATTTGACTCAGAATAAATGTAATAATTTCAGGGATTCTCATCAACTGCATAAATTTGCAACGTTTTAAAGCATCTGAACTCTACAAAAACCAACTGGAGCAGTGTACATATTATAAACATGTTATGATGTTAACTTTGATCCATCTCAGAGGTACACTGACCATTATTCAATTCAGTTTTATTTCTAAATGTTTTGTTTTTATTTGTATTTTAACAATTGAGGATATTTTTACCAAGATGTTTAAATGGCAACCTGGGGGCTTTACCTCTACAGTACTGAAATAATTCAAATATTGAATTAGTCAAGGCTGTCAGGTTAGGGAAATATAGATATTAGTTATGAAATAAATATCGTATGACTAAATGAAAAGGTTAAATCTTTGAAATATGTGATGATGAATGGAACATGATTTCATTACAGTATATAGTTAAAGACTGTTGTTGACACGTCATCTGATCTGTAAGTTTTAGGAATTTAGAGTTTAATTCTAAAAGGAGCTCATGTAATTATAATCTAGGCACAATTCAGATTTACAATTTAAACATTATTTTTCAAAGCTAAAACATGCAGGCGAACACTATTTAGTAATATTAATCAATATTAACTAGTTAACAGCAATCAGCCATAACATTAATATAATATCTGCTCTTTTTTGTGATACAGTGGTTTAATTAAATTTTTATAGCAAGGACAATTGCAACACTTTGACCTTTTGTATTAGGTACAACATTATGATCTCATTATCAATGTAAATATTTGACACATGTTTCTTTATGTTTTCTCATGTTTCCAAAATATAGCAGGTATATAGTCATAAAGGAAAGGAGTTTTAAAGGAAAAAGTCACAAAAAATAAGCCACAAAAAAAAAAAAAAAAAAAAAACAAGGCAAATTGGCTCCTGGTCTCCACTAAATCAATATTATCAGTTTCTTCCTTTTAATTTTTAAATCCATCTGTCTTATATTTGGATGCTGTTAATGACACAGTACTGCTCTTAGAAGTCATTGCCCAGACTGGCCGGTTGCCTTTTAGAGAATGTGGGCTTCCTGCGTTTATAAGTGATCTCCTCCCTCCAATCCCTAAATGATACAGATCCAACATTCCATTCGAAGACAAGCATGAGCACAGACCTGGAGGAGTACAAACATTTTTACTAGCACCTGCCATTACTCAGCCTAGACATAATAGTCAGAATGACTGTGTGTGTGCGTGCTTGCGTGCGTGCATGCTGCTTGAGTGCATGTGTGTTTTGGTATAGTGTGTGTGTTGTTAGTATAGCGCTTTTCACAACAGGCATAGTTTCAAAGCAGAAAATGAATTAATATATAGATATAAATATATAAATGCTTTGATTTTTGACAGATTAAGGCTTTTGTGGTTAATTCAGTTGCTATGTTGTTTAAGAGAGTGTTGTCCCTCCTTTGACCAAGTTGATGTAGGTTTCATTCAGTGAGGAGCTGTGATGTCCGGCTGGAAGCTTATGGCTGGTCATTTTGGTGAACTTTATCTTGAGCCCATGCTTCAGACAGTGGCTCATGAAGAATCCCATGTCTCTGAGTTTGCATCAGATTATCCTCTTTGAATTCTGTCTTTGTAGACTGAAGTGAAGTCTGGCACATGCTACAGTTGGTCATCATCACTCAGTGATTCAGAGGAAATCTGCAGGACCGGAGATGGATCTGGCAGGCAGGATTTAATCCTGAGGTTTAGACAGGGAAAGAAATCGAATAAAATTAGCATAGATGCCATTCACTTTAAAGGGGTTAAAGAATAAGAGAAGTGTTTTTGGTTCTTGCAGAGCTAACTAGAGCAGGATAACTATGAATTGAGGGATAAGTTAGGTGTATGCTTGGCTGAATAGATATGTATTTAGTCTAGATTTAAACTGAGAGAGAGATTCTGAGTTCCGAACTCTGCTAGGAAGACTATTTCATAGTTTAGTAGCCAAATATTAAAATGTTCTCCCTCCTTTTCAGTAGGCCTACTGTTAAGAGGCCGGAGTTTTTCGATCATAGAGAACGAAATAGATTATAGCGCGATAGAAGGTCACTTCAGTACTTTGGAGCTAGGCCATTCAAAGCTTTGTAAGTAATTAACAGAATTATAAAATGAATGCGAAACTTAACAGGTAGCCAATGCAAGGCAGATAAAATGGGTCAGATATGATTGTATTTCTTGGTTCTAGTTGCACTCTCACTGCTGCATTTTGACTGAAGTTTATTTATTAAGCCTGCAGGACATCCACCTTGTAATGCATTACAATAATCTAGTCTTGAGGTCATGAATGCATTAATTAATTTATTAATATCTCCCAGGGGGGAGCATATATAGAGAGAAAAGCAGAGGCCCTAAAACTGATCCCTGTGGCACACCATACTTAACTTTAATTTAATCTGACAGTTCCTCATTTACACAGACAAAGTGGTAGTGGTCAGATTGATAGGACCTAAACCAAACTAATGGCTATCCATAAATACCAATATAATTAATACAAAATAATGAAGCAGTTTTAGTTTTTAAGCAGAAACTAATAACATGTTTAGTTACATTAACAACTTTCAACACACTCTTGACTTTTCTAAATTTGGCTACATCTTATGATATCATACGACTGCGTTTGTATAAATTCGTACAACCTTCACTACACCCAGTGATGTCGTTGGACATCGTTTTCATTTAATACGCAACAATTACATGCTTCTTTCACACACAACGGCTTCCTGTCATGTTTACATGACTGCAAGTGTTGGGGAATGTGCTATTGGAATGTAGGTTTCAAACCCCTTCAGAACACATGATTGATGTGTTTGTGTTAAAGGTGAAGTGTGGAATTTTTGTTTTTACATTAAATAATTTCTCAAAAATTTCACAGCTTAATATTCAGAGACAATTTTAAGTAAGCCATTTGTAGGTTGATTCTGTGGCACTCAAAACTGAGTCTCTTTTTTGAGCATCCCAATCAACCCGACATAGCAACAGTTACTCAACCAAAGCCGTTTCAGTGAAGTCATTTGCCAGATCTTCCATGAAGAATCACAGCAGGCCAGCATGGTCAGATGTCTAAGATGGGTAGTTAGATAATAGCATGCAAACAGTGGTGATATTACTCAGGCTACCTGTAAACAGAGCAGTCAATGGGTTAAAGGCAAACAGCTTGTGTCTTGTTTTTAAGATTCAAGCAACAGTGGCTCCAGGTTTGTGTGGCCATATATATTTGAGGTTTCATCATCATGTAGAAACAGCTGTTGCCTTACACCAGTCCAGTCATAAAACTTCTTCTGAGATTCCCTCTAGTTCTGCCATTTCAAACCTTGTTTTCTGGTATGTTTTCCGTGAACACAAAAGGAGACTTTGAAGATACTGAAGAATCTTATGGCGTTTTTGTCCTTTTTTGGAGCTGTCATTATATGGAAAAGCTGCACATAGATTCTTTAAAATTTCACATGTTGTGTTACATGGAAATATTAACAACATATGGGTTTGGAATGAAAGGAAGAGCGCGAGTGAATAATGACTTCCTTTTGGGTGAACTATTACATAAAGCAAAACATATACATTTTGTTTCAACTGTTAAAAGGTCTTCAAGTAATCTTCAAAACATTCTTTGAAAATCCAATATGTCATTTATAGTTTCTAAATGTGTCTACGTTATTTTTTCATAACAAATACATCTAGATTGTTATGTCCCAGGGCGTAATTTTGTTTTATTTTGCATTACATGCTTGTTGGCCCTTGAACAACATTACCATAACATATCTACCACTCAGAATTTAGGGTTAGGTTTAGGCCTAGGGTTAGGGGCTTGTACGCTACTCTTATGAATCTATCATTATGAATATATAATTTCCATCTAATTTTAGGAGTAGGGTTATGTTTAGGACTGTTTCTTTGACAGGAATGTTGGACCAACAAAAGATGTTGTTCCAGGAACAGGTCCTACATGGCAAAAATTATGGTGGCCATATTTATCCACAAGAGGGCAGAATAGGCCTCAGATTTGAACTTGTTTAACCTACAACGTTATTTTGTCTAGTTAGTTCAAATTAAGTTAGTTAAGTAAGGAGTGGTGATGGCGTAGTGGGCTAAAACGCTGAACTGGTAATCAGAAGGTTGCTGGTTCGATCCCCATAGCACCACCATTGTGTCCTTGAGCAAGGCACTTAACTCCAGGTTGCTCTGGGGGATTGTCCCTGTAATAAGTGCAATGTATGTCGCTTTGGATAAAAGTGTCTGCCAAATGCATAAATGTAAATGTAAGTCACACAGAGATTAGTCGACTTTGCCGTCTTTTAAGAGTGGACTTCCACGATTGTGCATTTTCTGTGCTGGGGTTGTTGTTATGGTTCCTTAAAAGTACACTGCTTGTGGTTCAAGTTTTTCTCAAAAGCTAGTCATACTGATTAAACAGTTTGTATGACACGTCACTTGTTTTCTTAGAGGGATTGGCTAATAGCAACTAATTCTTCTCTTTGGTTGTGCTTCACTGCCGTTAAAAAAAAAACAGGTTTGGATTTCAGATTTTTTTTTGTGAACTGTGGAGATGTGCTACACACCCTGTCTAAATGTCAAATAAAAGGTCTGCACCATCTAAAGGGCCTATGTTATTTTATCCTGCGTTTACCCAGGTGTTATGCAATGCTTTTCACAGATAAGTGTCAGTTTACCCAGCCTTTGATGGTTCTTTCTCTCTCTTTTTCTTCCAGCGTCACTTTATCTCCGTACCTCCATCTCTTTCAAAATCCACACAGTCTGGCATGTGTTCAATGTGGTGATCCAGATGCAACAGCAGGAAATGAACTGCTTTACAGTGCCGCTTTTGTTTCCAGGAGCCCTTTATGGCTCTTAAAATGAGCCCCTGTCCAGAGGAACAGGGTCAGAGGTGTAATGAGTAGAAGTATAATATATAAGCTGGGATAGGCCAAAGCTGGACAATTCTTTGCTCATAAAACTCTACTTTAAGCAAGGCTTTATGTATGGATATCAATCTGTATCTTGGACTGCGTATAACATGGTTTTCACATTACCTACATATCCACAAATGTGACAATCTCCATCATTTTAACCAGAAGATGTGTTCTGGAGAAACTCTACTTTACAGTCAGCCTTTAGCCAATTAGGTTTTTTTCTTCTCCCTGATGCTTTGCCATAGTCTTTACTTTTGTTTGCCTGTTGTTCTCATTGTTGTATATGGGGACTTTTGCATTTTAAGTAAAAAAAATATTTGTGATATAGCAGACCAACCATGAGCTCCAATGTTGTAAAGCCATGTTACGTTCTTCTGTAGAAGCCACAAGTCAGTGTGATTTCAACTTGATTTCTAAAAAGTTGTGTTTAATTGACAAATTCCTGGTGATGAACTACACTACTCATAATCCAGAAGAGAGATCCACCAATATGAGTAGTCAGTGAGAACGTTTACATAGGCAGCTATAATTGAACTACAGTAAGTTTTTGCGCTGTCATGCTACAGAGTCTCACTCTCTCTGTCCAAGCCTACATTACACTGTATGCAATCAAATCGCTGAAGAAATTATGTCAGCTGAGGAGGTGATGAAGATGTTTTCCAGTTGAGTCATGTGCATTTCCTACATCCTTTATGCATTGATTTTTGTGCAGATGAGATGTCTGTGATATCTGAAGGCAGAATTTGTGATGACACAATTTCCTCCTGGATTGTTATAACTATACAAGCTCTGCGTCACTTGGACATTATCCTTATAAACTCTGTTGTAAAGCATAATAATGATGTTTACACTATATATATATATATATATATATATATATATATATATATATATATATATATATATATATTTATTTTGTTTTTGTTTTTTTAATTTTATTGATTTATTTATTTATTTTATTTTTTTTATTTCCTGCAATCGCTATAATCTGTATTTCTTGTCTAAATGTTTAAACAGTTCTGTATCTGTAGCTGTAATTTGCTTCAGGCTGCATATTCAATAAAAATCCTGCTTTCTGCCTGATTCTATTAATGGAATTTACATGAGATCAGTAAAGGAAGAGGATTAAACCACTCGATGATAATGTAAAGTAAGATATTTGCAGTAAATAATGTGTTATTTGTAATGTTTACACTAATGTTAGCATGCTAACCTTGTCCTAAGTGTGCATCAGTTACCATTTTTATTGTGTTTAATGATGGAATGTGTGAAAATAGTCCACATAAAATAATTCAAAAGTTGTTTATACTTGTTTTACTAAAGAAAGACATGTATTGTCAGAGGTGGGGACTCGAGTCACATGACTTGACTCGAGTCACAATTTTCAGGACTTGTGACTTGCTTGATTAAAGTACGAAAATGACTTGACTTGACTTTGACTTGAGAACAAGTTAGTTGAGATTTGACTTGAAGTGGAAGACTCGACAATGACTTGAACTTATAATAAACAAACAGCAATACAATTAATTAAAAAATATATATATATTGTGACGTCAGCATCACTATCGGCATCTGTGTCTTTAACGCTGCTCAATTCAAACCGCGCCAAACATGGCAGACAGTAGTCGAGCTCCACAAATTGTCTCGTTTGGCTATACAGACTTTGAACTGGACCGTGCCTATAAAAAAAGATTTGCCAGTTGCAAAATATGCAAGGCACGAATATCCGACACGACAACCACAACGTCAAATTTCGTTCGACATATCAAGAAGAACCACAACGAAAGGTAAGAAAGTAATCTCTTTATAGTCAGTTTCACTAAGATCTACGTTATAACGGTTACTATGAATTAATCTTTTCTGTTTGTCATAATTTGGCCTTGATGGCATATTATGTTTTTTTCTTATTAGAAATGTGACCATGGCATTATCATTGTACTGTTACGTCTAAATAGATGTAACTTATTGGGGAATTTGACTATAACAGTGGCGCAGCCTGAATTTTTTAATGTTGATTGGCATCTTAAAATGAGCGGGCAGCTCAATATTACATGTAGGTTATAATGTATGTATTAAATGTGCGCATTTTCAAGTTTGTGGACTGCGTGTGGAAACTATAAAGCATTGCGCATAACGTTACTGCATGACAGGCTAACGAGGCGCCGATGTGATCACTAGCACGCACCTAAACATTTCTAAGGGGCTGTTTAACTAGGGTTGCCAACCGTTCCGTATAATACGGAATCGTTCCGTATTTGACACATAAAAGTCTTGTTCCGTATTGAACTGATACGGAACGCACTTTGTTCCGTATTTTTGAGTATCAATTCAGTGCAAATCCATGACAGACACATAGCTATTCTAATATATATGTCAGACAGACTATGAATGAACGAAGACCTGCTTTAATGCAAAATTCGGGGACTTGGCGCCCCCTTGGCGGGCTCTGACCCGCGCTCGCGCCATTGGCTGTGCAGTTGCCGCACCACAGCCTGTGAGCGAGCCAGACGGCATAGATAGATATATATATATATATATATATATATATATATATATATATATATATATATATATATATATATATATATATATATATATATATATATATATATTTTATATATATATATATATATATATATATATATATATATATATATTTTTTTTTTTATTTTTTTTATTTTATTTATGCATACAAACAATACAAAGATAACAATCATAATATACACTTCTGTAACAAAATTGTAATTAAAACTGTACAAATATAACAACAATATGTACAGTGTCATCTAAAACAAAGAAGAAAATAACAATAAATGAAAAATAGAAGATACAAAAACAACAACAAAAAAAAAAAAGTCAAGAGGGTGAGATATGTTATACATCACTTAGAGCAGGCCTAAATAAATTAAGGTCATTACAAATTAAAAATGTTTTTAACGCCTTCTTATTTACTGAGGACGAGATGGTGTTAAGGTACATTTCAAACTCTTTCAAAAAAACAATAAAGATTGGTTTGTTGTTGGTGAATTTACATTTATGGATATACAATTTGACAATAAAAAAAATTAAATTAGTTACAAAGCAGGTTTTTTTTTAATGGGATCAGAATCAAAGTATCCAAAAATAATGTATTTAAAAGTTACTGATATATCTTGCTGAGTATTGTCTTTAATAAAAGTTTCAATATTCTCCCATAGTCGCTTAGTATAGAAACAGGACCAAAATAAATGATAAACAGTTTCAGTGTGAACTTGGCAAAATGAGCATCTTGTGTCAATATTACTTTTATATTTAATCATAAAATATTTAGCAGGGTAAAATTTATTTATTATTTTGAAGGATACTTCTTTTACTTTATTCGTTAAAAAATATTTTTGTGGTAAGGACCAAATCTTTTCCCAATTACGGCATAGATATATGCAGCATAGATATATACACGGCTGTGCAGCTGCAAATGCGTTTTACATATAGGCTTCAGTAAATCGAGGAAAAGGAGTTTCCAAGACATTTGTTGGCTATGATAAGAAAAACTACTAAATTAAAAAAATATATTTTTTGCACTTGAAAGAACATTCTAGAAGTCTAATTCTATTGAATAAGTTCGCACAAGGCTACAGAAAACTGTTGTGGTTGGCAACCCTATGTTTAACGCTACACCTGGCCACTTCATGCTTTCTCAGATCGGATAGCTGATTCTGATTTATCAAAACGATTCCATTTACACTTGGTCACATAAAGGACCCGCACCAGCCGACTACATGACAGCTGTCTTTCCCAAGCAGTCAGACTGTTGAACACTTGATCTATCACGATCAATAATTAGCACTGCACTTTATTCATCTATAATTTCACACTGGACTGTCAACATATTCTCCTCAATATACTACTTCATATATATATATATATATATATATATATATATATATATATATATATATATATATATATATATATATAAATATATTTCATATACTCCCACTTATTGTATATTGTGTGTATTGTTTACTGTACATTGTATATAATTATTGTGTTGTGTAAGTATGTGTACATTTGATTTGTAAATTGTTTTGTGTAAGTATGTTGTTTATTGTAATTGGTATATGTCTCAGTCACTGTCATGACTGCTATGTTGCTCGGAACTGCACACAAGAATTTCACCTACTGTTGCACTTGTGTACATGGTAGTGTGACAATAAAGTGATTTGATTTGATTTGATTGATAAATGTGGTTTTGCAAATTGATTTTCCTTAAATTACATTGTTTTTAAAAATGTAAAGAATGTTTGTGCATACGAAAATAAATTTGTTTTAATGTTTACAGGTAATGTTAATGTCTGAACGTTTTCTGTAAACAACACAATTTTATTTTATTTTCAGATATTAATGTAGCACAGATATGCATATGATTAATATGTAGCAAATGTATAATAAATAAGATACATAATATATGTATACAAGTTCATCTTTTCTGTGCAAAAATAAATATGTATCGAAAAAATATACCTCTATTTATTTTAGTAGTGTGACTTGACTTTACTTGAAACTTATCAGGACTTGACTTGACTTGCTTAGGGTGAACCCTTGACTTGACTCGACTTGCTTGATTTATCTGAACTGCGACTTGAGACTTGACTCGAGACTTGATGGTTAAGACTTGAGACTTGCTTGGACTTGACCATGTGTGACTTGTCCCCACCTCTGTGTATTGCTACTGCAAAGATTGATGTTGTATGATATGAGTGTTACTATGGAAGACAGATAGGAGGATTCGTCCACGGACAAAAGAATAGTAATTAAAGGCACATAAATCGGCTGTCAACGATCCTGTCCAGTTCCCTGGGGTCATCAAGACTGTCCAGTTCCCAGTGGCTGTCAACGAGCCTGTTCAAAACCCCGTGTATAGTCAAGTCTTCTTGTCCAGTCAAGCTGGCACGTGAAATGAAGTCATCATGTCCAGTCAAGTCATACCGTCGTGTCAAGACTTCGCTTCTAATCAAGCTGTTATGACAAGTCAAGCTGTCAAGACAAGTTGCCACGCCAAGTCCAGTCACCATTTTGTCAAGTAGATGCACCAAGCCAAACCACCATGCCTAGTCAAATCGCTACACCTAGTCAAGCAGATACTTCAAGCCAAAATATACATCTAATCAAGCCCCCAAGCCAGGTCAAACCGCCAAGTCAAGCAGCCTGTCATGATCCTGGTACTATGGTCTTGTTTTATTCTTGTTGTGGCAGGACTGTGAAAGTCTCCTCTGCCCATCTGTCATGTTGTTCCATGTACTTGTGTTGTCCTCTCTCCCTCATGTTTCTCACAGGTTCCGCTCAGCAGCATGATCAACATTGTCATGGCAGCGCTGATTCACGCTGCTTGTTAGTAGTGTTGGCGGCACCTGTCTTCAATATTCTTTTTCCTTGTTGTCTTGTCTGCTCTGCCAGATTGCTGTGTTTTGTTTGTTGCCCTGTCTAAGTCTGTTCCAGTGAGTTCCGGTTAACCTTTTTTTTTTTTTTTTTACAGATTTTCAAATACTTGTTTACTTCTAATAAAACTTTGTAATGTTGTGATTCGTCTCGGAGCTTATTGGTTTGGTTCAAGGCTTAGAACTATTACAGAAAATTAAAAAAAAAAAAAAATCCTATGGAGAAAATTGATGGGAAAATTACTTGAGCATTCAATGTGGCGCACCATTTAACCCCAGTTGAATATTTAGTCAGCTAATTGGAGGTTTTGGTGTGGAATATGTCTCTCTGAATCAGAGTTAATTTAATACACACCCTGATTTGCAGTGTTGTGCCAAGATGGTGCAACTATGCAGCATCATGCCTGAACAACCAGTATTATTGTGTTATCACTCTGACAAGACATACTGTATTATAGGATCTGTACACGGGAGTGAGATAAAGTTCAAAATAGCATAACTTATAGAAAGCAGATAATAGAAAGAGGCTGAGTTTTAAGCATGACAAAGCATGTTATTAAAATATGAAAAGCCAATTAGTATAAAATACACAATATTTATTTTGACTTTGCCCTCAGTATAAAGTCACAGTCAGTTTTGGGAAGTAACAGAATTATTGGCATTTCGTAACCAGTATACAAACAAAATTAACTGTTTTCTCATTCTGTTACAGTTACATTATAAAAGATGTAATCAGATTGCTGTTTTTGTGTGTGTTTGTGTGTGTATGGGGAATTTCTAACAGGATTCCAATTTTTGATAAGTATAAAAAGGATAAATAAAATACTATCACCAGTGCCTGATCCTGGCGCAGAGCTCTGAGGGCAGTATGGGGCATTTAAAAGGAGAACTCAGTAATTTTTTATTCAAGTCCGCTTGGATTTACACTGGCACCTAATGGCAGGGATGCAGCATCATTCAAACACAATAGTTTTCAGTTACTGATGTAATGCGAGAGGCTACATGAACTGGGTCCCCTCATGGATGCGCATCTGAGAGCGACCGGAAGTAAACAATTTTAGTAAAAAGGACATAAATATTGATCTGTTTCTCACCCAAAGTGATTGTTTTGCTTTAGAAGACATTCATTTAACAACCGGAGTCATATGGATAACTTTTACTACAACTGTCTGTGCTTTTTAGAGCTTTAAGTTGCTGATCACCATCCACTTGCATTGTATGGAACTTCAGAGATGAGATATTCTTCAAAATGTATTTGTTTGTGTTCTGTTGAAGAATGAAAGTCATACACATCTAGGGTGGCATGATGGGACGTAAATGATGAGAGAATTTTCATTTTTGGGTGATCTATCCTTTAAAGTACTTAAATGTTCAAACAAAGGTTTGAAACCGCTCAAAATATCCTCACAAAAGACAAAAGATTATTCTCGAGAAGTAATGCACTATAGGCTATCATGACTTTAAAGACTAAACGTAAGCCATATACTCTACGTGAGCCAACTGTGTCTTAAATAAACCAGCCAAACCAGTGTGTTGTATTTAACAAGTGTGTTGTCCCTCTTTAATAAATTTCCGTGTGCATACAGTGGCTCAGTATGTCTTGAAAAAACATTAAGGGGAGACCTGTTTGTTCCAAAGGATGAGGTATTTAAAAAAAAGTAGCAGAATAGATGCTCTGAAATCTTTGTTGTGTAATTAACAAGAATACTTCTTTAACAGATACAGTCCAAACTAAATCTTTACAGCTTAAAACACAGCTTGGAGAGCTCTGGTTTAATTTGGCAGCGGATCTGAGTTTTCTCAGTGACACGGTCAGAGCTGTTTGCTTTGCTTTAGCTCATTCAATCAGATAAGATAAGCTTGTGGACGCACTTTTTAAAACAACAATCGAATGGCCATTCATGCTGTGGCTGAGAAATTATGGTACCATGTTCATTCGCTGTTTCCATTGTACTTGGGGGGAAAAAATTTAATTAAATAAAACAAAATGAACATTTTCCACTCCCAAACCAAATTTCTAGTCATCATACAAACATAAAATGATCATATAAGTTCATGAATTAATGCTGATTTGTGCAATTTACCATTTATGAAGGTGTGGATAATAACTGTAATTTCCCGTCATCAATTATCATAGGTTAATTTCAAGGGCTGGGTCAAATTTTGTTTGGTCACGTTTTCATATTTAGCAGAAATGCATCATGGAAAATGGCAAAGAAACAAATTTGAGCAGTTTTTTTTTTTTTTTTTTTAGTGTGTGACGATGTTTTGGGAAACTAAGACAGAGGAAGTTTATTGGAAAATGGTTGCATTTCCTTGGTTGGTTTATTCTGGGATGTTAAAAAGAACCCTACAACTCTGACTTTAATATCTCCATTTCAGCTCAATCAGATAATAGTTTTGATACCAGAGAAGCAATATGATTGGATGAAATTCTCTATGATCAGTCCTTTTTAAGGCCTGGTCATAAAGGCAATGAGTCACTTCATCCAGTCCAGCAAGTCTGTTAACTTTAGCAAGTTACGGTTAAATTTCAAGTGTTACTGGTAAGCGCCGGTAGTATTATAAGGTATGACTCATGGATAATTTCCACCTACAAATGGTGCAGCAAAAGATAAAAGACAATTTAGTCCCTACTGTAACATCTCTTTAAAGTATGAATGCAAAGAACTTTCATTCTGCCTATATCAAGGCAAAGTCATAGATTCTTTCCTGGGAATCTAAAAGGCTGATCCTACTTTGGCTTAATTTTGGAACTATTGTCATTAGTCTCAGGTTCGGAGGTAGTGATGAGGACTCAAGCGCAGAGTAAGCTTTATTAACAAAAAAATAAACAAAAACTACCCCTTAGGGCAAAACTTCACAGTCCAGGGTAGGTGAAGTGTAGACTGGCTGGGTTGGAACAGACAAGACAGGACCCAACTGACAGACACCTACAGTAACAGGGTTAAAATCCACAACAAACTTGCACTGGACAGAAAAAAAACTGGGAATTTAAATACGGAAGGAAATGAGGAGGGTAAAAATGGAAGGATAATGAAGCAAATTAACTAATAACAAGGAAACGAGGGGGCAGAGTCTAGACGAGAGACAGGGGAGCACATGGCAAACAACCATGACAGAAGCCATGTGCTGAAACCAAACGTGATGACGAGAGTAGAGCACGTGGCCAACAAAACGGACCATGTGCTCAAACAAAACATTAAAGAACAGACAAAAGGAGCGCATTGCAAGAGAAATTATCCTTAAGACATGGAGCAGAAGTATCCGAATCCCGACCAAAACAAAATGAACCCGACCGAAGAGTCAGGATCCAGACACCATGCTCCGAACATGTAAACACAGACTGGACATAAAAGCACACAGCAAGGAATACAAAACCGAAACTGTGCACTCACATTAAAAGAACAGAATATGAGTGTCAGGATCCGGTCACCACAATAAACATAACTGACAAGGTGACCGGACCCTGACACTACTCCCCTTCAAAGGGATGCCACCTGGTGTCCCATAAGGGGAACAGAAAACATGACAAAAGAGACAGAAACAGGATGCATAGACCAGGGCGAGGCAAGCAGCATAGACCAGGGTGAGACAGGCAGCACAGACCAGGGCAGGACAGGCAGCACAGACCAGGGCGGGACAGGTAGCACAGACCAGGGCGGGACAGGTAGCACAGACCAGGGCGGGACAGGCAGCACAGACCATGGCTGGGCAGGCAACACAGACCATGGCGGGGCAGGAGGAACAGGAAGTACCAACCAATGGAGGGAGGGTGGAGAAACCAAGGAGGTAGCTCCAAGTTAGGGTTGGAGCCCGGTGGCCAGGGAGGAGGCTTGAGGACAGGGATGAGGTCAGGCAGGGCAAAGGAAGCTGGACAGAGGTCAGACAGGGCGGCGGCCCTTGGGCAGGGGTGAGACTTAGCTGCAGTCTCGGCCGCCTCCTGGCGATCAGCTGCAGGCTCGTCCACCTCCAGGTGGTCAGCTGCGGGCTCTACAACGGGGGCTGTAACTGAATTGTTCCGCCTCCTCCTCTTGCAATTCATCAGAGATCTGGGGGTTTGACTGGATGGGGGGTGGGGTTGTTGGATTGGTATATACTGGGAGGCTGGCCGTGGTCCAGAGTAATCCAATCCTCAATGTGGGACAGGTAAATCATGAACCCCCCGAACGACTAAACCCCAGGCTTCCCATCTCCCAGAAGCCAAAAGGTTTCTCAAGGCAGATGTTAAATAGATCCTTGAGAACGCCGTCCAAAAATGGTCAGTTCATTCTGTCAGGTTCGGGAGTAGAGATGAGGACTCAAGCGCAGAGTAAGTAAAAAGGGCTTTATTAACATAAAAATAAACTAACACATCAGGGAAAACTTCACAGTCCAGGGCAGGCGAAGTGTAGACTGGCAAAGATGGAGTAACAGGGCTGGAACAGACAAACAGTACAAGACAGGAACCAACTGACAGACAACTAACAGGGTATTAAACAAACTGGCAATGAACAGAAAAAACAGGGAGGTTAAATAGGGAAGGTAATGAGAAGTGTAAAAAGGGAAGGCAGGTGAAGCAAATGAACTAATTACAAGGAAACGAGGGTGTGGGGTCTAGACGAGAGACAGGAGTGCACATGGCAAACAAACCTTACAGAAGCCATTTGCTCACACCAAGGTTGAATATGGACATGTTTTTGTGAGATTCAACAAAGTGGTTGTTTATCTCAGGAATTAATGGCACAATGAATTCAAGATTTTAAGAAGTGGTTAAAATGAATATGGCCTGAAGCACAGGGAGACAGGCAATGCTGGGCACTTCATGCCTAAAAATCTAATCTAATCTAAAAATCTCTTGTGTTTCCATCAAATTATACTTTGCATTTTTCCTCATTTTAATGCGGTTATATCTATTTAATTTCCCACTATAATCTATCTTCTTACACTGAATCAATGATGAGTGAGGACACATCTGATCTTACAACATGATGAATAGATTCTTACTCAATTTCACAACAAGGAGCCAAAATCTGCATTAGTACTTACATAAGAGTCCATCAGAACCCACACGACCATGAAAAGTTTCCAGACCGAGTTTCTTTAAATAAACTGACATTTTAGGAGACTGAGATTGCCAGCCACTGGATATAACTCTCAAATGCCTTGTATTTTTCATTTTGAAGGAAGATGGGGATTTTGGAGAATATTTCACAATATTCAGCACCAGAAGCTCTATTGTAGGATAGTTAGATTGACTGGTACTGTTATTCTTCATTCTGTAAAGCCATAGATACAACGGTTTTGAATAGCATCCTACCATAAAACTCTTACTATTGCTGCAATAAATGCTATGTATGATGTGTACAGTATGCAGATTTCCATCTCCATAAAATAACCGAATGACCTTACATTTGCACATATAATAATCGAGTGAGGTGCAGGTAAACAGATTTTGCATGCTGAGCATGGGAATTCATGATGGTCTAAGCTGGTGTAACCCGGACACACACACACAAGATGAGACAGTCACAATGTGAAAAACTGCTTTATTTAATAAAAGCAGTCCAGGCAAAAGTACAAACAAGGGGCAACTCCAGAGAAGAGTAGTCGTGGGAAGCGTAGGGTCAGAAGCCGGGGAATCAAAGAGATAACAAGGGGGGGAAATCCAATGAGGGAGGTGAACGATAGCGGGGAAAACAGTTAACAACTAGGGCGAGGAACAAGACGAGACTAGCGGGAACGAAGACAGGGAGACGAGAGGAATGGGGGGCTGGCAAGCTAAGAGGAAACGAATCAGTGGGGAGGTCAAAACTAGACGAGACTAGCAGGGGCAAAACTAGACGAGACTAGCGGGGGTCAAAACACGGGAATCTAAATACAATAACCAACCAGGAAACAAACGGAAGGATAGTGTATTTATAGGGGCGAGAACAGGTGTAAACAATGACAGGTGATAGGGACGAGTGCAGGTGTATCTAACGTGTGGGGACGAGAAGCGCGTGAGTGCAAGTGGTCATAATGTTCAGGCTGATTTGAGGCGAGTGCGCTAGAGGGAGGAGATAGTTTACGAGCGTGAGCTCCTAATAGCAAAACCGGGCGTGGAAGCCTGAGGGAGGAAACAGAGCGTACGAGCTCAAGGGGCGGAGCGAGGAAGCGGAAGCAGCACGCCGCATGAGTGCATGTGTGCGTGCTTGTGGACGCGGAGATGGGGCAGAGGAGCGGGGTTCGTGACAGTACTCCCCCCTCTGAATAGGACGGCTCCTGACGGCCGCGCTCGGCTGCGAGGAGCGCGAGGGGACAGAACGAGCGTGTGAGCTCGAGGGGACAGAACGAGCGCGTGAGCTCATGGGGACAGAACGAGCGTGTGAGCTCGAGGGGACAGAACGAGCGTGTGAGCTCGCGGGTTGCAGAACGAGCGTGTGAGCTTGCGGGGTGCAGAATGAGCGTGTGAGCTCGCGGGGTGCAGAACGAGCGTGTGAGCTCGCGGGGTGCAGAACGAGCGCAAAAAGGGAAATGAAACAGTCCATGTTTCAATGGGCAGTCCATGTTTCAATGGGCAGTTCAAGGCAAGGTCAGGGGGAACATAGTGGACAAGCGGGTGGTCAGGAGGTCTAGGGGGCAGCCATAGGGCAGAGACTGGGTCAGGAGGTCTGGAAGGCGACTGGAGGACAGGGACTGGGTCCGGGGGTCTGGAAGGTGACCACCGGACAGGAATAGGGTCCGGAGGCCAGGGAAGAGGCCACAGGACAGGTAGAGGGTCAGGAAGTCCGGGCTGAGCCGTGAAAGGCGGAGCCATCAGAGGTGGCACCGTAGGTGGCTCTGGAGGTGGGGTCCTGGAAGGCTCCGGAGGTGGAGCCGACGGAGGCTTTAGGGGCGAAGGCCTGGAAGGCTCTGGAAGTGGAGCCGAAGGAGGCTTTAGGGGCAAAGGCCTGGAAGGCTCTGGAGGTGGAGCCGAAGGAGGCTTTAGGGGCGAAGGCCTGGAAGGCTCTGGAGGTGGAGCCAAGGGGGGCTTTAGGGGCGAAGGCCTGGAAGGCTCAGGAAGTGGAGCCCATGGAAGTGGCACCGTAGGAGGCTCCAGAGGTGAAGCCCTGGAAGGCTCTGGAGGCAGAGCCGAGGGAGGTGACGCCGTGGGAGGTGGCGCCATAGAAGGCTCCATGAGTGAAGCCCTGGTAGGCTCTGGAGGCAGAGCCGAGGGAGGTGACGCTGTGGGAGGTGGCGCCGTAGAAGGCTCCAGGAGTGAAGCCCCGGTAGGCTCTGGAGGCAGAGCCGGGGGAGGTGGCGCCGTAGGAGGCTCCAGAGGTGAAGCCCTGGAAGGCTCTGGAGGCAGAGCCGAGGGAGGTGACGCTGTGGGAGGTGGCGCCGTGGGAGGCTTGGGAGGCAGAGCCGCAGGAGGCTCGGGAGGCGAATCTCTAGAAGGCTCTGGAGTCTTAGGGAGCAGAGCCATGGGAGGCTCGGGACGTGGAGCCGTGGAAGGCTCGAGAGGCGGAGACCTAGGAAGCTCTGGAGTCTTTGGGAGCAGAGCCATGAGAGGCTCGGGAGGTGGAGCCGTAGGAGGCTCTGGAGGGGGAGCCATAGGAGGCTCGGGAGGCAGAGTCATAGGAGCCTCTAGTGGCCGAGCCCTGGAAGGCTCGAGAGGCTTGAGGGGGGGAGCCATGAAAGACTCGAGAGGGGGAGCCCTGAGAGGCTTGAGAGGAGGAGGAGCCCTGAAAGACTCGAGGGGGAGCCCTGAGAGGCTTGAGAGGGGGAGGAGCCCTGAGAGACTCGAGAGGCGAAGCCGTGAGAGGCTTGAGGAGAGGAGCCATGAAAGACTCGAGGGGCGGAGCCCTGAGAGGCGGAGGAGCCCTGAGAGACTCGAGAGGCGAAGCCGTGAGAGGCTTGAGGGGTGGAGCCATGAAAGACTGGAGAGGCGAAGCCGTGAGAGGCTTGAGGGGTGGAGCCATGAAAGACTCGAGAGGCGAAGCCGTGAGAGGCTTGAGGGGTGGAGCCATGACAGACTCGAGAGGCGAAGCCGTGAGAGGCTTGAGGGGTGGAGCCATGAAAGACTCGAGGGATGGAGCCCTGAGAGACTCGAGAGGCGAAGCCGTGAGAGGCTTGAGGGGTGGAGCCATGAAAGACTCGAGGGATGGAGCCCTGAGAGACTCGGGAGGCGAAGCCGTGAGAGGCTTGAGGGGTGGAGCCATGAAAGACTCGAGGGATGGAGCCCTGAAAGACTCGAGAGGCGAAGCCGTGAGAGGCTTGGAAGGAGGGGGAGCCCTGAGGGACTTGAGGGATAGAGCTCTGGGAGGCTCGTGAGGAGGAGCCCTAGGAGGCTCGTGAGGAGGGGCCCTCGGAGGCTCAAGAGGAGGAGCCCTGGGTGGCTCGAGAGGAGGAGCCCTGGGAGGCTCGAGCGGCAGAGCCCGGGAGGGCTCTGAGGGGCGAGCAGAGGCCGGCAGAGTCGTAGAAGACTCTGAGGGCGGAGCAGAGGCCGGCAGAGCCGTGGAAGACTCTGAGGGCGGAGCAGAGCCCGGCAGAGCCGTGGAAGACTCTGAGGGCGGAGCAGAGCCCGGCAGAGCGGTGGAAGACTCTGGGGGCGGAGCAGAACCCGGCAGAGCCGTGGAAGACTCTGGGGGCGGAGCAGAACCCGGCAGAGCCGTGGAAGACTCTGGGGGAACCTCTGCGGTCTTGAGCACAAGACGAGACTGGGGAGAAGGGGCCCTCTTCCTTCTCTGACGTCTTCGGCCAACAGGGGATGTGGCCATGGGGACGGTCGAGGCTACAGGCGCTGGCTCTGGGGCGGTCGAGGCTACAGGCGCTGGCTCGCTGACCGTGGCAGACATGGGCGCTGGCTCGTTGGCCGTGGCGGGCATGGGCGCCGGCTCGTTGGCCGTGGCGGGCATGGGCGCCGGCTCATTGGCCTTGGCGGGCATGGGCGCCGGCTCGTTGGCCGTGGCGGGCATGGGCGTTGGCCGTGGCGGGCATGGGCGCTGGCTCTTTGGCCGTGGCAGGCATGGGCATTGACTCGCTGGCCGTGCCAGGCTTCGAGGCTGGGGCCGTGCCAGGCCTCGGGATTGGGGCCGTGTCAGGCTTCGGGACTAGGGCCGTGTAAGGCTTCAAGACGGGGGCCGTATAAGGGTTCAAGACGGGGGCCGTGTAAGGCTTCAAGACGGGGGCCGTGGTAGGCTTCAAGACAGGGGCCGTGGTAGGCTTCAAGACGGGAGCCGTGGTAGGCTTCGAGGCGAGGGCCGTGGTAGGCTTCAAGACGGGGGTCTTGGTGTGGAGCGCTGGTTCAGTGTCTGCCTCCCCCACAGTGAACGAGGAACCAGCGTACAGTAGGGCGAGGTCAATAAACTGAACCAGGTTGAGGGGGCAGCGACCACCAGGCATTAATGATGAGGTTGGCTCATTCAGTCCACATTGAAAAATGGTCTTCAGAGCCACCTCATTAAAATTCACCTGGTACGCCAGGACACAAAAATCCATAATATAAGCCTCCACGGTTTGGCTCCCTGACGCTAAACCCACGAGTTGGGCCGCTGGGTCCATAATGTCGAGGGCGGGGTTATGGGTTACACAACCGCTGCCTCGCATAAAAACCCCTTGGTCAGCGTCTGAAGAGCCGAAAAACCTCTCCGGGGGTGGAGAGCTCACAGCGCTCGGACATGCATAGGACACATAAACGTGCTCAGGGGCAGACACAGGTGAAACTGGGTGAAAAAAATCAGAAACAGCGCATACCTGCTGCCCCTGGGCCGTGAGCGCGTGGTCATCACTCCCAGCTGCAACTCTGCGCACAGAACGCGCCGCGACAATCCGCTCTATTGAGCTGCGCGAATCCTCCGCGCGAAACATTGTGACTGTCTGCGGTGAGGTTGGTTATTCTGTAACCCGGACACACACACACACAAGATGAGACAGTCACAATGTCGGATGAAAACTGCTTTATTTAATAAAAGCAGTCCAGGCAAAAGTACAAACAAGGGGCAACTCCAGTGAAGAGTAGTCATGGGAAGTGTAGGGTCAGAAGCCGGGGAATCAAAGAGATAACTAGGGGGGAAAATCCAATGAGGGAGGTGAACGATAGCGGGGAAAACAGTTAACAACTAGGGCGAGGAACAAGACGAGACTAGCGGGAACGAAGACAGGGGGACGAGAGGAATGGGGGGCTGGCAAGCTAAGAGGAAACGAATCAGTGGGGAGGTCAAAACTAGATGAGACTAGCAGGGGCAAAACTAGACGAGACTAGCGGGGGTCAAAACACGGGAATCTAAATACAATAACCAACCAGGAAACAAATGGAAGGATAGTGTATTTATAGGGGCGAGAACAGGTGTAAACAATGACAGGTGATAGGGACGAGTGCAGGTGTATCTAATGTGTGGGGACGAGAAGCGCGTGAGTGCAAGTGGTCATAATGTTCAGGCTGATTTGAGGCGAGTGCGCTAGAGGGAGGAGATAGTTACTGGCGTGAGCTCGTAATAGCAAAACCAGGCGTGGAAGCCCGAGGGAGGAAACAGAGCGTACGAGCTCAAGGGGGCGGAGTGAGGAAGCGGGAAGCGAGCACGCTCGCGGAGTGCATGTGTGCGTGCTCGTGGACGCGGAGATGGGGCAGAGGAGCGGGGTTCGTGACAGCTGGACATTTCAGCAGGGTTGAGATATGATTGACAGGATTAGATGAACAATCTCCTCCCGAATTTACGTTTTGACACCAACACAATTTAGAATGCATTTGTGAACGGTATTTTCAGAATGCTAGTGATGTTAAAGTGCAGCTGTTGCAATATTTGTCTATCAGGAGTGTTACAAAACAGTTTGTCCTCTGCACGCCTGCTTTGATCATTTGCAGATGTTGTCTGACTGGTTCAAAGATTTCAGGAACAAAGGGAAGTGTTAGTTCTTTTTTTGTCTAATTTCAGGAAATGTCAAGGAACTATGAACATGTTGCTTACAGTATGTGGCACGGGGCTCAGTGGATTAGCACACACCTGGCGCATCATGTGTTTAAATGGAGAGAGGTTCTCTGGCGTATCTTCCCATGCCTTTTAATGTAAGTCAAACAGCTGTAGATAAAGGGAACGAATGAGAAGATGGCGGTGCTGGATCGCTTTGTTGCCAAGAACTAAAAAAGTTCCATAGTTCTGCTCGAGGAGTCAGCAGTCAAGTAGAAGGTTTGCTCAAGCCAAATAAATATCTATTTGTCACATTTTATTTATGATGAGTATTATCACTGAAAGAAATACAACGGTATTAAATTGAGGCCATAAATTAGTCTGTGGTTTCTCCCTAAAGATTGAGAAATATTTTTGTCTTTAGCATACTCCCCACAGTTATTACAATCTTAATATATTATTTGGTGTTTTTTCATAAGCACTTTAAATGAAAATATATAAAGATGATAGCCAAACTGGTACTACCTGATGGATGGGAAGGAATTAAAAAAAATTTACTTGAAGGAAACAACAGCTATGTTCGCAACCTGAACAAAGAGTTGCTACACACCCTAAATGTGATCTGCACCTGACAAATAAAAGTCAGTGAGCCAGTTCTTAAATATTAATATACACACTCTTTCAAATGTATTGCCAAAAGACACAAACATTATACGTGTACCATGATTTTATTGTGATAAAATCGCATATTAATCTAATCTGTGTAAAGTTATATGCAATATTAAAAACATTTTGACGACAACCTAACACAGTAAACCCTGTAATATGGTAAAACACTGTAAATCTGGTAAATCCCTGATTTTATCGCATTAAAATTAGCCTTACAGGTGAGGTTATATGGAAAGCCCTTAAATGGAGATGCATGGAGTGCAAATTATTAACTGTGGGCACATGCTCTGTCAATCTGGATTCATTAACGTTAGAACACGGATAAGAGCATATTGAGGTGTGTTTGCACATTGTGAATTTAATGAAAATTTGGTTTGAGGACCTTTTCTGCACATATTAATATTGTTTATTGTTAGTGAATGAGAGCCATTGCTTTGAGATCTACATATATAGAATGAGATTCTTCCTTTCTCACTCAAATATATGTGTTTGTGAGAGTAAGATTTGTTGAGAACCGGTTTTGGGCAAAGTGTGTGTGTGTGTGTGTGTGTGTGTGTGTGTGTTTGTGTTTGTGTGTGTGTGTTTGTGTGTGTGTGTTTTTAACTGGGCTTACATTTGGCAGTTGAAAGCTTGAAGTGGTGCATCATTAAATGGAACTGAAATACGCTTCGCTAGTTTTACCCCTCCCTATCCCATGCACGCTACCCTCCTCTGGTCCTGCTAGAAAACAGATTGGGATATAATCGTACCTGTTTAGAATAATATCACCCACATTGCACTCCTCCTGAGAGGAGTCTTCTGAGAATCAGTTTGTATGATTTTACTCTCATTCGTGGACTCCGAAAAATATCTGTTTTTATCTAGAGAGAATAGAGTTGGCCGAGGTTGACTGGAATCTTTTAATCTGTTTATTCTCCTTTGTCTAAAGACAGCACATTCCTTTTGAACAGTATGCTAGAGTACAAAATGAGGAAAGAAAAAAGGAGCTTTGCGGGCAGAAGGATTTTGGTATTCTCTATCTTATTCGGTTTATTGGCTTTTAAATCTCTATATATAAAATATATTTACTCACCCTAATATTGTTCCAAACTTGCCTGCTGTTACAGTATTTTTAACAAAAAATTAAATCACCAAGTTTTTTTTAAGTACAAATACAGTTCATTGTTTCCATGGCTGTCAAGCTCCAAAAAGGACACAAAAACATCAATAAAGCACCATAAAATAGTCCATACAACTTGTGCACTATATTCCAAAATCATCAGACCAAAGTTTAATACATTTAAAAATGAAGCATAATCTTCCTCTTTGCTGGAACTCACAGATCAGATTAAAGTTTGAGAACAATTAAAAGATTTTGCCTTTGGACTTTGGTTGCGCAAGGTTTGACCTTCACGTCACGTGATATATTTATAAAAGCAATCATAAATTATATTTGAGAGTTAATGCAGAGGAAGATCATCAAAGAATAATGACTTAAATTTCAGTGCTCAGCTAATGTATGGCATCAGAAGACTAAGAAAAGTTGTCAAATAGGCTACTGTGGCAGGGCGGAGGGCGGGGCCGGGTCGCTATTCTGCACATCCGGCCCCTAATCAGGCTAATCAAGCCTCTGAGAGGGATGAAGGCCGACTGGAGACTACAGTGCGACAGAGAGAGAGTTACAGGCAGCAGTCGACACCTGTGTATGTGTGTGTATGTGTGTGTGTCTTTTGGTTAAGTTTGTAATTAAAATATGATTTATATTGTCAAGCCGGTTCTCGTCTCCTCCTTTTCCTATAATCCCATTACAGCTACTTTTATCATACTTTAGTGATGTTTGTTTTTGTTTTTTAGGGCTTGGTAATAATCACCATCCAATTTCCTCTGCTCGGACAGTCTAATCTCCTATTGTGTATCACAGAAGAAAGAAAATAATACTGGGTTGGAGCAATGTGAGGACAAGTAAATAATGGCAGAATTTTCAGTTTTGGGTGAACTATATTCTTTTCCGACCTTTTGTACTAGTCTTAGTATCAGTTTCCGTGACCTGGAACAAAGTTAGGAAGAAAAAAGTAGAGGGTGGGATTTCAGTCAAGAGCATTGTGTTATGTATAAGTTTCATGTTTGGGCTCCAGGTACACGGATGCGCACATTATGATCTTCTGTCTTTATTCTCAGGACCTCAAATGAAGTGCTTCAGGGAGTTTTAGCTGACATTTGCCATTATGCTCACCTACACCCCAAAAAGGATTCATTGTCACTGCTGGTAACTTCAGATCCATGATAATCCATGATAGTTAATGTGAGCCCTTGCATTCAACAACATTGATGTCAATGCTAGTGCTGCTTGATTCCCATGAGCAATTTCAGTTTTATTTCATGTGTATTTGTTGATTACATTTTAAACACCGTTCCACATCCTATTCAAATGGACAGAGCTTGCGAAAGATCCTCAAGCTGAAATGATTACTTAGTATCATGGCCGTGTTTTATTACAGTGAAACACTGCAGTGTAATCCAAACATCTTGGCACCTTCAGACATTTTAAACTGAATGGGCATATTGAGGAACATCGCACACGAACCGTCTAGCGGCCTTTTTTTGTGACCCACAAGCAGTAGAGACTTTTAATGACTTAAACAAAACATTTTACTTAAAGAGCCCATATTATGCTCATTTACAGGTTAATAATTTTATTTTGGGGTCTACTAGTATAGGTTTACATATGTTCAAAAAACATATTGTGCATTGCTGCAGCACCTCTTTTCACCCTCTGTCTGAAACAATCTGTTGTAGCTCCTGTCTCTTTAAAACCCCCCTTTCTGAAAAGCCCAGTCTGCTCTGATTGGTCAGCTGGCCCAGTCTGTTGTGATTGGTCAACCAGTTTGAGCATGTGTCGGAAATGTAACGCCCCTTACCATAACCGAGTTTCAGCTCCCAAGTCTTCAT